>NW_028261395.1:40720285-41362785 GCF_051295495.1 Thamnophis sirtalis
AACGGTTACAGGAACTGGGTATGTCTAGTTTGATGAAGAGAAGGACTAGGGGAGACATGATAGCAGCATTCCAATATCTCAGGGGTTGCCCCAAAGAAGAGGGGGTCAAGCTATTCTCCAAAGCACCGGAGAGTAGGACAAGAAGCAATGGGTGGAAACTAATCAAGGAGAGAAGCACCTTAGAACCGAGGAGAAATTTCCTGACAGTTAGAACAATTCCCTTCCAACTCTGCTATTGTATTGTATTGATATTGCAAAAGCAGGTGATGCACGAATCGAAGAGAAACTACTAGGAAAAAATAATAATGAAATACTGCAATCTGCAAATTGAAGATGAGCGATTGTGGGGAAGAAACCACTGGTTGTACCAATAATAATAGGAGCCCTCGGAGCAATACCCAAAGCCTCAGATAAAAGGTAAAGGTTCCCCTCACACATATGTGCTAGTTGTCCCTGACTCTAGGGGGCGGTGCTCATCTCTGTTTCAAAGCCAAAGAGCCAGCGCTGCCCGAAGACGTCTCCGTGGTCATGTGGCCGGCATGACTTAACTCCCAAAGGCGCACGGAACGCTGTTCCCTTCCCACCAAAGGTGGTTCCTATTTTTTCTACTTGCAATTTTTACATGCTTTCAAACTGCTAGGTTGGCAGAATCTGGGACAAGTCACAGGAGCTCACTCCGTTACACAGCGCTAGGGATTCGAACCGCTGAACTGCCGACCTTCCTGATCGACAAGCTCAGCATCTTAGCCGCTGAGCCACCGTGTCCCTCTACCCAAAGCCTGGATATATGGAAATTTTGAACTTGTTAGACCTGAATATTCTGATTTTGCACAAAAAAAACCTATGGAACTGCCTATATACTTAGACATTACCTTAGTAGCTTTTAGATTCTCGGTTAAGACTGCTAGGTTTTTACAGTCCCAGACTGCGAATCGGATTGAAGATTAAGCCTTAAATAATAATTATTATCTTTCCGTTTAATAGTTTAGAGCAGCCAGCAACATTAAAACCTTCCCTTTTAAGGGTTGTCCCTACAACAGAAGGAGAAGCATTTTTCTGGACTGCAGTGGATCCGTGAAATCAAACCGGATCTTCCATTCACTGTCTGTTCGGCCGATAGATTTAGTCGCCCAGGAATGTTAGCAATTTTCATGCTCCTAACAAAAGGAGAGAAGCTAGATGAAGGGAAAATATATATAGAGAGAGAGAAGAAAAAGCCAAAATAAATTAAAAAAGGAAAAATGGATACCGAACAAGATTCTTTCTGAGTCACAAGAAAAGGCCACCAACCTTCTATAAACTACGAATGTCCGAAAACTACCCCAACACTTTAAAAAGAGAAAATGGATTCGTCGACAGTTATACAAAACGTTTCCCAAAAAAGTGTCTGTTTTTAATAACCAGATCGCAAATACTTAAGCGGTAATGTCTAAAAGACAAGCGTGTGTGTGTTGTGTGTGTGTGTGTGTGTATTTTCAGCTGCGCAAATAAAGAAGCGTATTAAAACTCCGTTTTAAAACGGAGTTCCCAATTACCTTCCTTCCCACGTCCAGCGGTGGAGTAGGAGGGAGGGAGGCTTTTGAGAAATCCAGCTTTCGTTTCCAAAGGGCTCCTTGAGTCATTTACGAAGCATCTCACAACTCTGGCAAGGTTTAAAACCCACAGCGTAGAATTCAACTGTGCACGAGAGAGAGAGAGACTCTTTCGGTTTTAAGCAGGAGCGTTTTCCCCAGAAATGCCCAGGTTCCCAGGACTGACGTCCCAGGGTGACAGCTTCAACAACGGAAGAAGAAGCTGAAAAGAGAGAGGTGGTCTCGTTGGATCAGAAAAAGGCGTCTAGAAAAACCTCCTCTGCCTTGGTCGTTCCAATGACAGGGGAAATAAAGACCGTGTCAAGATTTAAACTATAACAATGGAAGGGCTATAAAAGGTCTTGACCATAATGTTTCTTTCACTATCCCCTTTCATAAAAACGCGCTCTTTACGATCTGTATACTTTTGCAGTAATACACGGATTCGATTATTATTGTTATTATTTTTGGAAAGCAAGTGTCCGGTGGAGGAAATCTCGCAGAGAGCGAAAGCATCTTCTCACGCTAGGAAAACCCACGTGCTTCGTGGGTTTCCCCAGCAAACCATCTCTTGTAAGATGCTTTTCCTTCCCAATCTCTCTCTCTCTCTCCTTTCTCTCTCTCTCTCATCTCACTCTCTCCTTTTCTCTCTCATCTCTCTCTCTCTCCTTTCTCTCTCATCTCTCTCTTTCTCTCTCATCTTCTCTCTCTCCTTTCTCTCTCTCTCTCATCTTTCTCTCTCATCTTCTCTCTCCTTTCTCTCTCTCATCTTTCTCTCTCTCCTTTCTCTCTCTCTCTCTCATCTCTCTCTCCTTTCTCTCTCATCTTTCTCTCTCATCTCTCATCTCTCTCCTTTCTCTCTCTCATCTCTCTCTCCTTTCCTCTCTCATCTTTCTCTCTCATCTCTCTCCTTTCTCTCTCATCTTTCTCTCTCTCTCATCTCTCTCTCTTTTCTCTCTATCCCTCTCTCCTTTCTCTCTCTCATCTCTCTCTCTCTCTCTCATCTTTCTCTCTCTCCTTTCTCTCTCTCTCTCTCTCATCTCTCTCTCTCTCCTTTCTCTCTCTCATCTTTCTCTCTCTCATCTCTCTCTCTCCTTTCTCTCTCTCATCTCTCTCTCTCCCTTTCTCTCTCTCTCCTTTCTCTTCTCATCTTTCTCTCTCATCTCTCTCCTTTCTCTCCCTCATCTCTCTCTCATCTCTCTCCTTTCTCTCTCATCTTTCTCTCTCATCTCTCTCCTTTCTCTCTCATCTTTCTCTCTCTCTCTCATCTCTCTCTCTTTTCTCTCTATCCCTCTCTCCTTTCTCTCTCTCATCTCTCTCTCCTTTCTCTCTCTCATCTTTCTCTCCCTCCTTTCTCTCTCTCTCTCATCTCTCTCCTTTCTCTCTCTCATCTTTCTCTCTCTCCTTTCTCTCTCTCTCATCTCTCTCTCTCCTTTCTCTCTCTCATCTCTCTCTCTCCTTTCTCTCTCTCTCTCATCTCTCTCTCTCATCTCTCTCTCTCATCTCTCTCTCCCCTCCGCAGTGATATATACACAAGTCTGCACAAATAGACACACACAGAGAGATGCACATACTTAAGGTAAATGTAAAGCTTCCCCTCACACCTATGTGCTAGTCGTTCCCGAATCTAGGGGGCGGTGCTCATCTCCGTTTCAAAGCTGAAGAGCCAGCGCTGTCCGAAGATGTCTCTGTGGTCATGTGGCCGGCATAACTAAATGCTGAAGGTGCACAGAACGCTGTTCCCTTCCCACCAAAGGTGGCTCCTATTTTCCTACTTCCATTTTTTACGTGCTTTCGAACTGCTAGGTTGGCAGAAGCTGGGACAAGTCACGGGAGCTCACTCCGTTACGCGGCGCTAGGGATTTGAACCGCCAAACTGCCGACATTTCTGATCGACAAGCTTAAAACCTGGAGTAACTATGCTCTAGCAAGTTATCCTGGAGAAAACTCCAGTGGACGCCTCAGGTTCTTCTTAGCGTTACTCCTCCCACGGCTCTTTTCGTGACATTTTATTCTACCCAAAAGTTCCTGTTGAATTTGGTCAAGGAAGCAAAGTTGGTGAGAAACCCCAACGGAGAAACCCATTACGTAACACGAAGAGCACACTGCTACAAATCTCCACAGATGAGGTGACGCAACCTTTGCAAACGACACAGCATTTGGCCAGGGTTGCTGTGTGTAGGCCGACAGGGTGTCCCTTTCTAGGACAATGCTTGGCATTTCTTCAACACAATGGTTGCCATTACGTCGGAAATCACACGCCGTACAAAACGCAGCAAAGGGCACAGCGTAATTTCTACAGCGCCTGGGACTGTTCATTTCTGGTTAGACCTGCCTCCTCACCCACTCCGTGCAAGTCCTCCCTGGCTCCTGTCAAAAGAAAAATTCCAACGTCCCCATTTTTGCCACTTGAAAAGGTGGCAGCGCTATTTAAAGCTGAATAAATTGCTGTCAATCTCTAAAATCTTTATTGAAGATATCCGAAGCCGAGCGTTGGCCCTACACATTTCCTTTCTCTGAGCAAATGTTTTCCACTTTGGTTTTATTGGGGCCTGGCATTATATAGGCTCCAGGTCTAACTGCCACTAAATTTTAACTAATTTCACTAATCTGAACTTAAAAGTAAAGGTTCCCCCTTGCATCGTATGTGATAGTCGTTCCCAACTCTAGGGGGCGGTGCTCATCTCCGTTTCAAAGCCGAAGAGCCAGCGCTGTCTGAAGACTTCTCCGTGGTCATGTGGCCGGCATGACTCAATGCTGAAGATGCACGGAACGCTGTTCCCTTCCCTCCAAAGGTGGTTCCTATTTTTCTACTTGCATTTTTTACGTGCTTTCGAACTGCTAGGTTGACAGAAGCTGAGACAAGTCACGGGAGCTCCCTCCGTTAAACGGCGCTAGGGATTCGAACCCCAAACTGCCGACCTTCTCAAACAAGCTCAAAACCTGGAGTAACTATGCTCCAGCAAGTTATCCTGGAGTTATCCAACTGGATTACAACTAGGTAATACAATACAATATAATTATAATATCTAACTCTAGGGGGCAGTGCTCATCTCCGTTTCAAAGCCGAAGAGCCAGCGCTGTCCAAAGACGTCTCCGTGGTCATGTGGCCGGCATGACTCAACTCTCAAAGGTGCACGGAACGCTGTTTCCTTCCCACCAAAGGCGGTTCCTATTTTTCTACTTGCATTTTTTTAAGTGCTTTCGAACTGCTAGGTTGGCAGAAGCTGGGACAAGTCACGGGAGCTCACTCCATTATGCAGCGCTAGGGATTCGAACCGCTGAACGGCCAACTTTCTGATCAACAAGCGTCTGATAGCCGCTGAGCCCCCTTCTGAACTTGGCATTTGGTAGCTAGCCATGATTAATGCTGCCCCTCGGATGTCTGAAAACTGTAATGCCGTATTACAGGTAGCGCTCCACTTAGTGACCATTCAAATTTACAACCCCAACAAGAAAAGTGACTTACAACCATTTTCCACACTGCATTGCATGGGTCATGTGATCAAAGGTCAGATGCTTGGCCACTGGCATATCCTTATGACAGTTGCAATACCCCGGGGTCACAAAATCTCCTTTTGTGCCCTTCTGACAAGCAAAATCAACAGGGAAGCCAGATTGACTTAACAAACCAAGTTACTAACTTATCAGCAACTTAGCAAGTCCTCTGCTCACAAGAGAATCCCTTATGCCACCAGGCTTGAAATTTTGGGCTTGTGTAATCTGGGACTCTCCGACTTAAGCGTGGTACACAAAATTGTCTGCTTACAACGTCCTACCTGTCAACGACCACTTCGGCTTCAACCGCAATAACACACGGGCGAACAATCGATGCAAACTCAAGGTAAACAACTCCAAACTCGATTGCAGAATATGCGACTTCAGCCACAGAGGGGTCGACGCCTGGAATGCTCTACCCGACTCCGTTGTTACGTCCTCAAACCCCCCCACAGCTTCAACCTCAAACTGTCTACCGTGGACCTCACCCCCATTTCTAAGAGGTCCGTAAAGCGGGCGTGCATAAGCGCACCGGCGTGCCTACCGTCCCCGTCCTGCTGCCCCCATTTATTTCTATTCATTTCATACTTATACCTGCTATCTCGTACGAGTGGGACAAACTAAAGAAATACATAAAATAAAGTATAAACTGCCGTGGTTCATTTGTGGCAAGGTCGGTTGTAAAACGTGTCTCACGCTGAGCGACGGAAATTCGGGCTCGACTGTGGTCCTGAGTCGGGGCCTAGCTGTATTAAGCAGAGGAGAGGAGGATTGAATCGCAAGAGAAAAGAAAGAATAGAAATGCGCGGGACCGTTAGGCCTCTCTATCGACCTATCTTTTCAAAGGAGGATTGCAAAATCCAGCTGGCGAAAACCACAGAGAAAGAGTGAAAAACACACGGGGAATGAAGATCCAAGGCGCGAATTGTAACAGCAGTGAACGAAAATCAGCAGCCTGTGCAGGAAACGCTACCTTTGGGAAAGATACGGAGCAAATTCAAAGGCTGACTGTGTTTAAAGCGTGGGTAATTGCTGCCCTCTTTTGGATATCTGCACACAGCAAGGGATCTCTGCTAAGGGAGAGAAATCGACTCCAGGCTCACCATGAAGCCACCCCCTCGTCGCTTTGCAAAGCAGAGAAAAGGATCCGAAAAGAAGAGGAGTCACAACTAAGTGAGTAATTCTGTCTAGAAACTTGTCCCTTCCTTCTATAAAAAGGTAAAGGTTCCCCCTCGCACGTATGTGCTAGTCGTTCCCAACTCTAGGGGCGCTGCTCATCTCCGTTTCAAAGCCGAAGAGCCAGCGCTGTCCGGAGATGTCTCCGTGGTCAGGTGGCCGGCATGACGCAACGCCCGAAGGGAAATTGTCTGACCGTGAGAACGATCAACCCGTGGAACTAAAGTTGCCTTCGGAAGTTATGGGAGCTTCATCGCTCTCTTTCAAGAAGAGACTGGACTGCCATCTGTCAGAAATTGCATAGGGCCGTGATGGCAAACATATACCACGCATGCCACAGGTGTAGTCATCTCTGCAGGCACGCAAGGCATTGCCCTAGGTCAGCTCCACCCGCATGTGCGCGCATTGGCCAGCTGGTTTTCGGCTGGCCCCACCCACGGCGTCCCTCTCCTTCCAGGAGTCTCCACATGGCCCGTTTTCCATGCCAGGTAAGTACAGAGCTCGCACAGAGGCTCTGGGGAGGGCAAAAAACAGGCCTCCCGGAAATCCAGGAACAGTCTGTTTCTGACCTCCGGAGGACATGGGGAGGCCGTTTTCACCCTCCCGGAGGCTCCATAAAAGTCTCCGGAGCCTGGGGAGGGCAAAAAACAGGCCTACGGGCAATCTGGAACTGGGCCGTTTCCGGGCGGGAAGGTCGGCACGCATTTGCAGTGGGTCAGGGCAGCGGGGGGGGGGGTGCGCATGCGCGAGGGGGACATTGCATTCTGGGTGTGGGCATGTTTTTGGCACCCGAGGGGAAAAAAAGGCTAGCTATCACTGGTTTAGGGTCTCCTGCTTGAGCAGGGGGTTGGATTAGATGACCTACAAGGTCCCTTTCCAACTCTTGTTATTCTGTATGTCTTCCCCCCCCCCCCCAAACGCAGCGCAGACCCGCTGACTGCCTCAGGTGCCCGCCCTACCTGCATAGAGCGGAAGGCAAGGGGAAGCACACTGCGCTCAATTAAACCGTCTCCTTCAGATCCGCGAAGAGTTTCAGGGAAACCCTCCCCATCGATCTGAAGACGGGCGACTTAAGCGAAGATGACAGTTCCCCTTTAAAGATGTCCTCTTCAGAAGAAGATCGGCATCTGTGGACAGTGGGAAGACAGCATTTGTCCAGATCAACACATTAAGGCGAATCGATAGATTAAAAGAGTGCATTTTGCTCAAACCTTGTAGCAAAGGAAAAGAAAGAAAGCCACTCAATAAAGAGAGTCAGCAGGAAAGAAGGAAAAACCGAGAAGGGGGAGGAAAAAAAAAAGCGATTCGACCCAAAATCCCACCAAGAGGTCAAGCATAGCAGAAAAGGCTTTGACAAATTAATGCATTCTTCCAATAAAAGTTTAATATATGGAAAAAAAACTGCCAGCAGCTAGAAAGGTAATAAAATACAGTGGGCGAGACATGTCTGTGTAACTTGTAGAAAAGGGGTTTCAGACAAACTTTTTTTAAATGCGCGCTTCTGGATCTCTCGGTAAGTTTCTGGCCTACAGTTATATTTCGCCAAACTCTAGAAAGATCAGCCTTCAAGACACGGAAGAGGGGAAAAGGACAATTTTGGTATTTGGCCCGTTGTTTTCTCTCTAGGATTTACCCCAGGATAATAGGGACGTGGTGGATCAGCGGCTACCTGAGCTCGGCAGTTCAGCGGTTCGAATCCCTAGTGCCACGTAACGGAGGGAGCTCCCGTGACTTGTCCCAGCTTCTGCCAACCTAGCAGATCGAAAGCACGTTAAAAATGCAAGTAGAACAATAGGGACCACCTTTGGTGGGAAGGGAACAGCGTTCCGTGCGCCTTCGGGAGTTGAGTCCTGCCGGCCACGTGACCACAGAGACGTCTTCGAACAGCGCTGGCTCTTCGGCTTTGAAACGGAGATGAGCAGAAGGGAATAGCTAAAGAAGAGGGGTCGACTTGGGAGTAAGGCCACAGGTGAATGATGAACAGATCCTTCCAGAGGAAATAAAAAGAGGAGCGAAAGGGGAGTGGAGTTTGCAGGAGACAAATTAGTTTGCTTAATTGGTTCATGACTCTCCGAGACTCCTGGCCAAGTTTTGCAGATATCGACCTGGCAGCTCTCCAAGCCAGATAAGGTCTGTGACTGTAAATCCTCCCTCGAAAGACTTTGCTGGATGTGAATGAGCAGAATTCACAGTCAATTAATAAAAGGGGGTTTTGTCGGGACAAGGAGTTTGCTTCAGGCTCTTGGGAAGCCTCGGTCAAAACACCTGGCTGGGTGGTGGATACATCTGAAATAATTTGTGGTAGAGGACGTGTCAAAGTCCTTTCCAACCACCAATTTTCCCTGCACAGTTACCCTCTACAGTCCTTCGGTTCTCCAAAATAAGAATATTTGCATTTCAGAATTACAGAATTAACCCTGTTACACCGGTGGCCGAAATGTCAGGTTGGACGGACAGAATTTAGGTGGGTTTTATTTTCACCGCAACAAACCCCCCAGCCGAGGAAGCCAGGGATCCCATTTCTTCCCAGATTTTTTTTTTTATACCGCCGGATGGACTTGTGTCCCAACTCTTGGCAACAGGAAAACAAGAGAAAGGAGGCCGGTGCCCCTCGTACGAGCGCCACGGCAGGGCGAAAGCAGAGCCGCCGAGAAGGGGATGTGGTCAAGGGAGGGGAGGGGAGGGGTGTGTGCAAAAGTGTCACCGAGCATCTGGACTCAAGGAGAAGCTGCCCCCTTGCCAACAATGACAAACGCCACCGCGAACGGCATTGGAGCGAGATGCTGACACCCTGCGAAGACAAGGTTACTCTTCCCATTGCGCAGGGACAGGGCGGGCTTTAATGGGCCAAAACCGACAGCGGGGAAATGAGAGGACCCAAATTAAAAATAATAATAATAATAATAATATTAGTACGAATATAGACTGCGGCTCCCCGCCTGCCTCGATCCATTTGCCACTGCCTCCTTTTTTTAGCGCAGATTATTTAGGCTGAAGGAGGTTATTTCAAGGGGATTGCAAGTGCCTTGCGATATAAACTGGAGCGACGGTTATGGGGAGGGGAGAGGGGGGGTAATTTAATAAACGGTTGCACGAAGGTTTCTAGTCCTCATGGTCACTGTACAGACTTTTATCACTGCAATGTTTGCAAAGGATCAGGAACTTGGGGGTGGGGGGGTAAATTGATGCTTTCTGCTACCAGAGAGAGAAATTGTGCTTTTCTTTAAATTCTCCCTTTAAAAAAAATTCTTACGCAGTTCCTTTGAAGGGTCTCGCCGCTCCTGAATGTTTCACCCTCGAAACAAAGGTGGAAAGAGGAGGAGGAGGAGGGAGGAGGAGGAGGAGGAGGAGGAGGAGGAGGAGGAGGAGGAGGAGGAGGAGGAGGAGGAGAAGATGGAAGCTACTAAGAACTGCCCCACCCTTTGGCTAAGGGTGTGATTTGAAGCTAGTATTTTGACTGAGGCTTCTTGAAAGCCCGAAGCCAACTCCTGGTCCCGACAAAAAACCCTTTTATTAATTGACTGTGAATTCTGTTCCTTTCCATCCAGCAAAGTCTTTCGAGGGAGGATTTACAGTCACAGACCTTATCTGGCTTGGAGGGATGCCAGGCTGATATCTGCAAAACTTGGCCAGGAGTCTTGGAGAGTCATGAAGCAATGAAGCAAACTAAGGGTCTCCTGCAAACTCCACTCGCCTTTCGCTCCTCTTTTATTCCCTCTGAGAAGGGCTGTTCATTGCTCACCTGTGGCTTTACTTCCAAGTCGACCCCTGTTCTTTAGCTGTTCCCTTCGTCTGGAAGCTCTGTGCATGTGCCCACTGGGAACAGGCTCCTACTGTTCTTCTGCCTCACTGATGTCTGACTCCGAAGGCAGCTGATAAGTGTCAGACAGCCCTGCCCGCCCCTCTGCCTCCGACACAGAGCCCTCCTCAGAGCCTTCCCCAGACTCCAGGACTGGCCCATCTTCCTCCCCAACCTCCTCACTCTCCGAATCAGCTGCCAGCTCTTCTGGCCACTGGCGGGCCAAAATAATTTAGCAAGAAGTTGTGCTGGAAAAAAAGCTTTTCCTCTAAGGTAGCTTTTCTCCAATTCCTTCCAGGCTAGGCTGCAGAAAGCAAACCCAAATTAAGTTTTGAGTGTTATTGCTTGAAGCACCAGCTTGGCTGAGTGAGCAGGCAGCGGCTCCTGAACATGGAGCAGCTGTGATGGATGTCCAGTCGTCCAGCTGCCAGGGAGGATCTCTGGACCACACTTTGGGGATTAATGGAGAACGGTGTCTCGGAAAGTACACAATTATTTGTCCTTATTTTCCTCTAAGGGACGCAGCGGCTCAGTGGGTAAGACGCTGAGCTTGCCGATCAGAAAAGTCGGCAGTTTGGCGGTTTGAATCCCAAGCACTGCATAATGGAGTGAGCTCCCGTTACTTGTCCAGCTTCTGCCAACCTAACAATTTGAAAGCACGTAAAAATGCAAGTAGAAAAATAGGAACCACTTAACTACTTAACTACCGTTGCAAGAAAGGTCGCAAAATGGGACAAAAGACACTTAACCTCAAAGTTGACTCGTCCTTCCGTCCTTACGAGGTGGGTCAAATGAGGACCCAGATTGTTGGGGGCAAGAGGCTGACTCTGTAAACAGCTTAGAGAGGGCTGTGAAAGCAACTGTGAAGCGGTATCTAAGTCTTATGTACTATTTATTCCTTCCTTCCTTCCCTTCCCAGTGGTTAGAATGCAGTATTGCAGTCTGACTCTGCCCACTGCCAGGAGTTCGATCCTGACCGACTGGCTGCAGGTTGATTCAGCCTTCCGTCCTTCCGAGGTGGGTCAAATGAGGACCCGGATTGTTGGGGGCAAGAGGCTGACTCCGTAAACAGCTTAGAGAGGGGTGGAAAGCACTGTGAAGTTGTATATAAGCCTAAGTGCTAGTGCTATTAACAAACGTTTCGCCCGGCGACAAAGACGTTGGCCTCAATTGTAGTCACAAGTCAAGGACTACGTGTGGATTATGAAAATTGGAATGGAGACACTTTGGGGATTTATTCAGAAGTCTGGGATCACCCCTCCCCACCCACCCCAAAAAAGCTCCCTAACTGGGCCTGCAGAGTCATGAAATCTAAACTAAACTCCAAGATTAGCCTCCAGCCTACAGGGACCGCGGTGGGCAGCCGAGAACGCAGGCATCAGGCAAGCGAGTCAAGCTACAAACTGGGAAGTAAACGATCCAATTAGTTTCAAGGTCTCTGCAGAGCCCAGTGCTGATAAGATTGGATTAAGGCAACACCTAAGCAGAAAAAAAGGAAGAAGTGATGGGAGACTAAGCAAAAAGAAAAAAGAAAGATTAATTAAAAGAGAAGTGAGGAAGGAGGTCTCACCCCGCAGAATGATACATGGCTTCCCCCCAAAAAAGGCTCAAACTGGGCCCCAGTACGCATCGGGGTCTCACCTCCATGAGATCAGGTTTATTTATTTTTTAAAATTTCAGGGCACCGTTTTAGCATTGCGGCGTGCTCCTTCCCACCCCCCCTCCCCGCTTTTCCCCACGAATTATTTTTATTTTATATCTATGTCTATATATAGATATATAGCTGCTATGCGTTTCTCTTTCCTCTGAGCAATTACACGGCAGTATATAAAGAGCAGGGGAGATGATGTTAATTAAACAGAAGATAATTTCTGTCAGCCCACAGAGTGGGGGGCCAAGGGATGCAGGGGGGGTGGAGGAGGAGGAGGAGGAGGAGGAGGAGAGGGGTGGGGAAGAGCACGCTGGGCTTTGCCTCCTTGGAAGATTTTCTCTGTTCAAAGCACAGGTATTGGTGTCAGCAAGAAAAGGGGCTCATTTATTTCAATAATCATTGTAATAAGCTTGACCAAAAAAATAGAAGATGATCACTGCTGGCAGATGTAGAACAAAGAAGGTACAATGGGAAATCTGATTGAATTTGCAGCAAATTTTCCTAGTCCAGCGGGCACCAAGTGGTGGTCCGTGAGAACATTTTGAGAGTCCAAATTATTTGCATTTTTTAAAATATTGCACTAAATCAGGGGGTCCTCAAACTACGGCCCCTGGGACGGATACGTGCAATGAACGCTTGTGTGGCTGCAGAGAGTCTCCCCCTTTGGGGTCTTTTTGTGGGGTTTGGAGGGGGGTAGAAATTCCGACTTGGGGTCTGCTTCAGCCTCCTGGTGGGGGGCTTTGGGCGAAGGCTGGAGGGAAGCACAGCTGGTGGCGAAGAGCCAGAGGGCCTCGTTCCAGTGGGGCTGCATCATGGCCTGGAACTGGCTGACCATCTCAGCCCGCTGAGCCTCCAGGCGGCGGTAACCTGGCCTTGCGCTCCCGCAGGTCTTCCCTCTGCTTGGAAAGCCTGTGCTCCTAGTCCTCATTGAGGTGCTTCTGCTGAGCCTCCTTCTCGGTCAGATCCAATTTGAACTGAGCTGTTTTGCCAACTCTTTCTCCTGGTGGTTGCTTAGCTCCAGCAACTGCTTCCTGTTGGGGCCCTAAGGAGCCTGGGAGGGCAGGCGAGGAGTGGCCGGGAGGGGAGGGGTGAGGAGTGACCGTCAAGGCACCCCTCAATGTGAGTCACATTGAGTTAGCCACGCCCACCCAGCCACTCATTCGGGAGATGATATTAGTGGTCCGCGGGATTTAAAATTATGAATTCAGTGGTCCCTGAGGTCCGAAAGGTTGGGGAACCCTGTCCCAGTGCACAAAATGATGCAAAGTTGAAGGTGGGCACACAACAGGCGTGTGATATTTCAGGCCCGCAGATTCTTCCCAGGTTAGGGTGGGAAAGAGGGGTTTGAAACCCTTCACTGGTAAGCCAAGACTGGTTTTCTTAACTGATAAAAAAACAGCCACTTTCTTTTCCTGGCGTATCTGCAAAATGTCAGGATGGGAAATTCTAGCTTAAATGTTCCCACGGGTGATAACAACAACCGCAGGTTTAAAAAAACGAACAATGAAGGTTCTGGAATATAACAGGTCGTCCTCGGCTTAACGGCGACAACCGAGCTCCAGATTTCTGTGACTTTGAACAAGTGAATTTGGCCCCATTTTAAGCCCTTTCTTGCTCCAGTTGTTAAGTGAATCGCCGCGGTTGTTAAGTCTGTCGCACGGCTGTTAAGCGAATCTGGCTTCCCCATTGACGCTGCTGGTCGGAAGGTCGCAAAAAGGGGATTGCGACAGTCGTAAATGTGAGTCAGAATTTTGATCCTGTGACTCTGGGGGAATTCTGCAACGGTCGTTAAGCGTGATGAACGGTCGTAAGTCACTTCTTTCAATGCCGTTGTAACTTTAAATGGTCAGTGGCTAAGACCCTGAGCTTGTCCATCAGAAAGGTCGGCAGTTCGGCGGTTCGAATCCCTAGCGCCGCATAACGGAGGGAGCTCCTGTGATTTGTCCCAGCTTCTGCCAACCTAGCCGTTCGAAAGCACGTAAAAATTGCAAGTAGAAAAATAGGGACCATCTTTGGTGGGAAGGGAACAGCGTTCCGTGGGGGAGACTCTCTGCAGCAACACAAGCCTTCATTGCACGTATCCGATCCCAGGGGCCGTAATTTGAGGACCCCCCCTGATTTAGCGCAATATTAAAAAATGCAAATAATTTTTCTGTGGACCACCAAAATTTTCTCCCGGACTATCAGTTGGTGACCGCTGCTCTGGAAGGGAAATGGGGAAAGCACTTGTCTAAGTAAGGTTTATATCGCACGCATTACTCACCAGGGCCTCGCGCGATGCTCCATTCTCCGTTCCAGACGAGCTGATCTGTGCAAAGAAAACACAAGGTTAGACTGCCATCCAATGGTCATCTCTATGCATACAGCTGCACACCACCCAGGTGGGAGAAAGGCTTATAAATGTCCTGACCGAGGCTTCCCGAGAGCCTGAAGCCAACTCCCGGTCCCGACAAAACCCCTTTTATTCATTGACTGTGAATTCTGCCCATTCACATCCAGCAAAGTCTTTCATGGGAGGATTTACAGCCACAGGCCTTCTCTGGCTTGGAGAGCTGCCAGGCCCGATAGGATGTTGCCTACTTGGGTAATGAAACGCCTGCAAGAAAACAAGCAAGTTCAGAGAGCACCAAGGACCCTTCATTTCAACCCTGAGCTACAAATATTCTATTCATTCTTTCTTTTTCTTTCTTTCTTTCTTTTTCTTTCTTTCTTTTCTTCCTTCCTTCCTTCCATCCATCCATCCATCCATCCATCCATCCATCCATCCATCTATCTATCTATCTATCTATCTATCTATCTATCTATCTATCATTTATCATCTATCTTTCTTCTTTTCTTCCTTCCTTCCTCCCTTCCCTTTGGTCCTAGCACTCATGATGTTACCTACTTAGGGTCATGAAACACCTGCAAGAAAACCACCAAACTCAGAGAGCACCAAGGACCCCACAGTCCTCCTCCTCCTCCTCCTTTCTCGCACTGATAATGTTACCTAGTTGGGTAATGAAACGCCTGCAAGAAAACAAGCAAACTCAGAGAGCACCAAGGACCCTTCATTTCAATCCTGAGCTACAAATATTCTAGTCAGTCTGTCTGTCTGTCTGTCTGTCTGTCTGTCTGTCTGTCTATCTATCTATCTATCTATCTATCTATCTATCTATCTATCTATCTATCATCTATCTTTCTTCTTTTCTTCCTTCCTTCCTTCCTCCCTCCCTTCTCTTTGGTCCTAGCACTGATGATGTTACCTACTTAGGGTCATGAAACACCTGCAAGAAAACCACCAAACTCAGAGAGCACCAAGGACCCCACAGTCCTCCTCCTCCTCCTCCTTTCTCGCACTGATAATGTTACCTAGTTGGGCAATAAAACGTCTGCAAGAAAACAACCAAGCTCAGAGACCACCAAGGACCCTTCATTTCAATCCTGAGCTACAAATATTCTATTTTCTCTGTCTGTCTGTCTGTCTGTCTGTCTGTCTGTCTGTCTGTCATCTATCTATCTATCTATCTATCTATCTATCTATCTATCTATCTATCAATCTATCTTTCTTCTTTTTTCCTCCCTCCCTCCCTTCCCTTTGGTCCTAGCACTGATCATGTTACCTAGCTGGTTAATGAAACGCCTGCAAGAAAATAAGCAAACTCAGAGAACACCAAAGAGCCTTCATTTCAATCCTGAGCTATAAATATTCTGTTCTGTCTGTCTGTCTGTCTGTCTGTCTGTCTATCTATCTATCTATCTATCTATCTATCTATCTATCTATCTATCTATCTATCTATCTATCATCTGTCTATCTATCTATCATCTATCTATCTATCTATCTATCTATCTATCTATCTATCTATCATCTATCTATCTATCTATCTATCTATCTACCTACCTACCTACCTACCTACCTACCTACCTACCTACCTACCTACCTACCTTCTTTATTTCCTTCCTTCCTCCCTCCCTTCCTTCCCTTTGGTCCTAGCACTGATGATGTTACCTAGTTGGGTAATGAAACGCCTGCAAGAAAACAAGCAAACTCAGAGAGCACCAAAGACCCTGGATGTCAACGCTGAGCTACAAATATTTCCTTCCTTCCTTCCTTCCTTCCTTCCTTCCTTCCTTCCTTCCTTCCTTCCTTCCTTCCTTCCTTCCTTCCTTCCTTCCTTCCTTCCTTCCTTCCTCCCAGCACTGATGATGTTACCTACTTAGGGTCATGAAACGCCTGCAAGAAAACAAGCAAACTCCAAGCATCCCTCATGTCAACCCTGAGCTACAAATATTCCCCTTTATTAGCACTGGAGTTGTAAAGAGAAACTGAAAAGCTGCTTAGGGAAAGGAAACCGTAAGCCCAAAAGTGGAAGAGGAAGAAGGAAAATGGGGAGGGGGAAAGGAAGCGTAACTCAGGAGCAAAGCATCTCCCTTCCTCAGAGAGAGTCACAAGTTCAACCTCTATTTTAAAAAGACCAGAGAGCAGGAAATTGGAAAATCTTAGCTGGCTTTACACTTATTGGCAACTCCATAAATACGCTACATCCTTTCCTGGGCTTGCGAAGATGATCCCAGGATGAGCATATATGAACTAAGGAGGGACCAGCCGCTCTATGTTCCACCTCTGAATTTCTTTTTCTCTTTTGATTATTGCCCAGGTGCAAGACACAGTTTAGGAAGAAGAGTGGAAGTATCTAAATCCCTATCTAAAGCACCATTTTTTTCCTTGTTAAATTAAGCAGAAGCCTGAAGATGTTTACAAGCATGTTTTGCTAGTGGATAATGTCAAGGTAAAGGTTCCCCTCGCACCTATGTGCTACTCGTTCCCGACTCTAGTGGGCGGTGGTGCTCATCTCCATTTCAAAGCCGAAGAGCCAGAGCTGTCCGAAAACGTCTCCATGGTCATGTGGGCGGCATGACTCAACTCCCGAAGGTGCCCGGAACGCTGTTCCCTTCCCACCAAAGGTGGTCCCTATTTTTCTACTGGCATTTTTAACCTGCTTTCGAACTGCTAGGTTGGCAGAAGCTGGGACGAGTCACGAGAGCTCCTTCCGTTACGCGGTGCTGGGGATACGAACCGCCCACCTTTCTGATGAACAAGTTCAGCGTCTTGGCCACTGTGCCACCGCGTCCCTAGTTAGAGGGGACCCTAAAAGGGCATCCACACCCAGTTCTGGCTTTTGCTTCTGCCACTCAACAGCCTGCCTTCTACGAAACAAATGCTGGCAAACTTTTGTGGTGGTATGATTACCGTCATCGATACAAAAGTCGAAGTTGCATTTGTTTTGGCTTCCAAACGGAAACAATTTAACAGCTCCAAAGCCAGAGAGAATTCTGTTTTGTTTTCTTTTGTTAAAAAGGTAGCAAAAAAAAAAGTGACGTTTGCCTTTCTTCTTGCAGAAATGGAAATGACGGAATCTGGTTGCAACTGCTGGACCACCGATGGAAAACCTTTTTTTCCCTCGGGTGCCAAAAGCGTGCACGTGCCCACACCTATAATTCAATCTCCCCCAACCCCTGCCCCCTGTGCATGCGCCCTTGACCCCACACGCCCCTCTTGCGTATGCGTGCCTGACAACACACACACCCCGGCGCAGCTCATTTTGGGCCTACCAGGCCTCGTTGAAGCCTCCAGAGTTGGTTTCCCGACTTCCAGTCGGCCTGGTAGGCCCGTTTTTCGCCCTCTCCGGGCTCCAGAAGCTTTCTAGGAGCCTGGGGAGGGCGAAAACAGTCTCCCCCCTTCCCCACGGAGGCCAAAAACACCCTCCCGGAGCCTCTGCGCGAACCCTGTACTTTTCTGGCATCGCGTGGGGACTCCTGGGAAGGGGAGTGTGGGCAAGCTAGGGCAACGCTGGCATGCCCGCAGATATGGCTCTGCTTTCCTTCTCCGCTCCATCTGATTAAAAAGCCCACGCCAGGCAGGAGACCAGGGAATACGATGCAGAGAGTTAAATGGAAGAAAGTTCATTCATGGTTGACTCTTTCTCCCTTATAATGCAAGGAGAAATTACCGTATTTTTCGGACTATAAGACGCACTGGTGTATAAGACACACCAAGATTTCAAAGAGCTAAGTAAGTAAGTTTTTTTGTCCTCCCCAGTGCCAGAGCACTCTGGAAGGCAAAAACGCCCCCATTTTGGCAAAAAATGGTCAAAAAGCGGGCCATTTTTTGCACAAACGGGGGCATTTTTGCCTTCCCGAAGCCCTGCCGAAGCCCGCAGAATGCTTCTGAAGGCTGAGGAAAAGCAAAAACGTCTGATTTTGCAAAAAATGGCCCATTTTCCACAAAAATGGGATGCGGGGGGCGGGGCTTGGGGAGGCAAAAAATGGCTGTATTCAGTGTATAAGACGCACAAACATTTCCACGCTCTTTTAGCGGAGGTGCGTCTTATACGCCGCAAAACACGGTAGATTTTCACCAGCGTCTTGTTAGATTATACAGCTCCAGGAATTCCTCACACAAATATAAAACATTGGGAACAACACTGGGGCCCAAGAAAAAGAAATGGTGTGTTTAAAGAAAAGGCCTCAGTTTGGGATTATTAAGGTTTCAAGATGGGGTATGAGGAATAAAGAGATATGTGCAAATCTGCCATTGCTCCTTTTCAGAAAACCCAGTTAAGAATACGCTTCCCGCTCTGGTTACCTCCAATAATTTTCAAATAATTCCAAATACTGAAAGAAAATGCAAAGTTTATAGTTCAAGGAAAATGCAGATATTTTGCATTTTCTGGGGCTGGGGGAGTGCTACTGTTCTAGTCCCCAAATCTTTGGGCTAAATTCCCTCCACTGAGTTTGGTTTATAACTGGCTCTTCCTTTATCATTTTGTTTTTACATTTATTTTTTTATTTTTAAACATAAAAAAAAAATTCTCATCCATTACATACAGTATGCCGTTTGGTTACAAGTGATTTTGCATCCGTATTCTCAATTACATTTACAATCACAGATTTTTCATCTAATATAACTAAATACCTCACTTTCATTGTACAACGTATATTCAATTACGATTAATATTTTTTTTCAATAAACCTAATTCCCTTACATTCTTGATTGTCTATTTCAGTGTTTCTCAACCGTGGCAACTTGAAGATGTCCCGACTTCAACTCCCAGAATTCCCCAGCCAGCATTCGCTGGCTGGGGAATTCTGGGAGTTGAAGTCCGGACATCTTCAAGTTGCCAAGGTTGAGAAATAGTGGTCTATTTAATAACAATATACCTTTATATAATCACATATCCCGATATAAAAAAATAAATAAATAAACTTTATCATTATTTTTATCGATTAGTTCGAAGGGGTAATTTCACACCCTTAGGGGACGCGCCGTTAGATTAACGGTGGCAGTCTCCTTCCAGAAGGAATATATGTTGAGTTTATATATAGTAAGGTGAGCCCACTCCCCTCTCAATGTTGAGGTTAATATGTCAGGCAGGTAGGAACTGGAATTCTATAGATATAGGCTAAAACAGGGGTCGGCAACCTTAAAAACTCAAAGAGCCATTTGGACCCGTTCCCCATAGAAAACTCCGGGAGCCACAAAAACTCCTTCCCGTGCCCGACTATTTCCTGAGCAGCCACCAAACTAGCAAATGTAGTTGAATTAAACATTGTTTTCTTCTGAAACTTTTTATTTCTTGGATTTATCCATGGTTGGCCTACCCGGGGGCGGGGTGCGTGGGTGTCGAAAAGCTCAATAAATCCTGTGCCGGCAGGTATCACACATTGACGGATATTTTGAGCAACAGGGAGCCGCAGCAGAGGGATGAAAGAGCCACATGCGGCTCCAGAGCTGGGCTAAAATAACAGTCGTTCCCCTCTTTTCCCTGCACACCGTAGAGAGTCAAGATGGGGCCCTCTTGAGTTCATCACACTTTCCTGTTTCCTCCAGCTAAGCTCATCTTTCACTGACCCCCACCGTCTATTTTCTTCAGGGGCTCTTTCTGTATCCAAACCTTAGTTTGCCAAAAGAGAACCGTCCGCTCTCCAGCCCCCTTTCTTCTCCAAAAAGCTCAATGGAGAAACAAGATTTCTGGTGGAATCTCGCCAACGGAGAGAAGGCACTGTTGTGTCCAGGATCCTTTGTGAGTGTGAGTTGTTTCCACCTATGGTGCAAAGCATACCTCTGGAGGCTACTTCTGGGGCAAAGCATACCTCTGGAGCATACCTGTGGAGGCTACCTCTGGGGCACAATCATTACTTGTCCCCTGGCAGAATATTTCCACCTTTGCAATGGCATTTCATGTCATTCTGAGAGAAGGTTGGAGCAGCCAGAGGGGGAATCTCTCTACTGCAACTCTTGGGCAATATTCTGGAATCTTGTGCAAGGGAAGGGGTGGGGGGAGAGGGAGGATCCAGCCTTGCTGTATTTTAACCAAGATGTGGGGGTGGCAATGCCTGGAAGAAAATAAGTCAAATTTTCCCTTTCTTGAAACTGGAAAATTTGGGGGAACATACTTTTTTTCCCATTCGGTTCAAGCAATGTCGTATTTCACTGATCCTTGGTTCAGTTCAGGCCATGTCCAGAACCAACAGCGAAGGCCAGGATTTGTCAACAAGGGGTGCGTTGGGAGGGGAGGATTATGTTTTGTTTGGAACTGGCCAACGTCCAGCAGAGCTCAGATTTTGGCACAGCATATGTACACAAGTATAAAAAGGAAGGCTGGGAACCTATTGTCAAAAGTGCTGAAATATATCTGTTTGTCTGTCTGTCTGTCTGTCTGTCTGCATGCATGCATGCATGCATACATTCATACATACATTCATACATACATACATTCATGCATACATTCATACATACATACATACATATTTGAGAATATCCTAACTTATTTTTAAGAGAATTGGCTCAATAAAAGCTTAATGGGTCCTGGGGAAAAAGAAAGAAAGAAAGAAAGAAAGAAAGAAGAAAGAAAGAAAGAAAGAAGG
This sequence comes from Thamnophis sirtalis, assembly GCF_051295495.1. Lineage (NCBI taxonomy): Eukaryota > Metazoa > Chordata > Lepidosauria > Squamata > Natricidae > Thamnophis > Thamnophis sirtalis. The sequence goes on from NW_028261395.1 coordinate 40,740,888, forward strand.
AAGGAAGGAAGGAAGGAAGGAAGGAAGGAAGGAAGGAAGGAGGAAGGAAGGAAGGAAGGAAGGAAGGAAGGAAGAAAGAAAGAAGGAAAGAAGGAAGAAAGAAAGAAAGAAAGAAGAAAGAAGAAAGAAAGAAGGAAAGAAGGAAGGAAGGAAGAAAGAAAGAAAGAAGGAAGGAAGAAAGAAAGAAAGAAGGAAAGAAGGAGGAAAGAAGGAAGAAAGAAAGAAAGAAAGAAAGAAGAAAGAGGAAAGAAAGAAGGAAAGAAGGAAGGAAGGAAGGAAGGAAGGAAGGAAGAAAGAAAGAAAGAAAGAAAGAAAGAAAGAAAGAAAGAAAGAAAGAAAGAAAGAAAGAAAGAAAGAAAGAAAGAAAGAAAGAAGATTTCTGACTCTGGAAAGGGGTGGGGGGGGAGGAGATAGAAAGCTGTGGGGAAGGTAACTGAACTCCTTTTTTAAAAAAAAATAAAAACCAACAGTGCAACTGATAGACTAACAAACAAGCATGCACCACCGCAAATCCAATTAATATGTTAGTATTTGTATAGGCGAAGAAACGTTTGACCTCCAGAGTCTGCAGGTGGAAAAAGATGAAAGGGCAATTGGAATAGACTCCGGTGAAGTTCTGTCTGCTGATTAATATTCAAACAGGTATCTGCCTTTATGCGGCATTCAAGAAGTTTCTGAATTAAAAAAGAATGGGGAAAGAATAGGAGGGGGCAGCGTGGTGTGGTGCTTCAAAGAAACTCTTGGCAGAAATATATCCATTTTTCTACAGTGAGGTTCGGAAAGTGTGGCCTATTAACATTCTTGGTAGCCCCTAAATGAATGTGACCCATTTTTGTGTGTGTTTTTATAATTTGGGGAGGCTTAATGGGGCAGAATTGGTGCTTTAGACTTGTAGATGCTTAAAGAGCCTTTTTTTGGGGGGGGACACCCCTTTTAAACTTCCTGGGACCTCTTCTGATAAGGCTGCTGTCGCGTTGACTTTCAGAAAGTGGGTCGCAACATGTTTCATTCATTCTGGTGCAGGGGTTGGCAACTTGTGGCTCCGGAGCCACATGTGGGTCTTTCATCCCTCTGCTGCGGCTCCTTGTCGCCAGGCAGCTCCACAATGGATAGGGCTTTTGGTTAGGACAGGTAGAGGAAAAAGGGACACTGTACTAGGAGGAGACTTTATAGTGGGGGAACCGTCCTTCCAGTCAGCAGAGGAAAAAAGACACAGCACTAGGAGAAGACTCTATTGGGGGGGGGGGCACAACCAGACTTCCAGTCAGCAGAGGAAAAAGGATGCTGCGCTAGGAGGAGACTGGGGGGGGGGGGAACAGACTTCCAGTCGGCTCCAGAATTGAACGGTAGGGCTTCTGATTAGGACCTTTGTGGTTCTTTGAGTGTTTAAGGTTGCCGACGCCTGGTCTGGTGTGTCACCATGGATAACAATAATTGTGCAGCCCTGTGCTAAGAGAATTGAAGAGCACATCTTTCTACATTTAGGCTAGAAAAACGAAATGCACAGGTACAGTATAGGTGGTACCTTGCTCAACAGTAGTAACTGGGAGAGGGATCTTGGAGTCCTAGTAGACAACCATTTAAATAGGAGCCAGCCGTGTGCAGCAGCTGCCAAAAAAGCCAACACAGTTCTAGGCTGCATCAACAGAGGGATAGAATCAAGATCACGTGAAGTGTTGATACCACTTTATAAGGGCTTGGTAAGGCCACACTTGGAATACGGCATCCAGTTTTGGTCGCCACGATGTAGAAAAGATGTGGAGACTCTAGAAAGAGTGCAGAGAAGAGCAACAAAGAGGATTAGGGGACTGGAGGCTAAAACATATGACGAACGGTTGCAGGAACTGGGCATGTCTATTTTAGTGAAAAAGAAGACATGGGGAGACATGATAACAGTGTTCCAGTATCTCAGGGGTTGCCATAAGGAAGAGGGAGTCAAGGTATTCTCCAAAGCACCTGAGGGCAGGACAAGAAGCAAAATAGGTGGAAAGTAATCAAGGAGAGAAGCAACTTAGAACTAAGGAAGAATTTCCTGACAGTGAGAACAATTAATCAGTGGAACAACTTGCCTCCAGAAGTTGTCAATGCTCCGACCCTGGACGTTTTTAAGATGATGTTGGGTAACTATTCGACTGACGTGTTGTAGGGTTTCCTGCCTAGGCAGGGGGTTGGAGTAGAAGACCTCCAAGGTCCCTTCCAACTCTGTTATTCTATATTCTATTCTATTCCCATAGAAAAATTAGCCCCCGCTTTCCCCCAATTTTTTTTTTTAATACCAAGCATTTTTCATCCCTGTTATGTTGTGATAAAAGAAAGAGGGCCCAGTGATTACAAGCCTGCCTCGTTCTTCCTTTTCAGCTTGTGTATTGAGCCGGAATTTCTCAGCTGCTCTCATCTATTATCTTCTCAGAAACCACAATTGCTCTCTTTTTTCCCCCCTTTTAAAGACTTTATTGAATTTTACATAAATGGAGAGATATTTAGGAAAAAAAAACCCTTCCAGACTCCTCAGAGACATGGCCTAAATGATTCATCCAATTAGAGCTTCATTTGGCTATTATGAGACGATATTGAGCCATATAAATCAGTTCAGGTTAAGATGAAGGAGTAAGAAAAAGACAAATCTTTATGGACGTGTCTAAAGAAATAGATTAAGAAAAAAAACAAAACAAGAACAGAGTATATATAAAAACCCAAGGGTAGAAAAACAGGCTTTCTGCAGAATAATTTTCTGGTACTTATTCAGCCTCTTAAATACATCAGCTTTCAATTGAAAATCACCAGACTCCTGCACCCGTCACAGCTAGTCCTGATACAGACCTGATACAATTGTGGTTGTACACAGCCTAACAACTGGGCATGGAACCACAGATTGGTTCACAATTGGGAAAGCAAGGCCGTATAGCAATAGCAATAGCAGTTAGACTTATATACCGCTTCATAGGGCTTTCAGCCCTCTCTAAGCGGTTTACAGAGTCAGCATATCGCCCCCCCACAGTCTGGGTCCTCATTTCACCCACCTCGGAAGGATGGAAGGCTGAGTCAACCCGTGACCCGTCAAAACCGCGGTCCACTAAAGCGCGCCCGATTAAAGCACGTACATGACGTCATCATCAGCGCGACAAATACGACCGTGGAGAAAAAAGGGCGCTTTAAAAAGCGCTTTTAAAGCAAGCCGATTCACATAAAGGTAAGGGTTAGGTTTAGGTTTAGGGTTAGGGTTAGGTTAAGGGTTAGGGTTAGGTTTAGGGTTACGTTAAGCGTTAGGGTTAGGTTTAGGGTTAGGTTAAGGGTTAGCGTTAGGTTTAGCATTAGGTTAAGGATTAGGTATAGGGTTAGGGTTAAGGGTTAGGCTTAGGGTTAGGTTTAGGGTTAGGTTTGGGGGGGTTAGGGTAAGGTTTTCGCATTAATTTTAAGTTTACCGATCACAGCGTGCTGTTTTCGTCGCGCTGTGATGACATCACGTACGCGCTTTCGTCGAGCGCGCTTTAGTCTACCGCGGGTTTTGTGGTGGAACCGAGTCAACCTTGAGCCGGTGAGATTAGAACCGCTGAACTGCAGATAACAGTCAGCTGAAGTGGCCTGCAGTACTTCACCCTAACCACTGTGCCACCTCGGCTCTTAGCATACTGTCATCCTGCCTATTTAACCTATAGGCGGAGCACATCATGAGGAAGGTGGGGCTAGATGAATCAAAAGTTGGGATTGAGATTGCCGGGAGAAATACCAACAACCTCAGATATGCAGATGATGCCACTCTTAATGGCAGAAAGTGAAGAGGAACTAAAGAGCTCCTTGAGGCGGGTGAAGGAGGAGAGTGCAAAAGTTGGCTTGGCTTGCAACTCAACATTAAGAAAGATAAGATCATGGCATCCGGCCCACTCAATTCCTGGAAAATAGAAGGGGAAGAAATGGAGGCAGTGGCTGATTTCATTTTCCTGGGCTCCAAGATCACTGCAGATGGGGACTGCGGCCCAATTAAAAGATGCTATTCCTGGGGAGGAAAGCAATGGCAAATCTAGACAGAATACTAAAAAGCAGAGACATCACCCTGCCAGCAAAAGTGTGCAAAGTCAAAATGATGGCTTTCCCAGTTGCAATGGATGGCTGTGAAAGTTGGACCGTAAGGAAGGCTGAGCACCAAAGAATGGAGGCCTTTGAACTCTGGTGCTGGAGAAGAAGACTCCTGCATTGAGTCCCTTGGACTGCAAGGCCATCCAACCGGTCAGTCCTAGAGGAGATCCACCCTGACTGCTCTTTAGAAGGTCCTAAATCCTGAAGAGGAAACTCAAAGACTTTGGCCACCTGATGAGAAGGAGGAAGGACTCCCTGGAGAAGAGCCTCATGCTGGGAACGATGGAGGGCAAAAGAAGAAGGGGACGGCAGAGAAGGAGGTGGATGGATGGAGTCCATTGAAGCAGTTGGTATGAGCTTAAATGGACTCCAGAGGATGGTAGAGGACAGGAAGCCTAGAGAAACGTTGTCCATGGGGTTGCGATGGGTCGGACACGACTTTGCAACTAACAACAACCACAGCTTAAAAATGAATCCATGGTCAACTGTTAGAAAGGGATTAAGAATTGATTCTTAATTGCTTAATTGCTGATTCTGTTCTACAGAGGAATTATTGAGTCTGTCATCTGCACCTCCATAGCTATGTGATTTGGCTCTGCAACCCAATAAGACAGACGCAGACTTCAGAGGATAATCAGAACTGCAGAAAAAACAATGGCTGCCAACCTGCCTTCCATTGAGGACCTGGACACTGCACGAGTCAAAAAGTGGGCTGTGAAAATATCTCCAGACCCCTCGCATCCTGGACATAAATTGTTTCAACTTCTACCCTCAAAACGACGCTATAGGGCACGGCACACCAAGACAATTAGACACAAGGACAGTTTTTCCCCGAATGCCATCACTATGCTAAATAAATCATTCTCTCACCACTGTCAAACTATCTACTAAGACTGTATTACTATTATTCTTCTCTTCCTTCCTGGTATCTATCTCTTCCCACTTATGGCTGTATCCATGTTGCCTGTATCTTTACAATTTCTATTGTTTTATTTGTTTCCTAGTATAATTTGATTGCTTTTTAGTAACCTATGACTATCATTAAGTGTTGTATTCTATGATTCTTGATGAATGTATTCTATTTTATTTTTCTTTATGTTCACTGAGAGCATATGCACCAAAGACAAATTCCTTGTATGTCCAATCACACTTGGCCAAAAAAGAATTCAATTCAATTCAATGTCTTATTCTATCCTATTTTTTATTTTATTCAATTTCCTATTCTATTCTATTTCTTATTCTATTATTTTTCTTATTCTATTCTATTCTATTCTTTTCTATTTCTTATTCTATTCTTTTCTATTCCTTATTCTATTCTATTTCTTATTCTATTCTTTTCTATTTCTTATTCTATTCTTTTCTATTCCTTATTCTATTCTATTCCTTATTCTATTCTATTTCTTATTCTATTCTAATTCTATTCTATTTCTTATTCTATTCTATTCTTTTCTATTTCTTATTCTATTCTTTTCTATTTCTTATTCTATTCTTTTCTATTCCTTATTCTATTCTATTTCTTATTCTATTCTATTTCTTAGTCTATTCTATTTCTTATTCTATTCTATTTCTTATTCTATTCTATTTCTTATTCTATTCTAATTCTATTCTATTTCTTATTCTATTCTATTCTTTTCTATTTCTTATTCTATTCTTTTCTATTCCTTATTCTATTCTATTTCTTATTCTATTCTATTCTATTCTATTCTATTCTATTCTAGGCACGGCACACTGGCTGACCAAAATGTCCATCAACTGCTTAGGATGCCTGGGTTCAAATAACAGGAATCCATTCAGGAGGATAAGAATTTAAGTATGATAAAGAGAAACATGGTTTTTATTTCTCTTCACCAATGTTTTGTTATCCCTCTTACTTTGGACCTCGGCCTTCCCAGGCTGGAGACAAGGGAAGGTAAACCTGTCACACCTCTTCCTTGGGAAAAGGAGACCCTGCAGATTTGCAGATTGTGCCTGGCACCTTAGTGCCCTGTCAACGCAGGACTACAACTTCCATCACATGCCCAACTAAAGAAACTTTGGGCTCAGTTGTTGTCGTAAGTCGGGGACTATCTGTGCCTTCCTCTGCATGGCAGCCTTGCCTAGTAAACTCCCTCCCTTTTCTGGGAATTTCTCCTCTGTGTTGGAGGCACCAAAATAACCAAGATGTTCTAAGGTCTCCGGCTGGAGCAGGGGGTTGAACTAGATGACCTCCTAAGTCCCTTCCAGCCCTGGATTGCTGTGCTCTGCATGTGAAGAACCCCCCCTCCCTCTTTCCTGCCTTTCATTTCAGACAGCTGCAAAGGATGGGACTTACTCCTTACCCTGGGTCCTTTCCAAAGGGGTAGAAACTAAGTTTTCTTTTGCCCCTACACAATGCGCCATGAAACTCCCCCAACCCCTGGCTCCATCCACCCCCTTTTAGGGATTCCCCCTTCTCTTGTCTTTTCTAGAGGGGAGGGGAGGATAGAAAAGCCCATTTCTCACCCATCGCCTGCCTTCATTTATATGCGAATCCCCAACGCTTCCATCCATCCCCTTTTTAGAGATACCGCCTTGCCTTTTTTTTAAGGGGGGGAGAGGATAGAAGAGCCCATTTCTTACCTCCCTGACTTAATTTATGTGGGACACAAGGGTTCCCTTCCTTCTCCCCTCCCATTAGAACAGAACAGAGAATAGAATAGAATAGAATAGAATAGAATAGAATAGAATAGAATAAGGAATGGAATGGAACAGAATAGAATAAGGAATAGAATAAGGAATAGGGTAGGGTAGAGTAGAATTAGATTAGAGAATAGGATAGAGAATAGAATAGAACAGGGAATAGGGTAGGGTAGGGTTGGGTAGAGTAGAATTAGAATAGAAAATAGAATAGAATAAGGGTAGGATAGAGTAGGGTAGAGTAGAATTAGAATAGAGAATAGAATAGAATAAGGAATAGAATAAGGAATAGGGTAGGGTAGAGTAGAATTAGACTAGAGAATAGGATAGAGAATAGAATAGAAGAGGGAATAGGGTAGGGTAGAGTAGAATTAGAATAGAAAATAGAGTAGAATAAGGGTAGGGTAGAGTAGAATTAGAATAGAGAATAGAGAATAGAATAGAATAGAATAGAATAAGGAATAGAATAGAATAAGGAACAGGGTAGGGTAAAGTAGAATAGAATAGAGAATAGAATAGAGAATAGAATAGAACAGGGAATAGGGTAGGGTAGGGTAGAGTAGAATAGAAAATAGAATAGAATAAGGAACAGGGTAGGGTAGAGTAGAATTAGAATAGAGAATAGAATAGAATAGAATAGAATAGAATAAGGAATAGAATAGAATAAGGAACAGGGTATGGTAGAATAGGGTAGTGTAGAGTAGAGTAGAATAGAATAGAGAATAGGATAGAGAATAGAATAGAACAGTGAATAGGGTAGGGTAGGGTAGAGTGGGGTAGAGTAGAGTAGAATTAGAATAGAAAATAGAATAGAATAAGGAACAGGGTAGGGTAGAGTAGGATAGGGTAGAGAAGAGTAGAATTAGAATAGAGAATAGGATAGAGAATAGAATAGAATAGAACAGGGAATAGGGTAGGGTAGGGTAGAGTAGAGTAGAATTAGAATATAGAATAGAATAGAATAGAATAGAATAAGGAATAGAATAGAATAAGGAATAGAATAGAATAAGGAACAGAATAGAATAAGGAATAGGGTAGGGTAGGGTAGGGCAGGGCGGTGTGGTGTGGGGTAGGGTAGAGTAGAATATAGAATAGAATAGAATAGAATAGAATATAGAATAGAATTCTTTATTGGCCAGGTGTGACAGGGCACACATGGAATTTGTCTTTGGTGCATAGGCTCTCCGTGTACATAAAAAAATAAAAATAAAACAGAATACATTGGTCAAGAATCATAAGGTACAAACATTTAGTGATAGTCATAGGATATTAAACAAGCAATCAAATTATACTAGGAAACAAATAAAATATAATAATTATTATAATAATTACATTATATTGTTTTATATCAATTATGATATTATATGAATTACATTGTATTAAGCAAAATCCTCTCCTCCCCCTATTCCCAGGGTATTTCTAGGGATTTCCCCCCTAAGAGCCGACCTTGGGGGGGGGGTTGGAGGGAGGGGGGGTGAGGGGTGGAGAGGGGGGGGGGCTACGGGAAAGAAAGGAGCACCCCCTCCTCTCCTCCCTCCCTTACGGGGCGAAGGGCGCCCCATCTATCTGCCCTTCCCCTGATGGAGCCGGGGGGCTTCCCCGCTCTTTGCAGCTCCGAGGAGCCGAGGCCGAAGCCCCCGAGGGCCCCGAGCGCCCCTCTCCACCTCCCGGGGGTGAGGAGAGCCCCCCTTCGGGGCCTCCGCCCCCTCCCTCGCCCGCTCCAGCCCAGGCTCACCTGCCCAGGTTGCTCAGCCTGCTCCGAGGAGGCCATCTTTCCAGACCCGGCTAATCGCGGCGGCGCTGGCAAAGCGAGGGCCCAGGAAGGCGGCGGCGGCGGCGGCGGGGCCAGGCCGGAGCAATCGAGCCCCGATGCGCCGATCGGGAGGAACGCTGGGCTCGAACTGTAAAGTTTTGGGGAAAGGGAAGAAGAGTCTGTGTGTCGGGCACCCACTCTGATTTTTGGAGTTTTACCGATTAGATTGATAAGATGCTCATACAAAAGGGCTACTTTATTTTGTTTTCTCGCGGGTTTATGTTGTTTCATTTGTTTCCTAGTACGATTTTGATTGCTTATTTAGTATCACTAAGTGCTGTGTCTTTTTATTCTTGATGAATGTATTTTTATTCCCCTCATGTACACTGAGAGCATCTGCACCAAAGACAAATTCCTTGTGTGTCTAATCACACTTGGCCAATAAAGAATTCTATTCTGTTCTAATCTGAATTCTATTCTGAATTCTATTCTAATCTGAATTCTATTCCATTCTATTCTAATCTGAATTCTATCATAATCTGAATTCTATTCTATTCTATTCTGAATTCTATACTATTTCTAATCTGAATTCTATTATATTCCATGCTGAATTCTATTTTATTCCATTCTAATCAGAACTATTCTATCCTAATCTGAATTCTATTCCATTCTAATCTGAATTCTATTCTATTCTGAATTCTATTCCATTCTGAATTCTATACTATTCTAATCTGAATTCTATTCTATTCCATTCTAATCTGAATTCTATTCTATATTCTATTCTATTCTCTATATTCTCTTCTATTTTCTATTCTATTCTCTATAGTCTCTTCTATTTTCTATTCTGTTCTCTATATTCTCTTCTCTTCTATTTTCTATTCTAGTCTATTCTGCTCTGCATTCTGTTCTATTCTCTATATTCTCTTCTATATTCTCTTCTATTCTGCATTCTATTCTGTTCTGCATTTTATTCTATTCTAATCTGGAAAAGCAAAAAGTTGTGGTTTGATGTTAATGCCTTATTAAGTTATTACAATTTTTTAAAGCAATAAACTGAGTTTGATGAAAAAGATGTTATGTTCTGGATAGGAGGCAATGAAAGGGGCCATCCAGCATTGCACAGAACCCCATTGCTGTTGGAATGACACAACCTCATCTAATGATTTGTACTGCATCCTAACGCATTTCTTAACTCGTCCCCAGTTTCTTAGTGTAGAAGTTCTTTTGCAATGTCATCCTTCTTAATGTAATGTGCATATGGAGTTAATAAAATGCTAAAAATATTAAGAAGTGCTCTGCCTGTCTATAGAATAGAATAGAATAGAATAGAATAACAGAGTTGGAAGGGACCTTGGAAGTCTTCTAGTCCAGTGTTTTTCAACCTTTTTTGTGCAAAGGCACACTTTTTTCATGAAAAAAATCATGAGGCACACCACCATTAGAAAATGTTAAAAAAATTTAACTCTGTGCCTATATTGACTATATATAAAGTAATTTTCCCACGGCACACCTTACATTATGTCACGGCACACTAGTGTGCCGCGGCACAGTGGTTGAAAAACACTGTTCTAGTCCAACCCCCTGCCTAGGCAGGAAACCCTATACCGTTTCACACAATTGGCTATCCAACATCTTCTTAAAGATTTCCAGTGTTGGGACATTCACAACTTCTGGAGGCAAATTCTGTTCCACTGATTAATTGTTCTAACTGTCAGGAAATTTCTCCTTTAGTTCTAAATTGCCTCTCTCCTTGATTAATTTCCACCCATTAGTTTCCACCAATCTTGTCATTTCACTTTCTTTATGACCTTCTCCCCCCCCCTTTATTCCGTATAAAGGGATTAATTTTACATTTCAAAACTACTTTTACAGGCTGATAAAAATGATTCTATTTTTACATGAAAACAAACTTAAAATATGGAGTGTATTTAAAATAGGTCAAACGCCCACCGCAAAATATATGGATTTTGGAATCAATAAAAACACGCTCGCCAACTCAGAATGTACCTGCTGATGTTTTGGCAGGAAGTGGGAAGAGGGACTATAAGCAGCACAAACCCTTTTTGCTTCCAGCAAAACTGAAGTTTGAGCAAGGGATGAAAACTACATTCCCCATCATGCCACAGGATAGTGGGAGGGCGCCTTGGAGAAACTACGTTTCCCAGAGTGCCTCATCAGGATATGCCGGATTCTGATTGGTTTCCTGCAGAGAACTGTGTTCTATAATAGAATTCAAAACCAAGGGAAGCAAAGCGAAAGCAAAAAAAGGGATGGCGGAGGGGAATTCAAGGCTACCCCGGTTGAAACAATGCCTGATCAGGCGGATGGGCCAACAGGAACAGCATGGGGTGGCCGCCTGCACGCTTCAGGAACTGAAGTTGAAAGGTAAAGCTTTCTGCTTTGGGACAACAGGCACATCCCCCCCACTCCGCAGGCAGAGGGGCCACAGGTGAAGTGGCCCACTGTACTACTGCTCTATGCCAATGGGATGCAGATGTTCTGTTTCCTGGGCATTATTTTCTGCTGGAGAGAGAGAGAGAAGGACCAGGGGAGACATGATAGCTGTGTTCCAATATTTGAGGGGCTGCCACAGAGAGGAGGGGGGTCAAGCTATTTTCCAAAGCCCCCGAAGGCCAAACAAGGAACAATGGATGGAAACTAAGCAAGGAGAGATTCAACCTGGAAATAAAGAGGAACTTTCTGATAGTGAGAACCATCAACCCATGGAACCGAAGTTGCCTTCGGAAGTTGCGGGCGCTTCATCCCTGGAGGCTTTCAAGAAGAGACTGGACTGCCCTCTGTCAGAAATGATGTAGGGTCTCCTGCTTGGGTGGGGGTTGGACTAGATCAGGGGTCACCAACTGTTGGTCTGCGAGAACATTTTGGTGGTCCACAGAAAAAATATTTGCATTTTTTTATATTTCACGAAACCAGGGGTCCTCAAATTACGGCCCCTGGGACGGATACTTGCAATGAACGCTTGTGTTGCTGCAGAGAGTCTCCCCCTTCAGGGTCTTTTTGTGGGGGGCAGAGGGGGGCAGAAATTCCTACTTGGGGTCTGCTTCAGCCTCCTGCTGGGGGCTTTGGGCGAAGGCTGGAGGGAAGAGCCGTTGGTGGAGAAGAGCTGGAGGGCCTCGTTCCAGTGGGGCTGCATCATGGCCTGGAACTGGCTGACCATCTCAGCCCGCTGAGCCTCCAGGCGCCGGTTCCTGGCCTTGCACTCCCGCAGGTCTTCCCTCTGCTTGGAAAGCCTGTGCTCCTAGTCCTCAGTGAGGTGCTTCTGCTGAGCCTCCTTCTTGGTCAGATCCAATTTGAACTGAGCTGTTTTGCCAACTCTTTCTCCTGGTGGCTGCTTAGCTCCAGCAACTGCTTCCTGTTGGGGCCCTAAGGAGCCCAGGTGGGCGGGCAAACGAGGAGTGGCCGGGAGGGAAGGGGCGAGTAGAAGCTGACAAGGCACCCCTCAATGTGAGTGACATTAAGTTGGCCGTGCCCACCAAGTCACATGACCACCTAGCCACCCAGCCGGTCATTAGGAAGATCATATTAGTGGTCCGCAGGATTTAAAATTATGAATTTAGTGGTCCCTGAGATCCGAAAGGTTGGAGACCCCTGGACTAGATGACCTACAAGGCCCCTTCCCACTCTGTTAATCTGTAATCTGAAAGGCTAAATCTGAACGTATTTTATTAGCGCTGGTACAAAGGGCAGGAAATAAAATTAACACGAGAAACATTCTCGGCCGATGCAAACAAAATTGTTCCATCTTATCCATTTTTCCCCCACAGCCTGCAATCTGCTAGCAATTGACGTGGCCTCCCAGCCTGTCACTTTGGTACTGGCTGAAGACGGCACCATAATAGATGACGACGAATATTTTTTGTGTCTGCCCCCAAACACCAAATTTGGGGTGGTAGCCAAGAATGAGGAATGGACCAGCACAGGTATGAAATTAATGCTTGGGATAGAAAAGCTCAGAGCCAAAGAAGTACAAACAAGGTTTGTCCCGGGATAGATCGCTTTGATGGACATTCAGAAGATGAATTCAAGGATCAGTTGGCCTGTTGTGGCCCGCCAGCACCCAGCAGAGCCAGCAGGGCAGTGAGGAGGTTGGGGAGGAGCATGGGCCAGTCCTGGAGGCTGGGGAAGGCTCGGACAAGAGCTCTGCGCTGGAGGCAGAGATGGGACTGAGCCCGTCTGGCAGTGATCAGGTGCTTACAGAGCTAGACAGCAGTGAGGCAGAGGAACAGCTGGAGCCTGTTCCCAGTGTGTGCATGCACAGAGTTTCCAGACGAAGGGAACGGCTAAAGAAGAGGGGTCGACTTGGAAGTAAGGCCACAGGTAGAAGGTGATTGGCCCCTCCCATAGGAAATAAAAGATGAGCAAAAGGGGAGTGGAGTTTGCAGGAGTTCGCTTAATTGGTTTGTGACTCTCCGAGACTCTTTGCCAAGTTTTGCAGATATCGGCCTGGCAGCTCTCCAAGCTAGATAAGGTCTGTGACTGTAAATCCTCCCTGGAAAGACTTTGCTGGATGTGAATGAGCAGAATTCACAGTCAATTATTGAAAGAGGTTTTTGTCGGGACCAAGAGTTTGCATCCTGCTCTTGGGACGCCTTGGGTCAGAACACATAGCTTTTCCTCCAACTGGGAAGGGGAGGGTTTTCCTGGTGCTCTAACCAATCAGACTCCCTGCCCTGATGGTCTATTATGTGGATTTGTGCGTGATGATCAACTGGATGGCTTTTGCAGGAAACAATTCGTTTGATCGTTCGTTAGATTCGTTTCAGGAGTGTGAAGATCTATCCGTGAATCTCAGAGACTCTGTGCCCAGTCTTTCCTTGCACAGCACCTCATTTGAGATATGTTTACATGGCAGCTTTCCAAGCTAGATAAGGTCTGTGGTCATAAATATTCCTTTGAAAGACTGTTTGCCAGGCCTTTGCTGAATGTGAAGGAGAGGAATTCCCATTCGTTTAATAAAAGGGGTTTTGTCGGGAGCAGGACTCTGCCTCCTGCTTTTTGGGGAAGCCTAGGTCAGAACATGGCCTTCTGGATGTCTTATTATTACACTTGGAGAAGTTTATAGATGTTTGTTTGAGGGTGGGAAGAGAAATTTTAAAAGGCATGTTTTTATTAAAAGGTCTAAGCAATCATGAAAGCTTAAGTCTTTTAATAAACAAGTGTTTGCGTGAAACAGTGCCAACAGAATCTTTCTGACGTTGGGTGATGCCCAGTGTGTGAAATTATACATATCTCTTAATTTTTAATGTCGAGTGGACTCACATTTCCATCCAATTCAGGTGAGGGCACAACTTGGCTAGAGGGAAAGATATCAAACACGGATGAAGTGGACAGCAGTGGAGAAAAATGGAAAGCCTTGGCCAGGCAGCTGAAGAACGACCTGTCTATCATCGTACTGATGTCCGAAGAAGACCTCCAGGTAGGAAAAGGTCACATCTGTAATAAATATCTCCAGGTCGATAACCTGGAGTTGCCCGTGTATTAATTTATAGGGGGGGAAATGTCCAGACCAAACGTAATTTCTAATCTTGGATTTTCCCCCTTACCAGAAGGAGCTCCCTTGTGGAGTACTGTGAAGTCATTTCCATGGCAACTCCACTGCGCTGTACAGTAGAAGTCATTTTACAGCAGTACAGTAGAAGTTATTTTAAGGCACAACAGGCTGCATCTGCAGTTTGGTTGAAAGTGCTCGAGGCATTCTAGAGTTATGCTGGAAGATACACACACACATACACACACACACAACAATTTATTTATATATATATATATATATATATATATATATATATATATATATATATATATATATATATATATATACACATACATACATACATACATACATACATACATACATACATCATACATATATATATATATATATATATATATATATATATATATATATATATATATATATATATATGTGTTTTTATTTGTGCTGATAAATAAATAAAGGAAGACTAGTATAGATCTATTTCAAGCTATTTAGCTCTCATCAGCTAGCCATAACACAAATATAACAAAGGCAACAGTAAAAATATTGGGTTTCTGTCTGGATGGACTCTTGTGACGAGCCTAATGACAGAGAGTGGAAGTGTGACCTTCCTCCCACACTTGGGCATACCAGGGGTTGTGACTTTAAGTATATATATATATATATATATATATATATATATATATATATATATATATATATATATATATATATATATATATATATATATATATATATATATATATATATATATATATATATATATATGTCTCTAGTTATTAGGGTTTTCTCCCGCGTAAAATTTTATATATATATAAGATTTCAACAACCCCCGGTATGCCCATATATGGGAGGAAGATCACTACTTCCATTCTCTGTCCTTCGGCTCGTCACAAGAGACCATCCAGGCAGAAACCCAATATTTTTTTTTACTGTTGCCTTTTTGTTCCATTTTGTTGTATTGCTAAGATGTCTGCCTAGTATGTAATATAGCCCAGGTTCAAATCCCAGTAAGGGTATGGCTAGCTGATATATATAGATAGATAGATAGATAGATAGATAGATAGATAGATAGATAGATAGATAGATAGATAGATAGATAGATAGATAGATAGATAGATAGATAGATAGATAGATGATAGATAGATAGATAGAGATAGATAGATAGATAGATAGATAGATAGATAGATAGATAGATAGATAGATAGATAGATATAGATTAGATAGATAGTTATACACACACACACACACACACACACACACGTATGTATGTATGTATGTATGTATGTATATATATATGTATGTATATATATCGGGGATGGCGAACCTTTTCAGCACCAAAAGCCGAAAAGGAAGTGCGGCCGCACGCTTGATGGGGCTGCACCTCAGAAGAGGAGCAGCCCAGGAGACATGCACACACTGAAAAATGAACTTCCGGTTTCCGGTACATGCATGCACGCTGGCCAGCTACTCTTCCGGTTACTGGTGCGCACTGGTGATCAACTGGATGGCGCGCATGCTTGTGCCGGAAAACAGAAAACCAGCTCTTCCAGTTTCTGGCAATGCCGCATGCATGAAGGCCAAATGATCATCATGCGCACTAGAAGCCCGGAAGAGAAATGGGCAATGCTGCGCATGCCAGGCGACATGGCTCTGTGTGCCACTTTGGGCATGCATGCCAGTGGTGGGTTCCGGATCCCGGTGCAACTTGTACGGTGCAACAAGACCCGGTATCCACCACATGAATGTGCGCAGCGCATGCACGCACGTGTCTTTACCTCTTGCAACGCCTCCACGACACTCCAGCTGCTGGGTAGAGCATCACATAGGTGCCTTGTGCTCCATGTAGATGCATGGAAGTGCTGAAGAGCTCAAATACAGGTAAGGAGCTCAGGTGGGCCCTCCGGAGCACCGTACCGGAACGGTATCCTATGCTTCGGGCAGGCACCGGTACTCTTGTACCGGGGCGTACCGCCTGCACCCTACCACTGATGCATGCCATAGGTACGCCATTACAGATGTGTGTGTGTGTGTGTGTGTTTGTGTATTTAGTGTCACCCCTGGTATGCCCAAATATGGGAGGAAGTTCACTGCTTCCTTTTTCTGTCTATCGGCTCATCACAAGAGACCATCACGACAGAAAGCCATTATTTTTACTGTTGCCTTTGTTACATCTGTGCACAAATGCAACACACACACACACACACACACACACACACACACACATATATGTATATTGAGTAAATATATTTCTATGGCCGCCCATTTTTTGGAATCTTGCATCAGCAAAGCTGGCATTCCTTCCAATGGCCACATTTAACAAGGGCTTTGAGCGAAGTGTGGGGTGGCCTGAGCGTCCCCCACCTTGGCTACCAAGGGCTGGTTCCTGTCTTCTTCCAGGCACTTATTGAGGTACCGTGTGAAGATCTGGCTCGAGAACTTGCCGAGACTCCGCGTCAAACCCAAAGGTTACAAGAGACCCTTCAGGAGACCCTGGATAGGCGGGAAGAGGAGAGACGATCCCGTCAGCTTCTGGAACTTTACCTGCAGGCAATAAAAAAGGAGAATCGGCTTCCATCCACAGCACACGGTAATAAAAACCATTTACTGCGTAGTAACCAAGGAAGGATGGAGAAGACATGTTACTACTAATGGACCTCTCACGTCTATACCTCAGCTGTAAAAGTAGTCCTTGACTTACCATGTATCCCCGAAAATAAGACAGGGTCTTATTTGCTTTTGACTCCCGAAATAAGCGCTTGGCCTTATTTTTGGGGAGGTCTTGTTATTTTTGAGGTGCAGCAGGCGGCGAGTGTGGTCACCTCACGGCTGCTGCTGTGTTACAATATTTTCGGGGGGGCTTATTTTAGTGCATGCGCTCAAAAGCCCGATTAGGCTTATTATCCGGGGAGGGTCCTATTTTCAGGGAAATAGGGTAAAACAGTTAATTTAGTGCCCGTTCAAAATTACAACAGCATTAAAAAAGTGATGTAGCATGACCCGTTGTTTTTTTTTAAGTTTATTTATTTATTTCCCATTTAAAAATATATATATAAATATTTCATCGCTTCCGAAGCAGTGTGTCGTCTGGGTACAAATATTTCTGTGCAACACCCCTCCACAAATGTTATACATTGAACAATTATACCTTGTGTAGCTCTTCATTTCCCTCATAACATATCTTCTGATAAAAATACAGTAATAACATTAAACATGATTATTCTCATTATCCTCATGTTATCAGTTGCCCTTTCATTCTTACCTCTATCTTAATGTATTTTCAATTCTTCTTGTTGTCTTCTTCCTTTATTTCCAATATCGTTTTTTATTCTCCAACCATTGGTAAAATGCTTCCCATGTCATATAATAATCAGTTTGTTCCTTCTCCTTAATTGCTAGTGTTAATCTATTCATTTCTGCACATTCTAATATTTTCCTAATCACCTTCTCTTCAGTAGGAATCTCTTCACTTCACTATATACATATACATATACATACATACATACATACATACATACATACATATAAAATATATATTTTCTTTGTTGTAAGTTTCATGTAAGCTCCCCAACAAAAAATATTTCTGGTTTATGACCGTTTTTCACGATGGTTGCACCATTCCTGTGATCACATGATCAAAATTTGGGCAATTGGCAACTGACTCGTATTTATGACGGTTGAAGCATCCAAGCACCACGTGATCCCCTTTTGCGACCTTCTGACAAGTCAATGGGGAAGTCAGATTCACTTAACAACCACTAACTTGTTGTTACTAACTTAACAACTACAGTTGTTACTAACTTAACAACTGCAGTTACTAAATTGTTACTAAATTAACAACTGCAGTGATTCACTTAACAACTGTGGGAAGAAAGGTTGTGGAATGGGGCAAAACTCACTTAACCAGTGTCTCATTTAGCAACATAAATTTTGGGCTCAATTATGGTCGTATGTTGAGGATTACCTATATACACCCTTCTCCTTCAAATAGCAACCACTGAATTTTCACATATTTTTTTTACTTGGTGCCAGGACAATGCTAGGAGTTCCTTGACATTATTTTAATTTATGGAACCTTTTCAAGCAAGCCATGATGAAAGCGCGGTCGATAAAAAACTGGTTTTCTCGGTGAGCCAAAGACAAAAGAGGATTTAAATGGAGCAAGCCATTCTGTGCGTGTTCGAGCATGTTTCAAATTGTTACACTTGAGCAGGGCTTACAAGCATTATGATCTTGGGAGAGGCCCTAAAGTGATTAATAATTGCTGGCTTGCCAGCTATAACTGGACAATCACCATTAGTAATTCTGAGCCAAAGTACTGTGTATGCCATTGATTGTAAGCTGCTTCAGATTATTTTGAGTGGACAAACTACTGTACGCATGTTTTATTTACCGGATTTTTTGCAGTATAAGACACTCTGAAGTATAAGACGCACCTAGATTTTGGGGAGGGAAAACAAGGGGAAAAAATCTGCTTCTGCCTCCTAGCAATTTGCCTCCTTGCAGCAAACAGAAAACAGCCCATTTCAGTTTCATTTTCAGCACACCCTGATTAGTACAAGCAGCTGATTGTGGGATCGGCCTCCCACTATCAGCTGTTTCAGGCTGGAGGGATTGCCATAGCCTATTGCTGCCTCCGCGCGCCCCATTCCGTTTTCAGCCTCCGCACGCTCTGTTTTTGGCCTCGGCGTGTCCCATTTTCCACCTGTTTCAGGCGGCGGGGATCAGAATGGGCGGAAAATGGGGCATGTGGAGGTTGAAAACGGGGCACGCAGAGGCCAAAAATGGGGTGCACGGAGGTGGCAATAGGCAATGGCAATCCCTGAGCCTGAAACAGCTGATAGTTGTGAGGTTGATCCAACCAACAATCAGCTGCTAATCAGACTATGCTGAAGCTAAAACTGTTTACTGTTTGCTGCAAGGAGGCAAATTGCTGGGAGGCAGAGGCCAAAGGGTGAGGGACAGAAGGTGGGCAGGGCTACATTTGGTATATAAGACACCCAAATTTTCACCCTCTTTTTTGGGGGGAATGCATCTTATACTCCAAAAATTACGGTATTTTATTTCTTTATCTGATTTGTTTTAGTGGTTTACTTAGGCTTCTATTGGGAGCTGAGGGTCAGGGAGGGGGAGATTTCAGATAGAGGCATTTTTGTAGCCAAAACGAAATACTTTTATCTTGGGAAGCAAGGACATTCTCACACTTGGTTGGAAGAAAGCAGAGTGACTCCACCCGGTGATTGGACCATGCGACTGATTGTTTTGAGAAAGTAGAAAACCTTTTTAACTTTAATAAGGTGAAAACCGCGGGAGATTTCAGAGTCGGTTCTTGCCAGATAGGTGCCAATACGATATTTCCAATAAAAGTAATCTTTTGAGGAGTTCAATTGCCTCGGAGCCTTGCTTGCAATGGATGTATTACTCTGAACTCTTAACACCTTGATTCAAAAGTCTCATTTAAGAGACCCAGACTCTTCTATTTGTGTCTAGCATTGGAACCAGAGGAAAAATCCGGGCGTTGCAGCGATACTGTGGACACGGGGAACGGCGGACCAAGTTCAGTCGAAAGGACACAGTTGAGCAGCCGCGTCGTTACTGTGCTGAAAGAAAAACCTTCCCCAGAACTCAGCCTGGCTAGTCAGGATTTAGAGGTGGGTAAATGCAGACTGATTTTTCCCTACTAGCATTTGAGCTAGAAAAAGAGCATTTCTAAAATCCCTTTGTTTTCTGCCGCAGCTGGTTTGCAAAGAAGATTCAGAAGCTCTTTGCCAGGCCCTGCGCTGGGACAAACACAAGACCGAAACCTTAAAGGAAGCGTGTGGGCAGGAGCTTTCAAGGCGACTGCAACAATTTCGCTCTCTAAATTCACTGAGGAGCATCTCCAAAGGAAAGAAAAAACAGCCAGAACCTGGGGAACAGTCGAGTTCTAAACGCAGGAAGTAAAAAGCTCTGGGAGTTGGGAATTTTTGACGGATTAATCACCTTTTTGGTTTTCCTGAAGGGTAATGTTGTTGTTTTGACTGAGGCTTCCCAAGAGCGTGAAGCAAACTCCTTGTCCTGACAAAAACCCTTTTTATTAATTGACACTGAATTCTGCTCAGTCCCATTCAGCAAAATCTTTCAAGGGAGGATTTACAGTCACAGACCTTATCTGGCTTGGAGAGCTGCCAGGCCGAGATCTACAAAACTTGGCAAGGCGTCTCGGAGAATCACGAACCAATGAAGCGAACTAATTGTCTCCTGCACTCCCCTTTCGCTCTTTTATCTCCTCTGGGAGGGGCCATTCATCGTCCACCTGTGGCCTTACTCCCAAGTCGCCCCCTGTTCTTTAGCTGTTCTCTTCGTCTGGCAAGTCTGCACATGCGCACACTGGGAACAGGCTCCAGCTGTTCTTCTGCCTCACTGATGTCTGACTCTGAAGGCAACTGATAACTGTCAGAGGGCTCTGGCCCCCTCTCTGCCTCCGACACAGAGCCCTCCTCAGAGCCTTCCCCAGACTCCAGGTCTGGCCCATGTTCCTCCCAAACCTCCTGTCTGAATCCACTGCCAGCTCTGTTGGCCACTGGTGGGCCACAACAGTCTCTTTTCCAATGAAATAAAAGCAAAAGGCATTTGAGGACTCTGTGGTATCTCACTTCATCAAACTATTTATTAACAGGAGGTGCCCAAACCAAGACAAAAGTATTTTCCTTTTTAACCTTCAAAGATTTATGATGTAGTTTGAAATACAATAATGTTTTGAATAACATCTTTGAGGACTCTTACTATGTTAGTTATTATATTTTTTTTAAAAATACATTTATATTTAAGAGGTAAAGGCTTTGAATTATTAGCTGCCATTTTGACTGATGATTGAGCAATTAAACTTCAGTATTACATAGGCGTGCCTTGGGATACCTATTCAAGTAGGACAGCCCTTCATGGTGATTTGTAATAGTAGTGATTTGTAAAATAAAACTGACAGTCAAACAATTGTGTTTCTACACACACACAGTTAAATCCAAGTATATTTGTTTCTAACAACCAGGTGTGTCCACTGAAGCACTAAATAAGGAATATATCTAGAACCACAGGAGATATTTCACTCTCAATTGAAGGCGACACAAAGGTTAGGGACATGTAGTAATATTTTATTTCCACACGGAACAATTGTATGGGGAAACAACTCAGCACTGGCAAAAAACAAACAAACAAGAAAGACGAGCTGGCACACACAGCAATCTTAGCTTGCCCGTAAGCCTCTTTTATGGAACTCTTAAAGGTGTTTCCTACAGTTTTCTTGCAATAGGATTTCAGATGCTCTCAAACGTGGCTTCTGCTTTTGTTCCCTTGCCAACCCCTCTAAGTGGCACGCAACGATTCTGTCAATACAAACATGGAAACTATGCTTTTAGTGACACTTAAAATAAAGGCAGTCAAAATGCAGTTTGAAAGTGGCACTCCCACAATTCCAGCAAGGCTTTTTTGAGGCGTCATACGTTTTAAGTTTAGAGCTTGACTCCTGGCGTTTTCAATATGTTTGCAGTAGCCCCACAAAAAGAGCCTACCATAAGCATAAAATATTAGCTTTCTCCTTTTTGCTGTATTTTTTTTTTAAATCACATTCTCAACTTTCGGAATAAGAATGTGCCTGAAATGTGATAGTCTAAGCCTGCATAAAACCCAGGAGCTTGAGATGACCAGAATAAAATGGTCTTTGAGCCACTGAAGCAGAAGGAAAAAAGGAATGCTAGTTTGCTGACTTCTTTTTGTAAACATCCTTCCTTAATCTTACAGTATTTGGTGATTCAGTTATTTCTGTCTGTATTGTCTATTTGGGCTGCTAGTGCCACTTAAATTAAGTGTTTCACAGAAGTTCATTAGAAGAAGGAATAATTTCATTTTTTTTCCCTTTGGGAAATGGCTTCGATAGGAATTTTACAGACACGGCATCTCTACATTTTTTGTTAAATTAAGCAGAAGCCTGAAGACGTTTACAAGCATGTTTTGCTGATGGATGTTGTCAAGGTAAAGGTTCCCCTCGCACATATGTGCTAGTTGTTCCCAACTCTAGGGGGCGATGCTCATCTCCGTTTCAAAGCCGAAGAGCCAGTGCTGTCCGAAGACGTCTCCGTGGTCATGTGCCCGGCATGACTCAATGCTGAAGGTGCACGGAGCACTGTTACTTTCCCACCAAAGGTGGTCCCTATATTTCTACTTGCCTTTTTTACGTGCTTTCGAACTGCGAGGTTGGCAGAAGCTGGGACAAGTCACGGGAGCTCCCTCCGTTACGCGGCGCTGGGGATTCGAACTGCGGAACCGCCAACCTTTCTGATCGACAAGCCCATACAGAAGACCAAATGGGAAACGGTTCTTTTCGTATATTCTACATTCAGCCAAAGTACATTTAAAACATGAGCAAAGTTGTGTTTTGTCACACAAGAGATGGGGGGGACGATGGTGGGCACCATTAAAAGCCAGCAGGAGCTCCTGCGTGGGGGTGAGGAGATTCAACAACAATATAAACAAACTTTTCGGTAGGTACACTTCTAATACCAATAGAAAGTGAAACTGAATTACAGAAGAGGGTTTACTCCCAAAAGTCACCAGTCAGATCCACTCTTGTGTCCATCCGGGCAGGAAACAATTGGTTAGCAAGAGGAGAAGGTTTTCCAGAAAAAGTTTTTACAGGACGGCTTCTCCCTAGTTGGGGGCTGCGGGGCAGGCACCCTGTGTCCCCGCGGTCCAGCTCCAATCTTCTCCTGCCTTGACAGGTGAGATGTGTTCATGGGCGAGGATGCCCGTTCAGTCAGCCCCGAGAGGAGAACCAGTAACTCCTTCTTTTCTAGGTCTGCTGGTGCCTGAAAATACTTGCAAACGAAGCAAAAGCGAATTAAGCGTTGTTGTGGAAAGAAGTGAGGAAAAGCAAGGCTTTAAAATTTAAAAGCTGGGAGATTTGATACATTAATACAATCGAGCAAGCCCAGAAATATTTCAGGAGAAGAGTCCACTCCTCTGCTTGCAACAGAATCCCTTATGCTTGACTAGGCTTCAAATTTGGGGCTTAGACAACTTAGAACTACGCTGCCTTCATCTGACCTAAGCATAGTACACAAAATTGTCTGCTACAACATCCTACCTGTCAACTACTACGTCAGCTTCAACCTTAATAATACAATACATACACGCTTAACGTAAACCACTCCAAACTCGATTGCAGAAAATACAATTTCAGCAACAGTGGTCAATGCCCGGAACCCCAAAAACATTAACCTTAGACTGTCTACTGTTGACCTCACCCCATTCCTAAGAGGTCCGTAAAGGGGGCGTGCATAAGCGCACCAGCGTGCCTACCGTCCCTGTCCTACTGTCCCCACTTATTTGTACTCATCTCCTTTGTTCGTGTCCATGTTTATACTTACATCTGTTGTCTTATATATGCTTGACTAAATAAAATGAAAAAATGAAAATTAAAGATTGAAGCTGCCTTGCCTTGAGATGTGGCAAATAATCCGGTTCAGTTTCATGCACAGACCCTTCCTTATTCCTGAGACCGGACATGGAAAGGCTCAAATATGCCCTGTAAGGGCTTAAGGACGTTTCAAACTGCTCTAGATCTAATGTCTGAATCGGCTCTCCTTATAATTAATCCGAACAAAGTACTATTAAAAATGTGGCGAAACGTAAACCGTGAGATTTTGAGGCTTCCTCTTCCCATGTTCTCAAGAAGGGAAAACGTATCTCTGTGATAGTTTCAAAGGATGCTTCCATAGCTGAATGACTATGCCTTGATTCTAAAAGCCATCACATAGAAAGAAAGTAGCATGCCAAGGAAAAAAGCTTTTACCAACTCAAAGTTTCTTTTGAGGTTAGAAATTAAGCAAGCAGGATTCCTCGCTGTGCTTTCCTTCGAACGTACCATAATGTCTGTTTCATTTATAAAAGCGCTCTATGAAAGCAACAGCTATCAGTCGCTAAATCTATCAGGCTGCCATGCTGCAGCTTGTACAAGAATTTGGAAGAAAAATAAGATTTTGAATGGTAGCTTTCAATGGAGTGGTCTTTGAATCTGTTTCGGAAGTACCATAATTCAAACATTCCAATCTGAAAACTTTTTAAAACATCTTTTTAAATTCTTTCTGACAACCCATAGCCATTATTCTGATGAAGGTGAAGATGTAGTGGGTCTTTTTAATGAGACTTATACAATGGAAATTCAAGAGAAAGCTTATCAATGCCTCAGAGCTATTTCCTGATTCTGACAGGCTATTTCCTGATTCTTTGTATTATTTTCTCCCAATTTTTGCTTTGAAACAGTATCACCTTAGCATTAGTTATTGCCCCTCTTCTCATTAAAATGTGTCCAAAGCAGGATCCCCATCAAGGTGTAAACACATTTTAGACACATTCAGGGTACAAGAAAAAGCAAATCATTTAGCCAATAATGTATCCCCCAAGCTAACCCAGTGGACTTCAATTCAAGCTTATTTTAAAAAACTCCGGACCGCAACTTCCATGCTATCTATAGTTGATGAATATTCTGGCTTTATTTTAACAGCAAAAAAACCCAGGATTTCTTCTGCCCTTGGCTTACCTTGTTGTGTTGCCTCAACAGCCCTTCTGGGACAGGAAGTGCACCCGTTCTGTCACTCCCCATGGGCCTGGGAAACAGGACCAGCCCCAGAAGGAACAGGCAGAGTGAGGAGAACGCTTGCAACGCCATTTAGCTCAGATGTAGTCTGAACTTCACCTGCTTGCAAGTTATATGTTGTGCTTTTTTAGACATTGGGAGGGGGGAGGGAGATTTTCTGTTTTCCAATCTGCTAGGTTTTATGAGCCATTCACTATCCCCCACCTCACCCAACCATCCTTTCTTTCCAAACTCTGGCAATGACGCACAAGCCGGGCCGCAATTAAGTCTCCAAATTGTGCATTTTGTACACTTTAACCCTTAATTAGAGTCTCTGGGTGTCAATCCCATTAAAGCACATTTGCCATCAATTTAAGCTGTATGTGCATTTTTATTTACTAAAAAAAACACCCCTCTCCATCCGACTAAACCTCATTTCCTCACCATTATTCCCACAATGATTAGGACACTTTGAGTACAAAATAGTGTGATTTAGCAACGTAATGATTCACTGCTGCAAACTGAGCAGAGGGGAGCAAGAAAGCCAACTCAAGAGAACTACAAGTCTTGAGATGGTTTTATAATGAGAAGCAAAAGCAAAAAAGTCTGCTATTAATGATGAAAAATTTCCAAGCAAAAATAAAAACAACAAAGGACAAAATGGTGGCAAAAATCAGGCAAGGTATATAGTACAGATGAAACCTATTCAAAATTAGAATGAACCCGGGGAAAGATTCAAAATAAAGGCAAAATTTGACTACTAGTTTTCCCTACAAGAGTGGGAATAACAAAGGTATTAGGTAGAAGCAAATGAGACAGTCTATAGTGGGGAAGGCATGTTACAGGGAGCTAAAATATTAGAAGGCACACAGAAAATCAATAGACTTTGTTTCTCATAATACTGGATTGCTGTATCACCCAATAAAATTGGTTGTCAGGAGATTCTGTAAACAACAAACTAGCATTAGCTCTTATACAATGTGGAATTGATTGATGACATTCACTGTCATAAGATACAGTGAAGGTTCCTTAGAAGTCCAGTTATGAGGACAAAATAAAATAATCCAGGATGGAAATGTTTAATTTTGCTCTGTTATTATTAATAAAATGTTTTATTAACTGCAATATAGAACTGTCCAAAAAGAAAATGCCATTCAGTGATGTGCAGGGATCACATATATCATTTTAAATGTATAACAATCACACTTAAGACTTATATACCGCTTTACAGTCCTCTATGCGACTTACAGAGGCAGCCTATTGCCCCCAACAATTTGGATGGAAGGCTAAGTCAACCTTGAGCCTGGTGGGATTTGAACTACCAAATTGCAGGCAGCTGAGTCAGCAGAAGTAACTTGCAGTAGTGCACTCTAACCACTATGCCACTGAGGCTCTGTATAATGTATATTGTGGTTGGACCTATTTTGTGAAAACCTGAAAGCCAATTCGAATGAAAAAAATATGTCTAAAATATTTTCAAGAAGGGGCAGGAACTATTCCTTTATGAAAGCAGGAAAGATCTCAAGATATGTATTTTTTCCTTATTCTTCTCCAGTGCCTGTAGCTTTACTGATGGTAGATGCTATTACGTGTCCAATTTCCAGCTGCCAACTTTTCTTCCTAGGAAAATTAGTACAGTGTAAAGCCCTGAAAAATTTGCTCTTAAGATTCCCAAATATTTTGTCCAGTGAGAATTAAATGTGCCTTTTGCTGTTTATAAGGTATGCAATCATCATTCTTCAGGTCGACCTCTTTCATCTTAAATAACTCATTTCCAGAATCATCCAAGTTCCCCATTAAGGTATATTTCTCTTTTCCCAATGTTTATTTATTTTCCAAATACACAGTGCTTATTTAAATTTTTTTTAAAAATAGAATTGTAATCGAGGCAAGATGACACTGAGGAACTGGGCTTCATAATGAATGTGAGAAATCCCCATCTTGACACAAGCAAAAGTGAGTTTTATGCCATGTTGGAATCTTCATTCTCGACTGCCACAGGTTCTTCAAGCTCATTTGAATTTCTTCCCCCTTTCTTAGCAGCAGATTTCTTTTTCTTTTTTTCTTTTTGTTCCAGGTTATTCAAAGAAAGCCCATCACTCTTCTGAGTAATATACTTCAACTAGAAATATAGAGAATGTCATCAGTCACCTATTAGTGGCATAGGTTCACCAGACAGCCGGTGAAACAGAAAGCAATGCACAAATACATCCAATGTACAGATAAACATGAAGATCTGTAGGCAGGTTGACATCCAGTGGTTCCTCAGCCTGGAATAATACAAAGTCTAATAAAACAGCAACTAACTGCTTGTGGTAATAGATAGCAAGCTGTGATAAAAATCTATTGGATATGTCAATTATTAAATATCTGGCTACAAATGCATGCCTTGAAAAGTCAATGCTGTTTAATTGTTTCTCCCACCCAATCCAAGCAGAGTTATAACAGTTAACACGTATCACATTCAAGTATCTTTTTGAGAGAGCGGGGGAGGGAGAAATGTTTTCCTCCATTCAGTTTTATCTACCAATGCATCTACTGGTTGATTAGTCAGACTTTTCATTTGTTTTATAACGTTCATCCAAGGTAGGAAGGACGGTAGATCAGCCTGCACGCAAATTTACTGTATAACTCTTTCCCCACCTTTAATTGATTCAATTTGTTGCAAGGTGATTTTAAATGGTTATTAGATAGTAGTAGGAGACCTGTTCATAACATGAAGAGCCAAATTTGATCCCCAGCAATTAAAAAGGGTTAACTGGCAGATGACATGTCGAGCAATGTGTAACCATAATGAAACCACAATGTTGAACATTCTCCATCATCAGCCTTGCTGGCTAAGAAAAAAGATGAGATTTCAGCAATCCTTAAACTTCTGGCCTGAGTTGGTTTAAGGCATTTTCCTAATTGTAAATATGCTTATGTCCTCTTCAGATATGGTGGCTAACTGTTGCTCAATTCATTTTTGACAAGAGGAAAAAAAAACCCAGACCTACTGAGATTAGCAAATTACATATGTACTAAGTGTGAGCCAGGAGTGTTTATAGGAATTTGGTTCAATTTATGACTCCCACGTATAACCCGATCCATACACTTCAAAGCAAAATAAATCTCATTTGTTTCTGCCAGTTTTACTGATAAATCTGTTGTTAGGATGACTGCATCTTGTTTCAATTTTCTTCTGTATAAAAAACAGCTTATTGGAGCTATTTGGCCCATGACAATACATATCTTATTTTTTTTCTTCTTTTACATTACTCCTGTTTTATAGCATCTATAGCTTCTCTTCTGTTTTCAATTTATTTGCTGTATGAATGAATGATGGGGCAAGTGCAAATGAGTTCTATCAGGATATAATGTGGCACTATATTCTCAACAAAATTTAGCTTTAAATAGAATAGTTCAATCAAAGGGTGGTGACTGAAATAGCAATTCTATATAAAGAATGGCATCCTAATTTGTTCCCCATAAGCAAATTCCTCCAACTTTACTAAGAGTTACCTTTCAATTGGAGGAGGTAAGAAGATGAGGAAGATGAGGAGGAAGGCTCAAATGTTACTTGATCCTTCAGAGATTCTGGTACAGGTGGTCCTTGCCTTACAACCATTCATTTAATGACCATTTGAAGTTACAACAGCATTGAAAATTGACTTATCACCATTTTTCACATTTACAATTGTTGCAGCATCCTCATGGTCATGTGATCAAAATTTGGATGCTTGGCAACTGGCATGCATTTCTGATAGTTGCAGTGTCCTGGGGTCATGTGATCATCTTTTGCGACTTTCTGACAAGCAAAGTCAATGGGAAAGCCAGATTCACTTAACAACCATGTTACTAA
The DNA here is from genome assembly GCF_051295495.1 of Thamnophis sirtalis. Classification (NCBI taxonomy): domain Eukaryota; kingdom Metazoa; phylum Chordata; class Lepidosauria; order Squamata; family Natricidae; genus Thamnophis; species Thamnophis sirtalis. Next base: position 40,769,335 of record NW_028261395.1, read on the forward strand.
TTTAACAATGATTCACTTTACAACTTTGGAAAGAAAAGTGGTAACATGGGATGATATCCATTTAAACCGTCTTGATTAGAAACTAACTGATCAGTAAATTTTGGGTTCAATTGTGGTCCTAACTCGAGGACTACCTGACTATTTTTCTTCTCTGATATTCTACTGGCCCAAATTCTTTGTAGGAAAGAAATTCACCAACTATAAATAAGACACTGGTACAATTGTAATCCTGGAGCACTAGAATAGCTATTTTGCTCTTCCGTTCTACATTCAATTAAATTGCTCTGCAGCTGTTGGTTCAAGGACACACAACTCAGCTGAAGGCTTCAGCCCCACCCCTTCCCTGCCTTTAGAAAATAGCTAAGTATTGCATGGTGAGGAAGCAGAGAAGTGTGCCCTGCTGGGATTTAAAATTAGCAGAAACACTGGCTCTGTTCCTTTGAAGCTGAAGATCTACTTTAAATAAAAGAGAGACTGCATGTATCAGTAGCTGATAGGGCAGCTTATAGACAATGCATAATAAACATGGGAGAGAAAAGCCAGAGAGGCCTTTGTGCTCATCAGCCAACTTGACAATCTGCAGGAAAATATAAGTCTCCCACATTCACTCCCAAACATAAACACCACCCATAACCAGGTACTATCAAAGGCATCAAAGCAGGACTATTTGTAGTCCTTTATTTTGGGGTGGGAGTGTTAGGGCTGTGTGTTAGAAAACAAAAACAGAAACACAAGAAACTACTGACTTTGCATTGGCATCTCTAAGCAGGTGGAAAGTGAGAAGCAAGGCATCCATCTCTGGCAGGTACTGAAGGGTTAACTTTGCAGCCCCCAGTAGCCATTCTGGCAGACCCAAAAGTTACGTTCTTCAAATAAAGTGAAGTCGGAGAGAAATTCCAGGATGAAAGCAGAATTTACCCCTGAAGTTTAATTACCTGGCTTATGAATCAACTTCTACATTTATAAATTGCTGTTACAAAAGAGGGAACCTTGAGCTTTTCAGTAAGAATTGACATTACAGGGTCAGTATCATAATCTGAGCTTAAAGCAGAACGTCAGAAAGTAAGCCACTTGTACTCCACAGCTGTTTCTAAAGCCCAGGATGGCCAGGAGTAAGACAAAAGAGGCTTTTCTTCTTAAAGCTACAGCATCATAAAAGTAACGGGCACAGGAATTTCCAAACTACTGTTTGTAGTGTTCAGTGCACTACAGGGAAAAGGTCATTGTGTGATGACAGCCCTTTCAGCCTGTAGTACAGTTTAAGTTCTTGTATGTGTAAACCTGTAAAGTGCCACTAGCTTTTACAATATGGTGGCTTTCAGCCAGATTTCCAACTGTTCTGATATCAAAAAACAGCCCCTAATATTTTAAGACCATCGCACTCACTAATGCTGTTCTTGTTCTCCAAAGCTGTTAGTAACTTCCAGAATTTGAGAAGCAATGTAGCAGTTCAATCAATTAAATCCATGATGCCAAGAAGTTCCTGTATAGATATGTCCCCGAGGACAGTGGCCTGTGTGGGGTGTATATCCATGTATGCATGTGTATGAAACAGGCAAAATGACAAATGCAGCATTACACTAAGAGTTAGAACTTTAATTACAATGCTGCAACCACCATCTTGCCTGTTTTGTCCCTTCTGTGGAGATGCCACTGTCTAAAAGTACTGGGAAGCAATTGTTTTTATGATACTTGTATTGGCCTATAGGTACTTCTACTCTACAGATAGTCCTCAACTTACAACAGTTCATTCAAAGTTACAACAGCACTGAAAAAAGTGATGTATGATCATTTTTACACTAATGTCCGTAGCAGGATCAAAATTCCAACACTTGGCAAATGACTCATATTTATGACGGTTGCAGCGACCGGCGATCAAGTGATCACCTTTTGTGACTTTCTGACAAGCAAAGTCAGCGGGGAAGCCAGATTCATTTAACAACTGCTACTAACTTAACAATGGAAGTGATTCACTTAACAACTGTGCCGAAAGGTTGTAAAATGGGGCTAAATTCACTTAACAACTGTCTCACTTAGCAACAGAAATGCCAGGCTCCGTTTTGGTTGTAAGTCGAGGACTACCTGTATTCTGTCAAATATACTGGCAGCCAGCCTCCGTAAACTAGCATACCATCACCATCCAAGCAGCCTCCAGCGTTTAGAAGAAACATAACAGTAAACAAGGCGTTCCAAGTGAAACCACAGATCCAAAAGGGAAGGGTCCCATCTCACCAATGAGTTACTCCTTCGAGCCAAAAGTTTCACATCTTCAACATTAACTGTACTCCGTTTTCCGTGCCTATGAGAAGGAGGAAGTCATCAGGTTAGAAGGAGATTTCAGGAAAATTGTCTAATCTTAAAATCTTTTATCAAAAAAGTTGCTTGAGCATAAATCATTCAAACTTTTTCTACAGATGCACATTAACAAAGTGAACGTTTTTACGCAGTGACAAATAGATTATGTTTTAAATGCTTTGTCCAGCTTTTGGGATTCCCCCCTCCCTACAGTTTGCTGAGGAAGGCCCCTGATTTTGCCAGCCTTCCTAGATTTCTTTTCAAGACTAAATTGACAATTTGTCTATCAAGCTTTGAATGATAAATAGCAGGGACATTTTGTTTCTTCCGTTTTGATGTTTATCTATGTAAAATGAAATGTTCCCTTGGCAACTGATACACTGTGGAGAAAGTTATCAAATTACCACTCTGTACTACAGTAATTTTCATTGATAATAGGAAACTGACTGCATTACTTTGTAATTCTGTAATTGTATTCTATATACAAGAAACATTGTTTGTACCAAGGGAAGAGCAGGCCTTGAGATATTTCCTGTGCAATAGTGCAATGTTTCATCTTATCTCCCCATGGTTCTTGAGACTCTAAAATAAAATTATGATAAATGGAAGTGAGGGGGTAGAGAAGGAGAGAATTATCTCAGCAAACTGGGTGGGGGGGGGAATCCCAAAAGCTAGACGAAGATACCACTAGATATTAAAAACCAGGTTCTTTGTGCGTCATTCAAGTTCCGCTTGATTTATATATTAACACACCTGCCCATTATATAAAGACATTGATTCAGAAGTGCAATGTGCAAAATGAAAATTGACTTTCATTAACCCAGAAAAATGGACACAAAAGTAAAATGTAAGTGGAATGAGATGGGGGGGGGGGGCAGATGCAATTATGACTAGCTAAAAACAGATACTGCAAGGAGAGATCTGATCTTGTGTCAGTCTCATGTTTTTAGACAAAAAAAAACCCAGATGTACAATTTTTCTACAGTAGAAGAGAGCAATAGAAAAAACTAGGCAAATACAAGAGGAGGGATTGAGGAGGGCAGGTCTCAACCTGGCAAGAAGATTAGATTACAACACCTTCCAACCCAAACATCATCCAGTTACTTCATTAAGCCTATGGAATATTTTGCTGTTACAAAATCTGTATACTTCTAATATAATATAAAAGCATGCTCTCTGTCTCTTCCATTAGCTAGCACCCTTCTCAGTCCACCCTTTTTTCAAGAGCTTGGCGCCAGATACACAAGTAATTTAACACAGTTATTAAATAAAATATGAATTAATGCAGTGAAATAAAAGTCCCAGAATTCATTTTAGAACATGCTTGCTAAAAGCCAGATGGTTGAAAGCAAGCGGCTAAGAGCATATGTAGATATGACACTTAATAGAAAGCAAAAGAAAAATATTTTTCTATTTGTCTTATCAGACAAAGATACATACTGATTATTGTTAAGTATTACCTCTTTCCAGAATACTTACTTGGCAAACATTTCAAGGTCCTTTGAAAACATTTCTGAAAGGGAAAAATTAAAAGTATCTTGACATGTTTTCACTTGAAAAGCAGAGCCAATTTCAACACAAAAAGCTATAGGTAAATCATCACAGTTTAATGTAACCTAGCTTCCAAAATTATCATAAACAGATTTATTTGTAAACAGCCCCAGCTTGTTAGTTAGGCGGGGATGAAAACTACATCGGTTATAGAATAGCAGTTTTGTAAGCTAAGAAAAGATCTAATAAAACATTCCAGAAAAATTAAAAGCAATTTATCAAGGGTAACAGAATCAATGAAAGGAAAAGAAATATACCCATAAGAATAAATATTCTGAGCTAAAATTCTGGATCTTATTAAATACTTCAAAGTGCACAGGAGGATGAACATAGCACCTATCTAGAACTCCTTAAAATGTTAGATTTGCACTGCTATGTGTTCCAAAGCATGTTTTAAGATCAAATCCACAATCTGGGAGGAGTATGTGACAAAATGTAGATGATGACATCACACAAATGTACATGATGACTTTACACAAATACGTACATACCAGTAGTCCTGTATGGATCTGAAGCCCCTTCTTTGCCACTGGTAAAGACGTCTAGGGTACAACTGCTCTCTGGTTTTAACTGATTTTGCTGAAGGATCTGTGCATTTTCTCTAGTTTTACTAAGGTTATCTCCAAGTTTATTCCCAGTTTGGTTTGAAAGGAATACTACAATACTGAAAAGATAAGGAAAAGGAAAAGTACCGCATTGTCTAAAGGTGATCTCAGAAATAGCTGCAATGGTCTGTCTGCTAAACTGAATGTTTTTATCTTCAGCAACTTCCTCACACAGACGAGCAACAGTGTAATGAAAAGCCGCTTTCAACCTCTAGGAAAAACATAGTTTAAGGAGAAAAAGTTACCAAATTATTATTTTATGCACTGGTGTGTGTACATATTATACCAGGTCTTCAAACTAACCAAATAAACTCAATACATAAATACATAAATGAAGTATGATACCCAAAGTGATCAGGAATTTGGGGTTCTTTCATATCCCTTTCAACATGGTATAATGGCATCCATATCTGTTTCCTAAATCCAAGCCGGATTTTCAATTTTTCAGAAAAATCAGCATTTTTTACAAGTTTCCTAACTGCCTTGCCTTGTGTAAAATATCTGAAAACTGTGTGTGTGTGTGTTTTTACGTGTTTATTTTTACGTATGTGCATATATAGAGTAGAATAGAACAGAACAGAACAGAGGATAGGATAGAATTCTTTATTGGCCATGAATTTGTCATATATATATGTATGTATGTATGTATGTATGTATGTGTATATATATATATACATATATATATATATATACATACATACATACATATATATATATATATACACACACACACACACACACACATACATACATATACATATGTACGTGTGTGTATCCACACAAACATTATTTTTGGTATATCCATAAAAAGTGAGGTCTTCCAGACAATTTAATATATTGACATTCAATATTCACTATTTATATTATTTCTCTTCTGCCTCTGACACTTGCTTGCCTCTGCTTTGCAAGTAAAACAGTAGTCTTATTATCATTTCCTTTTAATTTTTTCTTTACACATTATATCAGCATTTTCTCTGAACAAAAAATAAATAGTATAGGGTGCAAGGCCCAATAAAGCTCACTCTCTGTGTGTGTGCGCGGGTGTTTATACAATACAGTGTGTGCATTTCTATGTTTATATCTATGTATAAGTGAAGGGGAAAAACGGTCACTCCAACCACTCTCATTCCCGATATTCCGCCCCCAAAGCACTCTGTACATGCTCAAGGGACACGCCCAGTTTCCCTCCTCCGGAAACTCCCCAAAGGCAGGCCCTCTGCACATGCTCAGAGACCTCTTCCATCACCAGCAACAATGCTTCTCCCCGCCCCCAACTCCCCGGTCTCGTGGAATACTTCAACAGCCCAAGACACGGCGCTCTGCACATGCTCAGAGGCACTGCGTCTCATTTCCCCCTCAGGGTTCCGGCAAACTCCCTCACGGCCGCGGCGCATTAAAACAATAAAAGTTAGCGGGAAGCGAGCGAGAGAAATAGCCTCCGCGGGGAATTTTCAGCCGTGCCCGGGCTCTCTGCACATGTTCAGGGGCGCTCTTTGCCGGGCGTGAGAGAGGAGGAGAAAGGGGGAGGGTACCTGCGCTTCAGCTTCCATGGCGACCAAAATGGCGGCGTTTCCCGCCTTTTTTTTCTCCTCAGGCGGCGCTGCTGAGGGGCGGAGTCGCCAAGCGCAATCTCCGCCCCGAGAAGAATGGCCACGCCTCCCACCCGGTCCTTTCAAGTGTTGCGCTATAAGCCCCATGAGGATGGAGGAGGATGGGGTTAGTAGTCCCGCTGCGGAAAGCAGCGGCGGCGGGGGGTTGGGGTAGAGGGAGGGGAGAAGAGGGAAAGGGGTCTGAGCTGGCCTGAAAACGACGTGAAATGGAAATAAAAGTGTGTATTTAATAACAGGTAGCAGAGTAACAGGATGGGAAGGGACCTTGGAGGTCCTCTAGTCCAACCCCCTGCTCAAGCAGGAAACCCCATGTCATTTCAGACAAAGCGTTGTCCAATCTCTTTTTTAGAATAAAACAGAATAGAATAGGGAATGGAATGGAACAGAAAAGGAATAGAATAGAGAATGGAATAGAAAAGGAATAAAATAAAATAGAATAGAATAGGGAATGGAATAGAAGAGGAATAGAATAGAATAGAGAATGGAATAGAAAGGGAATAAAATGGAATAGAATAGACAATGGAATAGAAAAGGAATAGAATAGAGAACGGAATAGAAAAGGAATAGAATAGAATAGGGCAGTGTTTTTCAACCTTTTTTGTGCAAAGGCACACTTTTTTCATGAAAAAAATCACGAGGCACACCACCATTAGAAAATGTTAAAAATTTTTAACTCTGTGCCTATATTGACTATATATAAAGTAATTTTCCCAAGGCACACCTTACACTATGTCATGGCACACTAGTGTGCCGCGGCACAGTGGTTGAAAAACACTGGAATAGGGAATGGAATGGAATAGAAAAGGAATAGAATAATGGAATAGAAAAGGAATAAAATAGAATATAATAGGGAATGGAATAGAAGAGGAATAGAATAGAGAATGGAATAGAAAGGGAATAAAATAGAATAGAATAGACAATGGAATAGAAAAGGAATAGAATAGAGAACGGAAGAGAAAAGGAATAAAATAGAATAGGGAATGGAATGGAGAATGGAATAGAAAAGGAATAAAATAGAATAGAATATAATAGGGAATGGAATAGAAAGGGAATAAAATATAATATAATATAATATAATAGGGAATGGAATAGAAGAGGAATAGAATAGAGAATGGAATAGAAAGGGAATAAAATGGAATAGAATAGAATAGACAATGGAATAGAAAAGGAATAGAATAGAGAACGGAAGAGAAAAGGAATAAAATAGAATAGAATAGGGAATGGAATGGAGAATGGAATAGAAAAGGAATAAAATAGAATAGAATATAATAGGGAATGGAATAGAAAGGGAATAAAATAGAATATAATATAATAGGGAATGGAATAGAAGAGGAATGGAATAGAATAGACAATGGAATAGAAAAGGAATAGAATAGAGAACGGAAGAGAAAAGGAATAAAATAGAATAGAATAGGGAATGGAATGGAGAATGGAATAGAAAAGGAATAAAATAGAATAGAATATAATAGGGAATGGAATAGAAAGGGAATAAAATAGAATAGAATAGAATAGGGAATGGAATAGAAGAGGAATAGAATAGAATAGAGAATGGAATAGAAAGGGAATAAAATGGAATAGAATAGAATAGACAATGGAATAGAAAAGGAATAAAATAGAATAGAAAAGGAATAGAACAGAATAGGGAATGCAATAGAATAGAGTAGGAATGGAATGGTTTAGAACAGAACAGAATAGAATTTTTTATTGGCCAAGTGTGGTTGGACACACAAGGAATTTGTCTTTGGTGCATAGGCTCTCAGTTTACATAAAAGAAAACATGTAGAATTGACTAAAAACCAAATGGTAGGTGAAAATAAAAAGGATGGAAGTGTAAATGAAATATAAAATATAGATTGCAAAGCAAAGAATATGAAATGTACATTCCCTTTCGCATTGTTTCATAATCTTTTCTTAATCTTTTCCTTTTCTTTTTTTTTATGCTTTTACAGACACTTTCCTCCTTTATATTTTCTTGCATCTAAAAGAGGATGAAAGTGAAAATAGACTAGGAAAGAATGTAAAGTAAAAAAAAAAGAATTAAAAATATAAATGAAATAAAGTGTAACAAATAAAAATGCACGGCAAATAAAGTAAAATCCAAAGGTTAAAGGTGTGTATATATGAATGCAGAAGTAAACAATATAAAATAAAATTTGCTTTTCCTTAATTTCCCCTCCCCCAAATTTGCTCCCAGTGTAGTCTTTGCCAGTCTCCCTCTTAAATAAAGCCAAATAATTCCTTTTAATAGGATCAAGTCAAAAAGGAGATAGAAAAACTGAAGGCAGATCAAGTCCTATTTTGAGGGTTTGTTTTCTTAATTTATTTATTATTTTATTTTTTTAAAAAAAATGTTGGATGATGAACATGTTATATTTGAAGCATGTTACTATTAGGAATAGTAGTAATTTTATCAGTATTTTTTTTTTCAAGAAACCTGATTCCTATTTTTTAAATTTTGCTTGGATGCTCGCATCCAAGCAAAATATGGGTAGCAATACATGCCCCATCACCCTTGGCTACCTCTGGCAATAAACGGGGAGCTTTAGTCCATGATGAAAGAGAATAAAAGGGCAATTTTGGGGCCGAAGACCAGATAACAGCATCAGATACGCTAATTGATATACTAATAAACTGATACGCTAATAAATAAGCCAGCCAGGGATGGAGGGACAAACCCCATCATGCCTACCCCTTTGGCCCAGCTTTAATTCTTGCTTCTGTAGATCAATATTTACTTCCATATGGCTATAATCTCAAGGGAATAAAAGAGCGAAGATGAATTGGGGGACAAGCATTTATTTCTGCAGAATTTCATTTTATTCCACCAACTTTATTCTGGCTTTTTGCCCAAGACACCTTAAAAAAAATGTCTTTCCAAAAAAAAAATTAAAAAAAAAGCTAAAACTGGACATCCACAGAAATGCCCGCAGGTTCGGAGACTCCTTCTATGCAGCTTTCATGGGACCTCTGTCCTCTAGGCGTTATAGGACGAAGACGAGACGGAGCCCCCGTGCCCCGTCCAGTTGGTGTGAACGAATTCGCCCGGTTTTGACAACAATTCATAGGTGTGGGCACCGAAATAATCCCGCTGAGCCTGAGAGAGAGAGAACGCACAACATTTTGAGTTAAACAACCTTAGGCTGAGACGTTCACGACGAAAGAACTAATACTGGTCAAGATTGCATTCACACAACCATTGTTGCAAGCCAAAATTGACCACATGTGCCTTCCAAGAGGTCGGTTTCTATTCCCAGAATTCTTAGTTGGTTGAGGAATTCTGGGAATTGAAGTCCACACTTGAAGGATGCTCTGTGGCGTTGTGGCCTGACAGCGGTGGCAGACTCAGACAGTGAGGAGGTTGGGGAGGAAGATGGGCCAGTCCTGGAGTCTGGGGAAGGCTCTGGTGTCAGAGGCAGAGACGGGGCCAAGGCCATCTGACAGTTATCAGCTGCCTTCGGAGTCAATCAGTGGGGCAGAAGAACAGCTGGAGCCTGTTCCCGATGTGCGCATGCGCAGAGCTGCCAGGAGAAGGGAACATCCAAGGAACAAGGGTCGACTCGGGAGTAAAAGCACAGGTGGACGGTGAATGGCCCCTCCCATAGGGAATAAAAGAGGAGCCAAAGGGGAGGGGAGTTTGCAGGAGATCATTAGTTCAATTCATTAGGGTTGAAAATCCGTTCCTGACTTCTTGCCAAGTAATTGCTGCTACAGCGTGGTGTTTAGAAGATATCGGCCTGGCAGTTTTCCAAGCCTGATAAAGACTCACTGCAAACAAAGAAAATAAAGATTTCCCAAAATAAGAGCCGAGGTGGCACAGTGGTTAAATGCAGCACTGCAGGCTACTTCAGCTGACTGCAGTTCTGCAGTTCGGCTGTTCAAATCTCACCGGCTCAGGGTTGACTCAGCCTTCCATCCTTCCGAGGTGGGTAAAATGAGGAGCCGGATTGTTGTTGGGGGCAATATGCTGACTCTGTAAACCACTTAGAGAGGGCTGAAAGCCCTATGAAGCGGTATATAAGTCTAATTGCTATTGCTAAAATATAATTACACTTCTACCGGGTTTCCCTGAAAATAAGGCAGGATCTTATTTTATTTTGACCTCCAAAAAAAGCACTTGGCCTTATTTTTGGGGAGGTCTTATTATTTTTGAGGTGCAGGAGGCGGCGAGCGTTGTCACCTCATTGGCTGCTGCAGTGTTCCAATTTTTTAGGGGAGGGCTTATTTTAGCACATGCGCTCAAAAGCCCGATTGGGCTTATTATCTGGGGAGGGCTTATTTTCAGAGAAAGAAGGTAGTGAGAATCAGAGTTAAGCTGTGGACGGGGGGGGGGGGGAAAGAAAATTAGGAATCAAAATGAGTTTAACGTCAGACTCCATGCATAAGTTACTCACTTGAATCAGGTTAGCGGGCAAAGTCCCATGTCTGTACCCATCATAAAACGCTAATGCTGTGGTGAAACAGGGCATCGGGATTCCCATCTGGACTCCGGTGCTAATTGTACGTCGCCACGAGTCCTTTGGAAGAGAGAAAATTGCAGAAAAATTAATGTTTTGGGGTAAGATTCTTGGTCTCTCTTCCTAGGCCTTTATAGAGCCAAGGTGGCGCAGTGGTTAAATGCAGCACTGCAGGCTACTGCTAGATCAGCAGGTCAGCAGTTCAAATCTCACCGGCTCAGGGTTGACTCAGCCTTCCATCCTTCCGAGGTGGGTAAAATGAGGACCCAGATTGTTGGGGGCAATATGCTGACTCTCTGTAAACCGCTTAGAGAGGCCGGAAAGGCCTATGAAGCGGTATATAAGTCTACTGCTATTGCTATTGCTAGGCTGTTATTTTTCGATCTCTGCCACTTTTAAGATGGGCGGATTTCAAGTCCCAGGATTCCCAGCCAGAAAAATCTTCACAAAGTTACCCACCTGACAATCCTCCACTGCCGTCTTAAAAAAGACATCTAGGAGTAAATTTTGCAAGTCGGGGGTCCGGTCAAAAGCTTCTTTGATTTTGCCCAAGAAAACGCTGCTCAGGAGGTATAAAAAAATAGCCATTAAGAAATCTTCAAATGAATTAAGGTGGAAGCATCCGAATGTTAAACCGATGAGGAATTTAATTTGGTTGGCATTTGGTGCCAACATGAATTAGGAAGAATCCCTTCTGTATTGATCTAGAAACATTTCCCCACATTCAGATTTAGTCAGGACTAGGTAGAGCACTAATTTAAAAGAAACAAATGTGTACATAATGATAAAATCTGTTCCTGGATTTGTACATTCCTTTCTGGGATCTCAACCAAAGTTAAGAATATTTTGACAGCTTTAAAGATTTACAGAAAGTTGGACCATAAAAAAGGCTGAGCGACAAAGAATGGAAGCATTTGAACTCTGGTGCTGGAGAAGACTCCTGCGAATCCCTTGGACTGCAAGGCCATCCAACCGGTCAGTCCTAGAGGAGATCAATCCTGGCTGCTCTTTAGAAGGCCAGATCCTGAAGAGGAAACTCAAAGACTTTGGCCACCTAATGAGAAGGAAGAAGGAAGGGCTCCCTGGAGAAGAGCCTCATGCTGGGAACAATGGAGGGCAAAAGAAGAAGGGGACGGCAGAGAAGGAGATGGCTGGATGGAGTCACCAAAGCACTCGACGTGAGCTTAAATCCACTCCAGGGGATGGTAGAGCAGTGTTTTTCAACCTTGGCAATTTGAAGATGTCCGGACTTCAACTCCCAGAATTCCCCAGCCAGCATTCGCTGGCTGGGGTATTCTGGGAGTTGAAGTCCGGACATCTTCAAATTGCCAAGGTTGAAAAACACTGTGGTAGAGGACAGGAAGACCTGGAGGAACATTGTCCATGGGGTCGCGATGGGTCGGACACAACTTCGCAACTAACCACAACAAAAGGATTTCGAATTTTGAAAGCAGAGATTTTCAGGAAAGGGACTTTTGCTATCTTAATCTGACCCTCTTCTACCTTTATCTTTATCTATTTGGAAAATTTATACTGTTGCCTATTCGCACATGGCAACTCTTTGCTTTTCTTTAATGGTGTTGGCACCATTCTGACAATATTTCCAGAATATTTGACCGGCATGGTTAGCTTGTGTTGTACTCAGAGCTTCTCCACTGAACTTCCATCCACCAATCGGTTTCCTGTTTCTGCCTTACCTCCTGATGATGCAACCTCCGCGCCACATCAATGCGATCGCGCCATAATTTAGGGTCCAGCCAAACTCCTTGGCGGCTTGTCTCAGTAACATGAAGCCCTGGGCGTAGGAAATGATCTTGGAGGCATAGAGGGCCTATACGAAGGACACAAAGTTAAGAGAATGGCATGCACCCACAATATTAACCAGGATGACTTTTAAAACCACGATGATCCATCACCAAAAATAGAGGACTTTGATTCTGATTGTAATCACTGTTGGCAAAGCAAGCCATCAATGAACGCCTTTGCACATCTTACTAAGAAATAATTAATTCACAAATTATGCTGAATAAATCTCCCACCACTCCCACAAACTGGCCACCTTATGATTCAGAGTCGTGATGGCGAACCCATGGCATGTGTGCCACAGGTGGGTGGCAAGCAGAGCCCTCTCTGCAGGCACGCCAGCCATCGCCCCAGCCCAGCTTCATCACGCATGCCCACGCACCTCCAGCTGGTCTTTGGGTCTCTGCCATACATGCATGGGGGGCAGCATGTATGCAGGGGATGCACATGTGCATGTGTCGGGGGAGGGGCGCTCACAATGCATTTTTGTCCTCGCACAGCGAACACCCCGTTTTGGCTTGGGGTGGGCTCACCCTGATTTGTGCCTGGAAGGCCCCCTGCACCAACCTGGAAGCCAAAAATGGGTGAAGGGGGGGGGCACATGCACAAGGCGGGTGAGTACATGAAGGTCATGCGTGCATGCATGCACAAGGGGTTGTGCGTGCATGCGCGGGGTGCATGTGCGGGAGTGCAGGGCACACATGCATTGTATTATGGATGCGAGTGCGTACGCATGCTGTCGCATGCTTTCGTGCACTTTCGGCACGCGATGACAAAAAAGGTTTAGCCATCACTGATTCAGAGTGATGGCAAACCAAGATTTAGGAAGGACCTGAGCAAAAATTAGGTCTGGGGTATCTTCAGATCATAAAACAGTTTGTCCTATAAAACAAAACATCTTGCTGAGCCACAGACCAGACCATCTTTCCTCAATGATGCCCTTCAGATATTTAAGATTGTAACCCTTACTTCAGTCCACCACTAGATGGCAGCAGAGAACTCCAGAAACCTCTAATTACCGCCACCATGTGGTCCTCCAGAGTTTTGCGACTGAGATAAAATACGCCTCTTAATTTTCTACAAATTATGGAATCAATGAGTTATGGAGCTACGTCGAGGGAGGCTGGTCTGGTTTGTTTTCGAGCCCAAGCCCCTCTTACAATCACTTTCATAAAATACCAAAGTTCCAACAAGGGATCAAGCCCGCTGATAGGAAAAACCGTACACTCACTTTACGAATGTCCTCCAGAAACGCTGCCTTATTCCCACTGAACGCCTGTGCTTTGGGACCACTCAAAAGTTTGCTGGCTTGCACCCTTTCGTCCTTGAGCGAAGACAAACACCGGGCAAAAACAGCCTCTCCTTTTTGAAAGGAAAAAAACAACAACAATCCAAATTATTCCTGGCCGCTCCAAGTTAAAAGGACAAAACTCCGCTGCACGCATGAAACAGAACAGAGCCGCATTTCAAAAGCAACTCGATCGACTCTACTAAGGAAAAGCACGAGAAGACATTGGAAATACCACTGAGATGGATAATCAAATTGCAAACAATAACAAATGTGCTTTCTTGCTAAAAAACTTTTTCAGGTTCATTTGCAGCTATGTTGTCGCAGCAAAAGGGGAATAAAAGCGAGCTTAATCTTTCCTATAAATTTGGAATAATAATAACAACAACAACAACAACTCCAGTTAAAAAATATATACACACAGAGTGTTTACAGCAGGGATCCCCAACCATTGTGCCACGGATCGGTAGCGGTCCGTGGCCTGTTAAGAACCAGGCTGCACAGCTGGAGATGAGCAGCAGGGGGCGACACTGTAAATGTGTGGGATCTAGCTTGTGCACTCCTCCTTCCCACTCACCTCCAAATTATCTTCCACTAAACCGGTATCAAACAGGTTTACACCACCACAGGCTCAACCATGTCATTTAAAAGCTAAGCTGGCTCTTCCAGATTAAGCTCAGCTGTTTTTTCAATTTGGTTAGCTTTCCTTGACTTAGCCTTTCAAGCATGTGATGTTTTATGTGGTGCATCAATGTAAGGGAGCCATTCAGGACCCAATGCTTAATTGTGTCTGCTGTGGCCCATCAGCAGAGCTGGCAGCAGAGTCGGACAGTGAGGAGGTTGGGGAGGGACATGGGCCAGTCCTGGAGTCTGGGGAAGGCTCTGTGTCGGAGACAGAGAGGGGGCCAGAGCCGTCTGATAGTCATCAGCTGTCTTCGGAGTCAGACATCAGTGAGGCAGAAGAACAGCTGGAGCCTGTTCCCAGTGTGCACATGCGCAGAGCGGCCAGATGAAGGGAACAGCTAAGGAAGAGGGGTCAACTTGGGAGTAAGGCCACAGGTGGACGATGAATGGCCCCTCCCAGAGGACATAAAAGAGGAGCAAAAGGGGAGTGGAGTTTGCAGGAGACCATTAGTTTGCTTAATTGGTTCGTGTCTCTCCGAGACTCCTTGCCAAGTTCTCGGCAAGATACCGGCCTGGCAGCTCTCCAAGCCAGAGAAGGTCTGTGACTGTAAATCCTCCCTCGAAAAACTTCGCTAGATGTGAATGAGCAGAATTCACAGTCAACTAATAAAATAAGGTTTTTGTCGGGACCAGGAATTTGCTTCCTGCTCTTGGGAAGCCTTGATCAGAACAGTATCCTTCCATCTCCCTAATTCAAAAAAGCAAAGAAAAAAAAAATCCTGCAGATTTAAGTTATTTGCGTCAGGCACATTAATTTCCTCCATGCCAGCAAACCACTACTGTGCTGAGGAAGAATGAATCATCATCTTTCTGGAACTTGCAAGTCATGCTGATAAACAGGTGAAAAAGCAACAACAATAGAAATTCTCCTGTTTGGCAGCCCAGCCTCTCCCAAATGCAGCATACCCTTCTCAAACAGACTAGAATAATTTTGGAAATATTTTAATGAGGGTTGCAGAAAAGAAACTAAATAAAGCTCCCCTCCAAAATTGGGTTTGTCCCAAAAAGGAAAGAAGGACACAGTATTAATCAGAGGAAGGTTTAAAAAGTTTATAGGACAATCTCATTGCCTTAACTGCAAAAGAACAAACATGTAGCAAAAGGTAAGTTTACCTATAAGAGTGACGGGGACACCGTATTCCAAAGCGGAAATCGCTGTCCATTTTCCCGTTCCTTTCTGCCCAGCGCTGTCCCTGATTTTAGGAAGCAAGTGTTTCCCATCGGCGTCGCGGAATTTCAAGATGTCAGCTGTGATTTCAATCAGGAAGGAATCCAGCTCGGTCTTATTCCACTCCTGGAACACCTGGGAACGAAAGAGGGGGTGGGGTGGAGGGGAGTCAGTCCTGCATTTGGTGGGCCTAAGACTAAGGAAACCCTCTTCCATCAACAGTTAAGTTTCTGGAAAGTTATGTTACCCAATTTAGAAGAGATATCTAAGGATGACATGTGGCCATGACCAATCAATTGATCTATGGTAGAAACATGGGGGCAGGGATGGGGGTTGGACAAGAAGACCTCCAAGGTCCCTTCCAACTCTGTTATTCTGTTACATGCTGGTCTATGATCATGTACAATATTTCCTTCTTTCCTTGCTTCCTTCCTTCCCCCTCCTTTTTTCCTTCCTCCCTTCCTTCCCCCTCCCTCTTCTTCCTTCCTTCTTTCCCTTCCTTCCTCCCTCCCTCCCTTCTCCCTCCTTACCTCCCTTCTCCTTCCTTTCTTCCTTTCCTCTCCCTCCCTCTTTCTTCCTTCTTCCTCCCTCCCTTCTCCTCCCTTCCTTCCTTTCTTCTCCCTCCCTTCCTTCACTCACCCTCTCTCCTTCTTCCTTCCTTCTTCTTCCCTTCCTTCTCCTTTCTCTTCCCTTCCCTTCCTTCCTTCTCCCTCCCTCCTTCTTCCTTCCTTCCTTCCTCCCTTCCTTCTCCCTCCCTTCCTTCACTCACCCTCCCTCCTTCTTCCTTCCTTTTCCCTTCCCTTCCTTCCTTCTCCCCCCCCCATTCTTCCTTCCTTCCTCCCTTGCTTCTCCCTCCCTTCCTGGAGGCTCAGCAGGCTGAGATGGTCAGCTAGTTCCAGGCCATGATGCAGTCCCACTGGAACAAGGCCCTCCGGCTCTTTGCCACCAGCGGTGCTTCCCTCCAGCCTTCGTCTAAAGTCCCGCACCAGGAGGCTGAAGCAGACCCCAAGTTGGAATTTCTGTCCCCCTCTGACCCCCACAAAAAGACCCCGAAGGGGGAGACTCTCTGCAGCAACACAACCATTCATTGCACGTATCCATCCCAGGGGCATAGTTTGATGACCCCTGATTTAGTGCAATATAGAAAATGCGGATAATTGTTCTGCGGACCACCAACATTTTCTCATGGACCACCAGTTGGTGACCGCTGATTTAGACCTTACAACCCCCTCCTTGCTCCGTTCCCAACTGCGTCTCTGACCCACCTTCGACATCTCGTCGTGGTCCATGGCCAGCACATCTTTCATGAGGTGGTAAGCCTCGCAGATAAGCTGCATGTCACCGTACTCAATCCCGTTATGTACCATCTTCACGAAATGTCCAGCCCCTTCATCTCCCACCTGTTGGACACAACGAAGAAGGAAGCACGTCAGAGGGCATCGTAATTTTTCATCCACTTCAGGACCTGCTCTTGAAGAAGATGCAAGTTTAAGAAATGGATCAACTCTTGAGACCAACAGTCACACCAGGGTGTGGCTGGTGCTCAAACTTGAATCTCTTTCTGTCGGCATCTCCATCTTGCAAAAATGCAGCCTAGCTGAAAGAAAAACAGAAGTAACAATAACACTTGCCCTTAGATTTATAGACCACTTCCCAATGCTTTTACAGCCCTCTCAAAGCGGTTTACAGAGTCAGCCTATGGCCCCCAACAATCTGGGTCCTCATTTGACCCACCTCGGAAGGATGGAAGGATGAAACAACCTGTAGCCAGTCGGTCAGGATTGAACTGCTGGCAGTGGGCAGACTCAACCTGCTTTCTAACCACTGGAAGGAAGGAAGGAAGGAAGGAAGGAAGGAAGGAAGGAAGGAAGGAAGGAAGGAAGGAAGGAAGGAAGCTATAGCACATGGACTTATATATCGCTTCACAGTGCTTTTACAGCTCTCTCTAAGCGGTTTACAGAGACAGCCATTTGTCCCCAACAATCTGGGTCCTCATTTTACCTACCTCGGAAGGACAAAAGGCTGAGTCAACCTTGAGCCTGGTGAGATTAGAACTGCCAAATTGCAGTCAGCCAGCAGAAGCAGCCTGCAGCACTGCACTCTAACCAACAAGCAAAGTCAATGGAGGGGGAGCCAGATTGGCTTAGCGACATGATTCACTCAATAACTGCAGTGATTTGGCTTAACAAAAAAAAGTGATAAAACGGGGGCAAAGCTCACTTAACTGCCCCACTTAGCCAGACAAATTGTGGGCTCAACGGTGCCTGTAAGTCGAGGAAAACCCGTATAAAATGTGAAGGGCTTCAGTAGAAAGACTCACCCAGTCACAGCATGGCTCTCCTGTCCCTACTTTGGCTGCGATGCTCTGGAATATTGTCTTGATGTGAGGCCTGCAAAGGAAGAAAACAGGGATGGGGGTTAGCAAAATGCACTCAACTCCTCCTTCTTCTTCTTCTTGTGCCACATCCATCATCGGATGGTGGCAATCGTGTTGGCGATCTTATTTTTATTAACAGCTGCACAAAAAAGTGCTGCTGAGTTTTGTTCAAATTGGGCCCTTAGATTTTGAAGATGTTTGGCCCGCCAGCGGCCAGCAGAGCTGGCAGCAAACTCGGACAGTGAGGAGGTTGGGGAGGAAGATGGGCCAGTCCTGGAGTCTGGGGGAGGCTCTGATGAGGGCTCTGCGTCGGAGGTGGAGAGGGGGCCAGGGCCGTCTGACAGTTATCAGCAGCCTAACCCTAACTGCTCCCAAAGGAAATAAAAGAGGAGCGAAAGGGGAGTGGAGTTTGCAGGAGACAATTACTTCACTTTAATTGGTTCCTGACTCTACGAGACTCCTGGCTAAGTTCTGCAGCTATCAGCCTGGCAGCTCTCCAAGCCAGATAAGGTCTGTGACTGTTAATCCTCCCTCGAAAGACTTTGCTGGATGTGAATGAACAGAATTCACAATCAATTAATAAAAGAGGTTTTTTTGAGGGACCAGGAGTTTGCTTCATGCTCTTGGGAAGCCTCGCTCAGAACAGAAGCCATGATGTTCTTCTTCTGCCTGGACCTCATTTGTCTTCCATCTTTCCCTGGACAATTAAGCGAAGGATGCCGTATTTTTCTGGGTGTTGCATCACATGTCCAAAATATTCTAACTCTTGCTTTTTTATGGTTTTGATGATTTCCCTTGGCTTTCCCAGGCGGCCTATCCCCTCTTCATTTGTAATTTTGTCAACCCAACTTATACGTTAACAGCCGCCTGTCAATCCACATTCCAGAAGCTTTGTCTCTCTTCAAGTGGCCTTCTGTCAGAGACCAACTCTCCCTTCCGTAGACAGCAGGGTAGAAAAAATGTAGCATCCGACAAGCCTGATTTTCAATCTCAGGCTTATGTCGTGACTCCAGATCGTTTTTCATCTCGAAGAATGCTGTTTGAGCTTTCTCTATCCTTGTCTTTACTTCACTGGTCATGTCCCAGCTTTCATGTAAATTATAACCGAGGTACGTGATCCATTCAACTTTTTCTAGTGGTTATTCCTTCCGAAGTTATCGGTGGTAAATTAATGGGTTGTTTGCTGACGACCAAGATCTTGGTTTTTGAGGTGTTAAGCTTCAAGCCGTATTTTTCAGATATTTCTGAGACTCTTTGGATGAGGAGTTGAAGGTCTTCATGCTTACTGGCAAGCAGAACTATGTCATCAGCGTACCTTAACTCAATTCCCGCCAGCCTCTAAAATTCCTAGCAGCCTTACAATAAAGGATGAGGGAATGGTTATGGCAACCGTCTGAAATACATACCAGGCTTCCTTTGCTCCCCCTGGCATAAGAGAGGGTCCGTATCGGGCTCCTTCTTCACCCCCACTTACGCCGCTCCCCACAAACAGGATGCCTTTTTCCTTGAGTTCCTTGCAGCGTCTCTAAAGGGGAAGGAAACAAGGGGCAGAGAAAATGAGAAAAAGAGGATTGTAAGGAGAAAATAATTTTTAGAATTCAGAATGAAGCATTTCTCCTTATAAATGTCTATGGAGATTCTCAGTCCTCCAGATCGTGGTTGTCCCAAAGGTGCTATTATTTTTTCCCAAGAGGCAACTGGACTTTCTGATTATTATTTTTTGAAGACGTTTCGCTTCTCATCCAAGAAGCTTCTTCAGCTAAACGTCTTCAAAGAAAAACCGGAAAGTCCAGCCGCTTCTCTTTATAAACTTTCTTTCTGAAATGAGGAAAGATGGCTGAGATCAATGCTCAACTCCCAATCTCCCTGGACGTTTGTTGGGCTTAAGGAAAAGGAACTTTTCCATATATATAAAAAAGAAAAAAATAGCAGCTGAAATGCCAAGTATATCTTGAATTTCCTGAGCTTGGCTTAGCGGAGGCAGGCTTGTCTAGCAAGGCCTCAAAAAGCTGTTCAGCAAAAGAAGATTCTAAACAATTCAATGTTTTTCAAGTGAGATGAGCCCAGAACACAGGATCATTTCCCCCTCCCCCCTCCAGACACACACATAAAATTCACGGAAGAAGAACTGACTAGCAGAGACCTACCGTGGTGTCTCTGTATTCCGAATTTCCTCCATCGATAATGATATCCCCACGAGAAAGCAGCGGCACCTGAAAACACAAGGGGGTGGGGGTTGTGGGTCAGCTAAAAAGACCAAGTCATGTGATGTTGTGGCCCATCAGTGGGCAGCAGAGCTGGCGAAAGACTCAGATAGTGAGGAGGATGGGGAGGAACATGGGCCGGTCTGGAGTCTGGGGAAGGCTCGGATGAGGGCTCTGTGTCAGAGGCAGAGAGGGGGCCAGAGCCGTACGCCAGTTATCAGCTGCCTTAGAAGTCAGACATCAGTGAGGCAGAAGAACAGCTGGAGCCTGTACCTAGTGTGCACATACGCTGAGCTGCCAGCAGAAGGGAATAGCTAAGGAACAAGGGTTGACTCTGGAGTAAAGACACAGATGGATGGTGAATGGCCTCTCCCATAGGGAATAAAAGAGGAGCGAAAGGGGAGGGGAGTTTGCAGGAGACAGTTAGTTCAATTCATTAGGGTGAAGATCTGTTCCTGACTTCTTGCCAAGGAATTGCTGCTACAGCATGGCGTTTGGAAGATATTGGCCTGGCAACACTCCAAGCCTGATCAAGGTCTGAGTCGGAGATCAGTGCGGCAGAAGAACAGCTGGAGCCTGTTCCCAATGTGCGCATGCGCAGAGTGGCCAGACGAAGGGAACAGCTAAAGGACAGAAGTTGACTTGGGAGTGAGGCCACAGGTGAACGATGAATGGCCCCTCCCAGAGGAAATAAAAGAGGAACGAAAGGGGAGTGGAGTTTGCAGGAGATAATTAGTTTGTTTATTCGCATGAACATTTTTTTTATCATGCCTCACAGTGACTCCTTGCCAAGTATTTCATTCTACAGCGTTGTGCTTGGAAGCTATCGGCCTGGCAACTATCCAAAGACTGATAAGGCCGGTTGTTGCAATTAAACCTAGAAAGGCTTATTGCCAGGACTTTGCTGGATGTGAATGCGAGGAATTCACATTAGCCAAATAAAAAAGGTGGTTTTTGGGGGTGGGGGGTGGGGACAGTGATTCTGTTAAGCCTAGGTGAGAACACGCAATCCCCTTTTGCGACCTTCTGACAAGCAAAGTCAACGGGGACGCCCAATTCACAGAACAGATGTGTGACTAACTTAACAACTGCAGTGATTTGCTTAAGAACTGTGGCAAGACAGCTCGTAACATGGGGCAAGACTCGCTTTTAAAAAAATATCGCACTTAGCAACGGAAATTGTGGGCTCAATTGTGGTCGTGTGTCGAGGACCACCTGTGAAACGGGAGCAGCATTAAGAGAATAGGGAGAAGCTGTAATACATGTAGAATGAGCCACAATTGCTGGTCCCAAGGTGTCCATACAACCTCATTCAGCCACTGCTAAATAGTTCTACCAGGTTTCCCTGAAAATAAGACAGGGTCTTATTTTCTTTTGACCTCCTGAAATAAGCCCTTGGCCTTATTTTTGGGGAGGTCTTATTATTTTCGAGGTGCAGGAGGTGGCGAGTATGGTCACCTCATGGCTGCTGCTGTGTTGCAATATTTTCGGGGAGGGCTTATTTTAGCGCATGCGTTCAAAAGCCCGATTGGGCTTATCATCCAGGGAGGTCTTATTTTTTGGGAAAACAGGGTATTTATTTACCAGGTATATCAAGCCCAGCTTTAAAAGAGGCACCTGGAATCTCAGAGGGATTTCCTTACCAGTTTGTTGATGAAGTCATCCACGGCGCTTCCGGCCTTGACCAGTAGCATGACGCGACGGGGTTTCTTCAGTTTTGAGACCATTTCCTCTAAGGAGTGAGCTCCAATCACTTTCGTGCCCTTGGCCTCGTTCGCAAGGAAATCGTCCACCTTGGAGACCGTCCGGTTAAAAGCACACACCTGGGCAATGGAAAGGAAGAAGAGGTTGGAGAAGAAACCAGAAACTTCACAAATGCAATTATTTAAAAAAAAATGTTTTCCCTGCTTTCTTGTTGCAGACTAGGAAAATCTTTCCCAAACGATTGATGGCATTTCTCTGTTCTGATCAAGGCTTCCCAAGAGCAGGAAGCAAACTCCTTCTCCTGACAAAAAACCCTTTTATTAATCGACTGTGAATTCTGCTCATTCACATCTAGCAAAGTCTTTCGAGGGAGGATTTACAGTCACAGACCTTATCTGGCTTGGAGAGCTGCCAGGCTGATATCTGCAAAACTTGGCAAGGAATCTCAGGGAGTCACAAACCAATTAAGTGAACTAATTGTCTCCTGCAAACTTCACTCCCTTTTTGCTCCTCTTTTATTCCCTATGGGAGGGGCCAGTCATTGTCCACCTGTGGCTTCACTCCCAAGTTGACCCCTGTTCTTTAGCCGTTCCCTTCGTCTGGCAACTCTGCGCATGCGCACACTGGGAACAGGCTCCAACTGTTCATTTGCCTTACTGATGTCTGACTCTGAAGGCAGCTGATAGCTGGCATATGGCTCTGGCCCCCTCTCTGCCTCCAACACAGAGCTCTCATCAGAGCCTTCCCCAGACTCCAGGACTGGCCCATCTTCCTCCCCAACCTCCTCACTTTTCGAATCTGCTGCCAGCTCTGCTGGCTGCTGGCGAGCCACAACATTTTCTATCTTCCCTTTCCCCTGGCAAAACCTGTTGCTCATTTGCTGAATTATATTTATTTATGAGTTAGTTACACAGAAACAAAATTATTACTTTTAGCATGATTTATGCCCTCTGCTTCCCAATCACACTGCAGGCTCAGCTGATTGAGGAGAGAGCTCAAGGAAGTGAGTTAAGCTACATTTTACAGATAAATCTTCTAAGACAAGAGAATGAGAGAAATCCTTTTTTAAAAGATTTCCTCTTTGTTTTTCTTAAATAGCGTCCTACTTATTATAAAGCCAATAGGAGAACGATTATTGATTTTCACGGCTTATATTCTTTAACATAAGAGCCAAGGTGGCGCAGTGGTTAAATGCAGCACTGCAGGCTACTGCTAGATCAGCAGGTCAGCGGTTCAAATCTCACCGGCTCAGGGTTGACTCAGCCTTCCATCCTTCCGAGGTGGGTAAAATGAGGACCCAGATTGTTGGGGGCAATATGCTGACACTCTGTAAACCGCTTAGAGAGGCCTGAAAGGCCTATGAAGCGGTATATAAGTCTACTGCTATTTAACGTGGCCCTAACAATGCTATCAAATGCCTAAAACCAAGATCGAAAAGCTACAATTAACACACAAGAAGATGTTTATTAAAGAATTAATAGCCTGTGGTGGAATGTATCATCCCAAGTTACTGAAGCCGTATCTCACAGACATCTGATCTGAGGGATGTGTCCAGTTTTTGCCTCTCGCAAATCATTGTGCACCGAATCTTGGCAACTCAAGGTTTACTTACCACAAAACCATGATCATTCATATTGAGGATGAGATTTTGACCCATGACCGCCAGGCCAATCAATGCAATATCTGCTCTGCAAAAAAGAAAAGTAGAAAAATGATGGTTAGATGGCAAATTTGGTTCCAAAAAGAGAGAGAGATCTCATCCCTCTGTGGCAGGCAGCCTGGGAAATGTCCTTAGGGTTACTCCAAGCAAGTAAGCCCAGCTACAAGAAAACAAAAGTAGCAAAACTGGAATTAGTAGCAAATTATTCAAACATTTTCTTTCTGCAAGGTGCAGGTCACCCAGATAAGACACCTCAGTCCATCTTACAGTAGTAGCCAAAATTGTGGAAATCTTTTGGGAAAAGTGTATTTTTGAGGTTTCATGGCTAATAACACCACTTTTTTGGGGGTGGGGTGGGGGGAGTAGTACCATAAAATTATATATCAATGGAAAGATAATTTAAAGCCCAGTTTAGTCTTTTCAACCTTTGTTTGAGAGATAAGAGTAGCTTTTTTCGTGGAATTCTAGATTTTAGGCCAAATTCCTGCAGTCTGCGCCGAACAGTCCTTGCACTCAAATTCACACTGCATTGCACCATTTCGTCTTGTATGCACACAGATGATTTTCTTCTGTCCCGCAGGCACAGTCTCTTAATTCTTCTATCATCACTTGCTGTCGTGCATCTTTTTCTACCTTTCCCAGTGTGGTTTTGGAGTGAGTGAGTCTCCTTATACCTCTTCAAAAACTTAGAAATGCCACCCTTGGTTAAGTTTCCACCAATTTTTCTTCTAATTTCTTCATAACTGCAGCCTTGTTCACTTAATAATACTATTTCACATCGCTTTCTAGGTGACCAGTCGGCTCTTTGCACCATTACTTTAATTTTATTACGTTTTTACAAGCACACTAAATGGAAGAACACAAAAAACCCAACCAACTCGATAGCGATCACATAATACACTGACAAATATCCTCTTCTCAGCTTCAATACATGGCATCAATAACTGAATCTTACTGCGATCTGATTGGCTCATTGCCAAAACAAGGTGACACCTGATTGGCCCTCTAAACACTCATGCTCATTGGCTACAATCAGATGAAGGAAAGCTACCTAATATCAAAGGAAGCAAGTTGTGCTTCCTTTTTCTGGTTATTTGGCTATAACTTTTCATAGAATACAGATAATTGAACAAACTTTGTTGCATTACATTATTGATTAAATTATCTTTCCACTGATAGATAATTTTATGGTACTACTCCAAAAATGTGGTGTTATTAGCCATCAAATCTCAAAAATGCACTTTTCCCAAAAGGTTTCCACAATTTTGGCCACTACTGTATATGGATATTACAATTATATATTATACTAGCTGGATACTAGTGGTTCGCAACAAAACTATGTAATCGGGCTACGCAGGAGAAATTTGGTTCACAATCCATTGGCTCAGCGGTGGTTGGTGATTGAAACACTTAAGGGAATATCACTCCCGCCACCTTGAGTCTGGAAGCAGGTGGAAGGCGTAGACATTTTGGTGAGGTACCGACATTTAGTACTGTAAGGAGCTCCAGACCACTCCACTCAGGAGTGGAATGTCTGCCAGTTTAAACTGAGGTAATGGAATGTGAGGCAACTGGCAGTTGGAACAGAGTTTGTTTCAGGTGGGGAGGGAGAGTAGAATGTCTAACTTCTTAGCATCAGAGCATATTAATTACTGTATAAGAAATACTAATGATCTGATGGTCATTTCGAAAAATCCTTTCTTAGCGAGCACCTAGAAACCAAGAGGAACATATGTGCCAAATTTCAAGTTTGTGGGCTTTATGGTTCTAGAGATTTCATGATGAGTGAGTGGTACTTGGCTTTTATATATATAGATTATAAGCATTACTTCTCACTTTAGGCTTCCCAGATCAATCTGCGCCTCACCCTAAACCACAGATCATGGTTTGCAAGCCACAAGAGGGGGCAAAAAACACACTTGGCCAAACCAACTGAGTTTCATCAGAGATTGGAGTGCACAGGGAAAAAAAACCGAGTATACCCATAAGAAGCAGCTCAAACTCAGGAAGGTTGCAAGTTGTCTTTGCTAAATGCTCACATCTCCAGAAAGCGGAGATGGGTTGCAACAGCCTCTTGCCTCAAAGAAGAATCAGGAAGGAAATAGGATTTCTTAATTCAGCCTATTTTTTCTCTCTCTTCAGCCCTGGCGCTCAGCTTAAAGTCAAAATCAGTGGTGGGGTAGCCCTTCAGAATTAAACCTGAGTCAGCTGCAGAGATCAAGGAAGTGATGGGGAGAAAAATTGCAGGCAGAAATTCTTTACTTCCCTGAAGTGAAGGAGATTATTTGCAGGGTGTAAACTATCGTCTGAGCTCCAGAAAAACCAAGAAATTATGATTTTCGTGTGAGGAAACTTTCCTGTGCCTACCCTAGTTCCTCTGCTTAGTGTTTCTTCTTTCCCTCTCAGGGAAATGTTAAACTGATTTAATCCAGAGGCCCTGAGGGATCGGTTGAAAAATTGACCTGCAAACTAGCAGAGGCCACCCATTCCAGGGAGCAGCCATTACAATGCCTTGCGGCAATGAGTTCCACAGGTTGTTTTCAGTGAAAAAAGAGGTTGTTTGAAATCATGTTCAAGTAAGGAAAAAGTTAAGATTCTACTTTGATCCTTGCTTTTTACATATAGGTCACCTCAGTTTCCTCTAAAATAACTTCCTTCTCAGTTCCGCTCCGTTCTTGTCAATCCTGGCCACATTTTTTTTCCTCTCAGCTTCACTAGGTTTGCTGAGCAGGCCATAACACCACCCACATCACCAACCTATCCAAACCATGATTGATGATCTATCCTGGCTGAAGCCCCACATATCCCAAGCCCAGCCAAACCTGAATCAAACCAAGATTTGGCCATCATGGCAATCTTGGAGGGGGGGGGAGAGAATTGGCCTGAGGTAAATTTATTAATTTGACAGCTTCTACCTCACTTTTTTTTAAAAACACAGAAGCATTACATTTGAAGTTTGGCTTTGTCAGCCAATGGGAAACTGTCAGGGAAAAAAGACAGGCTGGCGGAAGAGCCAATAATAGGAGCCCCAAATTGAACCACCAATCAGGTGAGAGCAGAGGTTGGGGGAATGGTATATAAGGGGGACCCCACTGAAACCAGGCTTAGAGCATCGGGGGAAGGAGCTGCGGAACGAAGGAGAAAGAAGAGCGAAGAAAGCAGAGGGGACGAAGCAGGCGAAGTCGCTGAGGAGAAAGTCACTGCTTACCCCCAGAAGTCTGGGGCAAAGTAGCCCGCCTAAAGGGGGGAAAACTAAGCAGGCGGAATCACTGGCGAAGACATTGCCCCCTTCAGAGGTCTGAGGCGAAGATGGCACCTGCTCCAGCAGGCGGCTGCCTTCAGGAGGGGGACGCAACTTGGCGCGCTCCCTCAGGCCGCGGCCAGCCCGGGGTCGCCGCAGCCTCTTCTCCATCGCCCCGACTGAGCCCGGCTTCCAGACCCAATAAGACGCTACAATACCCGCATCCTGTCTGGTTCTTTCTAGAAGGGGAAAAGCGGGTGGGACAGTCTGGGGACGAGATTCTTCCACCACCTCCCCACCCCAACGAAGCGCCTTTTCCTTTCGCGTCCGGCCGAGGGGCTTGAGGGAACTTGGGGGCGTTTGTTTCGCTCGGTTCCTTTCGCCTCACGAGCGCCTGCAAGGGTCCAATGTGCTTCGGGGTGGGGGGTCTCTGTGCTGAGGGCCGCACCGCCTCCCCCCCCTTCGGGAGGTATACAACACCCCCCCCCGGGCTTGGTACCCGGCTCGCTACCAAGGGGAGGTGATGTTTCTGCGCATGTCTGGGGAGATGGGAGGGGGGTCCTCACGCTCACCACCACCAAAGACCTCCGAGGCTGGGCGAAACGAGCGCGACTTACTCGGCCATGACGACGGGCGGCAGGCAGGCAGGCAGGAGGAAAAAAAGGCTGCTCTTCGCGGGCGAGGCTTCCCTCGGTCTGGGCCGGGCCACCACGGAGAGGACACGACTAGGGGTGCCTCGCCCTTTAAAAGCGGCGTAGGCCGGCCTTTCTCTCTTTTGCCCACGGGGGAAGTGGGCTGGCCGAGGCGCCCGCAGCGAGGAGGAGGAGGAGGGCCTGAGATCGGCTCACCTTCGGCCCAGCCTTCGCCGGAGCCGCCTCCCTCTATCGGGGCGGGGGGGAAAGTCGGTCAGCGCATGAATGAATGAATGAAACCCGGAAAAGGGCTCGGGGTTTTGCAATGCGCGTCACGTTTTCTTTGCGTTACGCGCGCGCGCTGGGCGCTTTTGCCGGGGACTAGGAATGGGTTTTATCCTTGCTCGTATGGGGGAGAAAATCCGAGCTCCCCCCTTTCTCTCCCCGTCCTGCTGAAAAGAGGCAGGCCCCGGAAAACGTCTCGTGTCCTTTCGCTTTTCGGAAAGGGAATTTGGCTTCCCTTGATCGACTCAAAAGAGCTCCTAAATCTGGCATTCCGAAAGTAGATGAGCCCGTTGCGTTTCACCCGTCTATATAGTATCTATCCACCCGTGAGCTTGGATGGACTCCAGAGGATGGCAGAGCACAGGAAGGCCTGGAGGAACGTGGTCCATGGGGTCGCGATGAGTCGGACAGGGCTTCGCAAGTAGCAGCAGCAGCAGCATTCATCGGCCACCCGCCCATCTCTAAGCACCCGTTTCACCTAACATCCATCCATCCATCCATCCATCCTCATCATGTGGAAGGTGGGAAGAGGAGAGACTTAAGAGCTGAAGAAGCTTCTTGGATGAGAAGCGAAAGGTCTTCAAAGAAAAACCAGAAAGTCCAGTTGCCTCTTGGGAAAAAAAGCATCTTTGGGACAACCAGGACCTGGATGACTGAGAATGTCCATAGACTTATTAATGACTTTTCTTTATTCTGTCTGCCATGGCTCCCCTCCACCCTTTAGGTCCACAGGGACCCTCAATTCATCCATATTGAAAAAGGAGAAATCCACCAACTTCTAAAGTGTTTTTTCAGCCCAAATTCAGGGTAGCACAAACCTCATCCCAACAATATTGCCTCCTTTGTGTTTTCCTCCTGCCCTGCTCCATTTTTCTGTGTCTTCTAAAGCAGTGTTTCTCAACCTTGGCAACTTGAAGATGTCCGGACTTCAACTCCCAGAATTCCCCAGCCAGCAAATGCTGGCTGGGGAATTCTGGGAGTTGAAGTCCGGACATCTTCAAGTTGCCAAGGTTGAGAAACACTGTTCTAAAGTAAAGGTTCCCCTCTTGCACACATGCTACTCATTCCTGACTCTAGGGGGCAGTGCTCATCTCCGTTTCAAAGCCAAAGAGCCAGTACTGTCCGAAGACGTCTCTGTGGTTATGTGGCTGGCATGACTAACCATCAAAGGCATCTGGAATGCTGTTCCCTTCCCACCAAAGGTGGACCCTAGTTTTCTACTGGCATTTTTACGTGCCTTCGTACAGCTAGGTTGGCAGAAGCTGGGACAAATCACGGGAGCTCACTCTGTTACACAGCGCTAGGGATTCGAACCACGAAACCTTTCTGATCAGCAAGCTCAGCATCGTAGCCACTGTCAGCTGGAAGCCAATACAGAAGCCTCCTACAAGGATCTCATTCAAAAGGTAGCCCCAAAAGCCCCATGCCTTTGTAAATAAACAAGACAAAACAAGCACACATCTTGCTCATATGCTAGTTGTATCTTTATTGTTGTCCACCTTGCTTACTAACATTTCAGTGGTGCAGTTACCATACACAGAGTTAGATTAAGAGTATCTGCATTGCACACCTAAAGGCTATACAGCAAAATGGTTCCAAATTAGTACAAATACATGAAGTCTATTTACAGTTTGTATACCCAAGCTCCAAACATCAGTTATATTTACAAAATAAAACATGGGTTTGCCAGGGAGGGGGAGGGGACAGAGTGGGGTTTGGGACAAAAGGAGTCAAAAATTAACCGTAATGTCAAAACGTGTTTTGAATGGATTCCTTCCAACCGTGATGAGATCGGTTCCAAATGAAAAAAAATATTGAGAATTGGGTCCAAAAGGCCACTTCAGTTGGGTAGCAAAGAAAGGGGAGGGGGAGGTATGTGAGTGGAGTGGCAGGTCCCTGTTAAAAAAACAAAAATACATCTGCAAATGCACAAAGTGAGTGGATCCTAACAAGAGGAAAACTGCAAAGCACAAAGGATTTGGGTCAGGAGTGTCCAATCCTGGCTACATGCAAGACCTGTGGACTTCAACTCCCAGAATTCCCCAGTCAGCCATGGCTGGCTGGGGGATTCTGGGAGTTGAAGTCCACAGGTCTTAAAATGGCCAAGGGTGGACTCCCCGGATTAAATAATCAATAAATAAGGAATTGGGCTGGGTGTTGCAAGCAGGTTGCTGCGCCAGGAAGCAGAGAAAAATCATTCTGCAAAGCTTCAAAATCCGCCCTTCACTTCAGCAAGTCTTCTTCAGCTGGATGGATTTGAACCCCGCACCGAAGTGGCCATTGGAGCCAAGTGTAAAATTCCTCTCCCTGTTCCCTCTTCCCAGGGCTAGTGAGGAAGCACAGCACGTAATACATTCCTGACACTTTTTTTAAAAAAAGTGTAAGGCGCTAGCCACCAATGAGGCAGAAGTAACGGTAGTGGATGACTGTTTTCCCCGGACAAACTGAGGTCCTGTTTCAGATACATTCAAGGAACCTTCAAGCAGCAAAGTTAGGGTTTTTTTATTTTTAAATATCCCCGTTATTTAAAGCAGCACGTTAGAAATAAATAAAAAAACTGAACGGAAAAATTATCTTGTACCGCAATGCCTGGGCAGACACAGGATTAATTCATGGCGGATCATACAAGACGGAGAGGAGAAACAATGGAGGTTGAGGTTTTATGTACAAGAAAAGCCAGCACAAATACACATCCCTTTACCAAAAAAACCCCCAAATTAAATAATTGCTACAGTGCACCAGGTTAACAAAGCGGAAGGAAGGAAAACAACTTTGCTTGGAAAACACCATCAAGACTTCGCTTGGTTCTTTGTCAGCCCTTGTAATTTAATTTAATGTAATTAAATAACCAAAGGGGCACTGAGCAGAAGAACTGAAGTATGCTGTCTACAAAGGGAAAAAAGTAAAGGTTCCCTTCGCACATATATGCTAGTCATTCCCGACTCTAGGGGGTGGTGCTCATCTCCGTTTCAAAGCAGAAGAGCCAGTGCTGTCTGAAGACATCTCCATGGTCATGTGGCCGGCATGACTCAACTTTGAAGGCGCACTGAACGCTGTTCCCTTCCCACCAAAGGTGGTTCCTATTTTTCTACTTGCATTTTTTTTTTAACGTGCTTTCAAACTGCTAGGTTGGCAGAAGCTGGGACAAGTCACGGGAGCTCACTCCCTTATGTGGCACTAGGGATTCGAACTGCTGAACTTTCTGATTGACAAGCTCAGCGTCTTTGCCATTGAGCTACCATGTCGCTATATTGCAAAGGTAGATAGATATAAAAGGATGAATCAACGGACTCTGATTGAACGAAAGGAGTAGATGATTCTGAGATCACAATCAGGGTTCAGCTTCCACCATTTCTTTAACTGGGAACTCTGCAAAGATGTCAACGGTCCATGGTCTTTGCTTGGAGCCGCAGGGCCTGCGCAGAGGGTTGGCTGGCCCGTGGCAGTGGCCTGCAGCTCCGGAGACCGGCCCTAAGAGCTGGCTGGCTCTAGGCCATGTCGACTGGTTAAAGCTTTCTACATCTAGCTTCTGCTGAAATTCAAATTATTTATTTTTAAAGTGAAGCACAGAGGCGGAGTTTCTTTCTCTGCTTTGCAAGAAAGCAAGGCTGGTTTTTGTTTTTTTTAGGATGTGTAAGGACTTCCGAAGGGGGTGGGGGAATCATCTTAATTCCCCGAGATCCATTTTAAATCATCGGCTGCACAACCAAATCCGGAGCATCTAAAATAAGCAACGGAAGGCAGCTTAAGATTTACACTGAACCTCTTGCTCACGGAACGATTAGCCCAAGGTGAGGAGGTGCCCTTTGTGAAACCTGTCAATTCCGTCGTAGCCCTTCTGACCCCTTAATGCTCCTATAGAGAGCACTTTATATAATTCTCCTCTTGTTACATATGGTGTGGTTTTTCCAGAGCAAATTTTCCAACCAGCTTTGTTCCAAGCTCAAGAAACAAACATTACAGTACTGTAGACACACTATTGCCAGAAAATTCCTTTTTCCAGCTTCAGGCAGATTCCCTCCACCATTTTTATAGCTTAATGCTGGAGTGACAGTGTCTTTTATTGTGCACCAAAACAAAAAAACTAGTTATTAAAGTCACTGCAAAATGCCCCCCCCCCCAAAAAAAACCTGGTTCTTCAACGGGCAGCCTTGTAGTATGGATGTTGTATAGTGTCATCCCAGAGCTGAAAGTCCCACTGTTAAAGACTCATTTTTAGTGCAATATACCCAAAGCAATCAAATCAAATATGTAACTATGTCCCATTTCAGGATCCAAGTTCCTTTACAGGTTCCCCTTCGCTCTACGCTAAGGGCGTTCCAACTTTAGCAATTTGGAAGACCTGTGTACTTCAACTCCCAGAATTCCCCAGCCGGGGAATTCTGGGAGTTGAAGTGCCCAGGTCCTCCAAAGTGCCAAGACTGGACACCCCCTGCTCTGGCACAGAAAATGCTCAGAAAATCTCCCCGACTCTACGTCACGGCAAACTCTGTGGACGACCACCGCAGAATTAAAAAGAGGGTTTCCCTACCCCAGATGAAAAGGGCCCCCACCCCTGGAGGCTCTAGCCAAGGGGATCCCACTAAGGCATTGATCTGAAGTGGGGTTTTTTTTGGGGGGGGGGGGAAGTTACACCCTGGGCCAACCCAATGGGATGAATGAAAAGAATTAAACCGTGAGTATGTTTTCTTTTACGTGAGGGGAAATTATATTTTAGCCTTTCTCTGGACAGACCAGTGATTACCAAGGCTCCCTTCTGGGCCCTTCTCTGCCCAGGTTGAGCCGAGATGCTAAAAACTGAAAAGAGACACACACAAACCCACACACAAACACACATCTTCAATTGGAGGATGGAGAAAGCTTGTTTGGAAAGCCCATGAGGTCAAGTTTTTCCTTCTCCGGCTTGCAGGCAAAAGCCGGGAGGAGCACACCCACTTCCACCATGGAAATAATGCCCTGATAAGCTAGTCGAGAAAGGGGAAGGCTGGCTGGATTTCTTGATAGGAAGGGAGCATTTAGCCACACAAGAAGAAGTCTGCCATCTGAATATGAATTTCTTGTAGAATTCTGCAGAGGAGGGATGGGAATGTCTAGAACCCCTAAAAGGGAGAGAGATGCCTCCTGCAGGAGACTATCAGTGATTGGAGTGTTGCCTTTCTACCAGCCTGTTTTCAACTTCCTTCCTGACTCAGGAATGCCAGAGAGAAAGGGAGGGAGAAGGAGAGAAAGGAGAGGGAGAGAGACAGAGGAGATAGAAGAAGAGAGATGGGGGGAGAGAAAGAGGGAGGGAGAGAGAGAGAGAGGAGAGATGGGGATGGAGACAGAGGAGAAAGGAGACAGGGAGGGGAGGGAAAGAGAGAGAGCGGAGAGAGAGAGAGGGGACAGAGAGAGGGGGAAGGGAGAGAGAGGATACAGGGTAGATGAGAGAGGGAGGGGAAGGAGAGGGGGGGAAAGGAGCTGAGCTTTAAAGCAGGAATGTTTCTAAAAAATTATCCTTCGAAAATGGGGAAGGCAGCGCTGTCCCTCAGCCCCTATGCTGGTTACATCTCCCCTTTCACCAGATGGACCCAATTTCAAGCCCCATTTCCGCCTTCCTCTGGTTGATTCTGCCAATGCGGAAAAACAAGGTGCTACATTAAGCCAATCCTCTGCCTACTTTCCCATTGTACCGGTTCAAATCCTTCAGGGACGGAGGCAAGATTCCGGCTTCCCACACAGGGGGGGGGGGGGGGGACTGGCTGCGGGATCTGCCTGCCCTTGATTCCACCCCCCTTCCTGAAGATCTGAAACCTGCTCATCTGAATCTGCCCCAAAGAGAAAGTTGCAGGCAGCCGAGACTGTGTTAAGTCCACCCTCCTGGTGATAACCGATTCCTAACGCAGAGATCCAAAATAATGAGATCCCAAAGTAAATAAATAAATGCAAGAACCAAAGTAAAGGCAACATGCGCTGGGAAGGGGACGCCCCCCCCATCCCAAATTAAAGGGCAGGAGCCTTTCCTGGTGAAACACAGCCTAGCTATTTCCAAGCCATCGAAGTTGGACGAAAAAAAAAAAATCAAATCCTTGACATCCAGACAAAGACAAACACACCATAGAGAGCAGGACAGGTGACGTCACTTGGGATTAGGAACCAAGGGCTCATGTGGGAGAGAGAGGGGGAGGAGGAGTTTTCTTTTTCATTTTAACAAAAAAAGTCGTGCATATATAAATATGAATCCCCACTTCCACCCCCCATTTTCCTCCCTGCTCACCCACACATTTTCCCCCTCCCATCATTTCGTCTTCGGTTTGGCCACATGCGATTACTACTGTTTTCAACCCTTGAAAAGGAAAAAAAAATCATTAGAAGTATATTTCTTTTTTAAAAAAAAAAGGAAAGGGGAAGGAAAGGAGTGGGGAGAGAAAGAGAGGAGAGAATGTGGGGAAAGTGCTGGAAGTGAGCCAAGTTAAGCCATGGGGGGAGGGGGGTTAAATACAAGGGAAGGGAGCGACTCAAATATCACAGAGAAAATGAGAAGGGAGGTTTTATCTTATAGCCAAAGATGGATTTGGGAGAAAATAAAAATTGCGCGAGGATTCCCGTGGGACTTCAGTACTTCAGTTGTCCGGAGAGTCTTCGGGCAAGTTTGGACCTGCAGTGGAGAAAAGAGGACAGAAAACGAGTGAGAATTGCCCGGCTGAAGGAACCGCACCCTGCAAAAGGAACACAACTCAACCACACAGACTGTGTCTCCCCTAACCAGCAGGACCCAGATTCAAGTTTGAGGCTTTTCAACTCTGCCTGCTAAAATTAAGTCTGGGAGAAAAATACATCCTGCAAAAGTGGATGAATTCTCCAAACGTTATTGGAAAATAACTAAGCAAAGTAGTAATATAAATAAGGATCTTTAGTTCCTTAGGGTTTTTTCTCCTTATAATCATTTTGCTACTGAAACAAGCGGGGGCTGGATTTGAATCCTGAAGGAGATGGTTCACGTAGAAATTATCTGATCTCACTAATATAGGGAAAATATGTTGATCTGAGGTCCTTGCAGAACCTGCAGCACAACAGGAAACCTGTTCTGACCGAGGCTTCCCAAGAGCATGAAGCGGACTCCTTGTCCCAACAAAAACCCCTTTGATTAATTGACTGAATTCTGTTCATTCACCTCCAGCAAAGTCTTTCGAGGGAGGATTTACAGTCACAGACCTTATCTGGCTTGGAGAGCTGCCAGGCCGATATCTGCGGAACTTGGCAAGGAGCCTCGGAGAGTCAGGAAACAATGAAGCGAACTAATGGTCTCCTGCAAACTCCACTCCCTTTTCGCTCCTCTTTGATTTCCTTTGGGAGGCGCCATTCATCCTCCACCTGTGGCCGTACTCCCGAGTTGACCCCTGCTCTTTAGCTGTTCCCTTTGTCTGGCAACTCTGCGCATGCACTCACTGGGAACAGGCTTCAGCTGTTCTTCTGCCCCACTGATGTCTGACTCTGAAGGAAGCTGATAACTGGCATAAGGCCCTGGCCCCTTCTCTGCCTCCGACAAAGAGCCCTCATCAGAGCCTTCCCCAGACTCCAGGACTGGCCCATGCTCCTCCCCAACCTCCTCACTGTCCGAATCTGTTGACAGCTACGCTGGCCGCTGGTAGGCCACAACATTGAGATATCTTTTGGTTCCCCATTGCCACATTGCCAGTGAGCAGCACTGTTTTAAATGTGTGAGGCTGGACTGACAGGCCTGGTGAAGTCCGAAATGCTCTAAACCCTCCGGTGACTTCTAGGCTTCTACCTTTCAGTAAGACTTCCTTGTTTAAAAGAGGCTCCCAGACTCATCTGTTCTCCCATCATCTGTTAGCACTGAGAAAGGCTTTTTAACTTCCTCTTTGTGATCAACATCTCTTTTTTTCTGTGTAACCGATTCCCTCGCTTCTCATCCGTTTTGCAACACTTCCTCTGGAAGGAAACACGCCCACCTATTTTCCTTGCAGACCTGAAATTTCCACCAGTTCCTCTCTGTGCCTCCACAGCCTCTTTCCCTTAAGAGGCGGTCGATGCATGCTATTCGCATTTCAGGGTTTTAACCAGGTTTATGAGGATGGTCTGTGCGCTCCAGTAGTGGGATACAAAATTTTTCACTACTGGTTCTGTGGGCGTGGCTTGGTGGGCGTGGCAGAGGAAGGATACTGCAAACTCCCCATTCCCTCCCCACTCCAGGGAAAGATAATGCAAACTCCCCATTCCCTCCCCACTCCAGGGGAAGGATGCTGCAAACTCCCCATTCCCTCCCCATTCCAGGGGAAGGATGCTGCAAAATCCCCATTCCCTCCCCACTCCAGGGGAAGGATATTGCAAAATCCCCATTTCCTCCCAATCAGCTGGGACCCGGGAGGCAGAGAATAGATGGGGGCGGGGTCAGTCAAAGCTGGTATTTACCGGTTCTCTGAACTGTTTGTTTGTTTGTCTATTGGATTTATATTACTACTCAAAATTTTGAGAACTACTCAAAATTTCCGCTATCGGTTCTCCAGAACTGGTCAGAACCTTCTGAATACCGCCATTGGTGCTCTCTCTCTGCTAGCGTCTGCAGGCCAAGTGGCCCCAGGAGGGTTGTGACCAAGGGACTACATATCTAGTTTTGCATGTACTGACAGCAGCAAGGATTGCATTTGCAAAATATTGGAAAAACGAGAACACCTCATCAGATGAGGATGCAATTTGGAAAAATGTTAGATTGTGCCGAGATGGACAGACTGACTTAAAAAAAAAAAAGATAAAGACGACACAGAATATTACTTGTCATGGAATAGATTTTATGAGTGGTTGGTGACAAGAGGTAGAAATTAGAGGAATAAAGATGACTGCTATGTATGAATTAAATATAAAGATAGTTTATAAATATAAATATGCTAATATAATCAACAAAAGTACAAATAAGTCCATATAAAGAAATTTTGCTAAAACTACTCTATAACATGGCTAGTATTGTTACCAGTATATGTGTTAATATTTCTCTCCGTTGTTTCTTTAAATGATGTGCCCTGACAATGCACGGTATTCAAAAATATTTATGAATAAAAACAAAACAAAAAAAGATCCAGCAGCCCCGGTGTGTCCCTCTTACCGTATCGTGCCGGCAAGAAGGGGGTTGAAGGCGTACAGCCAGTCGCTCATGTCTTTGTCGTTGAGGGCTTGAAGGAGGACACCACGGTGTCTGGTGCAGACGGCAAAGGTGTTTGGTGTCTAAAATGCAAAAAGAAAAAAGAAAAAGAAAAAAGAAGATACAATAGGGTGTTAAAAACAGAAAAGGAAAGAAAGTCTTAAACATAAAAAAATATTCTGTAAATATTAGAAGAAAAGTAAAAGAGAAAAAAAGCCAGTCCTATTTAAAAATTAAAAAGTATTTGTAAAAGTTCCAGCAATAAAAGAATTTTAAAAAAAATAACACACTAAGATTGACTCGGGCTTAATCTCACCGCTTCACCTCTTCTGTCTTCAATTTTAACTTTACTTTTAATCTCACCAAATCGACACACTTTCTCTCCAGCTTTTCTTCCGTTCCGGAGCTGTCCCAACTTCAGCAGCTTTAATGGCTGCCTCTCCGCCACCGGAAAAAGGACTTTTCCTGGATCCACCAGGGACTTTGCAGTGTCCCTGGGATCAACAAGATGTGCCCTTCTCTATCACAGTCTCTACAGGATGGTTTAGGTTCAAAAGGACCATCCAGCGGCAGAGACATTGATGGCGATCTTGGAGCTTCAAGATCGCATGTTGTACTGCCGCGACACCAGGCCCGCCTCCCTCCTCTAAAAAATTAAACACGCCGGCATTTTAAGCATTCTTCTTTTTCCTTCCATGATTTTCAAGCCTCCACAATTGTTGGTTAGCCAATTTCGGTTTTACAGAATCATGAAAGTTTGAAAATTCTTGGCCAGGTTTTCAGATAACTCGTGGCCTCTTCCTCCCCAAGGGGAATCCTTCTTGATCTAAACAGAGTTCGAAGGACATCTTACAACCATAGTGGGATTTGGGACCAAGTAGGGGATCCCTTAAATATGAGCCAGCCCCGTGCGGCAGCAGCCAGAACAGCTAATACAATCCTTGGTTGCATAAACAGAGGCACAGAATCAAAATCACGTGGAAAATTAGTACCCGTTTTTATAAAGCCTTAGTAAGGCCACCCCTGGAATACTGCATCCAGTTTTAGTCACCACGTTACAAAAAAAAGTGTTGAGACTTTGGAAAAAGTACAGAGAAAAGCAACTCAGACGATTAAGAGCTTGGAGACTAAATCCTAGGAAGAACGGTTGCAGGAAGAATTGGATATGGCCAGTCTAGAGAAAAAAAGGACTAGGGGAGATATAATAGCAGTCTTCCAATATCTCAGGGGCTGCCAGAAAGAAGGGGGTCAAATCATTCTCCAAACTACCCAAAGGCAGAACAAGAAGAAAAATGGGTGGAAACTAATCACGGAGAGAAGCAACCTGCAATTAGGGAGAAACTTCCTGACAGTGAGGACAATCAACCAGTGGAACAGAAGTTGCCTCCAGACATTGTGGAGGTTTTTAAGAAGAAACTAGACAGCCACTTGTCTGAAATGCTATAGGCTCTCCTGCTTGAGCAGGGGGCTGGACTAGAAGACCTCCAAGGTTGCTTCCAGCTCTATTCTGATTGGTTTTAGCTTCCTCTTTCTACTTTCTGCGCCCAGGACAAGGTGAACTCTTTGTAATTTCCCAAGGATTAGGAGTCTGCTCCGAGTTTCTGGAGCTGCCACTGACCTTCACCATGGCTTGCTGATCCTCACTGTACTCCACCTGAGCCGTGGAGAGGTTGATGATGCCCCTCTCCACTGGGTCCTTGTCGCTGTTGTAGATGAAGACATATGGGCGGCGCACCACCACAAAATGTTTGGCCCACGAAGGGGAGAGTGGCTCCTTGAAGTGAAGGTAGCCTTTCTTGGAGACCACGGACCTGGAAGCAGAGCCCAGCACATAACAGACCATCAGGGCAGGGACTCTGATTGGTTAGAGCACCAGGAAAACCCTCCCCTTCCCAGTTGGAGGAAAAGCTATGTGTTCTAACTTAGGCGTCCCAAGAGCAGGAAGCAAACTCCTGGTCCCGACAAAAACCCCTTTCATTAATTGACTGTGAATTCTGCTCATTCTCATCCAGCAAAGTCTTTCGAGGGAGGATTTACAGTCACAGACCTTATCTGGCTTGGAGAGCTGCCAGGCCGATATCTGCAGAACTTGGCAAGGAGCCTCAGAGAGTCACAAACCAATTAAGCAAACTCCTGCAAACTCCACTCCCCTTTCGCTCCTCTTTTATTTCCTCTGGGAGGGGCCATTCACCGTCCACCTGTGGCCTTACTCCCAAGTCGACCCCTGTTCTTTAGCTGTTCCCTTCATCTGGCAACTCTGTGCATGCACACACTGGGAACAGGCTCCAGCTGTTCTTCTGCCTCACTGATGTCTGACTCTGAAGGCAGCTGATGACTGGCATATGGCCCTGGCCCCCTTTCTGCCTCCGACAGAGCCCTCATCAGAGCCTTCCCCAGACTCCAGGACTGGCCCATGTTCCTCCCCAACCTCTTCACTGTCTGAATCTGCTACCAGCTCTACTGGACGCTGGCGGGCCACAGCACTATGAATCAGAGCCCCCCCACCCCAACAAGAGGCTGGGATGGAGCAACCCATCTTCAAAACAGGGGATGTTGGCTTTTCACCCTGTTCTGAATGGCACCTTCCTTGCAATAAGGATTCTTACCCAGGTCGGATTTCCTCAATATCCGGAACAAGGTTCAAAAACTCGTTTTTCCCGGCCCTGGCCAAATAAGAAACTTCAGCAGGGGGTGTCAGCTGGAATGGTTCTGCCTCCAGGCCAGGACTAGAGGCCCGAGAATTTGCTTCAGGAGTTCTTTGGTTTAAAAAAAAGAAAGAAAACAGTTCAAAAAGTGAAGCAATGTGGTTAGTTTTAAAGTTAGGTGTGCTGCAGAGGCAGAAAAACACTGACTGGATTCATTAAAGTTTCATGATCAGTTCAGAGTCAAACAAACTCACAACAATCAAGGCTCCAAGTTATTTCAGGAGATCTTTGGGGTTATTTATCTGGGCTCTTTATAAACCTGGATTAAGGGGTCCTTGGTTCTCTCTGAGCTTGGTGGTTTTCTTGCAGACGTTTCATTACCAAACTAGGTAACTTCATCAGTGCTGATGAAACGTCTGCAAGAAAATCACCAAGCTCAGAGAGCACCAAGGACCCCTCATGTCAACTCTGAGCTACAAATATTCTTTTCTTTCTTTCTTTCTTTCTTTCTTTCTTTCTTTCTTTCTTTCTTTCTTTCTTTCTTTCTTTCTTTCTTTTTCTTTCTCTTTTTCTTTCTTTTCTTTCTTTCTCTTTTTCTTCCTTCCTTCCCTTGTTTTTCTTTCTCTTTCTCTCTCTCTCTTTTCCTTCCTTCCTCTCTTCCTTCCTTTGGTCCTAGCACTGATGACGTTACCTAGTTAGGGCCATGAAACATCTGCAAGGACCCCCTCATGTCAACCCTGAGCTACAAATATTCTGCTTTATTGAAACCTGGATTAAATTATGGCACCTCCATCCCCCTCCAAAAAGCAGAGGTTGCCTTTAAAGCAGGCCTCCATCAGGATGAACAGGGCTGAGAGGGAGGGCAGGGGGAGAGCAAATTTCTTCCCAGGCCAGAGAGAGAGAGAGCTTAGGAGGCTCTGCCAAGGGACGGGCATCAACTCAGCTCCACTCACTTCTGATCCACGGAGTTGTACCTCGAATCCGACAGCGAGGGGCAGGTGGTGGACGGGGTGAGGGTGGAACTGCTGAAGCTGGAGACCGAAGAATCCCGCCCGATGGGAGAGATGTCAGAGAGCTGGAAGAAGGAGGCAATGACTCTCAGCTCAGCCCTTTTCCATGGAAAAAAGCTTCTTATGCCCTGCGGGTTAAACGCTTGGCTTACCTTACAATCACTGATGCTGTTGTAGACCTGGTTAAGTTCGCGGTTGAAAGAATGAGTAAGAAGCTGAAGGCACTGCAAAGAAAGCGTGGATTAGGACG
The DNA here is from genome assembly GCF_051295495.1 of Thamnophis sirtalis. NCBI lineage: Eukaryota > Metazoa > Chordata > Lepidosauria > Squamata > Natricidae > Thamnophis > Thamnophis sirtalis. The sequence continues at coordinate 40,809,937 of NW_028261395.1, forward strand.
GAGGTGGTGTCAGGCCTGCAGTCATATTCCTTTTAGGATCTCTGGCCTGCCACACTCTCTATTAGTTTACTCTGCTGTTCCATTAGTGGGGTAATTGGGAGGGGGAATAGTACAGAAAAAAATCGTAGACTCCAGGCTGTATAGTGGTCGCTTATAGTATTTAGTGCATTGGAAGGGTTACCCTTTGTCCGAAGCTACTTGGGTAAAAAGCTGGGAGCTAAAAGCGGATAAGTTAGTAAAACAATTCCATGAGAAGTTTCCCAATTAGCCAAAGGATGCCCCTAGGGGAAAGATGTAGTTAATTTTGTTGTGTTAATTTTTATGTTATTCTCTTTTCAGGAAACGTTTTTCTTCTGAGGAGAGGCCGCCTGTCAGGCCTGCAGCCATATTCCTTTTAGGATCTTTGGCCTGCCACAGTCTCTCTCTTATTTTACTATGCTGTTTCATTAGTGGGGTAATTGGGAGGGGGAATAGTACGGGGAAAAAACGTAGACTCCAGGCTTACAGTATTTAGTGCATTGGAAGGGTTACCCTTTGTCTGAAGCTACTTGGGTGAAAAGCTGGGAGCTAAAAGCAGATAAGTTAGTAAAACAATTCCATGAGAAGTTTCCCGATTAGCCAAAGGATGCCCCTAGGGGAAAGATGTGGTTAATTTTGTTGTGTTAATTTTTATGTTATTCTCTTTTCAGGAAACGTTTTTCTTCTGAGGAGAGGCCGCCTGTCAGGCCTGCAGTCATATTCCTTTTAGGATCTTTGGCCTGCCATACTCTCTATTATTTTACTATGTTGTTTTATTAGTGGGGTAATTGGGAGGGGGAATAGTAAGGAGTAGAATTGTAGGATGTGTTGTTGTCAAAATAAAACATTCCTTTCTAGAAGCCCAAGGTCATTCTTTGTTTCTGCAACTCTGCACCTGACCGGAACTAGATGGGTGGAGATGCCAGTGTGGCAGAGGAAGATTGAAACATGTGGGTCCAATCTTGGGCCAAAGGAAAGTTGGCTGGGGGTTTCTGGGGGTTGAAGTCCAGGCATCTTAAAAATTGCCAAGGCTGAGAAAACACAGATAGAGAGGGGGGCCCTATTTGGGGGGGGGGGAAGGGGGGAGAGGAGGCAGGTTCTCAAACACCACATCCACAACCGTCACATACCACCTGGTGTCAACTCTGAAGTTGGCCTGACGAAGGCCATCTTTGAGGCTTCAGTGTTGCCACAACAGGAGAGGAGGGTTAGGGAGGGGGAAAATAGAGATAGCTGGGGGTTTGCAGCCAAAACAAAATAATTTCCCCTGGGAACGAAGGACATTCCAACAAGGTGCTGAAGAGAGGAGCAGTAATGTTACCAAGCAACCGGATAGCACCCTGATTGGATCCTGTGACTGTTTGGGAAAAGGGAAAAAACTTTTACTTTTAATTAAGTGAAACCCGCGGGAAGCATTAAGTCGGTTTTCACCAGCCTGTGCCAATATGATAGAACCAATAAAACTGTGCTTTGAGGAATCTGCCTGCCTCAGAGTTCTGTTTGTTATGGGTGTATTACTTGGAACCCTGACAGGCGGGCTCGGTACCTTGGTAGCTAGCTCCTTCTCCCGCTCCACGAGACTCTCAATGTCAGCCGAGTCGTAGCCGCTGCTCTCGCTGGGGGTGATGGCGCTCTCAAAAGTGGTGGAGGAGATCTGCGAGGAGATGCTGGTGGAGGTGCTGAGGGTGCTACTACTCAGGCTGTGGGAGAGTGAGTCACTCAGGGACTTGGGGAGGCCATCCCCCAGCTTCTCACGCAACAGCAGGAAGTGACGCGTCTTCTCCACCTGGGCAGCAAGAGAAGAAGACAGGGAGAAGATTATAGAATAAGCAATCCAGATGACACATTATTAAATTAAGAGGGGGGGGGGATAGAAAAGTACTAAGATACAAATATAAAAATGATACAAGTGGCTTTATGACAGGGAAAGAAAATGTGGAAGAGGAAAACCATTTTCATGTAAATATGAAGCCGGGACCGCTGGAATGCCACCCCGAAAATACATCAGAGAAAGAAAACAAGCAAGGGCAACAACAAAAGGATGAAGGAAGAGGAGAGAAAAGGAGAAAGGGTAAAGGAGAGGAAGCAAGGGAGGGGAAATAAGAGTAGGAGAGAGGGCAAGAAGGAGAAGAAGAGAGGAGGAGTGGGGGAGAGGGAGGGGAAGAAGGAAAGAGGAAGGAGAGGAGGAAAGAAGAAGGCAGAGAAGGGAGGTTGGGAAGAAGGAAGGAGCAGGGTTGTTGCCAAATAAGATGGGAGATATGGGGTGGCAAGAAAGTGATCCCAATTGTGTTTTTTATATTCATAAGCGGATGGTGATAAATGCTAGAAGTCAACAGATAAATGTTAATAGTGTGTACAAGAATGTATATTTGTGAATGTATATGGAAAGGAAAAAAACAAAACCTTTTAAAAAGAAGAGGAAGAGGAGGAGGAGGAAGAGGAGGTTCCTCCTGTGACTTCTAAACTGGGATGTGCACCTGCTGCCCCCACCCCACCCCTCCAAACTACGAAAAGCTTTGGGTTGGGGAGACTGGGATGGATCCGGCAAGAAAGGACATGTGCAGGAAGAAGGACAGGTCCCAAAGGTGCTTTTTTTTTCCCCAAGAGGCAACTGGATTTTCTGGTTTTTCTTTGAAGATGTTTTGCTTCTCATGCAAGAAGCTTCTTCAGCTCGGACTGGGTGGTGGGGAATGGAAGGGTTTATGGAGTCCTAGTGGACAACCATTTAAATAGGAGCCAGCCGTGTGCTGCAGCTGCCAAAAAAGCCAACACAGTTCTAGGCTGCATCAACAGAGGGATAGAATCAAGATCACGTGAAGTGTTGATGCCACTTTATAAGGCCTTGGGAAGGCCACACTTGGAATACGGCATCCAGTTTTAGTCTCCATGATGTAAAAAAGATGCTGAGACTCTAGAAAGAGTGCAGAGAAGAGCAACAAAGAGGATTAGGGGACCGGAGGCTAAAACGTGTGAAGAACGGTTGCAGGAACTGGGTTTTCTCTAGCTGAATGAAAAGAAGGACTAGGGGGGACTTGATAGCAGTCTTCCGATATCTCAGGGGCTGCCACAAAGAAGGAAGAGTCAAGCTAATTTCCAAAGTACCTGAAGGCAGGGCAAGCAATGGGTGGAAACTAATCAAGGAGAGAAGCAACCTAGAACTAAGGAGAAATTTCCTGACAGTGAGAACAATTAACCAGTGGAACAACTTGCCACCAGAAGATGTGAATGCTCCAACACTGGAAGTCTTTAAGAAGAGATTGGATAACCATTTGTCTGAAGTGATGTAAGGTTTCCTGCCTAAGCAGGGGGTTGGACTAGAAGACCTCCAAGGTCCCTTCCAACTCTGTTAGTCTATTCTATTCTGAATCCCTTTTTTTAAATTTATATTATGGATTTATAGGATTTCTGTACTTAAATCCTTCCATTCCCCACCATCCAGTCAGAGCTGAAGAAGCTTCTTGGATGAGAAGCGAAACATCTTCAAAGAAACACCAGAAAGTCCAGTTGAAACACCTTTGGGACAACCAGGACCTGGAGGACTGAGAATCTCCCCAGACAAAGAGGGACAGGAACAATGAAGAACTTCAGCAGCTTCAGGGAGAAATTTCACCAACAGGAAGAAACAAAGCAAAGGAATCCATGCCCCCCCCCCCTTTCTGGTTCCTACTCCTTTGGGCCCCTACCTCGTGCAGCAGCTCCAGCTTCTCCAGTTCCCACTGGTGCTCCAGGATCAGGCTGTCTCCTCGGGGTCTCCAGCCTGCCAGGTTCTCTTCCCCTCGGACGTAGGCCACAGAAGTATCCAGGACTTTCCTTCTCCTCCTCTGCATTCCTGAAACATAAAAACCAGATTCAGTTCAAGTCGGTTTCCAAAGCACCAGGAGGGAAGGTCACGACCTTCTGCTCCATAACTGAACAAAGGAAGTCCCGTTGCCTTTTGAAAAAAAGCACCTTTGAGACAACCGTGACCTGGATGACGGAGAATCTCCATAGACAAGGGGCAGGATAGGGGAAAAAGAAAGGGAAAAGGGGAGGAAGAAATAGAGGGGAATAGAGTAGGAGTAGTGTCAGGCCTGCAGCCATCTTTCTTTTGGATCTTTGGCCTGCCACACTTTCTATTATTCTACTATGCATTTTCTATTTCAATTGAGGGGGGATTATACGGAGTTAGATGCAATGTAGCCATAACAAAATTCTTTCTAGAAAGCCAAGGTCATCCTTTGTCTCTGCACCTGAACAGAACTGGATGGGTGGATCTGCCAGCATGGCAGTGGGAGATTGGACTATGTAATGGACTTGTGGGTGTGGGGGGGGGCAGGATGTTGAACTTTCAACTGGGTGGGGAAAACCGGGAAGCTTTCAGATTCGGGTTTTCCCAGATGTGCCAACATGGCTCTCTTAATAAATTTGGAATTTTGAGCAATACTTTGCCTTGGACTCTGATTTACTTTTGGATGCTCTTTGGAACCCTGGCAAGTAGGAGAGAGGGTAGGAAAGGGAAGAAGAGGGGAGGAGTGGGGGAGAGTAAGGGAAAATAGAGAAGGGAAAGGAGAGGAGGAAAGAAGAAAGGAGAGAGGAGAAAAGAAGGGAGGGAAAGAAGGAAGAAGAAAGTAGGGTTGTAAAATAAGATGAGTGTATGGGATGGTAGAAAAGCAATCTCGATTATATTGTTAATTGTAGGGGGAGAAAAATTGTTGTGTTAAAAGTTAATAAACATTAATAATAATAAGTTATGAGATTGTATATTTGTGAATGTATGTATGAGAAATAAAAATAAAAAAACTTTTTTTAAAAAAAGACAAGGGGCAGGAATATAATAAATTCACAAATCAACCCAGTTTAGGAAAAAAAATATGGAGGATTTTTTCTTTTCTTTTTTTTCTTTTTGGCATATTCATAAAAAAGGGACATCTTCTGACCTGGGCTTCCGGTGTCAGCCATTTTGCACAAGCTCAGCTCGTAGATCCCGGTTACTCGGTTGCTGCTTGCAAAGAGGGAGGCAGGGGGAGAAAAAACAACAACAATAATTTGAGAAAACAAGGCAGTTTGAGAAAAGGCGCGAGGTTTTCAAGCATCATTACATTGGTCCATACTGGAGTTAATTCATCAGAGCAATAGCACTTAGGCTTGTATACCGCTTCACAGTGCTTTTACAGCCCTCTCTAAGCGGTTTTACAGAGTCAGCTTCTTGCCCCCAACAATCTGGGTCCTCATTTCACCCACCTCGGAAGGACGGAAAGCTGAGTCGACCTTGAGGCACTGAGGATCAAACTGCTGGCAGTCGGCAGAGTTAGCCTGCAATACTGCTTTCTAACCACAGCCACCACCATGGCTCTTGTAGCAATAGCACTTAGGCTTATATACCGCTTTACAGTGCTTCACAGCCTTCTCTAAGCGGTTTACAGAGTCGACATCTTGCCCCCAACAATCTGGGTCCTTTATTTTACCGATCTCGGAAGGGCGGAACGCTGAGTCAACCTTGAGCCTGATGCGATTCGAACTACTAAATTACAGGCAGCCGGCAGACAGCAGAAGTAGCCTGCAGTACTGCACTCTAACCACTGCGCCACCAAGGCTCATACATTTGTCATATAACGAATATAATTTTATTATAACAGAGGAACATCTCCTTTCCTTCTTTTTCTCAACTGAAAGAATCTTTGACATATTCCTGGTCAGCCTGAAATGAGACTCCTCTGCTTTGGCCGCTCACTTGAAGATTTCCAAGAATCAACTCAATCAATCTTTTGAAATTCCACGAGGAGGTTTGCGAGAGACCAAGAGACAGGAAACTAGGCAGCCCACAAGCCCTCCCACCCACCAAGGGTCTCGTGGCCCTTGGACGGCCCCAGGGGAGTGATCTGACTTACGAGTCCGGGGACTTAGAATAGCCGCGTCCAAAGAGACTCCGCAGCGAGCGGGGGGGAGAAATCTTGGCGTCTCGCGAGTAGAAGACCATGCAGATGTCCTTGGTGATGACGGCTGGTTGGATGCAGTGATCCAGCTGGAAGGGAAGAAAACAGCTGGATCACTTTCACCATCGATGATGGGCAACGTACAAGCGAACAGGTGGCACCTCAGCTCTCTTTGGCACAGGTGTGTGTGGCACAAGTGGAGATGAACCCACATACTTCTAGCTCCACATTTATTATGCTTTATATCATGGGTCATTAGGGACGTGGTGGCTCAGGGGTAAGACACTGAGCTTGTCGATCAGAAAGTTTGATGGTTCGAATAGCGCTGTGTAACGGAGGGAGCTCCCATTACTTGTCCCAGCTTCTGCCAACCTAGCAGTTCGAAAGCATGTAAAAAATAATGCAAGTAGAAAAATAGGGACCACTTTGGGGGGAAGGTAACAGTGTTCTGTGCGCCTTCGGCGTTGAGTCATGCCGGCCACATGACCACCAAGACGTCTTTGGACAACGCTGGCTCTTCTGCTTTGAAAAGGAGATGAGCAGTGGCCCCCAGAGTCAGGAACGACTAGCACATATGGGCAAGAGGAACCTTGATCTTGATATCATGGGTATCCAAACCTTGGCAAGTTTAAGACTTCATCTCCCAGAATTCCCCAGCCTGGGGCATTGGAAGTCCCCAAGTCTTAAAAAATTGCCAAGGGTGAACCCTCTATATGGAATGACTGACTGATTGAACAATCTTCATTAGATCAGAATTTACCCCTCTATTTAAATCATGTGAACTCACTTAACAGGAAGAGGAATGGCACCTGTCTCTTAGGAAATAACACTCTAAAAAGTCAAATATGTACTTTATACTTGGTTCTTGGAGCTGTAGAACTACAGGCTGTTAAGTAATTAAAGACTTAACCTTGGCTAGCTTTGAGCTTTCTGGCAGAAAACAAAAATAAGAAAATGAGTTGCATTCTGAATAAGCATAAAAATATCAAATTTTGATTGGCTTCACTGGCCTTAAGAGCTCCTCAAGTCTTTACTCCTGTTTTGAGATTTCACAACGCAGGGATGTTATTTATCGATTGAATACCAAAGAGAGTCCCCGCAGGCAGAAAGCTAGCATGTCAGGGACTGCAGGTTCTTATTCCTGAGCGGCTTGGCTCTCTCTAGTTTCTCGCTTACGGAAGAGGGACCCCTTGTAACAATCCAGACCAATCATAAGTGCTCATCTTGGTGAGAAAAAAGTCGTTGCCTAAGGGTTAGGCTTAGGGCTGCACAGGTACCGGGTAAAATAAAAATGGCCTATCACCGTGATGGTGAACCTATGGCTCTCTCTATGAGCCATCCATGGCCAGCTGATTTTCTGGCGTGCACATGAGCAATGGCCAGTTGGTTTTCGCGGGCATTGGAGCACTGGAAAACAGCCCCCAAAATGGCCCCAAAACAGGCATGCGCGCACCAGCCAGTTGGTCTTTGGGTTTCCGGTGCACATATGTGCATGCACACATTTTTCAGTTTGGGCACTCGGTGCCGAAAGAGTTCGCCATCACCGGCCTAACCATTTAAGAATTTAGAAAGGGGGATTCCCTCTGGGGGTCCCTGTTTTTTTTTTTTTAAGAGAACTTCAACTTCTCCTTTCGCCCTTCCGTCAGGCTGAAGCTCTGAGACCAGACGATGCAACCTCACCTCCAGGTAAGCCGAGAGGGTCATGTAGATCTTCTCCGCGTAGGGGGTCACCCGGTTCAAAAGAAGGGAGTTATGCAGGGAGCTGTCCCAGACAGCCTCAAAACGGTAGAAAGTTCTGGAAAAAAATAATAACAATAACAATAATCAAAGGCTACGATCTGATGCTCCAGCGCGGAGGTGCCTCTCCCAGCTGTGGCTGAGCAACCATCCTGAATAAGCTTAGAGCAGGGGTGTCAAACTCAAGGCCCCCGGGAGCCAGATCCGGCCCGCGGGGTGCTTAGATCTGCCCCGCCGTGGAAACAACGAAGAACCAGCCATGGTGCCTCTACCAGCGAAAACGGAGCTCTTGAGGGCCGCGCACGGCCCTCCCGAGCTTCGTTTTCGCCGGCAGAGGGTTGCAGGAGGCTATCGCAGCCAAAAATGGAGCTCGGGAGGCAGAGCGCTTGTGCTTCCCTCCACAGGCGCCCCCCCTAGCATGAATGATGTCATGCTGGCCACACCCACCCTGGCCACGCCCCCCCACAGGTCAAACACAACCCTTTTTATCGAGTTTGACACCCTTGGCTTAGAGCAATTCTTGGAAGGTGGAAGGAAGCAGGCCCTTTTTTCTAAGTTTTTACACCCACGTCCTCGGACTTCTTCTTACTTAACTGCCAACCTCAATTTTTCAACAGTGGGTGTCGCCATATCAAACCAACCCACGCTTCCTGGCTTAGGAATCTGGGTGAATACCTGGCTAAGAATGAGAACTAAGAATGAGAAACGGAGGGAACGGTGGCTACCTTTCCAAGGACAAACAAGGAAGAAGGGCCTGGCTTTTGTTTTGTGAAGGTGGCCCTAGCTAGCTAAAATTTCTGAAGGTTTGCTTACCCTCTTGAAGGAAACACAATTGAGTGGCCCTGCCCTGCCCTACAGCTATTCCATAACCTGCTTCAGCTCTTCTAAACCTGGATAGACCTGCTTTGCCGGGTTAAAAGAAGGTGAATCTTGCACAGGAAAGCAAGAAGTAACCATTAACACCGTCAATATTAAATTGAGCCTGCATTTCAGATGCTGAAATACGCCATGTAAGCTAAGCGGAGAGAGTGGAAGTGGGGGAGAGAAGGGGAAGAGGGGAGGATAGGAGAGAGGGAAGTAGAGGTGAGGAAAAGGGTAGGGGAGAGAGAGAAGGAGCGGAAAGAGGAGAAGGAGAGAGGAAGGGGAAGTAGGGAAGAGAGGGATGATAGAGGAAAGCAAGGAAGTAGAGAGGGAGAGGAGGTATAATATGGTGTATGGAAAGCAGGAGAGCAAATGAGAAGTTATTGTGGGTAGATGGTGAAAAGAACGGATATAATATTGGACAATACATGATAGTGTTTGCCAAGATATAATGGTATACTTGTGGATATTTACCGCATTTTTCAGAGTATAAGACGCACCTTTTTCCCCTCAAAAAAAGATGAAAATCTGGGTGCGTCTTATACACTGAATGCAGCATTTTTGGCCTCCCGAAACCCCACCCCCTTTGCAAAGGTTGTCATGCAGAGCCTTTAGGAGGCTTCCAGAAAGCTCCTGGGGACTGGGGAGGGCAGAACTAAGTGAAAAACGGGTCGATTTTTGCTCATTTTTGCCCCCCTCCCCAGCCCCCAGGAGCACTCTGCAAGGCGCCTAAAGGCTCTGCATGCACTTTTTTGGGCGAAAAACGGGCCCGTTTTCGCAAGGTCTGAAGAATGGAAAAACTTTTTTTTAAAATTTGCTTCTTCAAAATCTTGCTGCATCTTATACTCTGAACAATATGGCACATGAAAGTAAAAATGAAAAACTGGGGAAAAACAGAAAGCAAGAAGTAAATGAACGGCGGAAAAGGAGGGGAGGGCAGATTGGGACAGGGTCCCGGGAGAAGGTGAAACAGCAGCAGCAGCAGCAGCAAATGAAATCCCCTTTTCATTAATTTCAACCAGGGAGCAGAAAGAGTGCAAAGCTAGGTCTAATTCAGGGTGGAAAAGACAAGAGAAGACAAACATGAAGCAAAGACTGAGCACAACAGAAGCCAAAGGGATGAAATCGGGAAGAAAGAAACGTAACTGGATACAGACTGGGAATTGGGGGGTCAGGATACACTTGGGAAAGAATCCCATTTTTGGATTTTTTGAGGATGGGATTCGGGAAAAGAGCGACAGGTAAAAATTAATTGCGGGGGAAGGAGGGGAGAAAGAAGCTAAGCACAAATATGAGACTTGAACTCACAGAAAAGCTTCTAGGTAGCAGACTCAGATGCCAGGCCAAATCTCTTAGATCACAAGAGATCTCTTTTGCAGCCCCCACCCCCCACCCCCTAAGATTCTCAAGGCCTCTGAGAACAGGGCGAAGGGGAGATTTTAAAGCCAAGGAGGGGTGCCACAGCGCAAGGCAGCAAAGGGGCGGTGGGGGGTGGAGGGGGGAGGGAATGAAAGCTCTGCCCACCAGCCAAACTGGGATTAGGGGAAGAGGAGAGTCTGGACACTAGGCTGGGCACCAAGGAAGCAAATGTGAAAATACCTAGGCATATCCTTATCAAGGAAGAGCCTGTGGAGATACAGAAAGCGTTCGTTAGGTCAGCCCCAAACACGGGTAGGACGAGCGACAAAGGAAAAGCAGCGGAGAGAAAAGCCAAAACTCAAGCCAGAGGACAACCCAAAGACACGAATGCAGGGACATTAACACGCACAAACACACAGAGAGGGACATGCATCGTGGGTGTGAACTCGGGAGGACGTTTTTGCGACGTCCACCTTCTCTTGCCAAGGGCAAGAGCTGAAAATTGGGCCAATCGCAAAAAGGATGAATTTATTTCACAGCCTAAGGGGCCGTCATAAGACGGAAGCCTTTGAGGTGAGTTATAGCAATAGCACTCAGATTTATATACTGCTTCATGGTGCTTCACAGCCCTCTCTAAGCGGTTTTACAGAGTCAGCCTCTACTTGCCCCCAACGATCTGGGTCCTCATTTGACCCGCCTCGGAAGGCAGGAAGGAAGGCTGAGTCAACCTTGAGCCTGGTGAGATTCAAACTCCTGGCAGTGGGCAGAGTTAGCAATAGCCCTTAGACTTATATATCGCTTCATGGTGCTTTACAGCCCTCTCTAAGAGGTTTTCAGAGTCAGCCTCTTCTTGCCCCGAACAATCTGGATCCTCATTTTACCCACCTCGGAAGGACGGAAAGTTGAGTCAACCTTGAGGCACTGAGGATCAAACTGCTGGCAGTGGGCAGAGTTAGCATGCAATACTGCTTTCTAACCACAGCCACCACCATGGCCCTTGTAGCAATAGCGCTTAGGCTTATATACCGCTTTACAGTGCTTCACAGCCTTCTCTCATCGGTTTACATGGTCGACATCCTGCCCCCAACAATCTGGGTCCTTTATTTTACCGATCTCGGAAGGGCGGAAGGCTGAGTCAACTTTGAGCCCGATGAGATTCGAACTACTAAATTACAGGCAGCCAGCAGACAGCAGAAGTAGCCTGCAGTACTGCCCTCTAACCACTGCGCCACTTGGCTCTATAATAATTTTATAATCATATATCATTATTTGTCTATTATGAAAGGCTCCTTTGAGAGGTCTGTATGACTAACATTAGTGTATTCCGGCTGTTCCATTTCTCAGATCCCGATGGGAAAAAAAACACAGTTTACCATTCTCACTGTTTCTAAAGATAAACGTGGTCACAGATTCTTAAGTGCCGCAACCAGGGGTAGGTTCCTATACTGGTTGGTACTGGTTCGCCGTGTGCACGCTTTGCGCCCGCACTACTCAATTCGCTCGTGTGTGTGCCAGCCACATGTTGCTGGCGCATGCACAGTTGACTAAATATTGTTCTGTGCATGCACAGAAACATGCCGGCAATGGCATAAGAGGCCGGGGAACCGGTTCGGGGGCCTGGTGAGCCTGGGTTGCTGCCGGTTCTGCGACCCAGCCTGGAATTCCACTACCGGTTCGGCCAAACTGGGGGCAACCCACCTCCGGCCGCAACCTCACTTTTTCCCAGTAGGTCCAAAATCTGCTTTACAGCTCTCCTACTCAGAGAACAGAGGAGCCTACCACCACCCCAAGGACCCCATAAGTGGGTCAGAACTCCCCCCAATCAGGCTCTCTGGGGAGCATGGGAACTGCAGTCCACCCCTAGCTGGGGCTCCCAGGTTGGGGAGCCGACCCAGGCCAAGGAACGCCTCTGACCTGTTGGAGCTGTGAGAGACCCTCAGGTATTTGGCGGAGATGATGTTGAGAGATAAGACGGCGTCCACAGCCGTTTCGTCCACTTCGGCTTTGTTCCGGATGCGCCCTGCAGAGAGGACAGAGGCAAAAGAGCACAGATTTATTGGGGGTGGATGGTGGGTGGGTGTTGCTTCGCAGGGAAGAAGCACTAAGAGAAACTCGCCATCAAGCGCTAAGGATAGTCAGAAGCTCCAAATGGATTTAAAGATTTATTGCAAGCTTAAGCTCGCTACAAGAATCTGAGCTACTAACATCTAAGCAAATTGGCGGTAGGTAAAAGCCAGTGGTATTCAAGGTGGGCTGGACATGGGCGCAAAGTAACTTACGACTCATGACATCTTTGACCCCTCCCACAGACTCAATCTGGCCATCTCTTATATTCACTTTCAGAAAGCTGTGTAATTGCAAAAGGATTTTGGGGACGAATGTCTCCAGACTGGGGCGTTTCCCCACTCAAAACCATTCATCAATCCAAATGCCAAGTTAAATCTTTGTGGAATGTTAAGTTCCTTCCTGCAAAAACCAGCTTCTGGTACATACAAATAGCTGTGATACTGTTGTAGCCCGCTAGCGGCCGGCAGAAATGGCAGCAGATTTGGACAGTGAGGAGGTTGGGGAGGAACATGGGCCAGTCCTGGAGTCTGGGGAAGGCTCTGATGAGGGCTCTGTGTCGGAGGCAGAGAAGGATCCAGGGCCGCCTGACAGTTATCAGCTGCCTTCAGAGTCAGACATCACTGGGGCAGAAGAACAACTGGAGCCTGTTCCCAATGTGCGCATGCACAGAGTTGTCAGGCATCAGTGGGGCAGAGGAACAGCTGGAGCCTCTTCCCAGTGTGCACATGTCCAGAGTGGTCAGACGAAGGGAACAGCTAAAGAACAGGGGTCGACTTGGGACTAAGGCCACATGTGGACGTTGAATGGCCCCTCCCAGAGGACATAAAAAATGAGCGAAAGGGGAGTTTGCAGGAGGCAATTAGTTCCCTTAAATGGTTTGTGACTCTCCGAGACTCCTTACTAAGTTTTGCAGAGATCAGCCTGGCAACTCTCCAAGCCAGAGAAGGTCTGTGACTGTAAATCCTCCCTCGAAAGACTTTGCTGGATGTGAATGGGAAGAATTCACAACAAATTAATAAAAGGGTTTTTTGTCGGGACAAGGAGTTTGCTTCCTGCTCTTGGGAAGCCTTGGTCAGAAAACTTACATTCACTTTCAGAAAGCTGTGTAAAATGGGGCGTTTCCCCACCCAAAACCATTCATCAATCCAAATGCCAAGTTAAATCTTTGTAAAATATTAAGTTCCTTCCTGCAAAAAAACCCCTCGGGTGCAGACCTCCCACCCTGATACTTCAGGTTGCTGCTGGCCTGGGGTTTCATGAAGTACCATAATGAGTTCAACTCGCCTCAGCCAACTCACCCACAGCCAATTCACTGTAGCCAACTCACTCGCTATGGGACAATTCAATCATTCACGTTCATTATTTGAAATAATTCTAACAATTATTCTAATGTTTCTCATTCGCATTTTGTTTTGGCCTTCCTTTGGCATTCTTTCTTTCATAATTCTATTTGATATAAGTGTAATTCCTGTCTCAAGGAAAGCTGTTCCGCGGGACAAGAGTCGGCCATGCAGAGAGGTGGCTGTGGCAAGATAGTTGTGGTGAGTTTGCCGTGGTGAATTGTCGTATACCCATCATCCTCGCCTCTCCTCCCAAAAGTTTCCCTGGGCCAGATAGATGTGGCAGCGAAGTGGGCCCTCTGCAGTGAGTGGAAGAAGAGTGAGGAGCGAAGGAGCCTGTTGTGGCCCACCAGTGGCCAACAGACTCGGACAGTGAGGTGGTTGGGGAGGAACATGAGCCAGTCCTGGAGGTCAGAGGCAGAGAGGAGGTCAGGGCCGTCCGACAATTAAAAGCTGCCTTCAGAGGCGGACATCAGTGAGGCAGAAGAACAGCTGGAGCCTGATCCCAACATGCGCATGCGCAGAGTTGCCAGGAGAAAGGGACATCTAAGGAACAAGGGTCGACTCAGGAGTAAAGCCACAAGAGGACGGTGAATGGCCCCACCCATAGGGAATAAAAGAGGAGCGAAAGGGGAATGGAGTTTGCAGGAGGGAATTCGTTCAATTCATTCAGGTGAAGATCTGTCCCTGACTTCTTGCCAAGTAATTGCTGCTACAGCATGGCGTTTAAAAGTCTGGCAGCTCTCCAAGGCCGATAAAGGTCTGTAGTTGTGAGATCTCAGGAAAGACTGTTGACTGGGACTTGGCTGGAGAGGAATTCCTTTTAACCTAAATAAAAGGAGTTTTATCGGGACGAGGAGTCGGCTTCATGAACTTGGGAGACCTAGGTCAGAACAGAGCCATCCAGAAACAGAGGAGAAGAATACCTACCGACTACCAATTCTCGCACATCTTTCCAGTGGAGCTCATTGCCTTTCTCATGGATGATGGTAATGGTGATCCTCCGCTGTATTCCCTATAGTGATAAAAAAGAGACCGGCTCTGTTTGCTTCTCCCTCTTAACATTCCACCTCTTTAAATGTTAGGCTTAAAACCGCCAAGATCTCCAGACACCTGGACTGGCAGAGAACTGAACTGAATTGGGGAAGCCTGCCAGATGCGGATGCCAAAAGCACAGACTCAGGTCGACCGGAAGCAACGCGGCGAGACAGACTAGAAAAGAACGGGCTCTGATGAGCTCTGCAGAAATCCAGCCTGACAAGCCATTGTCGGGGGGTGGGAGGTGGTCTTTGGACTGGAGCCGACTTGTAGGGAGGGTGAAGAAGGAGCTGCGTCTCGGACGACCAAGAGGAAGCAATGCAGTTAATTTTTATTTCAAAGAGCCCAGCTCAAACAGACCATCTAACAGTCCCTGCCTGACCTGAGGCAGCAGGGTCTGGTCTGATTAGAACTTGGATAGGAGACCACCAGAAACAGCAGGATGGTAGGCCGGGCTGCAAATTGGGAAGCAACATCACAAAAAGAAGAACATGGCAATTCTCTGGGCATTATTGCCACTCATAAAAAAAACTGAAAACAAGCCTTCCTGTAATTGCCAGAATCAAGCCAGATGCAAAGGAGCCTTTGTGGAGATTTCAGCATCCACTCACCTGGTGAAGCAAGAATGTCCCTTGGCAGGTGAGGCCTCCAGTGTGGTCAACAATAGCTGGGATGTATCTGCAAGGGAGAGAGGGACAAATCAAGAATGGGAGAGGTTTAATTCCCCAGGGCTCACAGCTACCTCCATCCCAATCCTTTCCCCCTCGGATAAGATTAAAGATACAGCTGGACTATTTTTGGGAAATACCAAGATCTGAGCTTATCAATGGAAAGGGGGTGCTTAAAACTAGCTACAAGGGAGGTTCAGGTTTGAAGATCTGGCGAAAGACTCAAACAGTGAGGAGGTTGGGGAGGAACATGGGAGAGTCCTGGAGTCTGGGGAAGGCTCTGATGAGGGCTCTGCGTCGGAGGCAGAGAGGGGGCCTGGGCTGTATGCCAGTTATCAGTTGCCTTTAGAGTGACAGATCAGTGGGGCAGAGAAAAAGCTGGAGCCTGTTCCCGATTTGCGCATGTGCAGAGCTGCTAGGAGAAGGGAACAGCTAAAGAACAGGGGTCGACTTGGGAGTAAGGCCACAGGTGGACAGTAAATGGCCTTTCCCATGAGGAATAAAAGAGGAGCGAAAGGTGAGGGGAGTTTGCAGGAGACAATTAGTTCAATTCATTAGGGTGAAGATCTGTTCCTGACTTCTTGCCAAATATTGTCTGCTACAGAGTGGCGTTTGGATAAATAAAAGAGGAGCGAAAGGGGAGTGGAGTTTGCAGGAGACCCTTAGTTCGCTTCATTGGTTCGTGACTCTCCGAGACTCCTTGCCAAGTTTTGCAGATATCAGCCTGGCAGCTCTCCAAGCCAGATAAGGTCTGTGACTGTAAATCCTCCCTCGAAAGACTTTGCTGGATGTGAATGAGCAGAATTCACAGTCAATTAATAAAAGGGTTTTTTGTCCGGACAAGGAATTTGCTTTATGCTCTTGGGAAGCCTCGGTCAGAACACTCCTTCGGATGTTCCTCAGCGAAAGGATCTCTCTTCAGCCGTCTCAATGCAAACGCTAAGCAGCATTAACTGCTCCTTTCACCAACCTCCCTACCAGGCAAAGATAATCAGGCCCAACTCACTCTCCCGTCGGCTCCAGTTCGCTGATCTCGAACCAAACCAGGAGATCGTATTTGGTCATGCTCTGTCCCAAGCTGGGTTTACTCATCGTGTTGAGTTTGGTGGCTGGGACTGAAAGAGAAAAAGCTCTGGTTTGAAAATGAAAAGAAAACACAGTCTGTGAAAGACCTCTGAACACTCCTAAGGCTTCCTGGGGGTTTGTGAGTGTTGAGGACACCAGGTTGAGAAAGGCAGCTCTTGCGATGCTTAAATTAAGTTTTTCTGGCATGCTTTCCCTGATGGGTTAGGACTCATAAGCTCCAGCCTAAAATAATATTATCGTATTTTTCAGAGTATAAGACGCACCTTTTCCCTCAAAAAAGAGGCTGAAAATCTGGGTGCGTCTTATACATTGAATACAGCATTTTTTGCCTACTGAAACCCCACCCCCTTTACCAAAATGACGTTGCAAAGCCTTTAGGAGGCTTTCAGAGTACTCCTAGGGGCTGGGGAGGGCAGAAATGAGCAAAAATAGGCCCGTTTCCCCCCCCCGCCCCCAGCAGCACTCTGTAAGCTTCCTAAAGACTATCCATGCCCTTTATTTTACAAAAAATGGGCACGTTTTCGTAAAAACCAGGGCGGGTTTTGCTCGTTTTTGGCCCTTCCACCCACAGGAGCACTCTACAAGCCTCCTAAGGGCTATTCATGCCCTTTTTTTGGGAAAAAAAATGGGATTGTTTTTGCAAAAAATGGGCTGTTTTGGGGAGATTTGCAGAGTGCAAAACCTTTTTTTTTTTAATTTTCCTCTTCAAAACCTTGATGCATCTTATACTTAAACAAAATCTCCATTCCTTCCCTACTCCAGGGGAAGGATACTGCAAAATCCCCATTCCCACCCCACTCCTGGGGCCAGCCAGAAGGTGACATTTGCTGGTTCTCCGAACTACCCATAATTTCCGCTACCGTTTCTCCAGAACCTGTCAGAACCTGCTGGGTTTCACCCCTGGCCTAAGGATTGTCTTGACGCGGATCCCAGACTGATTGCGCTACTGACCATCTCGCTTGGGGAACCGCTGAGCCTGACAGCTGAGGACAGGCAGAGAGAGAAAAGGAGGCGACGGGTCAGCATCGTCTTGGAAGGTTGCCACGGCCGACGTCGCAAGCACGTTGGCATGCTGGGACATGGCGTCGAGCACGGGGGCGTTTACATAGTCAGACATGAGATACTTGACCAATTCAATTTTTCTCTCATGGTCTGGAGGAAGCAACGAGGGCGTGGGAGGAAAAGGCGTCAGGCAAAAGAGGCAACGGTGAGAAAAGAGAGGGAGGCATGGGGAGGAAGAGAAGATGGGGAGGAAAAAAACGGAATGAATGAAAGAATTCGACATGCACAGCTGAAAGCTAAACAAAAAAAAAACAAGGGGGATGGTGGAGTGATGTGATGAGCGAGGGGATGGTTACTGAGAAAGGAGCCACGTGTTAGCAGAAAAGAGTTGATACACAGGAGCCTGACACAATCTCCAGGGATGACAAGAATAGCAGTTTCTCTCCATCCAACCCTCCAGTTTTGGGGGGGTGAAGTCTGCTTTGGAATTGGTCTCAAGATAGACCTCTCCATTTGCAAACAGCTGGGCAAATAAAGGCTAGCCCCCAATTTGATCCACTGAAGGTCGGCTGCACAGTCAGCCAGAGAGTTAGGAGTTGGCCTTCTTGTCCAGTGACCGACTCCATCCCAAGGACTTAGGAGAGGCAGACGTTGTGGTTTAATAATACAAAAGGTCTCGTCACAAGACGCCATCAGCTATTGTTATCATTACTAATACAGAGAAGCTAGTGAAGTTTGCCTCTTCCTTTTCGTTCCAATGATTAATGCACATGTGGGGTCCCTGGCACTCAATGAGCTTGGCAGTTTTCTTGTAGACATTTCATTACCCAACTAAGTCACATCAGCACAGAGGATGTTATCTACCTTGTTTTCCCGAAAATAAGGCCCAACCAGAAAAGCATGATTTTTCAGGATGCATATAATATAAGCCCTACCCCAAAAATAAGCCCCAGTTAAGATCGTCATCCAGATGGATGCATTTAGTACCGTATTCCTCCCCAAAATAAAGACCTAACCAGAAAATAAGCCCTAATGCATCTTTTTGAGCAAACATTAATATAAGACCCAGTCTTATTTTGGGGGAAACACAATTGCTGGGTAATGAAATGTCTGCAAGAAAACCTCCAAGCTGAGAGAGCACCAAGGACCCCACAATCCTCCTCCTCCTAGCACTGATGATGTTACCTAGTTGGGTAATGAAACGTCTGCAAGAAAAACCACCAAGCTCAGAGAGCACTGAGCAGCCCACAGTTCGACCCTGCGCTACAAAGATTCCCTTCTATCGGTACTAATGTATTTTTATTGTTATTTTCCATTCCATGCCATCTAACTCCAATGATTCTCAGCGATCCATGAATAACAACAAATTCCCACAACACTGTCATTAATTTACTATGACTGTATTACTCTTATTCTTCTCTTCCTTCCTAGTATCTCTCTCCACTTATGACTATAACCATCCTGCTTGTATCTTTACATTTATATTGTTTTTATTTGTTTCCTAGTATGATTTGATAGCTTATTTGTACCCTATGACTATCACTAAGTGTTGTCTCTTATGACTCTTGATGAATGTATTTTATTCTCCTTATGCACACTGAGAGCATATGCACCATGACAAATTCCTTATTGTGTCCAATCACACTTGGACAATAAAGAATTAATTAATTAATTCTACCGGTCTGTCCATCTGTCCGTCCATCCATCCATCCATCCATCCATCCATCCATCCATCCATCCATCTATCTCTAATCTATTCTCTCTCTAATCTATTCTCCATCCATCCATCCATCCATCCATCCATCCATCCATCCATCCATGTCTAATCTATTTTCTCTCTTTCTCTCTCTAATCTATTCTGTCTGCCTCTCTAATCTATCTATATCTATCTAATCTATACTCTCTCTCATCAATTTTCCACCTACCTACCTACCTACCTACCTACCTACCTACCTCTAATCTATTCTCCATCCACCCATCCATCCATGTCTAATTACTTTGTCTCTCTAATCTATTCTCTACCTACCTACCTATTTCTAATCTATTTGCCTCTATCTAATCTATTCTCTCTCATCTATTATCTATCTATCTATCTATCTATCTATCTATCTATCTATCTATCTATCTATCTATCTATCTAATCTATTCTCTCTCATCTATTATCTATCTATCTACCTATCATCCATCCATCCATCCATCTATCTATCTATCTGAATTATTCTTATTCTCTTATTCTATGTAATTTGATGCCAGCCGATTTCACCCAACATTGTGTGACTCCCTGGGATCTTCTAAACATTTTTGTGTGCTGAAAACTTTGTTACTCAGAGGGGACAATTTCTCGTTCCCAAGAAAAACAACTCTTACCTGGCTTTGAGAGAGGCATGGGTGGTGGGAAATATCGCCGGGATGGCTGTGGAGGGCTGCGGAGAAAAGAGACAGTTAGAGCAACTGCTGTGTTATCTCACGAAAAAGGGAGTGACAATGACATCTTTTAATTCAGCACCACACTGAAGATGGACAGATCCCCTTGCACAGGTAGTCCTCGACGTACAACCACAACTGAGCCCAACATTTCTGTCGTTAACTGAGACATTTGTTAAGTGGATTCTGCCCCATTTTACGACCTTTTTTGCCCCACTTGCTGTGAATCGCTGCAGTTGAGACGTTAGTAACCCAGCTGTTAAGTGAATCTGGCTTCCCCCTTCACTTGGCTTGTTGGAAGGTCGCAAAAGGGGGTCACTGCAGGGGTGGGTTCCGGCAATCTCTACAATAAAAATTGCTCTGCACATGTGCAAAAACCAAGATGGCGCTGCTTATTGCGCCGCTTAGAGAACAGATTCAGGGGCATGGCAGGCCTGGGTCACAGCCGGTTCCAGTGACCCAGGCCCCCAAACCACTACCAATTTGGCCGAACTGGTAGGAACCCACCACTGGGGCACTGCAACCATCATAAATATGAACCAGTGGACAAGCGTCTGAATTTTGATCACCTGATCACGGGGATGCTGCAATAACTGAAAAATGGCATAAGTCACATTTTTCAGCACCGTCTTAACTTTGAGCGGTTACTAAATGAACTGTTGTAAGTCGAGGACTATCTGTAGGACATTTTGTGACCTGCTAAAGTGACAGCAATCCATACCATTCCTAGAAAGGAAAAGAGAGGAGTGCTAGACTCAAGACAAAAGGGATTCTGAATTTCTAGGCTTGGTTTTTCTCAACCCTACAAAGATGGGAGAAAAGTAGCCCATATTCTCCTGTTGTAAGTTGAGGACTACCTATCTTGTTATCTAGGTACCTGTTGAGTTCCTGTCCCTGCAGGTGGAGCGGGTGGAGCTGATAGTGTCCAAAGACCTCAAAGACAATGGGTTTGGTCTTGATGTATTCGACAAAGGACTCGGTCACTTCCACGGAAATCTGTCAAGAGGAGACAGCAGTGAGGCAGAGGAACAGCTGGAGCCTGTTCCCAGCTGCCAGACAAGACAAGAACGACTAAGAAAGCAGGGTCGACTTGGGAGTAAAGCCACACCTTGGAGGTGATTGGCCCCTCCCATAGGAAACAAAAGAAGAGCAAATATGGAGGGGGCTTTTGCAGGAAACAATCCGTTCCTTCAGTCGTTTCAAGAGTAGAAAGTTCTGTTTGTGACTATAAGAGACTCTGTGCCAAGGGCTTCCTTGCTCTGCGTTTGGAAACTAGTTATTTGGCAGCTCGCCAAGCAAGATAAGGTTTGTGTGGATAAACATTCCTGTGAAAGACTGTTTGCTAAAGCCTTGCTGACTGTGAATGAAAGGAAATCACAGTTGTGTAAATAAAAGGGGGTTTGCCGGGACCAAGACTCTGCTTCTTGCTTTTTAAGGAAGCCTGGGGTCAGAACACCTATCTGGAAATAGAAAGGTTGCTGCCCATACTTCATTTACAGATGATTCTGATCTCTGGGAAGCCACCAAGAATCCCTCCAAGAAGATCACCTCATCACTTACGTTTTGGACATGATAAAATCCAAGCGGGGTCCCTCGGCCGTTATTTTTCAGAGGCTCGGTGGAGAAAGCTTCATCGTGCCGGTGGAGAAAGCTAGGAAAACAAGAAGAAACCAGGTGAAGGGTCAATTGCGCCATCATCGCCTCGATTAGCCATGTTCGTTCGGGCCCCAATGAGGGTCTTAAGGTCAAGGACTACCGGTACACCCGCCATCACCCACATCAGAAAGCAGAATAACAAGACTTGGAAGGGACCTTGGAGGTCTTCTAGTCCAATCCCTGGCTTAGGCAGGAAATCATATAGTTTACATGTAGCCTAGTTTAATGAAAAGAAGGACTAGGGGTGACACGATAGCAGTGTTCCGATATCTCGGGGGCTGCCCCAAAGAGGGAGTCAAGCTCTTCCTTTGCTTCTTCTTCCTCCTCCTCCTCCACTTCCTTCTCCATTTATTATAACAATTGTTAGGAATATAATAGTAAATTAGTTTCACTGGAGTATTGTATGTCTAAAGATAACATCGCAGATCATTTTACTAAGTCCCAAGGTAATGTAAAGCATAAACGTTGTTGCGATGAATACGGCTTAAGATTGTAAGATTTATACATTGTCCTACCCAAAGGGGAGAATGTTAGGAATATAATTCTATTATATATTATATATATTGGGTTGGCAATATATAAATCGTATAGCAATGCTGTATCTGTTTCTTTAAATCATACTGTAAAATGTGATTGGTTGCTGTTTTCCTCAATCGGCCATAAGAGGGAGCCAGAAGGACTGTTAGCTCTCTGTTTCGTTAGATGCTGGGCTGATCTGATCTGAATGTTTTGGAAGCTGGCTGTTAGAAAGTGCTGTGAGTTATTGTAAGTTTTGCAACTGTTAGCAAACTTTGTGTACCGGACTGATTATATGATACTGGACTATGTTATTTGGATTATCCCTTAACTGAAAGACGTTGATGACTGACTGTCTTATCCGTGTATGATTTGGACTGTTTGATGGATTCTGATATCTCTATTTCCACGAAAGTAAAAGCCTATTTAAACTGCAGTGTCTCTGTATGCTGGTTTGCGTGTTCTCCAACACAACTCTCACAACGCTTCACTGTACGTACTCGCTCTCCCAACAGGGAGCTTACCTAACAACAATTTTATATTTGTTTATTTAAAATGTACTTTGCTCTTAGTGTGAATATACATTGATATTAACCATTTCCTCTTTCTCCTCGTCTTATTTTAACAATTGTTTAATTTATTAAAAGAATGTATTTTCCCTGCTAGTGTGAATATATACTGATGTTAACCATTGATTTCCTCCTCCTCCTCTTAGTCTACCAATGTACTTATTTAATAAAAGAATGCATTTTGCTCTTTTAGTGTGAATATAGGCTAATATAAATCACTGATTTTCTCCTTTTCCTTCCCCCCTCCCCCTCCTCTTCCCCTTTTGCCCGTTAAGACTTTCTCTGAGCATTTCCCTGGTGTTTGAGGGAATACATCTGGCAGCATAGCTTTCTTCAACAAAAGAAGAACTGCTGTGAGATTGCCTGGGGATGAAATCAGCAGGCCTCTCCCAGAGGCATCGGGATAGTAGTAGATGGAATCAAATCAGGTTCAAAGCAACATCTAAATGTATAATAAGCCTATTTGCAGTCATCCACCAGTGCTGGTGCAATTGCACCAGAAGCAATTAATCAGTGGAACAGCTTGCCTCCAGAAGTTGTGAGTCCTCCATCACTGGAGGCTTTCAAGAACAGATTGGACAAGCAATTGTCTGAAATGGGATAGGGTTTCCTGCCTGAGCAGGGGGTTGGACTTTGTGCAAACATGAGGACAAGGAGCTTGCTTAGACTTACTTGAATTGGCAGAAGATATCTGCATATTCTGGGAGGATCCCATTGGCCTGGAGCACTGTCACCCGGAAGGTAAAGACACTGCCCAGTTTCAGGTGTTCCCCAACCTCCTCAGTAAAGCCTTCCATGGCCATCTTGCCATCCAACAGGGTGCTGGATTTCAGGTCTGGAAAAAAATATTTAAATATTTTTTAAAAGGAGTGCCGTCTCAGAATGGATTGCAACCATCTTCAAGCATTTTCCACTCGGAGTTACCGGATTTTTCGGAGTATACAACGAACCTTTTTCCCCTCAAAAAAAGAGGCTGAAAATCTGGATGTGTCTTATTCACTGAATACAGCATTTTTTGCCTTCAGAAACCCCGCCCCCTTCACCAAAATGGTCATGGATAGCCTTTAGAAGGCTTCCAGAGAGCTCCTGGGGACTGGGGAGGGCAGAAATGAGTGAAAAACGGGCCACCCAGCCCCCAGGAGCACTCTATAAGCCTCCTAAAGGCTACCTATGCCCCTTTTTTCTGACAAAAAACGGGCCCATTTTTGCAAAAAAACAGGCTGTTTTTTGCTCGTTTTTGCCCCCCACCCCCCAGGAGCACTCTACAAGCCTCCCAAAGGCTATCCATGCCCTTTTTTTGAAAACAAAACAAGCCCGTTTTTGCGAAAAATGGCCCATTTTTGTGAGGTTTGCAGAGTGCAAAAACCTTTTTTGAAAAAAATTGCCTCTTCAAAACCTTGGTGCATCTTATACTCCAGTGCGTCTTATGCTTGAAAAATGCAGTAAGTCACATCCAAGATGCGTGCGGCCTGTTCTTTGCCCAACGTGGCTATGGTCATCGCTTTGAGAGAGACCTCAGATCCAGAGGTGGCCTTGAGGGCATCCAAACAGACATCGGGACATCTCTAAGTTTCAAAGACCCCTGGAAAGACTTCTCAGGAAACAACATGTGCTGCCCCAGCAGCGTGTAGCTAGTATAGGAATTAAGAACTGTCTCCTTTAAGAAACTACCTCATGGGAAATGTAGGCAGACTGCCTTATGGGAAATGTAGTTCCATGACATGTGATCACATCTCTGTATATGATTGGCCTCTGGGGCATTTTACCCAGATGCAAAGTTTATAGCTGGTCAGTTTGTATGCCTTTGTGAACTGGAGTAGTAGCAAATTTTATCTCCGCTCAGCATGGGGATAAAATCATCGTCTTTTTACACCATGCGATGGGACACATTATGGGAAGTCAGAAGCATCTTAACACTGAACTGTAGGTTTTGCTATTAAGAATGCCTGTTAATAAACTTGGTCTGAAAGAGATTCCTAAGCGTGGAGTTAACTGCATGCCCCAAGCAAGCCTACAACGCCCGAGGCAGAACACAACAACTGAATGAAACACTGCTGGAGACCTTCTACTGCTGCACCATATGGAGTATTTTAACTTACTGCCCTTGTGTCTGGTTTGCCAATTGCACAGGGGCAGATAGGACAGCGCTCCAGGGGGGCGACGTCATTGCCCAGAGGATCATGGGTTGCCCCTCTCCCCTCTTTGGAAGAGTTTGATAGCTCCCGCTGCCTTAAGAAAGTTCAAAACATTCTTAAAGACCCATCTCATCCTGGGCGCCCTTTTTTTTTTTTTGAACTATTACCATTTGGCAGCCGGTACAGGGCAATAAAAACAAGGGCAAATAGGCTGAAAAACAGCCACAAATGCCCCGAAAAAACAGCCTGAAAACAGCATCCAAAACGGCCTGAAAACGGCCCCAAAAATGCTCCCCAAAAATGTGTGCGCCAGTCAGCAGTTCTTCAGGTTTCCGGTGCTGCTCCAGCCCCTTGCACATGCACACGTGTTCAAAACGTTCTTCTTTTGGCACTTGGTGCCCAAAAGGTTCACCATCCCTGGTATAGTGCAATATCAGGCTTTCCATTTCAATTATATAGAAAGTAAATGCTTGTGTTTTTGTTTTTATAGTTATAATGTAGACTGAAGACGGCATTTAATTTCGTTGTACCATGTGTGCAATGGCAATAAAGTAAACTAAAAGCTGGGAACAGCTCCATGCAGAGACTGCAAGTCATAAAGCTTCTCTCTCCCTTGAAATATTTTAGGATCTGGCGCCAGCACAGCACACTACGGCCCCAGCTTAATTTGATGCATCTCCAATCTCTCTGGGACCTCCAAGTATCAGAAGAGATTTTCTACATGCAGTGAGTTCTGCTCGACTTACCCAGCTCGTTCATCCTGTT
Organism: Thamnophis sirtalis; assembly: GCF_051295495.1. Classification (NCBI taxonomy): domain Eukaryota; kingdom Metazoa; phylum Chordata; class Lepidosauria; order Squamata; family Natricidae; genus Thamnophis; species Thamnophis sirtalis. Next base: position 40,835,090 of record NW_028261395.1, read on the forward strand.
GATTTCTTCAGGGGGTGTACTGACTTCCGTGCTCTGGCCTTGTCCCTCGACGATCCTCAGTTCTTCTAAGGACAGTCCGGAACGAATCACGGACACGGATGAAAAGTTGCTCTGGGGAACCACAAAAAACGGGAGATGCCTAGTGAAGATGGCCTCCGGCTTTCTTCCCGTATGAATCTGTTCTGATCTGGGCTTCCCCAGCAGCATGAAGCCGAGTCCTCATCCCGATAAACCCCTTTTATTTTATTTACAGTGGATTCCTCTCCAGCCGAGGTCTTTCCTCTCCCACAGTCTTTCAAGTTAGTTCACAATCACCGACCTTTATCAGGCTTGGAGAGCGGCCAGGCCGATATCTTTCAGATGACACAATACTTGGAAGGAACAAATTGTCTCCTGCAAACTCTACTCCCCTTTCGCTCCTCTTTTATTCCCTGGTCCCCTCTCTGCCTCCGACACAGAGCTCTCATCAGAGCCTTCCCCAGACTCCAGGACTGGTCCATCTTCCTCCCCAACCTCCTCACTGTCCGAATCTGCTGCCAACTCTGCTGGCCACTAGTGGGCCATAACACAATCCTTCTTTGCTCCTTGAATGCCAAGACTATAGAGATGCACTTAAGTTAAGACATTACCTTGTCGAAATACTCGTTATCAAATGAGATCTTGGCTGTGCCAGACTGCCGAACGCCCGAGCCATAATCGGGGGCCTCTTCATCGGCTATCGAAAAAAAAAGAAAAAGATCCGATGGAGGAGGAGATTTGTAGCATAGGGCTGAACTGTGGGGTCCTTGATGCTCTCTGAGCTTGGTGGTTTTCTCTGCAGATGTTTCATTACCAAACTAGGTAACATATCAGTGCAGAGCACGTCATCATAACGTCACCTGCTTTAGTAATAAAATGTCTGCAAGAATACCACCAAGCTCAGAGAACACCAAGGAGCCCTCGAAGGGAAAGAGGCAAAATGCAGTAGTTAGAGCAGGGGTCGGCAACCTGCGGCTCTGGAGCTGCATGTGGCTCTTTCATCCCTCTGCTGCGGCTCCCTGTAGCTGGTCAACTCCACAATTGATAGGACTTTTGGCTAGGACAGGTAGAGGAAAAAGGACGCCGCGCTAGGAGGAGACTCTATGGTGGGGGAACCAGACTTCTGGTCAGCAGAAGAAAAAGAATGCCACACTAGGAGAAGACTCTATGGTGGGGGAAGTGGACTTCCAGTCGGCTGCAGAATTGAGTGGGGGGCTTCTGGTTAGGATCTTTGTGGCTCTTTGTGTGTTTAAGGTTGCCGACCCCTGAGTCAGAGAAAATAGCTTTCAAACGCCCTGACTTCCATGTTTAAAAGATTACAATTCTGTTACTGGCCCAAACCATGAACAAACCAACAATGCCATGAACCAACCACCAGTTACCTTCCACTTCGCGGCAGAGCCTGGCTACAACTTACCAGCTATAGCTTGGACTGCCACACGCAGAAATCCACGCACTTCTCCCTTCTCACTGACAACAGCCACTCTGTGGATGAGGGGCACTGGATAGAGAAGATTGCTTAAATATACAAATGCCCTGAAGGGAAAAAAAGGATGGAAACCAAACCTTAGACTGTCATTTGTAAAACAAGAGTTACATTTGAATAATTTGAGTAGTGATGTCATTGGGTTGAGGACAAACATAGTAACATCTGTTAGGAAGTTTGAAATGAAACACAGCTAAAGGTAAAGGTTCCCCTCACACATATGTGCTAGTCGTTCCTGACTCTAGGGGGCGGTGCTCATCTCCGTTTCAAACCTGAAGAGCCAACGCTGTCCAAAGACTTCTCTATGGTCATGTGGGCGGCGTGACTAAACACCGAAGGTGCATGGAACGCTGTGACCTTCCCACGAAAGGTAGTCCCTATTTTTCTACTTGCATTTTTTAATGTGCTTTCGAACTGCTAGGTTGGCAGAATCTGGGACAAGTAATGGGAGCTCACTCTGTTACACGGTGCTAGGGATTCGAACCGCCGACCTTTCTGATCAACAAGCTCAGCGTCTTAGCCACTGAGCCACCGTGTCCCTTTGAAACACAGGTAAACTCATCCTAATCTTTTAACAAATCACTGACGATTTTAATCCATCTCACAGAGAACTCTCACTTGATTACATGACATGAAAACTTAAAAGAAAAACTTATGAAGGCAATTACTGAACACGTCAAATTTTAACTCTTCTTCACTATGCATTTTGAAGACTGGAATATTTTTTTAATATTTTAACCAGTTACTGTCGCTTTCTTGGCAATGTCAAGATTGCTGCTTACATTTAGAAGCCATAACAATGTTTTTAAAGGCCTTGTATTTTGCATTGAGAGGCAGAAACACTTTATGACTGTACCGTTTACATTTAAAACTTAACACAGCAATTTAAATGTTGCATTTTTGTTCGATTACCATATTTTTTGCAGTATAAGACGCACCTTTTTCCCTCCAAAAAGAGGGTGAAAATCTGAGTGCATCTTATACACTGAGTACATCATTTTTGGCCTCCCTAAACCCCGTCCCCTTAATCAAAATGGCCGTGCATAGCCTTTAGGAGGCTTCCAGAGTGCTCCTGGGGGCTGGGGAGGGCAAAAATGGGTGAAAAATGGGCCATTTTTTGCCCCCACCCAACCCCACAGGAGTACTCTATAAGCCTCGTAAAGGCTATGCATGCCATTATTTGACCAAAAACAGGCCTGTTTTTTGCTTGTTTTTGCCCCCACCCCAACAGCACTCTATAAACCTCCTAAAGGCTATGCATGCCGAGTTTCTGACAAAAAATGGGCCTGTTTTTGCGAAAAACGGGCCATTTTTGGGAGGTCTGCAGAGTGCAAAAACTTTTTTAAAAAAATTTGCCTCTTCAAAATCTTGGTGCATCTTATACTCCGGTGTGTCTTATACTCCGAAAAATATGGTAGCTTTGCCAAATGTTAAAAAGAACCCTGGTCTTTGCAGCAGAATAAAATCAGGCATGGATTTCAAATTGTGTTTGCTACGTCCCAACCCCTCCCAATAGACGGGCCCTACAGATATAGGGGCTCTATGTCACAAGCGGCCAAATATAAACACCTATGAATAATTAAACTAGGAAAAAGGGATAATGTGGACTAGAAAGATGGGAAATCTTTTTAAATCTATTCTGCCAGCGCCCTTGTGCTTTCCCCACAACCGATGGGAATTTCCTGAAATGAAGAGAAGGTAAAGCAATGCAAAAACACAAGCACAAATGGTCTGTGTATTCTACCAAAAGAAAAAAGTAAAAAAAAAAAAAAAAACGTCAGTGGAGTGCAACACAAAAGGGAGGAAACACCAGCAATATCAACACAATGGATGCACAAACTGAAATGGCTGGAACTCAAAACTAAGACAAATCGACCTCCTTTTTTCCAGCCTGCTTTGCATGCTTGTTTCAGAGGGAAGCAAATCCTTTTTTAAGGCAGCAAGCAGCAGACTGAAAGGAAAGGGGAGTTAACAATGAGCCCAAAGATTGGTGAGACAAAGCCGCATCTTCACATAAAAAGCCAAGTCAGATGAGAAAATAAAAAGTTTTAACGTGGAAATAAAAAGGGGGGAGGGGAAGGGGGGGGAAGGATTGAAAGGCGACAAACGGAACGCAAAGGAAGTCTGGGATGGGTTGGAAAATGTCATCCCTGCGGATGTGGAGGCGAAGGCCCCATTTCGGACGCCTTCCCCACCCAACAAACATTGATTTCACACGGCGGCGTGTCAAAAGAATTGACTGCAAGGACCGGCGTTTTTCCTCTGAGCCGCAAAGCGGAGGCCAAACCAGCATCCAGATGTGAGCCCCTGCACGCTCTACAAGCTCTAGCTTAAGAAACAGGGCCGGGAAGAAGATAAAAGATGGGAATTCCTAGAGTGGCAACTTGTCACAGCGAGACGCAGGGCGTTCTGGCCACAATCCCAAAACTCGCTGGTATGAACCGAGTGCCACTTCTAATTCCTGGTTTTTAAGGAGCCTGCTATGCCGTTAAGCCTGTTTGGTTATTTCTAAACGGTGGCCTTGTTTAGGGTAAAAAGACAGAATGGATAGGCTCTCCCATCATGCTAAGCTGGGAGCCTGTAAGAAGCCACAATTGTACTGGTAAGGCAAAGCCATGGTGGTTACAAAGGAAAATGTGGAGACTGCAGTTTTTAGTCTTGTGTGCAATCTTCACACTGAGGCATACATTTTAGCAGTTTCAACAAGCATCTGTTGCACAACTGAAGTGCTGGATTTTTGGCTGACAATTTGACTATTATTGGGTTTTATTGTGAGTCATCCAGAGTTACATTTTCGATGGGTGGCCAGGCAAACATCGAAAATGAAAATGACCCACCAGAATTAATTCTCTCGCCTCTGTTAAAGCCCTCCATACACAACTCATTTCAATTCAGCTAAAGCAGGCTCCATTCTGTGTTATGATTTAGGAGAGGGTTAAAAATTTATCCAAGGCTCCCGAGTTACTGCTTTAATTTAATTTAGAAGATTTAGAATTTTTTTAATTAGTGGATGCTTTTAGAATTCTTTTTTTTTTTAATTTTTCATTGGGTTTTTGCCAACCTGCCAGAGAGGACAAGGATGTGGGACACATACTGATTTTTTAAAATCAGTAAAAATGAAAAAAAGGAAGGTACCAGAAGTCCATTTTCATGCCACGCTCACAGTGGCCTTTGCACAGGGACCAGCTAAGCCTACAGGCTTTAGGGTCATTCTAGAATACAGGTAGCCCTCAACTTACGACCACAATTTAGCCCAACATTTATGTTGCTAAGTGAAACATTGGTTAAGGGAGGTTGGCCCTCTTTTATGACTTTTCTTGCCACGGTGGTGAATCCCTGCGGCTGTTAAATTAGTCACATGGTTGTTAAGCGAATCAGGCTTCCCCACTGACTTTGTTTGTCAGAAGGTTGCAAAAGCGGGAAATCATGACACTGCAATTGTCGTAAGTATGAGTCAGTTGCCAAGTATCCAGGTTTTGATCATGGGGATGCGGCAACAGTCGTAAAGTGTGGAAGTCCCTTTTTCCCCCACTGCTGTTGTAACTTTGAGCGGTTGCTAAACAAACCATTGTAAGTTGAGGACTACCTGTATGATGCAGGCTAGGAATTCAAGGAGAGGAAATCAAATTATCCTGAAATAATAAGTTGGGGGAAAATTGGCCTGTGATTTGCCTGGACAGGAAGGACACGCAGCTCATGGGAAAAAACAACAACAAAGCCAGTCCCTGCTGGTCATTCTTACAATCGACCTCACCAACCTTCCCACCAAAATGAACCAAGGGGAGCGGTCGTAAAACGGGTCATGGCCGTCGCTGAAGCAGTCCAATCCCTCCTCGGTGCCAAGGTCGGAGCCCGTGTCGTCCACAAAGGCCTCGTCGTCGAAATCCGTCATCTCGTCCTGCTGCTCGTCAGCCAGCTCCGTGATATCGGAATCGGCGGTGGAGAAAGTGGGGGAGGGTGTGCGGTCAGCCAGGCGCTCATTCACACAGCCGTGGAAAATGGGGGAGCTGGAGATATCGGTCAACGGAACACTTTGATTAAGGCGGCAAGGGAGGAATAGAGGGGGGGAAAGGGAGGGGGAGAGAGAGAAAGGGATAGCTTCGTTCGAAAAAAAAACGGGCTCCGCAGCCTGCAGAGCCCAGCGCACAGCCCACCAGAACAACAATCACAAGGCAAAGCTTTTTTTGGGGTGGGAGCCAGAGAAGGGGCGCGAGACAAAAGCACAGTGTGGAGGAAAGGCGGACTCTCCTACGCTGAGCTGGGTGCGGATTGCAGCAAAAAGGTTTCTGGCGAGAGAAACCTAGCATTTCCACTAAGCTGTCAAAGCCAAATATTTCAACCCATTCTGCAAAACTCTGCGCATAGAAACAGAGCGGTAGATAGAATCGCTTTTGTTGTCACTGTTGTGGCCTCTCCAGCAGCCGAATCGAAGGAGGAGGAGGAGGAGAGGGTGTGGGAGTCAGGGTCAGCATCAGGGCAACCTGAGAGCTCCGAGGGGGAAGAGGGAATGGAGTTGACAGAGAGAGAGAGAGAGACGGAGGCGGAGCCTGGGCCGTCCGTCAGCCCTCAGATGGAGAGTCAACAGCCGCCAGGTCTGGAGGTGGCTGATGAGGAAGAGGAGGAACAACTGGATCCAGTGCCTGACTGCAGATGCACAGAAGGCAGAGGAGAGGAGAGCAGTGGAAATCTATGGGCCGGTCCTTGGGACAGAAGAGCCACCGCTGCTAGAGAAGCCGTACCCTAGCTCCTAGCAGGGGGCGGAGATGAATAGATGGGGCAGACAGCTATTCATCTCCCGGCCAGACAGACTTGTTAGCCTGCGATAAGAGAGAAACTTTTTGCCGGGGCTGCCGGCGCTCCTAATAAAGGAATCATTGATTTAACTTTAGAAGGTTTGTTATGTTTGGGAAGAACAGTCACTTTGAATGTACACTAATCGGCATACATTCAAATGGAATTTTAAATCCATCTGGAGTCCAATTCCCATAGAAAGCTAAAGGGTCAGGGTGAAGACCACGCGATCCGTTCTTTCTTGGGGAGCTAACTCACTACAGGCAGGGAGACCATTCGGTGAGGTAGAAGCTGATTGGCAACCCAGGCAATTTCCCCAATCTAAATTTCCACCAAACTAGGAAATAAGTTGGGTGGATTTTAGGAAAACCAGGCCAGCGGTACGATTTAGATTTTTTTTTTTTAAGAAAAAAAAAAACTAATTAACAACATCCTGCTACCTGGATGGTTTTAAGTTGAACAAAGCCTGGATTATCAGCGTGGATCTTTCACCCTTCTCTTCTTCCAAAACCAGATCTCAGAGTGAGCAAGAATGGCCTAATTTGAACTCCTGCCTGGTTGCTGGGTGGACGCGGCATACTTGGCCTCCTTCACCATGGCGGGGTGGGGTGGGGTTGTCCTCCCCAGACCGTAGAGCTTTTTTTGAGCCTCCGGGAGGGTAAAAACGGCCTCCCTCAGGCTCCAGAGACTGGAAACAAGCCCATTTTCAGACTTCTGGTACTTTCAATAGGCCTGGTTTTTGCCCTCCCTGGGTCTCTGGAGCCTTTTCCCAAGCCTACAGAGGGCGAAAAGAGCCTCCCCCGGGCTCTGGAGGTTGGAAAAGGGCCCGTTTCTGGACTTCCAGGAGACCCATTTTTCACCCTCCCAGAGCCTCCATGCGGGCCCTGCACTTACCTGGCATGATGAATGGGCCACGTGGAGGGAAGGGGCGGGTGGGGCCAGACGGTCCTTGCAACAACCGGTTCAGTGAACCGGTGCGAACCGGCTGAATCCCACTGCTGGTCCTGTCCCAACCATACATCTATCTAGGTGAGGGATACGGCAGAACAATGCCGCCCCGTCGGCCCAGCCGTGCTAAAGATATTCCCACGAGGCCGATGGGCCTCTCTTCCGCATGGAATTAGGGTTTCGCCTACCTCCCAACCAGCTTGAACCAATGGAAGCGGTCGTAGAAAGGGTCGCTGCCCGTCATGGTGTTCTCGTTCTCTTCCTGGGCATCGGAGGCAATCTCTCCAGCTCGGTCGTACATTTCCCTCATCAGCTCCAGCCTCTGCCTACGAAACAAAAGACGGCCAAGGGGTCAAGAGAGATAGCCTGGATCCATTTAAATTACGTGAAAGGTTTTCAGGCCGCCTGCCTACCATCCAAGGTTGTTGCCTACAGAAGCAGTTTTTTAAAAAAACTGTAGCACCCACAGGGCTGAAAAGCCTCCTAAAGCAGCGGTCACCAACTGGTGGTCCATGGACCACTGATGGTCCGCGAGAAAATTTTGGTGGTCTGGAGAAAAATCTTTACATTTTTGCATTTTTTAAAATATTGCACTAAATCGGGAATCCTCAAACTACGGTTCCTGGGCCGAATACGGCCCACCGAAGTAATTACTCCTGCACGCTGACAGGATGGGGTCCTTCAGGCATTTAGCTTGGCTGCCTGTTTAGTAGTTCCAGCCCTTTCCTTCATTGCTGGGAGTCTGGGCGCTCCAGTGAGCGGTGCATGAAACTTTGGCCAGGCTCCAGTTTGCAGTGGTCAAATCTAATGCCTGGGCTGGCTATAAGACAAACATTCATTCTTGGCCATTTGAGATTCCTAGCTGCAATGGACAGCAAACCTCGGGTTAACCCCAGGCGCTTCTCTCCGCTAACAGGCAGCCAAGCTAAGTGCCTGAAGGACCCCATCCCGTCACTAATTCATATTAGTGGTCCATGGGATTTAAAATTATGAATTTAGTGGTGCAACCATTAGAAATACATTCTAGTTGCTTGATTTTGGCTGAAATGGCCAAATTGACTACCTAAATTAAAGAAAAGGACATAAGCACTTTCCACATGGCAGAGGTGGTTGCTGCTATGGCTGTACTGGTAGTGGCCGGGAGCAGCTGAGACCGTACCGGTAAGGTGGCTCGTTTGGCGCACCCGCCCGCACTCTATAGCTGTTTTTATGGTGCCTGTGTGAGCCCCAACAATTAACTGGTTGTCGCAAGGGTGGTGGATTGCGCACATGCGCACAGCGCATCAGGCACATGCACAAACAGAATGCGCGAGTGTGTGATCAGCGTACTGATAGTGACAGTAAAAGCAACCCACCACTGCCACATGGAAACCACTTCTGAACTTTGTGCTTAAAGAAAAAGACATAAATACTTTTGTTTCCATATGGAAACCGCTGTGCTTAAAGAAAAGAACATAAGTTATTTTGTTTCCACATGGAAACCGCTTCTGAACTTCGTGCTTAAAGAAAAGGACATAAATACTTTTGTTTCCACATGGAAACAAAAACATGTTTGCGAACCAATAGGAAAGGTAAGTGAATGCCACCTCTGGACTACCTGTATTCAGGGACCCAACAGTCTTTACCAGTTTTAAGGAAGTACAGTGATGCTGGACAGGATTTTTAAAGGATCAGAACTGCAAATGGAAATGTGAGAAAAGGGGCCGGGAAAAAGAATCAAACACCCACCCAGCAGCAATGCTAGAGACGGCACCCTCTGGTTCAAAGCCATTCATTGCCCACCTGAGTTTTTCCAGGGACCAGTAGTGAGTAGCGCCATTCTTGAGATCCTGGACCTCTACTGCCACCACCGTGCGAGGGAAGGGGCAATGGCCATGGGGCTTGTCTGAGTCGGCGGGCATCAGCTCCGGAGGTAACGGGGAGTAGAGTGTGTCGGTCAGCAGAACGAACTGGAATTGTACCTGTAAAGACCAAAAATAAGAGGTTGATGTAGATGCAGAGCTAAACAACAAAGGCTTTTTCTCCCCGATGTGGTGCTACTGTGACAATATATACTGTTCTTGCATATGGAGGTTCTTGGAAGCCCTCAAGGTTGATGGCCACTTGTGATGACCCGGGGCATAGCACACAGGCAGCACAGGCAGCTGACAGTTCAAACCGCCCCTTTATTGCTCAAACTATTTCCCAAACGCTCCCACATTTCTGGCACGTCCCAGAGCAAAGTGATCTCTCTCTCTTTCTCCCCCTCTCTCCCCCTCCCCCCCTCTCCCTCCTTCTCTCCCCCCCTCTCTCTCACACACACACTTCCAGTAGCCTTTGGCTGTAAACAGTCCAGTCCAACACAACGCTATGAGCACAATGGCTGCAAACAAGAACTCCAGCAGGGCAAGGGAATAAGTCAATTAGTAAAGGAAGCAAAGGAACAAAGCAAGAAATCCAGGAAACGTCCAATGTTGGCAACAGCACACAAAACGCCATGAATTCAGCGTTTGTTTCCAACAAATGCCCCTCCCTAGAGCGTCTCCTTAACTCTCAGTGCTTTATAAAGAGGGGCAGAGCACTCTCCTCCCGAGTAGTTGGGTCAGCCTGCACTGTTCTTGCCTTCTCCCCACTCTCCGTGCTTGAGGATCAGGAGAGGGAGGTCCTTGCTCATCGCTTGAGCTTTGTCTCATGTTCACTGCTTAGCCGCTCTTGGTCATCCTGCCCCCCCCCCCGCTTCCTCCCTGCCTACAAGCCGTCCCAATCCTGAAAGGCTCTGGCACGTTCCTCCCTACATTCCTCCAGAGCCAACGAAGCCGTTCCCTCAATCTCCTTCAGCTCCAGTTCCAGCTCCGACGAAGGCTTGACACCACTGGTGGGCTTTGCCAAATAGCCAATTAGCCTAAACCCAGAGGCTTGTTCAAACGACTTGATCTTTCTCCATTTAAGATGCGTGGACTTCACGCTCCCAGAATGCAAGCCGGCTGGGGGATTCTGGGAATTGAAGTCCACCTGTTGTCAGGCCTGCAGCCATTTTTTTCTTTTGGGGTCTTTGGCCTGCCACACTTTCTATTATTCCGCTATGCTTTTTCTATGGTGGGAAAATGGGAGGGGGGATTGTATGGAATGAGATGCTATGTAGCCATAACAATATTCTTTCTATAGAGCCAAGGTCATCCTTTGTCTCTGCACCTGGCTGGAACTAGATGGGTGGAAGCTGCCAGCATGGCAGTGGAAGATTGGACCATGTGATGGACTTGTGGTTGTGGGGGCAAGATCTTGAACTTTCAACTGGGTGGGGAAAACCAGGAAGCTTTCAGATTTGGGTTTCCCCAGATGTGCCAACAAGGCTCTCTTAATAAATTGGAACTTTGAGGAATCCTTTGCCTCGGACTCTGATTTAATTTTGGATGCTATTTGGAACCCTGACACCTGTCTTCAAGTGGCCAAGTTGGAGAAACACTGATCTAGCTGGACCTTGTGATTTATCATGGATAGCCTTGCTCTGGGAGTCCCCTTACCTTCTTTTTCAGCTCCACACTAATGGCATTGCCTTCCTTCAGGTAGACTGCATTGCCCCACAGCTGATCTCTTAAAGAAGTAAACTGGTGGAATTTCCATTTGCGGAAAGCCCACTGGGCAAGGTCGTACTCGTGCTGAGTCCAAGGCACTGAAAAAGATTAAAATAAATGCAAGACACAAAGGTTAGTTCCTAAGGTTTGCACTAAAGAAAGGATCTTTTTTACGGTGGCCTGTAGGGCAGTGGCTGGCTGGGGAATTCTGGGCATTGAAGTCCACATATCTCAAAGTTACTAAGGTTGAAAAACACCACCTTAGGATTAGCTCAAAAATATGTCCATTGTAGGACATTCTGACACTACACTTCCTGAAGTGTTGATTCTCCAGATACAGCTAGTCCTCGACGTACGATGGCAACTGAGCCCAAATGTTCTGTTGCTAAGTGAAACATTTGCTAAGTGAGTCTCGCCCACTTTACGACCTCTTCTGCCACAATGAGCAACACGGCTGTTAAGTGAATCTGGCTTCCCCATTGACTGTGCTTGTCTGAAGGTTGCTAAAGCGGATCATGTGATCCCAGGATATTGCAACCGTCACAAATATGAGTCAGTTGCCAAGCATTTAGACTTTGACCATGTGACCATGGGGGGGGGGGCTACAGCAGTCGCCTGAAAAACGGTTGTCAGTCACTTTTTTTCAGCGCCATTGTAGCTTTGAAGGGCCACTAAATGAACTGTGGTTAAGAACTAGCTGCATTTTGAAGGGTCACATGGCTTAGAACTTGTCTCTTTTCTAAGCTTTTGATGGCTTTTACTTCTTGAAACTCTTAGAAACGAACATTGTTCCCCTCGCTCCCTGATGGCGAACCTGTGGGTGGAAGTGGCACGCAGAACCATCTCTCCGGGCACACCAGCCGTCGCCCGTTGGCTCTTCCAGCTGGCCTTTGCCCGCGCAGAAGTGCCGGGAATCAGAAAAGCAGTGCTCTGGCGTGCGTGTGCACGCCAGGAAACAGAGCTTCTGGTTTCCGGCATGCGCATGCATGCTGGCCAGCTGGTCCTCATGCATGGTTGCACATCAGAAACTGGAAGACCAGGTGACCGTCGCGCATGCAGGCACCAAAAACCAGCAGCTCAGCTTCCCGGCATGTACATGTGGCAGGCACACTGGGAACCGCTCTTCTGGTTTCTGGCATTCTGTCCCCCCCTGCCCCCCATGCGCGCGCTCACGTTTCGGCACTCGGTGCCAAAAAGGTTCTCCAACACTGCCCTGGCTTTTAAAAACATGAGTTAGGTTTTTTTTCCCCAACTGCCCAAACTACCAAATAAGGGCTAAGATGGGAGATGAGGCCACCACTTCCACCTTACAAATTCAGTAACGCCCTCGGGTTGCAATTATAATAATTTCTAAGTCTCGGACAAATCAGCCACCGTGTCATGCAGGAAAAGAAATCAGCGGAATATCCTGGGGAAAAAAGAGGCGTAAAATGGAAAGAAGAGCTGCAAAGTTTCCAGCTGCAAAAAAATAAATCCCCTTCTGTTCCTGCAGGCGTTGGTTCCCGGCCAGTGGTGGGTTCCGTCGCAACCGGTACGCTGCGCACAGGGCCGGGCGTCCTCATCGGGCACGCAAGCTGTGCGTGCCACTGCCCTGCAACACCAGCTGCTCGGCGGAGGTCGCACAGGCACCATTCGCTGTGCACGCCTGCGCAATTGGCCGGTCGCATTATAAACAGATATGGGTGGGCCAAATGAGCTCCTGGCTACCACTGGTATGGCCGTACCGGGCCGTACCTCCGGGAACCCACCACTGTTCCCGGCCCGGCTCCGTTTTCGACTCACCCTCCTCTTCCTCTTCCTCCTCCTCTTCCTCCGTAGTCTCGGCAGCCAAGGAGCGAGTCTCGACCTGCTTCTGCAAGGCCTGGAGTTTGCTTTCGTAGTCCTGAAGGGGAACAAGAAGAAGGCACCGTGTAGGAGGAGACAAGGGAAAAGTTAGGGGGAAGAGAGGAGGGAGGGTGAGAGAGAGAAAAGAGGGAGAGGAGGAACACAGAAGGAGAACACTCCAGGGAGAAGAATGTGAGAAACAGACCAGGTGGGAGAAACAGGCAGGGAAGACACTGCTGCATCCGGGAGTTTAGATTAACTGCCTTTTAGAGCAAAGGGCTTCGGATGTAAGGGATGAACCAGGTCTGTGGGCATTTCTTCCCCAGTTCAGCAAAGGTAAAAGGGATTTGGGAATATGGCAAATACGTTTGGCCGTAGCAACGAACAAAGGCCGTTGAGGACCAATGGCCTTTTCCTTTTGGCTGCGTGTTGAGAGAAAGAAATCCTTTTTGCGGCGTTCAGAACAGATGGGCGGTCGTTATCCAGGGCACGTGGTGAGCTGGATGCCAATCTAAGCTTTACAGCTTTCTCCCGAGTACAAATCAGACTGGGATTTGGGTGGGAAGAGAGAGTGGCGCGGTGGCCTAGAGCAGTGTTTCTCAACCTTGGCCACTTGAAGATGTCCAGACTTCAACTCCCAGAATTCCCCAGCCAGCATTCGCTGGCTGGGGAATTCTGGGAGTTGAAGTCCGGACATCTTCAAGTGGCCAAGGTTGAGAAACACTGGCCTAGAGGTGGAGCTCTCGCCTCACAATCAGCAGGCTGTGAGCTCGATCCTGGGTAGGGGCAGACATTTCTCTCTCTGGGCACGTTGAGAATATATATCTACTGAATATAACTCCGCTCTGGCGGCAGGAAGGGCATCCGGCCATTGAACAGCTTCATTCAGTTGCCCTGACTCCACCTCACCCCCCGCAAAGGATTACGGAGTCGTTAGAAGAAGATGATGATTTGGGTGGGAAAGGACCCTCTGGAGCACCATACTGGAACGGTAGCCAGTGCTCCAGGCCGGCTCCAGTATGCCTGTACCGGGGCGTACCGCCTGCAACCCACCACTGGAGTGTGTGTAGCACTGTGATGGCCAACCTTTGATATGTGTGCCACAGGTGGCATATGGAGCCATTTCTGAGGACATGCGAGGCATTGCCCTGTCAGCTCCAGTGCGCATGTGCGCCAGCCAGCTGATTTTCAGCCTTGATTTTCGGATGTTTTTCACCCTCGGGAGGTTTTCCTGAAGCCTCCAGAGGATGAAAAACAGCCCAATGAGCAAATCGGAAGTCCGAAACTTCCGGTTTGCGCGTTAGGCTGTTTTTTGCCCTCCGGAGGCTTCAGGGAAGCCTCCTGAAGTCTCCAGAGGGAGAAAAACCAGCTACTAGGCAACCCAGCAGTCTGTTCTCAAAATTCAGGTTTGTGCGTTGGGCTGTTTTTCACCCTCCCCAGGCTCCCAGAAAGCCTCTGGAGCCTGGGGAGTGAGAAAAACAGACCTTCTGCCCCCCCCTCCCGAAAATCAGAAAATGGGCCATTTCTGGCCTCCAGAGGGCCTCTGGGGTGGGCGGGGGAGACCGTTTCCATCCACCCCAGGCTCCAAGAAAGCTGTGCGTGAGGCAGCAGGGGTGGGTGGGTGTCATGTGTACATGCACAGCAGGCACAGTGCAGGGGGGGCATTAAATTATGGGGTGGGTGCATGCTTTTGGCACCCAAGGCGAAAAAGGTTTGCCACCACTTTGTGTGTAGCCGTAAGAGAGAGCTGGCTGGTTTATTAGAGCAGCTTTTCAGATTAGTCCTTTCTCCCACAGATATATAGCCCAGGATGCCATCGCTATACAGGCAGTCCTTGACTCACAACCGCGACTGAGCCCAAAATTGCTGTTGCTAAGCGGAACGTTGGTTGAGTGAGCTTTGCCCCATTTTGTGACCTGTCTTGCCTCAGTTGTTGAGTGAACAAGGGTAGAAAAAGAAGCAATGGGTGGAAACTAATCAAGGAGAGAAGCAACCTAAAACTAAGGAGAAATTTCCTGACAGTTAGAACAATTAATCAGTGGAATAGAATTTGCCTCCAGAAGTTGTGAATGCTCCAACACTGGAAGTCTTTAAGAAGATGTTGGATAGCCATTTGTCTGAAACGGTATAGGGTTTTCTGCCTAGGCAAGGGGTTGGACTAGAAGACCTCCAAGGTCCCTTCCAACTCTTGTATTGTATTGTATTGAATCACTGTGGCTACCTCTGGGAACGGACTTGTTATTATGACGATGTTTCAGGATCTTTTGGCTTTTTTAAAGATATTGTAATTATTGTTCTCCAGGCATCAGGTGCAACTTAATCCAGCCTTCTCCAACTCAATAGGCTTTAGACTTATATGCCACTTCCCAGTGCTCTACAGCCCTCTCTAAGCGGTTTACAGAGTCAGCCACTTTCCCCCAACAATCTAGGTCCTCATTTTACCCACCTCGGAAGGACGGAAGGCTGAGTCAACCTTGAGCCAGTTGGTCAGGATTGAACTGCTAGCAGTGGGCAGAGTTAACTTGCAATACTGGATTCTAACCACTGTGCCACCCTGGGTCTTGCAGCAATAGCGCTTAAGACTTACTGTATATACCGCTTCACAATGCTTTTACAGCCCAAGATCTGGCAACAGTGTTGTCTGAAAATGAATTCTGGTGGATTTTTCAGGAGGGGAAGATTTAATTAGAGCTAGCACAGCTTGTCCCGAAGGTGCTTTTTTTCAAGAGGCAATTTGGACTTTGATTATTTTTTGAAGACGTTTCGCTTCTCATTTAAGAAGCTACTTCAGCTCTGGCTGGATGGTGGGGAAATGGAAGGACTGATATTCCTTGCAGACAGCTGGTCATTTGCATCCTTTTCAGAGGGTCGTTGAGGCCGCTTGGAGGTTTGTCTGTGTCCTCAAGAGTTACCTGAGTGGTGTAAATGGGTGTGGAGCCTTCTTGGAATGAGGGGTCAAAGAGGCCATCTAGGTCAGTGGTGAAATTCCAATTTTTTTACTACCGTTTCTGTGGGCATGGCTTGGTGGGCATGGTGTGGCTGGGTGGGCGTGGCAGGGGAAGGATACTGCAAAATCTCCATTCCTTTCCCACTCCTGGGGGAAGGATACTGCAAAATCCCCCTTCCAGGAGAAGGATACTGCAAAATTCCCATTCCCTTCCCACTCCAGGGGAAGGATACTGCAAAATCTCCATTCCCTCCACATTCCAGGGAAAGGATACTGCAAAATCCTCATTCCTTCCCCACTCCAGGGAAAGGATATTGCAAAATCCCCCTTCCAGGGGAAGGATACTGCAAAATCCCCATTCCTTCCCCACTCCAGGGGAAGGATACTGCAAAATCTCCATTCCCTCCCCACTCCAGGGAAAGGATATTGCAAAATCCCCATTCCCTCCCCACTCCAGGGGAAGGATACTGCAAAATCCACATTCCCTCCCGATCAGCGGGGACTCGGAGGCAGCAAGGGGTCAGCCAGAGGTGGCTTTTGCTGGTTCTCCAAACTACTCAAAATTTCTGCTACCGGTTCTCCAGAACCTGTCAGAACTTGCTGGATTTCACCCCCGATCTATGTCCAGTCTCTCTCAACAGAAGTGGAAGGCTACGGTATCATCTATCTCCAGAATTACAACGCAGGAGTTCCAAGAAGGCTCCACACCTGTTTGCACAGCTCAGGTGACCCCGAGGACACAGACAAACCTCAACAGCCCTCTAAAAAGAATGCAAACGACCAGCTGTCTGCAAGGAATACCAATCCCTCCATTATTTCCCACCACCCACATCAGCGCTAAAGAAGCTTCTTGGAGAAGCGAAACATCTTCAAGGAAAAACAAGGAAATCCAGTGGCTTTTCTTGACACCGTTCTTACATGAGAATCACTGAAGTTAAACAGTTGTTAAGTAAATCTGGTTTCCCCATTGACTTGGCTTGTCAGAAGGTCGCAAAAAAATAATAACAACGTCGGCATGACTTCAAGACATGTCGTAAATCTGAGCCAGTTGCCAAGCGCCTGAATTTTGATTAGGTGACCAAGGGAGATGATTTGATGGTCACTAAATGAATGGTTGTAAATCAAGGATTACCTGCAATACTCTTACGTACTCGGTGGACCAACAATTTCAAGGGAACCAAGAAAAACCAACTATTAAGAATAAGGAAATCTGAAGAACTATTTTCATGGATGTTTTGATTGTGTGGCTCTTTTAGCCTTGATGGGAAGGAAATCATCACGTGCCGAAAGCACCCATAATGCAATGCACATGCGACACCCCCTGCGCCCCGCCCCTCTGCACATGTGCGTGCACTCCCCCCCCACCCCTCCATTTTGGGCCTAGTAGGCCTCCCTGCAGCCTCTTGGGAGCAAAAACGGGCCAAGTGGCCGGCAGGAGACGCATGCACATGTGCGTGGAGCTGAGCTAGGGTGACAGAGAGGGACGCAGGTTCACCATCACAGATCTAAGGTATGAAAAAGCAAGTGGTAGAAGGGGAAGGACTAAGAACGGTAAGGCAATTTCCCCGAGACCTTCCAAAAGGCAACATTTGATCCACAGAAAGGATCCACGGACTTCTTAATTCAATAGTCAACAGTTTAAGCCAGCAAGTTGCCTGGTTTCTCAGGGGGAACAAAGAAAGTGATAGGTCGGAGACTCCAGGAAATGGAGCTCTTTAAGACTTGTGGACTTCAACTCCCAGAGCTCCTTAGCCAGAGGATTCTGGGAGTTGGAGCCCACAAGTTTTAAAATCGCCAAGGTTGGAGACTCCTGCTTTGGCAAATAAATTCAGTTCCTGGATTTATTTCAGATTAGAGATAGTCCTCATCTTATTGACCGCAACCGAGCCCAGAATTTCCGTCGTCAATCGCCGCGGTTGTAAAAGACGGAAATCCGGTTGTTAAGTGAATCTGGCTTCCCCATTGGCTTGGCTTGTCAGGAGGTCGCGAAAGGAGAACACGTGAACACAGCAACGGTCATAAATATGAACCAGTTGCCAAGCACCTGAATTGCAATCACATCATCATGGGGAAGCTGCAAAGGTCGTAAGTGTGGAAAACAGTCACACGTCACATATTTTTCAGTGACGTTGTAACTTTGAACAGTCACTAAATGAGCTGTTGTAAGTCGAGGATTACTTGCACTTCCAAGGAACAGAGACGTCAAATAAAGCTGAATAGAGGAACTGGACAAAAAAAAACTGAAGGGGCTGTTTTGTGTGTGACTAAAATGCCCCACGGCCCATGATGGGGAACATTTGCGGCACCGAGTGCCCAAAACGGAGTGTGTGTGCGTATACATGCCGAAATACTGGAAACCCGAAGACCAGCCTTTTTTTTGGTCCATTTTCAGTCTGTTTTTTGGTCCATTTTCAGGCCATTTTTCGGGGTATTTTTAGGCTGTTTGGGGTGCATTTTCAAGCTCTCTCCGAGCCATTTTCAAAATGGCCTGAAAAACAGCAGCTGACCAGTGCGCGCATGTCTTTTTTTTGCCATTTTTCAGACCATTTTCAGGCTGTTTTCGTGCTGTTTTGGGGGGGCATGAAAATGCCCCCCAAATGGCCTGAAAACACCTCAACAGCAACCTAAAATGCTCCCAAAACATCCTGAAAATGCCCCCCCAAGCCCCCAAAATGACCTGAAAACAGCCCAGAAAAAGGTTTGTTTTTTAGCCGTTTTTCAGGCTGTTTTCTGGGGCTCCGGCACTCGCGGGGACCAGGTGGCTGACGCACATGTGCATGCTGGAAACCAGAAGAGCAGTTGGCGATGGCGCACATGCCCACAGAGAGGGCTCTGCCTGCCACTTCTGGCCCACGTGCCACAGATTCGCCATCTTGGCTGAAGGCCATCCCTTGACCAATAAATTACATGAATACCAGAAAAAGCAGCAATCCAGAATGTTATCATTTCAATTGACTCGCGTCTTCGCAATGTGTCCGTCGATTTGCAGTTCATTCCAGGTCACTAAGAATACCAATTTTTTGGGGGTGGTGGTGGTGGTGGTGAATTTGTGAGAACCACACACCTTTCCCGGCACGTGAAAGTTTAAATAAAGTTACATCCCAGGCAAAAAGGGTTCTGCATCAGAAGGAGTCACAATTTAAGAACTAGGAAAGGATCCTATTGGATCCTGAATCTTATGCCCCCTTTTCTTATCAGATTCCCCTCAATGCCAGTTTCTAAGAGAAGAACAACTAACCGTGTTCTCCACACTCTTTGGTTTAAAAAAAACAACAAAATTAGCTTTTTTGAGGGTTTCCAAAAATCTGCCATTTGACTCCCCAACCAAGTGACACAACAGGATTAATAAGAATGTTTTTGCAATTTATTGAAATGACTTGTTAAAAAGCACAAGCAGATCTGCTTTTCACAAAATGCAGGCCTGTTTTTTTAAAAAAAGAAATCATCAAAACCACTTGAAAACAACAGATGGACAGTTATGTTTCTTTTCCAGATTCCATCACTTCCATCACTGGAAGAAACAATTTCCTCCTTTACAGTAACTGCGAATAAGGCTCACGCTCAAAAGCTTCGAAAATTATTTCAAAGGCAACCTAACTTAACTAAGCATTAAAATATATATTTATATATATATATATTTACCTATATATTCTATACTGCTTAACAATCAGAAGGAGAAGGCGGCACAGAATGGACCGAAGAAGAATCTGGCGGAATCTATTTTGAGGAACGCAAGCGTTTTCCCTGACAAACTCGGACAGATTCCTTGATTAAGGCCAATTAATCAAAACAAAAAAATGAAAGGAGAAATTAAAAGGCAGCGATAGCTTCTTTTGTTGTCTGCTGCCCAACTCAACCCTTGTTTCATTGCAATCACTTTCATTTTAAAAAGGGTCCTTTTTTTTTTGTAAGGCTCCTGCCTTGGGCAGTGGGTTGGACTAGAAGACCTCCGAAGTCCCTTCCAGCCCTATGATTCTACATTCAACTAGAAGCTCCCTCCCTCCTGTGGCCCTCAGTAGAGAAGAGGTCGGAGTAAAATTAAGGTAAAGGTTCCCCTTGCACATATGTGCTAGTCACTCTCAACTCTAGGGGGCGGTGTTCATCTCCGTTTCAAAGCCGAAGAGCCAACGCTGGGCGAAGACGTCTCCGTGGTCACGTGGCCGGCGTGACTAAACGCTGAAGGCGCACAGAACGCTGTTCTCTTCCCACCAAAGGTGGTTCCTATTTTTCTACTTGCATTTTTTTTAACGTGCTTTCAAACTGCTAGGTTGGCAGAAGCTGGGACAAGTCACGGGAGCTCACTCTGTGACGCGATGCTAGGGATTCGAACCGCCGAAGGGTCAACCTTTCTAATCGACAAGCTCATCATATTAGCCACTGAGCCACCACGTCCCTAAGAGTAAAATCAACGTGGCCTAATTTATGAGCTTATGCACTGCAGTGCAAAGGAACTAGAGATGGCTGGCCTTCCACCACGACTTTTAAAACTTTTAAAAGCAAAGTTTTAAATTTTCTTTTGGGGCAAATCATCCATCACTCAGAGACAATGTCTGTCTGCAACGAATTAATCGCCCCAGGGGAGCATCGCTTGAAAAGGAGGCAATGCAGGGAGTGGGAAAAAGGAAACGGAAATAAAATTTAGAAAGCAGCAAAGAGAGGTAAAAGATCAAGGATCTCCCACTGCCAAAATTTCACAACCAATCTCAGCTTCTCAGGTTAAGAGGCCCAAGCTCTCCTCCTTAGTCCCTTTTAACAGGGATGGATAGGATCTGGCATAAAATTGGAGAGAAGAGAGACACATATGCTTGCTTATTTTTAATTCTCTTCACGTTCTTTCCTGAATCGCTCCATTAACCTGTAAGAATCGGTCTCAGCCAGGTATTATTACTCTCCTTGTGGCCCGCCAGTGGCCAGCAGAGCCGGCAACAGACTCGGACAGTGAGGAGGTTGGGGAGGAATATGGGCCAGTCCTGGAGTCTGGGGAAGGCTCGGATGAGGGCTCTGTGTCGGAGGCAGAGAGTGGACCAGGGCTGTCTGCCAGTTATCAGCTGCCTTTAGAGTCAGACATCAATGAGGCAGAAGAACAGTTGGAGCCTGTTCCCAGTGTGCGCATGCGCAGAGCTGCCAGAAGGGAACAGCTAAGGAACAAGGTTTGATTCTGGAATAAAGGCACAAGTGGACAGTGAATGGCCACTCTCATATGGAATAAAGAGGAGTGAAAGGGGAGAGGAGTTTGCAGGAGACAATTAGTTCAATTCATTAGGGTTGCAAATCCGTTCCTGACTTCTTGCCAAGTAATTGCTGCTACAGCATGGCGTTTGGAAGATATCGGCCTGGCAGCTCTCCAAGCCTGATAAAGGTCTATAGTTGTGAAATCTCTTGAAAGACTGTTGGCCGGGACTTGGCTGGAGAGGAATTCCCTTTAACCTAAATAAAAGAGGTTTTATCGGGACGAGGAGTCGGCTTCATGATCTTGGGAAGCCTCGGTCAGAACAACCCCTAAATCCTATCCTACAGGAGAGAATTCCGATTTTTCACAGGCACTAAAACTCTTGGCTCCATTTGTGTAGAGCAAAATTGTGCTTTCAACTACGAAACTGGGCACAAAAAACCCTGACTGCTAAAACTTTGGTTCCAGAGAGGCTGGAAAATCAAAGGTACTTTTTAATGTATCTGTGCTTTTTTTTAAAAGGTGGGGGAGGAGTTTTAGCCGGTTGGAGAATCATGCACTAAATTAATGCTTTTCTAATCTCTGGCTGGAGCTCTGTGGTTAAAAACTCAACACAAATGCTCGAGGGGGGGGGGGGTTTGGAAGCAGGAAACCAAAAGGAATACACACCAATAGGTGCTGTCAGCAGTTTCTGCTTGCCTTGGGTCGTGTCTTCCTGTAGGCAATGTACATTCATCTCATCTGACTGTGAAGGTCTCTGTTTTTGCAAATAGCTCTTTAAGAGCACAACTGGATGAAAATGATAAAACTGCTGTCAATTCCCTCCCTCCCCCAGTGGGACCCTCGGAAGAAACCACCAGAGCTCCACAACCAGCATAAAAGTTCTTTTGGAGGTCTGACTCCTGGCCAGCCGCTTGGGTCTCTTCCCGTTGAACCCCAAAGCAGCGAAATCTGCTCTGATTGGTGATATAACAACACGCAAACACCCCATAACACAACTGAAAACTTTAGAGGAATTAGCTACCCTGTCTTAATCCTCCGCCCCGATTCAAAAAGCTTTTAAGAGGTGACTTTTTCGAGGCGTCTAAAAAGGAAAAAACGGAGAGGCGTAGAAATACAATCCCAATAAAATACAAAACTTGAAGTGGGAAGTTTCCCGGATAAGCCTTGCTGATTGCCCAAAGATCGACACAAATGGGGGTTAAAAGGTCCCCATTTTGTGTTCATTATCCCCCCCCCTAAAAAAAGATGATATGCTGACAGTTCCCAAATTGACACAGAGGCCTTCCCTCAAGGCCAAAGTGAGGGATTTTCACAATTAAAAAGAAAAAAAAACAGAAAACACCAAATGTTTCACAGGCGGTTAACAGATAGGTAGAAAATGTACGGTCTTGTGATCTGAATGTCGGTCGGCAAAGGTCCTCTTTTGAGGCCCGAGGTCAATGGTTTGCGGACACTCCCCACGTTTCCCCCCCTCCCCACCCCTCCCTTGTCAGGATGGGCGTAGCTCTCTTCCACCGACGGGAGAGTCAAACTGTGGTTTCTCGGCTGGCTTTCAGGTTTGGGGCGGAGAACTGCCGCCTCATGCGTGGAGGAGTCACAAACTGGTTGCAGGGGTTCGGCCGATCGGCCGGTCTGGCTCGGCTCTCCAGGCTGCTGGGAGGGCTGTAAGATTGCCAGTGCTGGTGAAGGTGGCGCCTCTGGTGAAAGGATTGCAGGTCTTGGGGTTGGCTTGCGCCCGGGGAGGGCGAGGACTCGGAGGAGTCTGACAACTGGCGCCGGAAACCCCTCTGCTGGCCGTTGAGGGAATGGCTTCTCCAGCGCCCGGGGGTGGAGGGGTTGGGCTGCAGAGGGCAAGGCTGAGGCTGCAGCTTCAAGGGTTGCCTCTTGATCTGGATCTGATCCGGAGATTTCTGCGGCCCGATCTTGTTCCAAAGCGGAGGAGGGTCTTTGGGGACCACGGGGGCTTTAGCAGGCAGGGGTTGGATCTCCTCGGTCTTCTTCTCTTCCTCCTTGGGGATTCTTACTTCGATGACCTCATTTTCGGTGATGATGATGTGGGTGCCCGGGCTCCAGGAGTTCCGGTGGGTCGGGTTGCTTTTGAAAGGAAAGCGGGGCTTACGGTTCTCCGGAGGGATGAAACGGTGCGGCGTGTTCTGCCGGCGGAGCTGTTTGGTGATCTCTTGCTGCTGCAGGTTCTTGAACCGGGTTTGTTCCTGCTTCATCCAGCGCAGCCGCCCACGCCTGAAGGCAGGGTCTTCCTCCATTAACAAGGAAACCCGGCCCTCTTTGTCAGAGCCACTCTTCCCATCCTCCTTTACATTTCCTTCTGCTCTGACTGGGCCGGGGAGCTCTTTCGGTTTCGCAGCAGCTGTGGCGGGCAGCCCTTTTGGCTCTTGGGAGCTCATGAGCGGCAGCACCTTCTCCATTTTGAGCATCTTGTTCCTCAGGACTTTGATCTCCTCGTCCTTCATGTTATTCTGCTTTTTCACCTCCTGCAGGATGTCTTCCAGCTTGTCGATGTGAACCTTGAGGTCGTCCACGTCGGCGATGCCTTTCCCGCTCAGCAGGAGGTCCTCGATCTTTTCGTCGCCAACTCCCACCGTGTCCCAAACGTCTCGGGCCACAGCACGCCATGAGTCGCGCTCGTTGGGATCCTTCTTCCCGTACAGGGTGCAGAGTTCTTTCATCTTGACGATGGCCAGGGCTTCAATCTCCTGCCGGGTGTGCCGGAAATCATTGAGCGCGACCTCGTAGCAGATCTCCTTCACGGCCTGGATCTTGAGATCTGAAACAGTCACCCACCGGGAGTCCTTGCTGAGGCGTCGTCGCTGAGGGATCTGATACATTTTGATGGGCTCTCGCTTCTTGCCGCTGCTGGGGAGGCCGCATTTTTTAACAATGGTTTGCAACTTGCTGGGGGGCAGCTTCTCTCTCAGGGAAGTAATCAGCCGCCAGCTCTCCTCACAAGACCGCTTGTCCGAATCATCCCCACTATCAGAGTCTGCATCCTTTGGGGAAAAAAAACAATCGAGAGGTGGCCCCATAATAAACAAAATTAAAATTTGGAGAAAAGAAGGAAAATTCTGAACAAGAAAAAAAAAAAAAGGACAACTCAAAATTAGGGAAAACAATTCAGGGAGGGGAGGAAAAGCAAAAGGAACAAAGGAAGGGAGTGAATGTCTAACTGGCGTCTTAAACTATTCCTAACGGTCTTCGGTAGACTTCTTTAATTCCAGACATATCTAAATTTCGTGGGATTTTTAATTCTCCGAGAATATGCCAAGGCTTCCCCAAAATCCAATCCGTATGAAATTCTTAGAAGAGCCAAAACCAAGTACCTGAAGAGAGGTGGACGTAACACTTCGTGCTATTGGTGTCCAAAACCTGCCAAACCTTTTTTTTTTTTTTTTGGCCTGGTTACAGCCGTCAAGTTATTTCATTAGAGAGGGGGGAAAGAGACTCTTCTCTCCGCAAGGAGTGATTCCCGACAGTCATTGCAGAATGATCAGACGGACAGCCAAGGTTAGGTGGAGTTAACACTGGGTTAGTAAGTGCTGTGCACGTGGATTCAGATTGACAGTCCAGTCGACTAGAAAAGCAGCCAGAAAAGGGTTAGAGAATGAGAGAGAAACCAAGTTCAGAAGTAGCCGCTAGCGTCAAGGTTAGAAATAGTGTCATAACAGTGGTTAAGTAAAATCTAAGTTGAAATCCACCCTCAATCATGGAAATTCCCTGGGCCAGTTCACACCCCACTCCCACCCTCACACCCCTGGTCTCACAGGGTTGGAGGTAAAGAATGCTATACATGCCACCTGGAGAAAAAGTGGGTTATAAATCTGACAAAGAAAACAATACAAATGCCGTCACAAAAATCTTTATTTTTATTTTTTGGGGCCAGCCAAAAAAAAAGGGGCTGGCTATGTTCTTTCCATTTGCCAGTGATCCTTAGTTTAAAGGCAGAAATGCCTTTCGGTTATTACAGATCATCTTAAGCATGCCCAAGACTTTTGGGGGGAAAAGAAAGGGAAATCTTAAGGTTTTCCACCGTTCCACATCTCACTTTCATGCCTATGAACCGACCCATACGTTTTGCCTGCCTGTTGCAAACTTCATGCTTTTTTTATTGCAGTCACGTAAAATGCTTCTATATTATTAATAAAGTTGGTGAAGAGGTAAGAAAAAAAACCACTCCGAACAAGCTTTGAATAAATTTACCCCAGAGGTTCCAAGTATTATTCTACCATGCACTCAGTGGGGGAGGATTCAACCCACTTAACAACCAGTTCGCTGAAAATGCCAGTGTGCACACATGCACCGCTTCTGCCACGTGGCGAGGGTCGACCGAGCAGCCTTTTGGGGCCTGCTCCACTCCACTCCGGGGCAGCGGCTGCTTCTCTTCGCTGCTGCACTTGCTGGGAGAGACAACATCTCTTGTGCAATTTAGCAGGTGTGAGCTTCCGCTTTCCTCTAAGCCCCATCTTAGCGCGCAGCACAAAGAAGCAGCAGCCATGTTAGCAACCCTAATCCGAACTGCAGAAAATCGTAACAACTGGTTCGCCTGAACCGATCCAAACCGGTTGAATCCCAGCCCTGCATGCACCTGAGATTTAATCGGAAGTGTACTTATTCGGGCTCGGGGTCTATAATATTGACGTAATTACCTAAGAAAGTATATATCCCCACCAACTATTCCCTAGACCAGGGATCAGTAAACTGTGGCTCTGGAGCCGCATGTGGCTCTTTCATCCCTCTGCTGTGGCTCCCTGTTGCCAGTCAGCACCGCAATTTCGAGAGGAGCTTCCGGTTTGGGGGAGGGGGAAGCAGGGTGCGCCAAAAGTTGTGAGCCGCCCTGAGTCCCCTTCGGGGGAAAAGGGTGGCATATAAATAAAATAAACATTCAAACATTCAAAAGGAGACTCTATGGCAAGGGGCAGGTTTTCTGGTCAGCTACACAATTGATAGGGCTTTTGGTTAGGACAGATAGAGGAAAAAGGACGCCGCACTAGGAGGAGACTCTATGGTGGGGAAACCAGACTTCTGGTCGGCTCCAGAATTGATCAGGGGGCTTCCGGTTAGGACCTTTGTGGCTCTTTGAGTATTTAAGGTTGCTGACCCCTGCCCTAGACCATACTGCACAGCATTCCTAAAATGCCAGAAATTGATGCCTGGGCGGCTTTGAATACTGCTGAAAGAAGGACGATGTAGGAAAAGTGGACCATTGCCATGAATTGTATTCCATTCATGGAAAGAAAGTTAGGAATGAAACTCTTTGATTGAGGTATTTTGGAACTACTGCATATAGGTTTTTTTTTTAAGTTGTTAAAAATAAATAGCTAGAGACACATTTTTGTGAAAAGGACGGTCTTTGATGTGGTCCATGATTCTCAAATATGCAAACAGGATAATTAGATTCTTATCAAAGGGGGGGGGGAGGGAAAGGATTGGGGAAGAACCAATTTCTAATGATGACCAAAGAGACTACAGGTAGTACTCAACTTACAATTACCACATTTTTGGAGTATAAGACGCACCTTTTTCCCCTCAAAAAAGAGGCTGAAAATCTGGGTGTGTCTTATACACTGAATACAGCATTTTTTGCCTCCCGAATCTCCGCCCCTTCACCAAAATAACCGTGCATAGCTTTTAGAAGGCTTTCAGGGAGCTCCTGGGGGCTGGGGAGGGCAGAAATGAGTGAAGAACGGCCTGTTTTTTACCCCCCCATCCCCCAGCATCATTTTTTAAGCTTCCTAAAGGCTATCCATGCCCCTTTTTTGACAAAAAATAGGCCGTTTTTTGCTCGTTTTTGCCCCTACCCTGGAGCACTCTACAAGCCTCCTAAGGGCTATCCATGCCCATTTTATGAAAAAAAAAAAAAAAAAAAAAACGGGCCTGTTTTTGTGAAAAATGGGCCGTTTTTGGGAGGTTTGCAGAGTGCAAAACCTTTTTTAAAAAATTTCCCTCTTCAAAACCTTGCTGCGTCTTATACTCCAGTGCTTCTTATACTCCGAAAAATACGGTATTCATTTAGTGACTATTCAAAGTTGCAACAGCACCGAAGCGACTGATGATCATTTTTCGCACTAATGACCATTGTGGCATCCCCGTGGTCATGTGACCAAAATTCAGATGCTGGGCAACTGGGCATGTATTTATGACGGTTGCAATGTGCTGGGATAATGTGTTCTCCTTTTGCGACCTTCTGACAAGCGACACCAATGGGGAAGCCAGATAGCAATAGCCATTAGACTTATATACCGCTTCATAGTGCTTTTACAGCCCTCTCTAAGCAATTTGTGGAGTCAGCACCTTGCCCTCCAACAATTTGGGTCCTCATTGGACTGACCTTGGAAGGATGGCAGGCTGACAAGCTGGTCAGGATCAAACTGCTAGCAGTGGGCAGAGTTAGCCTGCAATACCACATTCTAACCACTGCGCCACCATGGCTCTTAAGATTCACTTCACAGCCCTGCAGTGTTTCACTTAACTGTGGCAAGGAAAGGTTTGTAAACTGGGCCAAAACTCAGTAAATAACTGTGGCTCGGCAAAGGAAATCTTGGGCTGAATCGTGGTCGTAAGTCAAGAACTATCTTATATGCTCTTTTCACAGACTAGGAAGTTGGAAAGTCATTTTTTTTCCTTTGTAGCTCCCTCTTCATCACCTCGTTTGAGGGAGATGAAAGGCTCGATCTGCCAGCCCCCCGATTCTCCCTCCCTCATGCACGGCCATTTCTTTTGCTAAAGATTCAGACTCCATGCAGGGCAGGACAAAGACAGAGAGATTAAAGGCATGCATCACCCACAGCCGTCATTCTGGAGATCCCGGAGGGAAGGGCGGGGGACCAAACCTGGCAGTCAAACGGATCTAGGCACCTCTCTTCTGGAGGACCCCCAGTTAGTACTTGGTGACTCTTTAAGACCCATCTCCACCCTCCTTCGGGGGAGTGGCAAGGTAATATCAGAAAGGTCTGGAATTGGGGCATGAGGTGTGCAGAGTAACAACAGATCAACACCTGAGACTTTTTTTAGTCTGTCTGTTGAAGAAACCTAACTCGGTGTTGAACTGGAGAGAGAGAGAGAGAGAGAGACTGAGGCATTGTCTGGTAACAATGTAAAACCAAAACAGCATACTAACAGCCAAAGGGAAACTAACTCTGGGAATAAGATGGAAATCTCTCTCAAAATTGGCCTGAGTATGGCAGGGACACCTACCAGCCTCTGCTGCTCCAGTAAGAGGTCGGCTTCTTCTTTCTCCTTCTTGTACAGAATCTCCATCTCTTGAAGCCTGCAGAGAGACACAGGAACTGCTTACTGTTTTGACCAAGGCTTCCCGAGAGCATGAAGTAGACTCTTGGTCCCGACAAAAAACCCTTTTATTAATTGACTGTGAATTCTGCTCATTCACATCCAGCAAAGTCTTTCAAGGGAGGATTTACAGCCACAGGCCTTATCTGGCTTGGAGAGCTGCCAGGCCGAGATCTGTAAAACTTGGCCAGGAGTCTCGGAGAGTCACGAACCAATTAAGTGAATTAATGGTCTCCTGCAAACTCCACTCCCCTTTCGCTCCTCTTTTATTTCCTCTGGGAGGGGCCATTCATCGTCCACCTGTGGCCTTTCTCCCAAGTCAACCCCTGTTCCTTAGCTGTTCCCTTCCTCTGGCCACCTTGCACATGCGCACACTGGGAACAAGCTCCAGCTGTTCGTCTGCCTCACTGATGTCTGACTCCGAAGGCAGCTGATAACTGTCAGACGGCCCTGGCCCCCGCTCTGCCTCCGACACAGAGCCCTCATCAGAGCCTCCCCCAGACTCCAGGACTGGTCCATGTTCCTCCCCAACCTCCTCACTGTCCAAGTCTGCTACCAGCTTCGATGGCTGCTGGCGAGCCAGAACACTTACTAGGGAGTCCTTGAATTGCAGCTGTTAGTAAAACAATTGTTGGAAGTCACAACGGCAATGAAAAAAATTGGACTTACAACCTAGGACCCCTGCAGCATCTCCACAGTC
This sequence comes from Thamnophis sirtalis, assembly GCF_051295495.1. Classification (NCBI taxonomy): domain Eukaryota; kingdom Metazoa; phylum Chordata; class Lepidosauria; order Squamata; family Natricidae; genus Thamnophis; species Thamnophis sirtalis. The sequence continues at coordinate 40,863,830 of NW_028261395.1, forward strand.
GCATGATCACAATGTGGGGGCATCTGACTCAAAACTCTTTCAAAACTACAGAGGCAAAACTCTAGTAAGAGAGCTTTTACCTGTTTGTTGGAATGTGCCATTCATTATTTATTTGAAGCCCAAAGCACCAATTTGCATCCAAAACAGGACTATAAACAGAATTCATAGTCAAAGACAGCACAACATAAATTTTGGGCTCAATCGTGGTCATAAGTTGAGGACTATCTAGAAAATGTTTGGAGTTAGAAAAGGTGCTCCAGATTCCTCCTAATTTTTTGGCTCCTCCAGACTTAAGATCACTCCTCCAACAATGGATACAAATTTTTAGAAACTTACTCTGTCAGCTTGAATCATATTTGGAGCAAAATAAACACAAGTAGTTCGTAAGGAATGAATCTGGCTAATAAATCATAATCAATTCTCTTTCTCAGGAATGAGCAAATGTCTCTCTATCAAACGAAGCACCGTCAGAAAGAATTGAATTGAATTGAATTTATTGCACTTATATGCCGCCCTTTTCCCCGAAGGTAAGACAGTGAAGAGAGGAACATGGCTAAAAAGGAATTGGACATGGCTACAGTAGTCTAGAGAAAAGAAAGACTAGAAGTGACATGATAGCGATCCAATATTTGAAAGGGTGCCACAAAGAAGAGGGGGGTCCACCTATTCTCCAATTCCATTGGTGAATGTGATTTATGACACAGATTGGGGAGGGGGGGAGGAGGAAACAGGGGTAAAGTTCAACCACAATTAAAATGAGAGCAGATCTGACTGCAATAGGGTATTGCTGAAATGGTTCTCCTAATAAATGACTGGATTTCTTTTGAAACTTGGCTCGAGGCTTATGAATTAATTAGGGCATTTTTCGGAAACCTGACACAAAGCCCCTGAAGTCAGGACAAGAAGCAAGGGATGGAAACTAATTAAGGAGAGAAGCAACCTAGGACTAAGAAGGAATTTTCTGGCAGTGAGAACACTTAAATCAGTGGAATGACTTGCTTTCAGAAGTTGTGAATGCTCGAACACTGTACGTTTTTAAGAAGAGATTGGACAACTATTTGTCTGGAATGGCATGGGTCTCCTACTCAAGCAGAGGGTTGGACTAGAAAACCTCCAAGTCCTTTCCAACTCTGTTAATTTGAATGTTATCTGTTGCTCTGAAGACGCCGTGTATGATGTTCCAGTCCAAAGGGATTCAATACTCTGCTTGCATTTCACTGGTGACAATGCAGATTTAAGTTTAGTTTCTCCTTACCTTTTCTCCATCTCCTGCTTCATATCAATTCCCTGCTTCTCCAGCAATTCTCTCTGGGCAAAAGTCCAGTCGACTGGTTCGGAGGGAGTCTCGGCCGAGGGCGTCTTCTCTCTTTCAGCCCTCGCCTGCTCAGGGTGGTTGAAGCGGAAGACGTGGTTTTTGCCCATAATAATGCGATTTCCTGGAGGGGCAAGAAAAGAGGGTTTAAATTAAAATATATTCCTTCATTTATCTAATCACCTTTTGTTTAATTCTAACATTTCACTACTAATCATATACTTATACGATTCTAATATTATTACACATTAAAATACTTCCATAAAATGCTTTACTTTACTTTCCCTTTCTTTTTCCTTTATCCAACGTCTTTTACCCCCATCCAAATTTTTTGGCTACTTTTTTTAAAGGGGAGGGGCGTTCCCTTCCAAACCCTTCTTTTAGGTTTTTTAAGCCTTTCATTTCATCTGCCTTTAAATATATATTTTAACTATACATTCCAGCATTCTTCCCCTCTCTACCTTTGCCCACTATCTAGTTTTAAAGCTATTTGTTCTAATCTCTGTCTCTTTTCCCCAACTACCGTATTTTTCGGACTATGAGACGCACCAAGATTTCGAAGAGGTAAGTAAGAAAAAAATGTTTTTGTCCTCCCCGATCCCCAGGAGCACCCTACAAGCTTCAGCAGGGATGTGGAGAAGGCAAAAATGCCCGTTTTTGTGAAAAACGGGCTGTTTTCTGCAAAAAACAGGGGCATTTTTGCCTTCCTCGAGCCCTGATAAAGCCTGGGGGTTGGGGGAAGGCAAAAACTCCTCCGTTTTTGCAAAAATGGGGTGTGGGTGTGGGGCTTCATGAGGCCAAAATATGGCTTTATCCAGTGTATAAAACGCACCAACATTTCCACACTCTTTTTTTGGGGGGGGGGAAATGTGTCTTATACTCTGAAAAATACAGTATCTTCTGTTTCTCGAAGGGAGATTGATGGGAGAGTGCATGGTCAACCTCAGTGTTTATCAACTTTGGCAACTTGAAGATGTCGGGACTTCAACACCTAGGAGTTCACACATCTTCAAGTTACCGAAGTTGAGAAACTCTAGTCTACATACCGAAGGACCTCCATTCAATGCCCAACAGTTATGAAAATGCCTGGCAGAGCTGCAAAGCTCTTCCCAATGACTAGCCAATGCTAATAATGGTGGACTAGCCAGGCCAGCATCCACACCGGGAATAAAATAATATCCCGGTAGCATAAAATGGAGCCAGACAGTCAGGCATTCAAGACACATGTCCTCATGAAGAAATAGACATTTTTACCTGAACGCAGCTGTACCGGCTGGATCACCCTTTTGCCATTGACGTAGGTTTCTGAGCACTCACACGGTTCCAGGATGACAATCACTAGAAGCAGAAAACACTCAAGTCACCGTCTGAACCGTTGAGAGATCCAATGTATATGAAGGCCAGAGTCCTGGGGGAAGCTGGCCGGGAGGTTTTAAAACAGGGGTCCCCGGGTCGTGGCCATTGCGGAACCGGGCTGTGCAAGTGACGGGCTGGTGCGTGCCAACCTATTGCTTGTGTGTTATGGCTCACCAGCGGTCAGGGGAACTGGTGGCAGATTCAAACAGTGAGGAGATTGGGGAGGAAGATGGGCCAGTCCTGGAGTCTCGGGAAGACTCTGAGGAGGGCTCTATGTCGGAGGCATGGAGCGGGTCAGAGCCGGATGCCAGTCATCAGCTGCCTTCGGAGTGAGGCAGAAGAACAGCTGGAGCCTGTTCCCAATGCGCGCATGCGCAGAGCTGTCAGGAGAAGGGAACAGCTAAGGGACAAGGACCGACTCGGGAGTAAAAGCACAGGTGGACAATGAATGGCCCCTCTCATAGGGAATAAAGAGGAGCAAAAGGGGAGGGGAGTTTGCGTTCAATTCATTAGGGTGAAGATCTATTCTTGACTTCTTGCCAAGTACTTGCTGCTACAGCATGGAGTTTAAAAGATATCGGCCTGGCAGCTCTCCAAGCCTGATAAAGATCTGCAGTTGTGAACTCTCAGGAAAGACTGTTGGCCGGGACTTGGCTGGAGAGGAATTCCCTTTAGCCTAAATAAAAGAGGTTTTATCGGGACGAGGAGTCGGCTTCATGATCTTGGGAAGCCCAGGTGAGAATATTGTGTATGTTCAGCTGTGGGCACGCACACATGCACCAGCAGCCACTCACACAGCTTGGTTAAAAACGGGCCGTAACCCAGTAATGGGCTGCGTCCTGGGAGTTAGAGACCCTTGTTTTAAAATATCCAGGTTCCACCTGCTGCTTACCGCTGCCGTTGGGGTTCCTCTCGCTTCGGAAAATGCAGTGCTCCTCTTTGATATGAGCCCCACTCAGGACGATGTCTTGGCGTCGTTCAGCATCCGCCTGACCAACCCTGTGTCCGAAAGAGAGAAGCTCTAAGGCATTGTCACAGCTTCTAAAAACAGATAAGTGGAGGAAGTTGGGGAGGAACATAGGCCAGTCCTGGAGGCTGGGGAAGGCTGGGACGAGGGCTCTGTGTTGGAGGCAGAGATGGGGCCAAGGCAGTTGGTCATCTTCCTTCAGAGCTAGACATCAGTGAGGCAGAGGAACAGCCGGAGCCTGTTCCCAGTGTGCGCATCAGAGGTGGGTTTCAAATCCCGGCACTACCGGTTCAGAGTTGACTTGGGAGTAAGGCCACAGGTAGACGGCGAATGGCTCCTCCCAAAGGAAATAAAAGAGGAGCGAAAAGGGAGTGGGCTTTTGCAGGAAACCATTCATTCGTTCATTTCAGGAGTGGGGAGATCTGTCCGTGAATCTCAGAGACTCTGTGCCAAGTCTTTCCTCGCACAGCACCTCAGTTGGAAAATATTTACATGGCAGCTTTCCAAGCTAGATAAGGTCTGTGGTCATAACTTTACCAGGCCTTTGCTGAATGTGAATGAGAGGAATTCATATTTGTCTAATAAAAGGGCTTTTATCGGGACCAGGAGTCTGTTTCGTGCTTTTTGGGGACACGTCAGAACCACAGGATCAAAAATGATTCAGCTCATGCTGCTTACCGAGTTATGCCATCTTTGATGTAATAAAGCAGGCACTCAGACATCAGGGGGTCCTCATTCAGGTTGACAAGATGAGGGGTCTGAAACAAACATGGCATTCCTTGAATTACAGGCCCTCTTCCCCACAGGGGCTTCTTACAGAAGAGCTGGCAGTTTCAAAATCCAAAGCTGCTTTGGCCCTCCAGGAAGGAAAACAAATCAATTCTTGAATGGAAGGAAATTTTATTGCAGTGCAGGAAGAGAACGCCAATAAAGGAGGATATTCATGGCTCAGGGTTGAAATGAGGGGGTCCTCGGTGCGCTCCGAGCTTGTTTGTTTTCTTGCGGATGTTTCTTTCCCAAACTACACTATATTGCCCAAAGTATTCGCTCACCCATCCAAATAATCAGAATCAGGTGTTCCAATCACTCCATGGCTACAGGTGTATAAAATCAAGTCCCTAGACATGCAGCCTGTTTTTACAAACATTTGGGAAAGAAGGGGTCGTTCTCAGGAGCTCAGTGAATTCCTGCGTGGAACTGTGATAGGATGCCACCTGTGCAACAAATCCAGTCGTGACATTTCCTCGCTCCTAAATATTCCACAGTCAACTGTCAGCTGTATTATAAGAATGTGGAAGTGTTTGGGAATGACAGCAACTTGGCCACAAAGCGGTAGGCCACGTAAACTTGTTCAACATCAGTGTGTGACCTCACAAATGCGCTTCTGGAAGAATGGTCAAAAAATCCCCATCAACACACTCCTGAACCTTGTGGGCAGCCTTCCCCGAAGAGTTGAAGCTGTGATAGCTGCCAAGGGTGGACCGACGTCATATTGAACCCCATGGATTAGGAATGGGAGGTCACTTACAGTAAGTTCATATGCGAGGAAAGCCAGGTGAGCGAATACGTTTGGCAATATAGTGTAGATAACATCATCAGGGCTAGGCACTGATGATGTTATCGAGTTTGAGTAATGAAACATCTGCAAGAAAACAACCAAGTTCAGAGCGTAGCGAGGACCCCTCAGAAAAGAGCACAGCATCCCAGGAAGAACAGAACCATCAAAAACTTCTCACGCTGTGGGTACTGTAAGCTAAACGATATTTTAACGTGTATTTATTTTAAAGGAAGATGTTTGGTAAGTGAAAGCCAGGGATAACAAGTTCTTCAGACTTGTTGTGGTCCGACAGCAGCCAGTGGAACTGGCAGCAGATTCGGACAGTGTGGAGGTTGGGGAGGAACATGGGCCAGGCTTGGAGTCTGGGGAAGGCTCGGACGAGGGCTCTGTGTCGGAGGCAGAGAGATGGCCAGGGCCATCTGGTAGTTATGCACTGCCTCTGGAGCCTCCAGAGTCTGACATCAGCGAGGCAGAAGAATAGTGTGAGCCTGTTCCCAGTGTGCGTATGCACAGAGCTGCCAGAAGGCAAGAACAATTAAGAAAAAAAAAAGGGCGACTCGGGAGTAAGACTTGGAGATGATTGGCCCCTCCCCTAAGACATAGAAAGAGGAGCAAAGGGATGTGAGCCTTTGCAAGAAGCAATGAGTTCATCTAGTCGGTTTTCAAGCTCTCAGAAGTTCTGTTTAACTCTGTACTAGGTTTGGCCTTGTGAAACTAATTGGCAATTAGGTCTCTGGCAACGTTTCAAGGGAGATAAAGTTGGGAGCTTATCAACAATACCCTGAAAGACTGTGGCAACCCGAGCAGACATCTGTCAGGATCTTCACGGACTGTTTGTGAATCATTAAGGGCTGTGAAAGACCATAATTATAAAAGAGGGTTTCTAGAACCAAGATTGCAATTTATCCTTTCTCAGGAAGCCTAGGTCAAAGCAAAATTATCCTGGGTTCAACAGCAGCCAATTCATTTGCCTTCTCTCTCCTCTTTCTGTGAGAAATACCTAATTCTTCAATAGGGGAGCAGGGACTCGACAGGATGAAGCGATGAAAAAGAAATAAATTGCTGGACACTTTCACCACTGAACCAAAAAGTTTAGGAGTGCGTCGTTCATCTTGTATGGGAATAGCTAAATTGGAGAAAAATGCTCGCAGCCGATTTTGCTGGGAGAAATATATTGTGCAATTTCTACTGAGTAACTTCTCCTCAGCCTTTAATGGGATCCCCCTTGCTTCCAAATCGCGGCTTTGCTGGAAAGTCTCAAGAATCTATTTGCTACAAACACTCCTAATGGGATCTAAAGCTACTGCAGGTAGTCCTCGACTTACAACACTTCGCTTAGTGACTGTTCAAAGTTACAACGGCAGTGGAAAAAAAGGGCCGTTTTTCACAGTTACAACCTTGGGAATCAAACTTCAAATGCTTGGCAAATGGTTCATACTTATGACCGTTGCTGCGTCCCAGGGTTGCGTGAACCCCTTTTGCGACCTTCTGACCAGCACAGTCAACGGGGAAGCCAGATTCACTTAATAACGGTGTTGCTAACTTATCAACTGCAGTGATTCTGCTTAACAACTGAGGCTAGGAAGGTCGTCAACTGGGGCAAAAATTCACTTAATGAATGTCTCCCTTAACAAACAGAAACCTTCGACTCGATTGGGGTCGTAAGTCGAGGACTACCTGTACAGTCAGTCAACCAACCTTCTTTGGTGAGAACACCCCACTGGAACCAGCCAACAAATCACAAGGCCTTGGCGTGAATATCTGGCCAACGAGTGCCAGTAAACACAGAGGAAAAAGGAAATATTAGAACAGCAGCAGAAATAGGATCCTTCACACCCATCAGGCAGCTCTAGCTTGTAAACTAAGAGCAGCTTCTCCTTAGCTACAAGTGCTACAAAAATACAGGTGAAAGGAACAGACTAACAATGTTTGTTCGTTCATTTGTTTCTTCGTGTTGGAAGCATCACAATTAAAATAAGGCATACTACGTGATGTAACATTTAAAATATAAAAGACAAGATTAAACAGATCTTGCCCAGAAACTAGGAACTTTAATTGCATTGTTTCACGCTGCCGTGAGCCCCTCAAGTGTACACTGATCGGGACACAACAGGCAGGTATATGCATATGTGTTGTTGTCTGCAGGTCACCACAATCGCAAAGGGAGGGACGCTAGCCCCATTTGTTCAGAGTGTCTCTGGATCTTGTTGTACCCGTGCAAGACAGGGAAGCAACAGCTAATCAGGATGGATGAAAAGGGAAAGGGTAAGGAGGAGAAGGACGGATTCTACTTTTCTATTTTTCACAAGCCGCAATCTCTGCTTAAGCCTCGATGCCGGCACAACGACAAACCTGGTCAACCGCAAAGGTATCAAAAGAGTCATCAAACAAAGTTGATGGCCTCTGAGAGAAGATCTACGAAGGAAATTCAGACGATGAGGGAAAGAGGGAAGAGAGGGCTTACTTAGGGTGACGATAAGACAATCATACGACAGTGCAATCTTTCTCAACCGCAACCGTAAGCTGCGGGGACTTCAACTCCCAGAATTCCCCAGCCAGAAAGCTTTGGCAAAGTTCCAGAAACTCATCCTAAGACCTCAATAGCTGCTGGAGCCTGGCCCAAATGTGGGGCACAAAGTTACAAAAAGTATGACCGTGGTGTTGAAAAAAAAAATCAGGCTTTGAAGTGATTCGTGGAGCATTTTCTGAAGACCTCTGTTCAGCATAATTTTAATTCAGAGCTTGACATCAAGCTATCAAAAACCAAAAAATACGACGCACGCTCTTTGATCTCCACCTATGCATTTATTTTTGGTTAGCGTACTATTTTTATTGTTTTCCTTTCTCGTTACTTATTTTATTGTTCTACTAGCCGATAAGCCGGCGTTGCCCAGGTATTTATTTATCCCAATCCTGTACTAGACAGGAATGGCGATGTCAAGCGGCAAGGTAAGTGAGGAATGGGCTGTCCTCCCTCCTCCCTTGAACATCGCCGCAATTCCTGAAGAGGCGATGGCAAGAGCAACTTCTCCCTGAGTCCTGATTTCGGCGACAATTAAATTAGTTAAAAATGCTTTCCCTTTGCCCCCAGAAGTGTAATTTCTAATGTTGGATTTTCCCCCTTACCAGAGGGAGCCCCCTTGTGGAGTACTGTGACGCTGTTATCATGGCAACTCCACTGCGCTGTACAGTAGAAGCCATTTTAAGGCAGTACAGTAGAAGCCATTTCAAGGCACAACAGGCTGTATCGTAACAGAACACACACCCCGAGAGGTGTTAAGGGTGTCTTATGCCTCCCCACCACCACCACACAGTATTTTTTTTTCCAGAGAGTAAATAATCTGTGTACCAAGTTTGGTTAAAATTGCTCAAGGTGATCCAGAGTTATGCTGAAACACACACACATACACACACAAACACACACACACACAAACAGAGACATTATTACATATAGATAGATTATTTCTGTTCTGTTTACATTCCTTTCATTTTTCTTCCTGTTCATTATTACAAGCCGCTTAGAATAGCCCCACAACGAGATAGGCAGCAAATAAATTTAACAAATAAGTAACATTTCTGATATCTAACCTGCGGAAAAGCATGCACGCTTCTAAAATCGATACTGTCGTTTTAACTGAAACCACCCCAAAACCGTAGAAGAAGCAGGCAAGTAGTGGGTCTATCACAGGGCTGCGATTTCTGTAGAAAAGCCCCAGCAGATTGTTGGACGTGCGCGTGCACACACACACACACACACACACACACACACACCTCCCAACTGGGGTTAGGATCTCAGATCGTCTGAAAGAAAGGACCTGAAACCATTTTATAGCACTATCTTACCTTTTTCGGTGAGAAGACGCCAAGGGTGCCTCCGTCTTCTCGGATGGCGACTCCCATCTCAGCTAAAAGAGCTTCTCTGTGGAGAAGGAGACAAGAAGTGGTTAAGAATTCCTCGAAAAACACACGTAAAATTCGATTTCTAAATTCCGGTAGAAGTGGGAGAGAGGAATTTAGGTTTTCTTTGAGGGAGGGAAATTGCACAGTACAGGAAGAAGAAACAGTAAGAAGCGATGGTGCAGTAAGATATAAATTAGAACTAACTCCGTTTTTTAAAAATTTCCCAGCTCTTACAAAATACGTTTTTGATTAGAACCGCAGGGGCGCAGTAGTTAGAATGTGGTATTGCAGGCTGACTCTGCCCACAGCCAGGAGTTCGATCCTGACTGGCTCAAGATTGGCTCAGCCTTCCATCCATCCAAGGTCGGTAAAATGAGGAGCCAGATTGTTGGGTGCAAAGTGCTGATTCTGTAAATAGCTCAGAGAGGGCTGTAAAGCACTATGAAGTGGTATATAAGTCTGAAGTGCTATTGCGGTTGATTATCTTCTTCTGATATCCTCTAGGAGTGGGATGGTAAGCCTATGGCATGCCCTTTTATTCTACATTTTCCTACTTACAACTCCCTCTCCCTTTTTTTGCCTTTGGAAGTAAGGGTTAAAAACCTCTTACTCCACCTTGAAGTTATAAGAATCTTGCTCCTCTAAGACAGTGTTTCTCAACTGTGGCAACTTGAAGATCTGTGGACTTCAACTCCCAGAATTCAAGCTGCTAAGGTTGGAAAACACGGCTCTAAGGTAATGATCGAGATGATATGATCTCAAGTAGATATGATTTCATGTCCATTTTAAACCTGCATTTGTTTTTATTAGGCATAATATCAGAAAAATTCGATAAGAAAAACATATATTTAATATTATATGTTGTAACAGCAGCGAGGATAATATTCGCACAATATTGGAAAAATGGAGAAACTCTGCGAGATGAAGAAATAATTAAGAAGATACTAGACTGGGCAGAAATGGATAGATTGACATTGAAAATTAAGCAGAAAGAAGACACAGAATACTATCAAACATGGAATCTATTTTACCAGTGGCTGGAAAAAAGCAGTGGAGATTAAGAACATAATCAGAATTGTTCAGCTAATTAAACACCCAGAGAACACGATGTTCATGAAGCACTAAGAAATGCAATTAATAAAAAAAATCAATAAAATTTGGGAGGAAAAAAAAAGATGATATGGGAGCACTAACCTCTCCATCCTGATTGCTTCGGTCTTCCTCAATTTCTCCTCCCAGGTTTCATTCAACTCTGCAATGATTTTCTCCGATTCCTGGGGGGGGAAAAGAAAATGGAAGAATAGGGTTACATAAGACCAAATATCAGTTTCATTCTTGGCTTCTCAGCACAACAAATTTAAATCTAGCCAACTATCAAGATTAAAGCAAATAATCAGAATGGTCCGAGAACAGAGTGATTCCCCAGAACTGGGAAATGCTAAGTGTTTTCGTAAAGCTTTTGATTTCGCACTGGATCCTGCCACTTTCAACCCGTATTTTTATTTCATTTTCTTTTATCTAAAGCCCTAAAAATTCCCATGTCACGCTCTCATAAAAGAGCTGCATATTTACGAGGGCAACGATTTTTAAACGTTCTTTTGACCGGGCTACCAATTCTAAAAAAAATTGCATCTGAATCCTACCCGGTGCTAACATTATGCAAGGTTTGGCCCAACGTTTTGGACATCTTTGTTGAAAAGTTTTGATAATTTGTTATCACTCCAATTAATCTTACCATCTAAAATCTGGAATGATACACTTTTTTGGGAGGGGGGGGGCAGGTCAAGAAGGATGGAATATGCCATAGGGTTTAATCAAAAAGTCCACCCCAGAGGTGAGTTTCATATAATTTTACTACCGGTTCGCCGCGCACTGAAAATATGAGCGCACAGGCAGCCTTCTGCACATGCGCTTTGCTCGTGCGCACTGCCCTATCTACGTTCCCTGGCAAAATGCATGGGAAAATCCAATAGGGGGGGAAACCCACTCAGGGTAAGGGTTAGCTCCCCATGAATTCAGGAAGCAAAATGGACTTCACCAACGGATTTGGAGTGCATTGTTATGGTTAGGAGGGAGCTGACTTTTTCAGCCCACCCTATCTATGTTCCCTGGCAAAATACATGGGAAAATCCCATTGGGGGGAAAATGTATGGAATGATGATTCTGTTCTAACCCACTTAGGGTAAGGGTTAGCTCCCCATGAATTCGGAAAGCAAAATGGAGGCTTGCACAGCTTGCACACATGCTTAGAAAACGTGGCTAAATAGGACAGCATAACGCTGGAGCGGCCCACCCGCACGTCTCCACTCCCAGTTTGCCCAAAACCGCTGAATACTACCACTGTCCCACTCTACTGGAGGCAGATTGTTGTTACTCCTTGAGCCTGCACATATTCATCACAAATGCTCGCGCAAAATCCAAGGTCAGGAGGGGAAGTTGGCCAACATCTTTTAGTTACAGGAGGTTGGTGTGGAGATCTGGGCAGGACAACAATCCCATTTCAGGATTTTCAGATTTACTGCTGAAGGAAGTGTTCTAACTATCTCTAGCCTCCATGTACGAGGTCTTTCTTTTTTCGGTCTTTCGGTCCAACCAGCTATTTTGCTTTCTCTTCCTCGTGTCAGGACACGCGTTTCTGCTGGAGGGGGGCAGCCTGTCAGGCCTGGAAGCTATCTTTTATACTGGGCCTTCAGGCCTGCCACCTTTTCTACTGTGGGGAAATGGGAGGGGGGATTATATGGAGTATGGGAGATATATAGTCAAAATAATATTTCTTTCTCAGAGAGTCAAGGACGTCTTGCCCTGCAGCTGTGATGAGGTGATTGGGAGGCATCTCCAGTTTTGGACAGTGCCTGACTGGGCCATGTGACGGACTTGTGGGTGATGGGCAAGGACTTGGACTTTCATTTGGGTGGAGAAAACCTGGAAGCTTTCAGATTCGGGTTTTCCCAGATGTGCCAATAGGACATCTCTAATGAAATGGAACTTTGAGGAAACTCGAGCCTCAGAGTCTTCCTTCATTGGGGGTGTCACTTGGAACCCTGACATCTTGGTTTAACCAAATTGTGAATTATCTGCCTTGCCTATGGTAGGTAAATGTCCCCAAGAGCCACAAAAATCCATATTTTGGAGGGGGGGGGTGGAGAGGTTTCTAGAAACACATTAGCATTGTGATATTTCCAAGTGCTGAAACCCTCCCCCCACCCGCGATCGCATCTTCAGCCAGCCATATAACAAAAGACTCGCTTCTTTGCACAGGAATGGAAATTTCTCTTTTGAGCAGGATAGTCAACAGAGCTGTTTCTCTGCCACTCACAGCAGTTTTTTTTTTTAAAAAGAGGCTACGCTCGCAGACAGATCGGCTAGGCAGGAGATAAACCATGACAACGGGGTGGGAATGCTTAAGCAGCAGCAGCAGCAGAAGAGTCAAATGCCCGCGAGCCTTTTTTCCCCCCAGGATGGACAACTCCAGCAGAACAAGAAACAATATGGGGTTCTGCACACATTCACAGCCTGGTTTGGTTTAATGGCATTTCGAAGCTCGTCGCAGCCGAAGTGCCGCTGTGAATACTGATGAAAACACCAAGCATACCCCAAACAGTTGCAAATCAAGATACCATTTTTATAAAGCCTTGGTAAGGCCACACTTGGAATGCTGCATTCAGTTTTGGTCACCACAATGTAAAAAAGATGTGGGGACTCTAGAAAGAGGGCAGAGAAGAGTGACAAAGATGATTAGGGGACGGAGGCTAAAACATAGGAAGAACGGTTGCAGGAACTGGGTATGTCTTGTCTGATGAAAGGAAGGGGAGACATGATAGCAGTCTTCCAATATCTCAGGGGCTGCCCCAAAGAAGAGGGGAGTCGAGCTATTTTCCAAAGCACCTGAGGGCAGGACAAGAAGCAAGAGGTGGAAACTAACCAAGGAGAAAAGCAACCTAGAACCGAGGAGACATTTCCTGACAGTGAGAACAATTAATCAGTGGAAAAACTTGCCTCCAGAAGTTGTGAATGCCCCAACACTGGAAGTCTTTAAGAAGATGTTGGATAGCCATCTGACTGAAATGGTGTAGGGTTTCCTGCTTAGGCAGGGGGTTGGACTAGAAGACCTCCAAGGTCCCTTCCAACTCTTGCTATTGTAAAATTGTAAAGCGATCCAAAGCTTCCACCTTGAGCCAAAGGTGGAGAGAAACCAGAACTTTTTTTTTGCCCTCCACCCGACTTCCTTTTTTAAATGCCTAAATTTGGTAGGCATCCAGCCCATCCAAGTTTCTCATGGGGGAGGAGGGGAGGGGAGGGGAAGTGCAAAAAAGGCAGCATTCAAAATCCACACCCAGCCAACTTGTTGCTTCACAAGCCCGAACCGGGGGGGGGGGGGGGAATCAAGGGTGGGGGGGGGGAGGAGGGAAGCTCTGACAAGTCCCAAAGATAAAGTCCTCCACTGTTGTGGCTTTTGGAAGCCGCTCAGCACACACAGATGCCGGACAAAAGGCTCCATTGTCTGCAGATAGTAGGGCATTTTCTGTGCTGCAGCCACACATTTTAATGAGCGGCTTCTAAGTCCCCGCATTACAGACAGTTTAACAATGACTCCTAGAGAGATCGGCCAATACGGGAATTCTAAGGGTGGCTTTTAACTATGGGTTGAGGTGGGGGGGTGGGGGTTCTCTCTTTAATTCTGTTGGCCACGCTGAGGTCTCCCTTAAGTAGGAAGTAGGGGAGGGGGCGTCTCCATCCAAGAAAGATTTTTTTAAAAAAAAAAATCAGAAGCCGCCAAAACTCCTTCACAATGCCATTCCCGCTGACGTTTTTAACTTTGCTGCCTGCTCGAGTTGTGTTGTTTGTTGGTTAAAATATATATATATATATATTGTCAAGAACAATGCTAGTGGAGTGACTTTATATCATGCTTTGGTAAGATGATTGCTTTTCCTCTTTTCTGATGGGGTGTCATGGTTATTATTATTATTATGGATGAACCAGTGGTGGGATTCAGCCAGTTCGCACCTGTTCGGGAGAACCAGTTCTTAACTTTATAAGCAGTTTGGAGAACCGGTTGTTGGAAGAAATCTCATTCTGGTTTTTTCCCCACTTTACAGGGCTAATCCTGTAAGGAAGGCAGGGAGGAAACATTCTGGTGTTGTTTCTAGCCTAATCTTTATTGCCCTGCTTACAGAAACTGCATCTCCGGTTAACCCTTATGACGTTGTAACAGCTAAGGTGAAGCATCGACGTGAGTGACATTGAGTTGGCCACACCCACCCAGAGACATAACCACCAAGCCCTGCCTACCCAGCTGGTCATTAGGACAGAGAACCGGTTGTTCAATTATTTGAATCCCACCACTGGGATGCGCTGTGGTGGCGCAGTAGTTAGAGTTGAGCACTGCAGGCTACTTCTGTTGATCACCAGCTGCCAGCAGTTTGGCAGATCGAATCTCACCAGTGTCAGGCCTGCAGCCATCTTTTCTTTTGGAGCTTGCCACACTTTCTATTATTCTGCTTATGCTTTTTCTATTGTGGGAAAATGGGAGGGGGGATTGTACTATGTAGCCATAACAAAATTCTTTCTAGAAAGCCAAGGTCATCCTTTGTCTTTGCACCTGACCGGATCTAGATGGGTGGAAACTGCCAGCATGGCAGTGGGAGATTGGACCACGTGATGGATTTGTGGGTGTGAGGGGAAAGAGCTTGGACTTTCAACCGGGTGGAGAAAACCGGGAAGATTTCAGATTCAGCTTTTCCCATATGTACCAACATGGCTCTCTTAATAAATTGGAACTTTGAGGAATCCTTTGCCTCGGACTCTGATTTAATTTTGGATGCTATTTAGAACCCTGACAACCAGTCTCGAGGTTGACTCAGCCTTCCATCCTTCCGAGGTGGGTCAAATGAGGACCCAGATTGTTGGGGGCAAGAGGCTGACTCTTAAAACTGCTGAGAGGGGGCTGTGAAGCACTGTGAAGCGGTATATAAATCTAAGAGCTATTGCTATTGTTGCATATCAATTACAATGTGAAATCACAGCTGCCGGTTGTTCAGCCGATGTTGGCTTTTGTTCTAGTTTTTCGGAATTATTATTATTATTATTATTATTATTATTATTATTATTATTATTATTATTATTATTATTATTAAGCTATCTGGACAACTTTTCTTGGCATGATTTTGAAAAGTGGTTGGCCCTGCTTCCTTCCTAGGCTGAGAGAAAGGGACTGGCCCAAAGACATCCAGCTGGCTTCATGTTTAAGGGAGAACTAGAAATCACAGTCACCTGGTTTCTAGCCTGGTGCCTTAACCATGACAACAAACTGGCTCTCAACATTATTATTAACTGCCCTTCCCTCAATAACTTCTGAAAATATCAAATGGTCCGTGTCCTAAAGTAGGATTCCCAATCTTGGCAACTCTTATTGACAGCTTCTGCACTGAAGACAAATTCCTTGTGTGTTTAATCACATTAGGCCGAATAAAGTGTCCCATTCCTATTCCATCCCATCCTATTTGGAAAATGGCGTGAGCCTGACCAACAGCTGCCTTAGGCTAGGCTGGGCACAACTCATTGGGAACAGGAGGAAGATGGTGAAGGTCAGCTGGGTGCAGCAAGGCCCACAGAGGGCAGGGCAGTCTGTGTGTGTGTGTGTGTGTGTGTGTACACATATATGGACTTCAACTCCCAGAATTCTCCAGCCAGCATGCTGAGTTGAAGTCCATGCCTCTTACAATTGCCAAGGTTGGGAAACTCTGTTCTAAAGAGATATATTCATGCCACACACTCTAACAGATGTTGGCCAGGTGAGGTTCTGGGCTAAGCCAAGATGGGTTTCTCTGGCCATTTGACAATTCCAGCCGCCCTACCTTCAGACGTTCAATGGCTTCCTCTCCTCCGGGCGTGGACATGATCCGTTCTTGGATACTGGAGACGGCCGTTAAGCCCACCTGACTACTGAGAGAGCAGGAAGATGGAGATGCGGTGAGCGAGCCCATGGATGCTGTGGAAAAATGGCCAGGACGTTGATTCTCGGAGGCTAACAAGTATCTGTGCTTATTGTTCTGAAAATCTTTCAGATCTGAGAGAGAGAGAGAAAGGGGGAGAGAGAGAGACAGACAAGCAGAAGGGAGAGGCGAGGCAAAGGAAAAAGGAGCAGAAGAAAGGGGAAAGAAGAGAGGGAGGAGACACCAGTATCAGAGGAAAGCGCACAAAAAGCAAACAGACAGAGATATAATAGTTCTGGGATGGCAGTTTTGAAGTTTTGAAACATGGTCCCTTCGATCCACCTTTCTCAGAGGCAAACAACCAGATCCAGGCCTGAAGAATTCAATTAGTTACTTTATTGCTTATGCCTATTTCACAGGAATCTTCTCAGACTGGTGGTTTGCACCTGAGCAAGACTAGGTAAAGTCCAATGGCATTCAAGGAGGGTTGGACCTTCTTCTCTTATGCCTATGTAACGATTCCAGGCTAATTCCCTACTTGACTCCTTCCCCCTGGCTCAGCTAGTCTCTGACAAAATTCAAGAGAGTCAACAGCTGGCTTTCTCAAGGGTTCAGTCTTTTAGGTGTCCTGTTCTTTTATCTGGGTCTAGTTCCGATCAGAAGTGGTATTCTGCCAGTTCGAGCGAACCAGTAGTGGCAGGGGCGCGAGGCTCCACCCACCCACCCAGACGTCACCACGGACTTTCTGCGTTCTGCACATGCCCAGATGAGCATTCCCAGACATCCCCTGCACGTGCTGGCCAGCTGAGTTCAACCTTTTTTAAAGGTATTTTTCGCCCTCCCCAGGCTCCAGAGGTATAGGAGCTTCCCTGAAGCCTCCGGAGCGCATAAAACCCAGCCCTATGGGAAAACAGGAGGTTTGGGAATGGACTTCCGGTTTGCTCGTAGGGTCGGTTGAAGCCTTCCAGAGGCTTCAGGAACCTTCAGGAGGCTTCCCTGAAGCCTCCGGAGCGCATAAAAACCGGCCCTATGGGAAACTGGAAGTTTGGGAATGGACTTCCGGTTTGCTCGTAGGGTTGGTTTAAGTCAAGCCTCCGGAGGGCTTAAACCAGCCCTATCAGCAAACTGGAAGTGACTTTCAGTTGGCTTGTAGGGTCATTTTTTGCCCTTCGGAGGCTTCAGGGAAGCCTCCTGAAGGTCCCTGAAGCCTCTGGAGGGCCTCCGGGGGGGGGGGGAGGCTTTTTTTCACCCTCCCTAGGCTCCTATAAAGCCTCTGGAGCCTGGGGAGGAGGAAAAAGGCATGCAAAAAATGGGGAGGAGTGGCTCTCATGCGCGCATACGCACTGGGTGTGTGTGTCATACATTGCATGATGGGCACGGCACGCCCATGCACACACACACCCTGTGCTCCCCCCCTTATGGCACGAGAGCCAAAAAAAGGTTCGCCATCGCTGCAATAGGCGATGGTGCAGGGTTTTTGAAAAATCCCGTTTTTACAAGAAGGGGAAGAATGTAATTTTAGACTTAGCCGGCCCTAGAAAAATATTATTCTCAGTGCTATGCCTGAACGTTCTGGTATATCCTGGATGGTTGCCAGAATAGGGGTATGTATGGAATGATGATTCTGTTCTAACCAACATATCTAAATTCTTCCCAACCCTCCCAAACTGCATCCAGATATTTTCACATTTCATTCCCAGACATCTTCTGTTCTCAAGAGCCCAGTAGTTATGTTCCAAGTGGGTTCAAAAACTGCCATCTGCAAATTCAGAAAAAGAGCAGGATTGAGAGTAGAGCGCCATTCGAACACGCCAGGGCGGCAAGCCAAGAAAAGGGCAAAATCGCACACACCCTGGAGCAACTCATGCATCCACTGGAGAGCAAGGAAGGCTTACCAACGCCAAAGCGGCTACACAATTGTCACAGACCACCACACACAGCTAGCCCATGCATAGCCCCACCCTCCCCAAAAAGCTGCTGCTTGCTGCAAATACTAAAAATCAAGAGTTAAAAAAAGCTGTCAAGCTTGAAAGCAGCATTAAAAAAAGAGGGAGGGGGGCAGAAATACTGGATTTTTTTTTTTAAAAAAAGGCAATGCCAGAAAAGAGACTATTAGATCAATTACACTTCCAATTCTCTGCATTCAAGGAGATGACCAATAGATCTCTTCTGCCTTTCTTGCTTTAAACAGTCAGGGCAGGCTGAGGCCTTGAAAACAGCACTCAGCAGTTTTGCAAATCCCCTGACTTTTTTTTTAATGTCTACCGAGGAAACCTAAATAAAGGCTTTCTGTGCGAAGCCTATGGTTTTTCAGCCTGCCCACCTTTCTATTAGCAAGAGGAGTAAGGATAAAAGTAAAGGTAAAGGTTCCCCTCGCACATAGGTGCTAGTTGTTCCTGACTCTAGGGGGCGGTGCTCATCTCCATTTCAAAGCCAAAGAGCCAGCGCTGTCCAAAGACATCTCCGTGGTCATGTGGCTGGCATGACTCAACGCCAAAGGCACATGGAATGCTGTTACCGTCCCACTAAAGGTGGTTCCTATTTTTCTACTTGCATTTTTTTACATGCTTTCGAACTGCTAGGTTGGCCGAAACTGGGACAAGCCACGGGAGCTCACTCCATTATGCGGCACTAGGCATTCAAACTGCCGAAATGCCAACGTTTCCGATCGACAAGCTCCGCACCTTAGCCGCTGAGCCACCGCATCCTCCTTGGGTAAGGATGGGTTTAGATAAACATGAGCCGTGGGTGGGGGAAATCTAATTAAAAAGGCATTACCCAGTAGACAGCTGTCTCGATATCAATATTCAAATAAATAACAAAAAAACACTGTATTTTTCAGCTACTTCAGATGAGCCCTGGTGGTGCAGTGGTTAGAATGCAGTACTGCAGGCTCCTCCTGCTGACTGCCGACTGCCGACTGCCGACTGCCTGGAATTTGGCAGTTCAAATCTCAATAGGCTGCAGGTTGACTCAGCCTTCCATCCTTCCGAGGTCATTAAAATGGAGACCCAGAAACCCAATATTTTTGCTGTTGCCTTTTTGTTACATTTTGTTGTATTTGTGCTGATAAATAAATAAAGGGAGACTAGTATAGATCTATTTCAAGCTATTTAGCTCTCATCAGCTAGCCATACCCTTACTGGGATTTGAACCCGGGCTATATTACATACTAGGCAGGCATCTTAGCCATTAGGCCACAGGCTCTTATCCGTTATCAGCGAAGCCAGGGTGAAAGGTATCTATTTGATTTTTACAACCCCCGGTATGCCCAAATATGGGAGGAAGATCACTACTTCCATTCTCTGTCCTTCGGCTCGTCACAAGAGACCATCCAGGCAGAAACCCAATATTTAAAAATATTTAATATAAAAAAAAAGGGGTTTCTGCCTGGATGGTCTCTTGTGACGAGCCGAAGGACAGAGAATGGAAGTAGTGATCTTCCTCCCATATTTGGGCATACCGGGGGTTGTAAAAGATAATGTACTGCTGAACTGAATGAAACTTTGCACTTTTAAATTTCCCACCGTTAAACTGCCAAGGTTTGAAACAAATAGGAATATTTGATACATACACATATAATGCAGATAGGTATCAATTACTCCACTCCACTCCACTTATTATGTTTCCAAATATTGGTAGTTCGAGCATAAAAGGGATTTAAAATAGAGGTCCTTGATTTCACCCAGTTTCTCAGCAGATAATTAATGTTTATCAGAGGCCTGTCAGATGATTTCATACTCTCTCTCTCTCTAACGCTCTCCTGGGATTTCCCTGTAAGGAATTGGAGTGTAAAGTTCAAATGCAGCCCACTCAGCAGAAGCCAAAGATTGGGGGGGGGGGGGAATGGATTAATTCTACAATACACACATTTGCATCCAATTCCCGAGAAATCGTCCAGCGGATCGACTGAAGAAACGAGGTTAGGGGAAACACAAGAAGGATAAAAATACTCTGGGTTAACAGGAGACATGATGTGAGAAAAAGGAAAAGCTTGATGGAAAAAGAAGGAAGTCAGATTTTCAAATTCAACAATTTCAGCTAATTTGTTACCATAACAGGAAGGAGGAGGGGAATCCTCTATGATTTGGGATTGCTATTTGATTTGTGCTTAAGAAACATTCTCTTACACAGTGGTTACAGCGCAGTACTTCTGCTGACTGACTGCAATTTGGAAGTTCGAATCTCACCAGGCTCAAGGTTGACTCAGCCTTCCATCCTTCCGAGGTGGGTAAAATGAGGACCCAGATTGTTGGGGGAAGTGGCTGACTCTGTAAACCACTTAGAGAAGGCTGTAAAAGCACTATGAAGCTGTATATGTCTAAGTGCTATTGTTATCTTTCTTTTTCTTTTTTTTCTTCCTTCCTTCCTTCCTTCCTTCCTTCCTTCCTTCCTTCCTTCCCTCCCTCCCTCACACCCAGTGGTGAGAATGCAGTATTGCAAGCTAATTCTGCCAACTGACAGGAGTTCCATCTTGACCGACTGGCTCAAGGTTGACTCAGCCTACCATCCTTCCGAGGTGGGTAAAATGAGGACCCAGATTGTTGGGGGAAAGAGACTGACTCTGTAAACTGCTTAGAGAGGACTGTGAAGTGATATATAAATCTAAGTGCTATGGCTATGGAAGACTCAAGAAAAGAGTAACCAACATATAATTTACAATATTTTTTAATGAAGTGTTTATCTTCTCTCTCTCTCTCTCTCTCTCTCTCTCTCTCTCTCTCTCTCTCTCTCTCTCTCTCTCTCTCTCTAAATTTTCAGTTGCATTAACTTTAAAGTTTAATAGAGACATGTTTTGATTAGAAAATGGATGCAAAACGTCTTGTACTATTCTAAGCTTTTAATAATGTACTAGAACATATTAGTCAAATATCTGGCAATCTTCCCATACTTTACTCATTCTATTTGGCTTTTTTCCCCCTCTTTCATCTAGTCTGCCCTTGTGCAGTCTTTTTCTTTTATTCTTTCAACAAATAATAATAATCATCATCATAATAGAAAGAGATAATAGAAAGCTGTAAATCCTGGCACCTTACGTTGTGCTGGAATAAATCTCAGTTTGGCAAATGAAACTGCCGTGAACTAGTTTGTCCGACCGACTCTGGGAGGGATGAAAATGTAAACGCTGGTTGTTCTGTTTGGTTCTAGGAGGGCATTTTCAGGCTGTTGGATCTGACAGCTACAACCTACTCTTCAAACAAAAGGTTACAGGAACAAGCTATTACTAAAGCTTGCTATCCTGGAAGTTGTTTTTCTGGAAGACTTTCTAATTCTGTCCAGGGAAAGAAACACATAACAGAATAGCAGAGTTGGAAGGGACCTTGGAGGTCTTCTAGTCCAATCCCCTGCTTAAGCAGGAGACCCTATTCCATTTTAGACAGAAGGTTCTCCAACCTCTTCTCTGCTTAATGCTCAACTGGGTGAATAAATCAACAATGTCCCAACCCGAGATTATGGAGTAGGCTTGTCGGTAATGGCCAAAATTGTGGAAACCCTTTGGGAAAAGTGTATTTTCTAAAACTAGCTAATAACGCCACTTTCTTTTGGCGTAGTACCATATGATTATATACCAATGGAAAGATAACTTAATCAAGAATGTAATACAATAACTTTTATGAAGGATTTGCTATTAGAATAGTGGTTATAAAGAAGAAAAGTGAAAATGCAAAAATGATCACCATAGAGAAAATTAGATATATACAAAAATTATCACTGTGTCAGTTAATACTTAGTTGGGTAATCTTTAGCACGAGTTATGGCTTTACAATGTCTTCCCATGGAGTGAACCAAGTCTCTCAGTTCTGCAGCTGTTCTAATGTGAAACCAAGATTGAATGATTGCTTCTATTAACTGGCTTTTATTGCTGAGTCGCTTCTGACTAACAAGTTTCTTTAATCGGCTCCATAGATTTTCAATTAGGTTGAGCTATTCCCAGGTCATTCCATCAGTAGAATATGATGATCTTGAAACTCCAAAAGAAAAGTGTTATTAGCCATCAAGCCTCAAAAATACACTTTTCCCAAAAGGTTTCCACAATTTTGGCCACCACTGCACATGAACTTTGGTTAAAGCTATCCCTGCCTCTTTGCTAGAACCCTCACATTGACCAAAAAGGCTAGATTTTTCTTCCAGAAATGCAACAGGAAAGAAGTGACCTTCTTCAGAGAAACCAGGATCCATCCACTTACTGTCAATGATGTCTCCAAGCCCTTGAGCGCGAAGTAGATCTTTCAGCCGTGTGACTTCTTCCTTCAGTTCCCGCACCAGCTTGGCGTTGGGATCCTCGTTGATCACTGCGTTGCATTTGATCTGCTTGGCCCGATCGGCGTATCTGGACAGATTGGTTTATTGAGATAAAACAACAGCAATAATGTACGTTTAAACATCCATCCCTTGGCAATGGTCAAGAATCTCGGAAGATAAGACTCCCAAACAGGAGTGAAATCCTCCCGGTTCGGCCAAATCAGTAGTTTCGAGGTTCGAGGTTCATTTTATTTATATGCCGCCCTATTCCCAGCGGGACTCAGGGCGGCGCACAAACCCAAGGGGGGGGGGAGGGAAAAACACAAAAACTACAAAAAGTACAGGGCATTTAAAACAACCAACAGCCACGCGATTCGAGAGGGGAAGGGAACTCATCGACCCCAGGCCTGCCGACACAGCCAGGTTTTAACGGCTTTTCGGAAGGCCTGGAGAGAGGTGAGGGTCCGAATCTCTGCGGGGAGCTCGTTCCAAAGGGCCGGAGCCGCCACAGAGAAGGCCCTCCCCCGGGTAGTGGCCAGATGACATTGGCTAGTAGACGGAACCCGGAGGAGGCCTAATCTGTGTGATCTAATGGGTCTTTGGGAGGTAATTGGTAGGGACAATTGTCCTTGGTTCTACAAACCAGTAGTAAAAAAAAAAAAACCTTCCGGGGATCACGCAGCTCATCTGTGAGCAGCGGAAGCTTCCCCCCCCCCCCCCCACACACACTTTTTAAAGCATTTTTTTCCTGCCAGTTCAGATGACTAGGCAGGGGAAAAAATGCTTTAAAAAGCAGAGGGGAAAGCTTTCGACAATCACTCCGCTCACAGTTGAGCTGTGCAATCCTTGGAAGCTTCTCCCCCCCCCCTGCCTTTTTTTTTAAAGCATTTTTTCCTGCCTATTTGCCTGAACCGGTAGGAAAAAAAATGCTTTAAAAAGTTGACCACGCCCACCCAGTCACATGAACCCCCACCACCAAGCCACACCCACAGAAACGGTGGGGGAAAAAGTTACCGCATTTTTCGGAGTGTAAGACACACCGGAGCATAAGACGCACCAAGGTTTTGAAGAGGCAAATTAAAAAAAAAAGTTTTTGCACTCTGCAGACCTCCCAAAAATGGCCCATTTTTCATGAAAACGGTCCCTGGGGGGTGGACCCCCCCAAAATGAGAAAAAAACGGCCCATTTTTTTTCTTTAAAAAAAAGGGTATGCATAGCCTTTAGGAGCCTTGCAGTGCGCTCCTGGGGGTTGGGGGGCATAATTGAGCCCGTTGTTTGCTCATTTCTGCCCTCCCCAGACCGCAGGAGCACTCTGAAAGCTTCTAAAGGCTATGCACGGCCATTTTGGTGAAGGGGGTGGGGTTTCAGTAGGCAAAAAATGGCTTATTCAGTGTATAAGACGCAGCCAGATTTTCAGCCTCTTTTTTGAGCGGAAAAAGGTGCATCTTATACTCTGAAAAATACAGTAGATTTCACTACTACTCCCAAAGGGTTTTATGTAGATCAGCCTGAAGATGTGTGGACTTCAACTCCCAAAATTCCCCAGCCAGCATCTCTGGGAGTGGTTACAAACTCGAGTCGCATTGCCTAAAACAAGGGAGAAAATATGGAAGAGAAACCCCCTCGTTTTCTAATCCCGTTCAATACCTTAATGTGCTTAATGTTTCATCATAGTTGATGTCTGCTGGGCTCAAAGCAGCCACCATAGCCGTTCTGGAGTTGCCACCTAGAAAGCAGAAATGCAATCAGATCAAGGAAGATCAACCCTGAAGGCCAAATCGTGAAAAGACTCAGCAAAAACCCACCATAATTATAATCATAATTATCTAGCCCTGTGATGGCAAACCTGTGGCACCTGTGCCAGAGATGAAACGCAGAGCCCTCTCTGTGGGCATGCGCACCATCACCAGCTGATCTTCTGGTTTCCGGCATGCACATGTGCGCCAGCCAGCTGGTCCCTGCGAGCACTGGAGCCCCAGAAAACAGCCTGAAAAACGCCCCAAAACTAGACCGTTTTTGGACCTTTTTCCGGGCTTTTTTCAGGCCACTTTGGGGGCTTTGGGGGGCTTTTCAGGATGTTTTGGTGGCATTTTACGTTGCCTTTGA
This sequence comes from Thamnophis sirtalis, assembly GCF_051295495.1. Classification (NCBI taxonomy): domain Eukaryota; kingdom Metazoa; phylum Chordata; class Lepidosauria; order Squamata; family Natricidae; genus Thamnophis; species Thamnophis sirtalis. The sequence goes on from NW_028261395.1 coordinate 40,888,207, forward strand.
GGTGTTTTCAGGCAATTTGGGGGGCATTTTCATGCCCCAAACAACTGGCATGAAAACCACCCAAAAACGGCCTGAAAATGGCTCGAAAAATGGTCTGAAAAATGGCAAAAAAACAGGCATGTGCGCACAGGTCAGCTGGTTTTCAGGTTTTTGGTGCTCCAGCGCATGTACCTGCATGCACATGCCTTCCAGCATGGGCACTCAGTGCCAAAAAGGTTCGCCATTACTGATCTAGCCCATCGTCAGGATGTGAGAAGGCCACTAAAAGCAGGGATTTAAAAAAAAATATATGTCTGTTGTGGCCCAGCAGGATCCGCTTGAGCTGCTGATGGAATCAGATAGTAAGAAACATATGAGTCTGCCAGGGAAGATGTGGAGGACTCTGGGCAGGTTTCAGACTCAGAGCAGGGACCAGAGAGGCTGGTTGGCCACCAGGAGGCACCTGAGGCATGGAGCAGTGGGGAGGATTCAAGGCAGTTTGTTCCTGACGCCAGACAAAGAAGGGCAGAGAAACGGAAGCACCAGCTGCGGAGGCAGACTCAGAGACGATAATTAAGCCCAGGTGGTTGTGGTTTGGCCCCTCCCAAGAGACTATATAAGTAAAGAAGTGGGGAGGGGTCATTTGCAAGATACAACCGTTTGAAACAGTATTGGAATACTCTGTCTGTCGTGTATCTGTGCCTGTTGGATTTTCAACTAGTCTTGTATGTGAGTCGTGTCTGGGCCTTCAGCCAAAGGAGTTGATAAAGCCGTGATTAAAGAGTGGCAAACAGCCAAGCCTGTGTCTGGGTGATTTGCAGGTCGGAAGGGGGGGGGGGTCAGAACACATGTCGGTATCATAACAGCATTGTGAAAGGTTGATATCTGTCGCCTTGAATATCAGAAGAGGAATTAGAATCCCATTTCAGATAAGCTGGGTTTCATTTCTGGGTTAGCTAAACCAACGAAAGTTGGTTGCATTTCCACATCCCGCTACCAAATATACCATAGTTTGAAAATCAGATTAGCAGAGTTGCCAAAAAGAGACAAGTCACCTTACAGTTTGATGAGTTGTGTGAACGCTAGTTTTACATTGGCCAAGTCTATGAAAGAAAATTGCAAATTCTTGGTCCCAGATGACCAGTGCAAAGTTACAATCAGAATTTGTTCCACTCCAGAGTCATAGTGCTTTAGATCCTTGCTTGGAAAACACAGCTGATTAAACTGACATTTTTAAAAGACCAAAGTCCAGGCTTCAAAGACAGAGGATCTAAACGTTATGGCCTATAAAGCCTGTTGCTTCACCAAACAGGGCCATTCTTTGCAGAGAGGTCTACCGCGTGTAAAATAATGGCTAGTTATTCGGGAGTGAAACTTTAAAAAAACGAAAGGAAAAGGTTATCTCAACTTCATACCTAGGTTTTCCCGAAGTAGCCACGTCAGCACAGAATCCCTGTAGGGAATGAAGTCCGTTTTCTTTTTCTTCTTACTCTGCAAAAAGGACATTTTGCACTTAAGGGATGGTTATCGTAAAAGACACTTGCAGTGAGGGGGGTATCCAAGCTGGTGGCCTGCCACTTCCACAGAATGCGATAGGGAGCTACGGCGATTCTCCTAAGAAGGGGACACTTTAGTAGACTCTAAGACAGGGGTGGGATTCTACCAATTTGGACTGGTTCGGGTGAACCGGTAGCTCCAACGATCAGATGGGCCCACCATCCCAGGCTATTTTCCTACCTTTATCTTCTCAGCTGATTTGCGTGTGAATCAGCTGTGTTACTCCTCCAAAGAAACCAAGATTTCTTCAAATTGTGCGCGCACAAATTGTGCAATCATCGAACCGGTTGTTAAACCGGGAGGATCCCACCACTGCTCTAAGAACTTTTTTTTTATCCTTAAGAGAAGCAGAAGATCTGAAGCTGCCCATTGGTTTTGGCACAGAGGGGAAAACTGGAAATGGCAAGCCCCATCTTAGAAGAGGAATTAGAGACAAAAAGAAGGACGCTCTTAAGAAAGGAAGGAAGGAGGAAGAAAAAAAAGAAAAAAAAATAAATAAAAGGAAGAAAGGAAGGAAAACAAAAGAAAGGAAGGAAGAAGAAAGAAATAAAAGAAACGAGGGAAGGAAAAGAAAGGAAGGAAGGAAAAAGAAAGAAAGAAAGAAAAATAAAAGAAAGGAAGGAAGAGAAAAGAAAGGGAAGGAAGGAAGGAAAAAGAAAGGAAGGAAGGAAGGAAAAAGAAAAGAAGGAAGAAGGAAGGAAGGAAGACGAAAGAAAGAAGAAATAAAAGAAAGGAAGGAAGAGAAAAGAAAGGGAAGGAAGGAAGGAAAAAGAAAGGAAGGAAGGAAGGAAGGAAGGAAAAAGAAAGGAAGGCAGGAAGAAAGATGAAAGAAAGAAAGAAAGAAAAAAAGAAAGAAGAAAAAAGGAAGGAAGGATGAGAAAACAAAAGGAAGGAAGGAAAGAAGGAAGGAAGAAGAAAGGAAGAAAGAATAAAGGAAGGAAGAGAAAAGGAAGGAAGGAAGGAAAAAGGAAGGAAAAAGGGAGAAAGAAGGAAGAAAGAAGGAAGAAAAAATAAAAGAAAGGAAGGAAGGAAAAGAAAAGGAAGGAAGGAAGGAAAAAGAAAGGAAAAAGAAAGGAAGGAAGAAGGAAGAAGAAAGAAAGAAAGAAAGAAAGAAAGAAAGAAAGAAAGAAAAAGGAAGGAAGGAAGGAAGGAAGGAAGGAAGGAAGGAAGGAAGGAAGGAAGGAAGGAAGGAAGGATCTGCTGCAATGCACCGAAGTGTTTCCCAAAACATCTGTCAGGATAAGGACATTTTATTATCCAAATTACAAGGCCCTCCTGGATAGAATTTTCTTCATTTCTCAGCAGACAGAAACGGGGAACTGTGGGACAAAACAAAGCCAGGCCAGCTTTGCTCCATATATTTCTTCCTATATTTCTCTCTCTCTCTCTCTCTCCCCCTCCCTCCCACCCAACTGAGTTTTCCTTTGCCAAGAAGGAAACACATTTTCTGGCCTTAAAATCATGGTTGTAAAAATATGATTTTATAGCACGGAAGGGCTGATCCTCCAGGAACACACGACTGGGAGCCTTGTCTCGGATGTGCATGTGGGCTTGGATCCTGGCCACAATTGTGAGGGGTGAGCCAAAAGGCAGCCGATGAATCTAATCAGGATCGAGAACAGATGCTTTGCTTCAAAACAAAGAAACAAAATCCAACTCCTTTTGGATTTTTTTTTTCTTTTAGAGAGAGAGAGAAAGAGGGAGAGACTGCTATTCTACGTATGCCTGAATGCATATAAAGGTAAAGGTTCCCCTCGCACATATGTGCTAGTCGTTCCCGACTCTAGGGGGCAGTGCTCATCTCTGTTTCAAAGCCAAAGAGCCAGCGCTGTCCGAAGACGTCTCCGTGGTCATGTGGCCGGCATGACTCGGCACCGAGGGCTCACGGAACGCTGGTCCCTTCCCACCAAAGGTGGTCCCTATTTTTCTACCTGCATTTTTTAAGGTGCTTTCGAACTGCTAGGTTGGCAGAAGCTGGGACAAGTCACGGGAGCTCCCTCCGTTACGCGGCTCTAGGGATTCGAACCGCCTAACTGCCAACCTTTCTGATCGACAAGCTCAGCATCTTAGCCACTGAGCCACTGCATCTCCGTCATATAATATATCAACGCATATGCTATATGCTACATGCTACATACTACAGCCCAGATATTAAAAGACACCTAAAGTGAGCCACGTGTGATCCAATCACACGTTTTTGAAGCAGAGAATGCTCTCTGCAGGACTGTCTTTGATATAGAAAAATTTGCTCATGCCAAGACAATACCGCAGAAAAGAACATTTTCTTTAAAGGGGCAGGGTATCTCCAGCTGCTCCCAACATGCCTGCTTCGAGAAAGCTAGTCCAGAGTTGTGCTCCTTAGCAAAACAGTTTTCACTCCTACAGGGGAGGCTTACTCTCAGTCAAAGGGTGCCACTGCCCTCACGGATCAATCGAGATTGACTGTATTTACAGTCAGAGAGCAACCACAATAAAAAAAGAATCTGTGGCTTCTTCCAACGGGCTCATCCCAATCTTTGAAGCAGGCACGCTTGGAATGCGAGAGAGGGTTAGGTGGGTGGGACTGTGTTTTCTTTAGAAGCTCATGGCTAGCTAGGAACCAACAGGGACTAAAGCAGTGTTTCCTAACCCTGGAAACGTGAAGATGTGTGGACTTCAACTCTCCCAATTCTCCAGTTTGCATGCTCTCCAGTTTGCATGCTGGCTAGGGAAGGTTGACTCAGCCTTTGGTCCTTCCGAGGTGGGTCAAATGAGGACCCTGTCTTATTTTGGGGGAAACACGGTATAAGTATCAGGCTTGCAGCCATCTTTCCTTTTTGGTCTTTGGCCTGCCACACTTTCTATTATTCTACTATGCATCTTCTATTGTGGGAAAATGGGAGAGGGGAATTATACGGAGTTAGATGATATGTAGCCATAACAACATCCTTTCTAGAAAGCCAAGGTCATTCTTTGTGTTTGCCCTTCTGCACATGACCAGAACTGGACGAAACTGGTGGAAGCTGCCAGTATGGCAGTGGATGATTGGACCATGTGATGGACTTGTGGGTGTGGGGATAAAATCCTGAACTTTTAACTGGGTGGGAAAACCAGGAAGCTTTCAGATTTGGGTTTTCCCAGATGTGCCAATATGTCTCTCTTAATCAATTGGAACTTTGAGGAATCCTTTGCCTCTGACTCGAATTTACTTTCGGATGTTATTTGAACCCTGACAATAAGTGCTATTGCTATTCTGAGGGTTGAAGTCCACATATCTCCAAGCTGCCAGGATTGAGAAATACTGTTCTACAGGCTACCACATTCAGTGACCACTCTTCACCCATCATACCTTGCTGGTGCAGTTATCCTAGTTTTGGAAGCAGCGAATGGAAAAAAGAAGATAAAAGTGAGGTAGAACCCCAAACAGGGAATTTTAATCAGTAACGAAGAATCACAGACAAAGCTCCACTATCATTTCCCTCAAAGAAACACACCTGTTAGTCTTACCTCCCATCACCCAAAAAATGCAAGCCATCCATATCATAACTCTAGGATACAGGTAGCTATGAAAAGCCTCAGGGTGGACAGAAGCTGTGCACGACAAACAAACAAACAGCAAGGGCTTTAAACCAACTCAAAATTAGCCAGATAAATGGGGCGAAGATTAGCCCACCACATATACCAAGTTCCAATACAGGTAGTCCTCGAGTTAAGACCACAAGGGAGGCCAGAATTTCCGCTGCTAAGCAAGGCAGTTGTTAAGCGAGCTGTTCCCCATTTTACGAGCTCTTTTTCTGTGCACATGGGCTTTGTTTGTTTGTTTGTTTATTGGATTTATATGCCGCCCCTTCTCCCAAAGGACTCAGGGCGGCGTACAACATTAAAAAAACACATTATAAAAGTTAAAAAGGATATTAAATAAAGTATCCAAGAACAAACCCAATTGATATTAACAATACAATTTTAAAAATTAGATTAAAATTAACAATTAAATGAATCATTTATTTTATTCTGTTCAGGCCAGGCAGGCTTGCTGGAAAAGCCAACTTTTTAGGGCGTGTCGGAAGGACCGGAGTTCGGGGATTATACGAAGCTCCAGGGGCAGCTCATTCCAGAGGGAAGGCGCTCCCACAGAGAAGGCTCTCCCCCTGGGGGTCGCTAGCCGACACTGTCTGGCCGTCGGCACCCTGAGGAGGCCAACTCTGTGGGATCGCACTGGACGGTGGGAGGCTACTGGTGGCAGTAGGTGGTCTCGCAAGTACCCTGGGCCTAAGCCGTGGAGCGCTTTGAAGGTCATAATTAGTACCTTGAATCGCACCCGGAAAAAAACGGGCAACCAGTGGTTCGGTCAAGCTGTGAGCAAACAATTCAGGAAAAGTCCCAAGCTCCATCAGGAACCTTTCAGGGTCCATCAGGCGCCTGGGGCGGAACCATCTAGTCGGTTCCGCCTCCCTGCGGTGAGGGATAGCAGTATGGAAGTCAAGCCTGATGAGGAAATGATCAGACCATGACAAGAGTTGGATAGAAATATCCCCTAAATCTAGATCATTCATCCATTGCCCAGAGACAAAAATCAGGTCGAGCGTGTGTCCCCTGTTATGGGTGGGGTGTGAATTAGGTCCATAGCCGTCATGGAAGACATGAACTCCCGAGCTGACTCGGATGTCTCGCCAATGGAAGGCAGATTGAAATCCCCCAGGATCATCAGGGGGGATCATCAGGGGAAATCAACCGCCAATCTGCATCCAGCAGCTCGGGCAGGGCTGATGAAACATAGCAGGGAGACAGGTACGTAACAAAAAGGCCCACCTGGACTCCAAGGCCCCATTTCACAAAAAGGGACCCACACCGGCCTATCTGAGGCACAGTGACCTCCTGAGGTCTGAGACTTTCCCTAATAACCAGCACCACACACACACACACTCCTGCTCTGGGCTCTCGGCTGGTGAAACACCCGGGGGTGCGAGAAGGGTGATGCGGGTCAGAACACGTGATCGCTCTTAAGCTGCGAACCCGCATCCCCTGAACATAATTTGGCCCTCGGCCCCCACCATATCTGCCTCTCCCACAAACAGTAGAGATGGACCCCCCCCCCCCCATGGAATGGCTTAATGTCTCCCCCGGAATCCCAACCCTTCCCAGCACTCCTGACCCGGTATCCATTAGTTAGCTCTGGCCTGTGCCCTGGCAGACTCCCCCCCCCCCCAAGCCTGTATGAGACATCCGGATCAAACCCCCGCCCCCCCTTAAAATTTGATCTAAAAACCCCTGTAAGAAACCGCTAAGAAGTCTCTTCTTCGCATGCCACCTCTCGGGATCCCAAGATCCATCATTAAGGAAGCGTCTTGATAGGCAAGAAGGCCATCCCCGGGAAAGGGGGAGTTCACGAAGGGCATGTGCAAGTTGAGCTGGGCACGCATGTGCATGCACCCTAACCCACTGCTCACACATATCGAGCTGCATCCACACATGGGCACATTGGCCTGCCACGCATAGGGCCCAGTTCTGAATAGGCTGTGGCCTGGGGCTTGGTGACCCTTGCACTATAAGAATGACTATTAGGTTAGGTTAGGTTAGGTTTATTTCATTTATATGCCGCCCTATTCCCGGAGGGACTCAGGGCAGCTAACAAACCCAGGGGAGGGGGGTAATACAAACAACTGTAAGTCGAGGGCTACCTGTAGTAGAGTAGTAGATCTGGGTTGAGCTGCTAGGCTGCACCATCCATGCATTGATCACTCTTGTGACTTTGAGTTTGGAAGTGAAGCAGGCGGGAGGTGCATGTGCAGGCACAGGGGGACACACACATATGCGCAGGAGTCGCACTCATGCATGGAGGGCAGGGTGAATGTGGGGGGAAGTGCTTCTCCCCTGCAGCCCGTTTTTGCTCCCAGGAAGCTTCAGGGAGGACTACTAGGAGTGGGGGTCAAATGCATATGTGCAGGGAGGGGAAGCGCAGGGGGTGGTCTCATGCGAATGAGCAAGAGGGGGAGCGCACAGGGATGTTTGTGTCGCAAGCACATTGCATTCTTTTGGTATGCAATGACAAAAAGGTTAGCCATCACCGAGATAAAACCTAAATCTGTTAACATGATACTCTCTCTCTCTCTTTCTCCCCCCCCCCCCCCACTCTCTCTCATACACACACCCATACCCACGACTCCTGGAAACAAATGTCCCTTTCACGTCTCACCTGGGACTAAGCCCCAATGAGCAACCCTCTTTTTTAAGGAGCTCCAAAAAATCTGGACTTACCACTTCCGCCAAGGCTGAAATCACCTTCCCCAGTGTGGTGAGGGACTTGTTGATATTTGCTCCTTCCTGGAATGGGAATCAGAGGGAAACAAACATTGCTCAAAGGCCAGACAGTGGGGAAACACAACCTTGCTTCCCTGTCCTTAAGCGGGCTGGGTGTTGATTGATTTCAACTGCAGCAGGGATCTTAATGCCTGGATCTGCCCAGGGGTCGGGTCTCCAGTAAACAATGGCTGAAGAGGACAACAGTCAGTTCTTCAAGCACATTCCTGAAGCTGGCAGGGAGTTGTTGTGGCCCGCCTGAGGCCAGCAGAGCTGGCAGCAGACTTGGACAGTGAGGAGGTTGGGGAGGAAGATGGGCCAGTCCTGGAGTCTAGGGAAGGCTCTGATGAGGGCTCTGTGTCCGAGGCAGAGAGGGGGCCGGAACTGTCTGACAGTTACCAGCTGCCTTCAGAGTCGGAGATCAGTGGGGCACAAGAACAGTTGGAGCCTGTTCCCAGCGTGCACATGCGCAGTGTTGCCAGATGAAGGGAACAGCTAAAGAACTGGGGTCGACTTGGGAGTAAGGCCACAGGTGGACGGTGGATGGCCCCTCCCAGAGGACATAAAAGAGGAGCGAAGGAGGAGTGGAGTTTGCAGGAGACAATTTGTTTATTCCTGCATTGCAATCCACTGTTTATCGGGACTAGGACTTGGCTTCGTGCTGCTGGGGAAACCTAAGTTAGAGCAGGAGCTTTGAAGACGAGGGGCAGGAGTTGGTCTCTCCGAAAACGGGGCAAAAGAGCCCATCAAGGAATCACACTGCTCAGATCATGATCAAGAGGGCAACTTCAGGCACTGGTGGAGGAGGAGGGGGGAGCTTTCCCACAAACTGAAGAATAATGCCCATTTGCCATAAAGACCCCATCCGTGGGAGCTTATACCTTTAATCGAGTCCCTTTGGCACCAGTAGAATCAGCTCTCTCACTCCCGGCGAGGTCCACCAGACTGATTTTGCTCACCTGGAAAGAAGAGGCAGGGAGCGTTCAGGACTAAGACCCAGAGGAAAAACAACTGATCAGATGGTTGTAATGTGAGAGGATCCAACAGGACCGGGATTGCATAATGTTCCATGCGGCCAGTACAGCCTTCATGGATATACAGTGCTCAATAAATGCTCTGCTTTTTGTTGTGGTTTTCCAAAGTATTATCCCAGGCTGGAAAGCTTCTCTCCCACTGGGGATGTGCGTTTTTTTTAAACATGCAATTCCCGTTAGAATTTTAATTACCATATTTTTCAGATTATAAGACACACCTAGATTTAGAGGAGGAAAACAAGAAAAAAAAGGGGGTTGGGCCTCCGTGCATCCCGTTTTTGCCCTCCCCATCCTCCCGAACCCTCCACACATTCTGTTTTCACCAAAAAAGGGCCCATATTTGAGTGCTTCTGGGAAAAAGGTGTGTCTTATGCTACGAAAAATACGGTATATCCAACTCAAGAAAAGGTGGGTTTTTTTAAAAAAAAAAATGGGGGGATGAGTTTTCCAAAGATTATCCAAGAGATGTATGGTATTCCTTCCTATCCTACTCCTTGAAAAACAGCTATCAGAGTCTCCCAGCAGCTCTGGATCCATTGCAAGGATCGATTCCCGTGGCTATTTTCCAGGGGGACAAAATAAGATTACCTTCTCGGTGGAAAGGTTGGTTTCAGCATCGTGCTTCTTCTGAGTGAAAACTATGGTGAAGACAGCATGAGAGCGACTGCTAGTCTCGTTCATGTTGGTGGCCGCTACCGTCCTTGGGAAGGAAAAAGGGAACGCATTTTTATGCTTAGAGAATACAAAAGATAAAGATAAGGCAAGAAGATAAAGCAGAAATGTTTACATCAATTGCTTTATTCAAAGAGAATATATTTATGGATTTTGTGCTTATGATGCAAAACAAAAAACAAAAACCCCGAAATATTGACTTTGGTTTTGCCGATTAGATAAATCTGTTCTCATAGAAATAGCGAGTTATATACTAATGCAAGGGTCAGCAAAGTGCAGCTCTGGAGCCGCATGTGGCTCTTTCCTCCCTCTGCTGCGGCTCTGTCACGCACAATTTTGAGAGGAGCTTCCTGTGGGAGGGGGGAGAGAAGCACAGTGTGCCAGAAGACGACTCTATGGCAAGGGGAGCGTTTTCCAGTTGTCTCCACAATTGATAGGACTTTCGGTTATGACAGGTAGAGGAAAAAGTACGCCGCACTAGGAGGAGACTCTATGGTGGGGGAACTGAACTTCCGGTCAGGTCCACAATTGAACAGGGGCCTTCCGGTTAGGACTTTTGTGGCTCCCAGTGTTTTCTTTACTGTGGGAAATGGGTCCAAATGGCTCTTTGAGTGTTTAGGTTTGCCGACCCCTGTACTAATGTGTAAAAGTAAAAAGTTGGGGCTGGAATGTTGTAATCTTGTACTGTGCTAAAAAGAGTCGGAAGTCAACGCTTTTTGCTTTTTTCCTCTTGTACCTCATTATTTTCTTTTCTCCTCTCTTTTTCTCTATCTTAATTTCCTATTTTTATTTTTCCTTGTATTTGATACATTGATACAATAAAAGTTAGGAACGAACACACACACACACACACACACACACACACACACACACACACACACACACTTACACTTTGGGTCAGACAGAGAATATTTCCCCAAGTATTCTCCCTTGTAAAGGGGAGCAGATCTTGGCTAAATGGTGGAGCCACACAAATCAGAGGGTATTTTCACTTCCAGTTGATGTCGTGGCGATATCAGACACAGGGAATACACATTCCCTGTGCTGATTTCTCCCTATTTGTGGGCTCCAAGAAGAGCCAAAGTCGCCTTGTAGGGGCGGTGAAGCAAAGAGGGGCACCCTGTGAGGTCGCAGAGAGTCGCAGCTCTCCTGTCTGAGAGCTGTTTCAGCAACGGCAAGGAGAAGAGACAGCCTAAAGATGGCTGCCACAAAGCTGGGACAATCGAGGAACAACTGGCGCTGGAACAAAGTAGGTGAGCAGTGACTGGAACTGGGGTAGAGGATTCTTTTTTGCCTTAAATCAGAGGGCATTTTCCATGAGAGGTGAGAAAGTTTTGCCTGCTTCTGTAATGAAGCCTCTTTTTCCCTTTCTTTTCAAATGCTTTAGGCACAGCTACATTTAAATTTTATAATCGCCACCAACTTTAATACAGCTGCTCTGAAGCAAAATAATCACCGGAAGGAATTTAATACTGCAGTCTTTTTCCCAAATGGTCCTTTTTAATCAGTTAATAATGTAAAACACAAAAATGCAAAAACAAATAGTAAGAAAAATAGGGGAGGGAAAAGGGAAGGGAAAGGTGTAGGGAAAAAAGGGGAAAAGAAAAAAAAGGCATTGACTCACGACTCCCTTTGGTGCAGTACAATAAGATAGTAATATCAAACCTCTACTTTTTTCTTTTAAATAATAGTAACAAAATAGCAATTTCTATAACAACACATCTATTGGTAAAGCTCAAAATCAACATTTCGTTTTTTCCCCACCTCAAGCACAAAGTGCAGAAGCGGTTTCCAAGTACGGTAGAAACTAAAGTAATTATGGGGCTTTTTTTTCTTTTATCAAAGCTGACATAGTCCAGTGTTTCTCAACCTTGGCCACTTGAAGATGTCTGGACTTCAATTCCCAGAATTCCCCAGCCAGCAAATGCTGGCTGGGGAATTCTGGGAGTTGAAGTCCAGACATCTTCAAGTGACCAAGGTTGAGAAACACTGACATAGTCCATTTGGCCATCTCTGTCAACTCCATCAACTATTGCAGCCGTAATAATGCACTCTTAGCAATCATTTTCTTAATAAGCCTGTTTTTATATAGCAAGCTGATATTTCAGTCAAAAAGTTCTTTTACTTCTAGAATAGCCAACCAGAAAATGTTCCCGTAAGTAAGTTTACTTTGATATTTCACCCAAATGGTGCAATCATTATAATTCGGTTTTCAAGAGGCATCATTTCAATGTCAATATATTAGACTACCAACGGTGAGAAGATGATCATTTCACAAATCAAGATTTCAAATATTTCCTCCCCGTCCAGCCCCACAATTAGGTATGAAACTAGTCCTGGACTTAAGGCCGCAACTGAGCCCAAAACTGAGGTTGCTAAGTCAAACATTTGTTAAGTGAGTTCCCCCTATTTTACGACTTTTCTTGCCACAGTTGTTAAGTGAATCATTACATTTGTTAAGTTAGTCACACAGTTGCTAAGTGGATCGGGCTTCCCTATTGACTTTGCTTGTCAGGAGGTTGCAAAAGGGGATCACGTGACACACCCCCCAGGACACTGCGACGGTCATAAGTATGAGCCAGTTGCCAAGCGCCTGGATTTTGATCACATGACCACGGGGATGCTCACACTGTTAGTGTGAAAAATGCTCCTAAGTTGCTTTTTTTCGATGCTGTTATGGCTTTCAGCAGTTCACTAACTGAACTGTTGTAAGTCAAGGAGTACCTGTACAAGCTGCAAGAGCCCTGAAGTGCAAAGACACTAACCTTGCTTTATTCCCAGCATCCATGAGGTCTGCGATATCGGTGTAAGAAGTGACAGCAAGCTTGGACAGATCTTCCACATAAGGCCCGAGCAGTGGGTGTTCCCGGACCCGCAAATTCCCTTTGTTTTTGGGGTTTAGCAAGTCTCGAACTCTCTCGCAGTAGATCTCCATGTAACTGACCTACAAGAAAGGGACAACAATAGAAAATTGTGACACACCGGGGGGGGGGGGGGGGAGGATTGCTAGTACAGGTAGATCTCGGTTTACGACCACAATTGAGCCCAAGATTTCTGCTGCTGAGACATATGTTAAGTGAGTTTCCCCCTCCCATTTTACAACCTTCCTTGCCACAATTGTTAAGTGAATCCCTGCAGTTGTGAAGTTAGCAACACGGCTTTAAACTGAATCTGCCTTTCCCAATGACTTTGCTTGTCAGGAGGTCACCAAAGGGGATCACATGACCCCGGGACACTGTGATTGTCATAAATATGAGACGGTTGCCAAGCTGACTATTTTCTATTATTTCAGTTGCCAAGTGTATATATTTAAATGAGGTAATTCAAATGAGGCTTAGATCTGACTGTCAGGTTTCCGAAAGATGCTCTAATTGATTCATGAGCCTCAAGCCAAGTTTCAAAAGAAAACCAGTCATTTATTAGGAGCACCATTTTGGCAATACTCTATTGCAGTCAGATCTAAGCCTTATTTGAATTATAGATGAACTTTACCCCTGTTCCTTCACTCCCCTCAGTCTGTGTCATAAATCACATTTTCCAATGAGGTGCACCCCTCACAAGCCTGTTGTAATAATCTGAGATCCGACTCTAGCTGAAGGTATGCATGGAATGCGCTCCCCCCCCTTTCTTCACCATGGCAATTTTATGAGTTGACACCAAGCATCTGAATTTTGATCACATGGCCATGGGGATGCTGCAATGGTCGTTAAGTGTGAAAAAGGCTCATAAGTCATTCCCTCCCCGGTGCTGTTGTAATTTTGAACGGTCACTAAATGAACTGTTGTAAGTTGAGAACTATCTGGACAGAAGAGGCAGGTAATGGAAAGGAAAATGGGAGTTCCAAAAGTTGAGTCATAAGTGCTGATTTAGAAAAACTCCATTATTCATCACAAGGGCACTTTAGGGCCAAGACATCAATAAGTATTTTGAGAGCTTCTCTAGATCACTCAGGTATGTAAAGGAAAAGATGAGAAGAATTGCAAGAAGCGATGAGGTAAGGACCCACACAAATAGCTGTGAGGTCAAGGAGCCATCTTATGTAAAACCGAGCCACTCTTTTAAGACTGCCCAAAATAGTTTCCTCTGAAGGGCAGCTGCCAACTTCCACTCTTCTCATTTCTTGAAAACATTGGGTGTCACGAGAGGGGATAGGGAAGGGGCAAGAGAAGTGGTAGAAGTGGTAGAGGGGGCCAGGGCCATCCGACAGTTATCAGCTGCCTTCAGAGTCAGAGATCAGTAGGTAGAACAGCTGGAGCCTGTTCCCAATGTGCACATGTGCAGAACTGCCAGGAGAAGGGAACAGTTAAGGAACAAAGGCCGATTCAGGAATAAAGGCACAAGTGGACAGTGAATGGCTCCTCCCATAGGGAATAAAGAGGAGCAAAGGGGGAGGGGAGTTTGCAGGAGACAATTAGTTTGTTTAATTAGTGTGAAGATTAGTGCCAAGTATTTTCTTATACAGCATTGCATTTGGAAGATATCAGCCTGGCAGCTCTACAAGCCTGATAAGGTCTGTGGTTGTAAATTCACCCTTGAAAGACTGTTTGCTGGGACTTTGCTGGATGTGAATGAGAGGAATTCACATTACCTTAATAAAAAGGGGTTTTGTTGGAACAAGGAGTCTGCTTCGTGATTTTTTTCACCACGTTGAAAAAAAAACCCCATAAATCTGAATCTCCACCAAGTCAACCTCTTCGTGCATACGGACAACCTGCTTACCTCCACGGAGTAAGAAATTTCCTCGTTGCTGTTGTCGTTGATCATCTCAAAAAGCTCTTCGCAAAGCTAGAAAGAAATGAAGAAGCATCAAGCTATAGTTATGTGAAAAGGAGAACCAGGATATTGGGTTAGATAGAACAATACCACCTCGGTTGGCCGCCCGCTCCAAAATGCATTGGGAGATTCCTAATTTAGCGTCAGCCAACCAAAATTCATGAAAGGTAAAGCCTATTGGCACTTTTTATAGTTTCTCATGGTAACCAAAGTGGGAAAGCAGCTTGAGTAAAAGGAGGAAATGGGCCTTCAAAACTCAAATACATAGGGTGTAAGCTACAAGAATCACCTCAGCGAAATAGGTGGCATACAAGTCTAATAGTGTGTGTGTGTGTGTGTGTGTGTGTGTGTGTGTCTGTGTCTGTGTCTGTGTCTGTGTCTGTGTGTTCCAGCATAACTCTGGAACGCCTCGAGCAATTTCAACCAACTTGGTACACAGATGACTTACTCTCTGGAGAAAAATACTGTGGGGGTAAGACACCCCTAACGCCCCGCGGAGTGTGTGTTCTGCTAAGATACAGCCTGTTGTGCCATACTGCCATACTGGATTCTACTGTACAGCACAGTGGAGTTGCCCTGGTAATTGCTTCACAGTACTCCTCAAGGGGGCTCCCTCTAGTAAGCGGGAAAATCCAACATTAGAAATTACCGTTGGTCCAGACATTTTCCCCATATAAATAAATACCTGCGCAATGTCGAGTTATCAGCCAGTAAAAAAATAAAAATAAAGATGATTGAAAATAGGAAATTTGGGTTGCAACTCCAAATGGTGATGATTACAGAATACCAGAGTTGGAAGGGACCTTGGAGGTTTTCTACTCCAACCCCTACTCAGGTAGGAAGCTGTATCCCATTTCAGACAAACAGTTGTCCACTCTCTTCTTTAAAACTTCCAGTGTGTTGGAACATTATGCAAAATCTTGTCTATTCTGGCATAAAGCGTTAACATTTATTTTTAGAAGAATCCTTTGCATTTTATCCGTTTGGATACTAGGAATCGTAATTTTATATTCAAAATAAATATAGTCTACAAAAGAAATGGCTTTGAAAATATTTGCCATGGCTTCCTTTCTTACAAGTGCAGTGCAGAAACTTGAGTGTGAGCAAAAGATCCTAGAAGATCATGTCAATCAAAACACCACAATCTACAGATTTCAATAAAGGTAAGACAGTTGTGTCTAGGTAGACAGAGCGGGTCGTCAATTTGTGACCAGTTCTTGTTCAGCACACACCCCAAAACAAAACACAAGCCTGTTCTGTTTTCAAGCAATCACTAACTAACTATGGTGTGACACACGAAGTGTAGAAAAATCAGATTTTTCTAATTCTATGTTTTGGGGTACAATAGTTGATTTGCAATTTGTGACCTGCCGAAATAGCTGCTGAAACCAATTTAGATACAGAGCATTATATAATAATTAATTACTTAATTAGATAATTAGAACTGCAGAAAAAACAATTGCTACCAACCTGCCTTCCATCACGTCAAAAAGAGGGCCGTGAAAATATCTACAAACTCTTCACATCCTGGACATAAATTGTTTCAATTCCTACCCTCAAAACAACACTATAGGGCTCTGCACACCAACAACTAGACACAGGGACAATTTTTCCCCCAATGCTATAACTCTGCTTAACAACTAATTTCCACAACACTGTCAAATAATTTACGAAGACTGTATTGCTATTCTTCTTCCCTTCTTCCTAGTATCTATCTCTCCCCACTTATGACTATAACCATGTTGCTTGTATCTTTACAATTCAGATTGTTTTATTTGTTTCCTAGTATGATTTGATTGCTTATTAGTAACCTATGGCTATTACTAAGTGTTATATCTTATGAGTCTTGATGCATATATTTTATTTTTTCTTTTATGTACACTGAGAGCCTATGCACCAAAGACAAATTCCTTGTGTGTCCAATCACACTTGGCCAATAAAGAATTCTATTCTATTCTATATTCTGTTCTGTTCTATTCTATCTTTTCTATTTTGGATTCTTTGACTTCCTCCCCCCCCCAGAGAACCTCAGCTTGAACACCTGGCTAGCATTTCATCTAATCCATACGCTTGAACCAAGCCCTGATCAGATTTTCCCTTCGTAGGTTTTATCAGAAGGCTGACACGCTTCTCAGACACAGGGCCAAATTTTTCGCTCCTAGTCCCAGAGGAGAAAGATTATTTGGATCAACTATTCACAAAAAACAATTATACGAGCTTAGTTTTTGCTCTTCCAATCTCCTTTGTGGTTTTTTTTTTCAAATAACTTAGCATTACAGACTGGAAAATACTGTCTCTCTGTGCCTTTTGAAATTATTTTTAAGAAGGCAGATGGACGGATGGACTAAAAAAGCATCTGAAGGAGTCTCTCATTTCAATGTTTCCTTCAAAATGGGCAGAGTGTATCCCAACTTCACTAAGAAGTGCAAAAGTAATAAACAAATAGAACGGAAAAACAGTTGCAAAATCAACGAAAACAAAATCCAGAGTATTTGGATACCACTTTTCTGACCTAGGCATTGTTTAGATGTCACATCTGAAGTAGGAAAAGGCATTCAAGACTCACAACCAACCACCAAAGTGTCACAAATGCACAATCTGGAAGGAGACGGAAAGTAGCAGAGGCATTTTAAATTTTTTATTAAATACAAGTCGATAAATACCCAGCGTTTTCCAGGATATTTATTTATAGGGAGGAAATGTCCGGACCAAGCGTAATTTTCTAATGTTGGATTTTCCCCCTTACCAGAGGGAGCCCCCTCATGGAGTACCATGATGCTGTTATCATGGCAACTCCACTGCGCTATACAGTGGAAGCCATTTCATGGCAGTACAGTAGAAGCCATTTAAAGGCACAACAGGCTACATCTTAACAGAACACACACCCTGAAGAGTGTTAGGGGTGTCTTACCCCACAGTATTTTTCTCCAGAGAGTAAGTCACCTGTGTACCAAGTTTGGTTGAAAATGCTCAAGATGTTCCAGAGTTATGCTGGAACACACACACACACACACACACACACACACACACACAGCCATTTTTATACAGTATATGTAGACTATATGCTGCCCTTCTCATTACACAGAGACAACATTTGTTTGCAGAAGGGTGTGGGAAGTTATCATCCAGCCCTCTCCCAGAAAAATGAAATATCCTAGGAAATATTGAAAAGGCAGAATATTTCTCTGGATGTGAGGAGAAAGAAACATGTTTTAAAAGACAGAATAGTTGCCTGTAGCTTCCTGCCCATCCCCACTGTTAATGGGCCAAGCTAGTCCACTTTTACATAATAAAGACTTCTCCACTGCAACTGCAGGGGGAAGGGATTAAGGAACTTTACTCAACTCTCCACATGGCATCTGAGAACTCATCCATACCTGGATTCAAGACACAGCCTAGAGCAGTGGTCCCCAACCTTTTTATCGCCGCGGACCAGTCAGCCTTTGATAATTTTACCGTGGCCCGCTGAGCGCGCGCAGGGGCACACAGGGCTCTCTTCCCTGGAGCCTTTGCGCACGGCCCAGGAGCTTTTGCGCACGGCCCAGGAGCCTTTGCGCTGCAGCCTGGTCCTTCGCCTTCCCCCCCCCCCCGGAGAAAGCCGGTCCGGAGAAAGCCAGTCCCCGCGCCTCTCACTCCCACACGCACCACCTCCGAGCGTCACAGCCCCACCAGCCCCGCATAGAGCGAGCGAGCAGCTCAAGGTCACCTCCGGACAGCGGCAGTGGCCCCTTCCAGAAAAACCTGCAGCAAAGGCGCCAGTTAACCACCACCTGCTTACCAGGGTTGGCTGCCTTGGGCGCTTGGGCAAAAGTGGCCCCGAGGAGGTGGACGCGCACAGCTGACGCGCGTCTTTCCGAGCTCCACAAAAAACCCCAATGGCCCCCTTTCGGTGCGGGCTGGAAGCCAGGCGGGAAGTTCCCGTTCTCTTACCTGGGCTGTGACGACTATTGGGGAAGTGTGCAGCGCCTCAGAAGTAAAGCTGCCGCCGCTGATGCCGTTCCTTGGAAGCGACGGAGCGGCTGAGGCAGGAAGGCACGCGGCGGTGGCAGCTGTTCAGCCAGCCGCCTCGCAGGAGAAGAGCCGCTCTTGGGTTTCTCAGGGGGCGGCGGTGGCGGCGGTACCAGCAGCACCCGGGGATTCCACCAGCGCACGCGCGGGCCTTTGGGCAGCTGTTCATGTCCCCCGGCCGCTGCGCGGCCCGGTGCCAGGTACTCCATGGCCCGGCACCGGTCCACGGACCGGGGGTTGGGGACCACTGGCCTAGAGAGTAGCCCTTGCATGGCCCCATGGGAGTCTGACAACCAATCAGAATACATTTCTTACACAGGAACAGGAAACAGAGAGGTGGGACTAAATAGGGTATAAAAAGCCTAGCAAGCCCCTCCCTCAGCTCTTCTCTTCTTTTCCACCAACATTGAAGCATGTGATCACCTTTTCTGTACAGGGTTCAAGCCATGTGGCCCTGTCCAATAATAAACCATCTTTTCAAGCAGCCTCCATGTCTCCAGTGTCTTTTTCCCCACTTGGAGCTGAACCCAGAAGGACATTTCTTTCAACAAGGGGAAAGCTGGGATATCATCCAAGCTTTCGAAAGGCTGATGCAAAAAAACAAACAAAAAAAAAACAACCAGAATATTTGGGACCTGCAAATTAAGCAGATCCAGTTTACCTGTGGGATGATCCCTGCCTGGTTCTCCTCCTGTTTCCCCATCATGGTGTAAGATTTTCCGGCTCCGGTTTGGCCATATGCAAAGATACAGACGTTGTAGCCTTCAAAAGCATGGAGCAGCATTTCTTTCCCGATGTCATTGTAGACACGATTTTGAGAGGCAAAGCAAGGATCCTCAGACTGCAGGGATTTAAGATAAGATAAACCTTTACTGTCCCGTTACTGTTTACTTTTTTTTTCTCAGAACACATTGACACACATTTTAAAAAATGAAACTCTGATCCCCAGTCTCAAAAGAGGATGGATGGATAGATGAATAGATAGGTGGATGGATGGATAGATGGATGGAAAGGAAGGGAGGGAGGGAGGGGAAGCATCTGGACTGATGCCTTATCCTTTGACAACTAGATTCTGTAACAGCTTCGTATTATAAACTATTAACCTTGTTAACTCTCAAGTCTCAAAACTTGATGAAAGAGGAGGTGATAACAGAGGACAAGTTATGAAATTACTATGGTATAACCACATTTTACTATTTCTATGTGTAGTAGAGGGTGCAAATTGAGCCAAGGTGGCGCAGTGGTTAAATGCAGCACTGCAGGCTACTGCTAGATCAGCAGGTCAACGGTTCAAATCTCACCGGCTCAGGGTTGACTCAACCTTCCATCCTTCCGAGGTGGGTAAAATGAGGACCCAGATTGTTGGGGGCAATATGCTGACTCTCTGTAAACCGCTTAGAGAGGCCTGAAAGGCCTATGAAGCGGTATATAAGTCTACTGCTATTGCAAATTCCTAATATCAAACCCTTACAAATGCCTCTGCTGAGAATCAAGTGATTCTGAGTTTACTCCAATTTCCAATCTTTCCACATTACTATTTCTGGAGTGTTCTGTGAGCTATAGAGGGTTGCCAGCTTAAAGAAGTGCCAGTCCTGCCCAACTTTTATTGCCAACCTTTAAAGCGGGTCTTAATTGAAAAATATCAAGGGGCAGAAACTGGCACCTGAGCCAGACACCCCAGTACAAATGGCAGCTGTGTTTTACCAGCTTTACCAAGGAAAAATAAAAGCAGACAAAAGGCTTTAAGAAGGCAAGCAAGCTCAAAAAAAGTACATGGATTGGGGTGGGGTGGGGGGAGAGTGGCTTTTTAAAAACAAACAAATAAATAAAGCCTTTACGAGGGACATAATTTGAAGCAACAGCTGACCAGGAGAAAATCCCCCCCCCCCACTGAAGGAATAAATGAAGCAGAATGTCTCCGAACAAGGTGATCGCTCGACCATGTTCTGTATGGAAAGATCAACGTTTTTATTTATTTAACAAGAGAAAGAAATGGGGAAGAAGAAGCAGGGAGTTTAGAGGGTTGGACATAGAATTTCAAGGGGACTGAGGAGAGAAAGGACTCTCTATAAGTCCAGCGATGCCCTTAATAAACATTGGATTTTCAACAACCTGGTACAGTTAATATTGCTATTTTTTTTCTTGCACTGATGATATTGAGACCTAGGCAAGAATGTCATAATTAGTACCCTGTTTCCCCAAAAATAAGACTCCCCGGATAATCGGGCTTTTGAGCGCATGCACTAAAATAATCCCTTCCCCCAAAATAAGCCCTCCCCAAAAATATTGCAACACAGCAGCAGCCATGAGGTGATCATGCTTGTTGCCTCCTGCACTTCAAAAACAATAAGACCTCCCCTAAAATAAGGCCAAGTGCTTATCTGGCATTAGATGCGGACTGCCATCATCTTGGAAATAGACAAAACTCCTTTAAGAAGCACAAAAGAAGTTGGACAAGCTGCTTTAAAGGATGGAATTGCCAGTTATTGGGAGTTGTGTATTGGAGCGTTGTCTAGGCAAAACAACACCCATCTAAACACTGTTTTCAAAACTCAGTTTCAAGGGAAGATACCAGCAGTGGTATTCAGCAGGTTCTGACCAGTTCTGGAGAACCAGTAGCGGAAATGTTGAGTAGTATTGAGAACCGGTAAATACCACCTCTGACTGGACCCGCCCGCATCTATTCTCTGCCTCCCGAGTCCCAGCTGATCCGGAAGAAACAGGGATTTTGCAGTATCCTTCCCCTGGAATGGGAGGGAATGGAGAATTTACAGTATCTTTCCCCTAAGGGACGGGGAGGGAATGGGGATTTTGCAGTATCCTTCCCCTGGAGTGGGGAGGGAATGGAGATTTTACATTATCCTACTGGAGTGGGAATGGAGATTTTGCAGTATCCTTCCCCTGGAGTGGGAGGGAATGGAGATTTTGCAGTATCCTTCCCCTGGAGTGGGAGGGAATGGAGATTTTACATTATCCTACTGGAGTGGGAATGGAGATTTTGCAGTATCCTTCCCCTGGAGTGGGAGGGAATGGAGATTTTGCAGTATCCTTCTCCTGGAGTGAGGAGGGAATGGAGATTTTGCAGTATCCTTCCCCTGGAGTGGGGAGGGAATGGAGATTTTGCAGTTTCCTTCCCCTGGAGTGGGAAGGGAATGGAGATTTTACATTATTCTTCTCCTGGAGTGAGGAGGGAATGGAGATTTTGCAGTTTCCTTCCCCTGGAGTGGGAAGGGAATGGAGATTTTGCAGTATCCTTCCCCTGGAGTGGGGAGGGAATGGAGATTTTGCAGTTTCCTTCCCCTGGAGTGAGGAGGGAATGGAGATTTTACAGTATCCTTCTCCTGGAGTGAGGAGGGAATGGAGATTTTACAGTATCCTTCTCCTGGAGTGAGGAGGGAATGGAGATTTTACAGTATCCTTCTCCTGGAGTGAGGAGGGAATGGAGATTTTACAGTATTCTTCTCCTGGAGTGAGGAGGGAATGGAGATTTTACAGTATTCTTCTCCTGGAGTGAGGAGGGAATGGAGATTTTACAGTATCCTTCTCCTGGAGTGGGAAGGGAATGGAGATTTTACAGTATTCTTCTCCTGGAGTGAGGAGGGAATGGAGATTTTACAGTATTCTTCTCCTGGAGTGAGGAGGGAATGGAGATTTTGCAGTAACCTTTCCCTGCCACGCCCACCAAGCCACGCCCACAGAACTGGCAGTAAAAAAAAAATGAATCCCACCACTGGAAGATACTTAAGCTTCTTGTCTCCCATTATACTATTTTTAAGAATATTTCCAAAAGACTTGGGGGGAAAAGGATATTTCACCTAACAAGACTACCCATTTCCTTTGTGAGTCATTCATGAGCAAAGAGATTTCTTGTGCAGTAGCTTAGTTTATCTCAAAGGCAAAATATGGGTGTCTCTGAGACAGTTTCGCTTGCAAACCTTTCCGGGTTTCTTTTGTTTTCTGGGAAAACCTATATGGAAAATTCCTACTTTGATTTAAAAAAAAACACAGGTTTTGCGGAGATTTAACATTTTTATCTACATGGAAGCTTAAAATATTTAGTTGCCTGATTTTTTCCAATGCAAAGATTTTTGTTTCCTGGATAAATCACAGGGCCCAAAGCACTGTGAATAGGAAGATCCATTTTTCATCTTCGGAGAGCAACTGATGGCGATACCTCAAATCCAACAATTGTTTGGAAGTCAGTAAAATCTCAGCTGTAGCTTCCACAAGGGATATGGGGGGCTTCAGGGCCTAGATACCACTCTGCTTTTATGACTTTGTCTGCTAGGAGTGGAAATGGAGGTGGGGAGCAGTGCTCTTAATAAGCTACGCTAAGAAACTGAAAACTCATCTTTTACGGAGTTATAAACATTCCAAGAGGAAGTTTAAACATAGACTCCTACATGGAAATTGTTTGCTGTTCACATTCCTCCTCGGAGCTGCATGGGCTAATCCTCTCTCTCTCTCTCTCTCTCTCCCTCTCTCTGTGCAAAGCCATCCTTCGACACACTTATACCTCCTATGAAATTTAATATTTCTGATTGCTGGAAAAAGCATTTAGATCAAGGAGGAACCTTGGCTCTTAAAAAAAGCTAAAATCGCAATAGAGGAGAAAAACAGCTGTGGGCTGGAGGGCTGAAGAGAGAGAAATATCCACCCATCCAGCTACATCGGCTTATATATCACACTTTCGAAAGGAATCTGGGTTCAAGACAACTAGCATTCTTACCGAGGTATGGGACCAGTACGAGTAGTCAAAGCTGAAGGATTTTGGCGCTTCTTTAGGATTCTTTGGATTCAGGATACCTGAAAGAAACAAACATACACATTTACCATCCAAGAACTCTGGGGAACAATCAGGGCAGGGAATGTACAATTCCTATCTTCTACTGAATAGTTTAAAGTAAAGTAAAGTATACTTGTCTTCCAAAATGTGACACATGAAAGATATGTCTATTACAAATGTGATGTGCAAAAATGTCATACACTGAAGATGTTACCTAGCTGGGTAGTGAAACGTCTGCAAGGACATAACCAAGTTCAGAGAGTGCCAAGAACTATCATAAACAACAGTAATACTGCCCTCAAGAAAACCACATTTGTTTGAGTTGGGGGGCTGTATAAATAAATATTTCAAATAAATAGAACCAGTATTGCTTGAAAGACTTCTCAAACTGCTAAATAATCCTGCTTGAACCCTATGGATTTGTTAATTTTGTTTCATTTTATCAGCCATTTTATTAGCTTGCTTTTCATATTGGTTCTTGTGGGAAGTCATCCGAAGTTCTTACCAGATTCCAGTTTTGAAATGCTAGTGAGCTATTCAGGAAATGAATTCATGGATATTTATTTATAAGACTTACATGGCCACCCATATTAAGAAGCACAACTCCAGGTGGCTCACAACTGCTACATGCAACCCCCCACCACAAAAATAATAGTAAAATAATACAACCAAATGTAGCACTGGAATGCTAGGGAAATGCTTGTAAAAATCAAAAGCCTTAAAAAAGAGAGACCTCACTACAAAATAGATACTATTGCCGATGACAGAAGCATAAACTTACAGGAACTCAAAGAAGCAGTTGCGAACACTCAGTGTTGAAGATACTTTATCAGTTACGGTATTTTTCAGACTATAAGACGCACAGGTGTATAAGATGCACCAAGATTTCAAAGAGGTAAGTAAGAAAAAAAAGGTTTTGTCCTCTCAATTTTTTTTTTGCAAAAAACGGGCGGAAAATGGGCCTTTTTTTCAAAAACGAGGGCATTTTTGCTTTCCCCTAGCCCTGCTGAAGCCTGCAGAATGCTTCTGGGGGCTGGGGGAAAGCAAAAATGCCTCTGTTTGGGGGGAAACAGCCCATTTCTTGCTCATTTTTCACAAAAATGGGATGCGGGGGTGGGGCTTCGGGAGGCCAAAAATGATTGTATTCGGCGTATAATACGCACCAACATTTCAACGCTCTTTGGGGGGTGGAAGGTGCATCTTATACTCCAAAAAATACAGTATTCAGAAACTGCCGAGCAACAATGAATCAAATTCAATTAGAGGCATATGGGGGGGATAACATTTGACATAACAGATTTGCAAGGCTGCAGATAAGCACTTTCTACAGTGTGCCAAATGGAGTCAGAATTGTAAAAAAAAAAATAATAATAATCCACAGAAAGCGTGGAGACAGATAAGATGTCAAAAAAGTAGGCCATCCTACCGAGAATTTCTGGATTGGGGAATTTTTCTTTGAACTACAATGAAGACCCAGATTCCCTCCCCCCAAAGAAGCTGGCACACATCAGTAACACACAGCTCAAGGGCTCCTGGGAAGTTCACAGCAGGGCATTTAAACCTATTTGGAAATGCATGTTACAATACGGAGATAAAAGGCTCCTGAATTATGGATTGGTTTTCAGACGCTCAACATCCTATGGAAGAACCAGAGTCAGCAATGAAAAGGGCCCAAGGGAGAAAGTAAAAACACACGAGGGTAGCATATTAAAATGTTCACATAAATGATATCTTTTTTAAAAAGACAGGGAGATCCATTGGCGAATGCTCTGCCCGAGGTCCTAAGGTCTCCAAAAAAATAATTTCTTTGTTTTGCCTCTCGATCTATTGTCATGTTTCTAAGCTGCCCAAATGAGCAGACTCTCAACGCAGCAGATTCGTAACAGAAAAATAAAGGTTTCTGTAATGAAAAAATTACATATCAAGGTTGTGGGGGAAAAATAAGCTTAGAGGTGGCTAAACTTATCCCCCCCCCCCCAACCTTGATATGTAAGCTCACTGCCCAACTATGAAAGAGGAAACAGAAGCGGAAAAAGGCTTAGCAAACGTCTATGGAATTCACATTACTAATTTCTCTCAATTTATATCCTGTGGAAAGTTGGCCAAAATTTCCAGGTGACTTCCTGTACTCTTCGGACAACATGGACTCATTTTTATCATTTAATCTGAATTCATCTTCAAATAATCTATGAATCCGACCGCTGATTCAGTGAAGCATAGTAAAAACACACCATGGCATAAAACAGGGGTTCCCAGTTCTCGGTCCGTGAACCGTCACCACTCCGCAGCATGACAGAAACTGGACCATACAAACAAGCGAAGCCCCATTCCCAGGATGCAGGCAGCATCCCCCTCTGGTCCATGGGAAAACCTCTCTCCATAGAAAAGGTCCCTGGTACCCAAAAGGTTGGGGGCTGCTGGCTTAAAAGAATGCATGAACGCACCTCTGTGTTCTGAAACAAAACACTTTTTAATAAGCATACAATTTTGGCTTGTTTCACTTAATGATATAAAGGCAGTGCTGTGAAGCAGGGGGACACCCACTGAATTTTTCATTTTGTCTTTCATTCTGTCCTGCATACTGTTGTGGCCCACCAGCAGAGCTGACAGCAGAGTCGGACAGTGAGGAAGTTATTGGGGAGGAACCTGGGCCGGTCCTGGAGTCTGGGGAAGGCTCTGATGAGGGCTCTGTGTCTGAGGCAGAGAGGGGACCAGGGCTGTATGCCAGTTCTCAGCTGCCTTCAGAGTCAGATGTCAGTGAGGCAGAAGAACAGCTGGAGCCTGTTCCCAGTGTGCGCATGCGCAGAGTTTCCAGAAGAACAAATCCGAAATCAGGGTCGACTTGGGAGTAAAGCCACAGGTGGATGATGAATGACCCCTCCCATAGGAAATAAAAGAGGAGTGAAAAGGGAGTGGGCTTGTGCAGGAAACAATGCGTTCATTTGTTCATTCGTTTCAGGAGTGTGAAGATCTGTCCGTGAATCCCAGAGACTCTGTGCCAAGTCTTTCCTTGCATTGCACTGCGTTTGGAAAATATTGACATGGCAGCTTTCCAAGCTAGATAAGGTCTGTGGTCATAAATTCACTTTTGAAAGACTGTTTACCAGGCCTTTGCTGAATGTGAATGAGAGGAATTCACATTCATTTAATAAAAGGGGTTTTGCCAGGACCAGGAATCTGCCTCGTGCTTTTTGGGGAAGCCTAGGTCAGAACACGTACTACTTAGTATGTGAGGTGCATCTTGCAACAGCGACAAAATCAGAAAGGGTCCCTAATCTTTGACCGTTATCTGCTGCTTTTACAGGCACTCCCAATACCTTGCTACCAGTCACTACTTTGCAGTTTCTAAATTATCTACTGGTGCTCTATTCCAAAACAGAGCTTCCATCCAGGGCAATGGAATGGGAACAGGATCCACTCGCGGCCTACAAATAGCAACGGTTGCTATCGGGCCTCCTAAACTTGGCGATTTTGCCTTGAATGGAGTGCTATGCTGGGTTCTTAACTTATGAATGCTGACAACCAGGCGAAGGCCAAGATTAATATCACTTACACAAGGGCATCACGAAGGGAAGCGCTAGATATATGTTGCTTTCATAGCAACAGGGAGATTAACGGCAAAGCAAAGCAAACTGACAATTTGGGGATTCTCACACGGCAAAAAATCCCAACCCAAAAATTAGAAAGGGAGATGTAGTTAAGAGTAAATATTCTGACCGAGGCTTCTCGAGAGCATGAAGCAAACTCCTTGTCCCGACTAAAATCTTTTATTAATTGACTGTGAATTCTGCGCATTCACATCCAGCAAAGTCTTTCCAGGGAGGATTTACAGTCACAGACTTTATCTGGCTTGAAGAGCTGCCAGGCTGATATCTGCAACACTTTGCAAGGAGTCTCCGACGAACCAATTAAGCCAATTCCTGCAAACTCCATTCCCCTTTCACTCCTCTTTTATTTCCTCTGGGAGGGGCCATTCATCATTCACCTGTGCCTTTACTCCCAAGTCGACCCCTCTTCCTTAGCTGTTCCCTTCATCTGGCCACTCTGTGTATGCTCACACTGGGAACAGGCTCCAGCTGTTCTTCTGCCTCACTGATGTCTGACTCTGACAACAGCTGATAACTGGCATACAGCTCTGGCCCCCTCTCTGCCTCCGACACAGAGCCCTCATCAGAGCCTTCCCCAGACTCCAGGACTGGCCCATGTTCCTTCCCAACCTCCTCATTGTCTAAATCTGCTGCCAGCTTTGCTGGCCGCTGGCAGGCCACAACAGTGAGGAAGGGGGTGTCTGTCTTTGAAAGCTACAAATGGAATACCACAAGAGCTTTGTGCAAGTCAACTCTGGGCTGGAAAGTAACAAAAAGGCATCGATTTCAAGCAAATGTCAGCATTGTACCCATATGCATTCATCTGTGAAGCCGTGAAGGCATCCCTTGAGGTTGAAGGATATTTTAATTGGGATCCTTTCTAAACTAAAAAAAGCAGTGACTTGATTCCATTCAGAGCCCACGGTGGAAGTCAGCGATTTTCACTTCATGCATTTCTATGGCAACAGCTTCATCTCATTTCATTGAGAAAAGGAAGATTCAGAGCAAAGCATATTATCCGGATGAATTCGCTGGCATGCATGTTGGGAACGGAGATATTTTAGGGGCTCCAAGCTGCCTTGTTGTGGTTTGTAGGATAGAAAGAAGAGCTTTACGACAAAGGTAGTTAGGTGCCCTTGTATAAGTGACATTAATCTTGACCCTTGCCTAGTTGTCAGCATTCATATATATGTATGGCTGTATATATGTATGACTGTGTATGTATGTATGTATGGCTGTGAAAGTTGAACCATAAGAAAAGCTGTGTGTCAAAGAATGGGGGCCTTTGAACTCTGGTGCTGGAGAAAACTCCTGCGAGTCCCTTGGACTGCAAGGCCATCCAACCGGTCAGTCCTAGAGGTCAACCCTAACTGCTCTTTAGAAGGCCAGATCCTGAAGAGGAAACTCAAAGACTTTGACCACCTAATGAGAAGGAAGAAGGGCTCCCTGGAGAAGAGCCTCATGCTGGGAACAATGGAGGGCAAAAGAAGAAGGGGACAAGAATGAGGTGGCTGGATGGAGTCATGGAAGCAGTCGGTGAGAGCTTAAATGGGCTCCGGGGGTGGGTGGGTGGTAGAGGACAGGAAGGTCTGGAGGAACGTGGTCCATGGGGGCACAATGGGTCGCAACTAACAACAACAGCATTCGAAATAACCCAACATACAACTCCATTCAGGGAGCAATTGTCAATTAAGGAGCCATGGTAGCGTAGTGGTTAGAATACAGTATTGGAGGCTAACTCTGCCCATAGCCAGGAGTTCGATCCTAACTGGCTCAAGGTTGACTCAGTCTTACATCCTTTGGATGGAATAAGGACCCAGATTTTGGGGAGGAATAGGCTGACTCTGTAAACCACTTAGGGAAGTCTGTAAAGCACTGTGAAGCGGTATATAAGTCTAAGGGCTATTGCTACAAGAGCCCTGGTGGTGCATTGATTAGAATGCAGTATTGCAGGCTAATTCTGCTCATTGCAAGTATTTGATTCTGACCGGCTCAAGGTTAACTCAGCCTTCCATCCTTCCATGTTCGATAAAATGTGGATCCAGATTGTTGGGGGAAAGAGGCTGACATTGTGAACCACACATAGAGTGACGTAAAGCACTATGGGGAGGTATATAAAGTCCTATTGCTATTGCCATAGTAACATTCAGTTTAGAATCATTTATGTTTGGCATGAAGAAGATGAGCTAGGCTATATGTTCAGTGTGAGGTCTGAGCAAAAGAATCAAAGGCCAGGATTTGATCTTGATTTAACTCTATGATGTACTGCAAAAACCTTGATTGGTGGGAGGACTGGCAAGACATGACATTAAAACATTCAAGGTAAATGTAGCAGTTGACGAACAGTTGACTAACAAGTACGGCTAGTATACATGACGATGTGTAAAGTGATGCAAATTGTTCACGATATGTCACTTGTTGTGGCTTGTCAGCAGCCAATGGAGGTGGCAGCAGATTCGGACAGTGAGGAGGTTGGGGAGAGACATGGGCCAGTCCTGGAGTCTGCGGGAGGCTCTGATGTGGGCTCTGCGTCGGAGGCAGAGAGGGGGGCAGAGCCGTATGCCAGTTATCAGCTGCCTTCAGAGTCAGACGTCAGTGAGGCAGACGAACAGCTGGAGCCTGTTCCCAGAGTTGCCAGATGAAGGGAAAAGCTAAAGAACAAGGGTCAACTTGGGAGTGAGGCCACAGGTGGAGGATGAATGGCCCCTCCCAGAGGGAATAAAAGTGGAGCAAAAGAGGAGTGGAGTTTGCAGGAGACAATTAGTTGGCTTAATTGGTTCGTGACTCTCCGAGACTCCTTGCCAAGTTCTGCAGATATCGGCCTGGCAGCTCTCCAAGCCAGATAAGGTCTGTGACTGTAAATCCTCCCTTGAAAGACTTCATTGGATGTGAATGCGCAGAATTCAGTCAATTAATGAAAGGGACCAGGAGTTTGCTTCATGCTCTTGGGAAGCCTTGGTCAGAACATCACTCTTCTTCTGAACAATTTTGGAGTTTCCACACTGCCAATGCAATGGTCCCATTTCGATGCAGTTGTCCCGTTGTTGCTGTCCTACTCCAGGCTGATTTCTTCCGTCCGGATGCACAGGATTCCAGGCTAATAGTTTAATTACACAGGCCCACAGAAAAGGAGACAGGGAATCACAACAAAGACCTACCCTAACGGCTTGCGTGTTGTTCAACAAAATTAATGTGTTTATCTGGAATTCCAAGAAAAAGAAAAACCCAACTTGGCAATTAAGTCTTCTGTTTGCAAACCGCCCCTCAAATGCTTTTGTCTTACAACTATAATTAGTTTCCATCATCGTGGTGCTAAAAGCAACTTGGAGCATCGCAGTTAACCCTGGCCACCTGCTTCGGATAACACTACAGCTTTAGTAGCGTTTTAGGCTGCACTGTGGTTTTTATAGGACTATTTTACACTGTGCTATATTTGCACTTCGGTAGAATTTATGCGTGCCATTTGTTAAAATGGAAGACAGGGTTTCATTTTCTCAACATACCAATCATTGGGACCAGGGGTGGGTTGCTGCCGGGGTTACTGCCAGCTTGTTTTATGTGCACTTTGCGCATGCACTGCTCGCTTCACTAGCACTCGTGCCTGCTGCACATAAAATGAAAAAAAAAAACATGCCGGCAATGGCATGGGAGACCAGGGAAACTGTTCAGGGGCGTGGCCAGCCTGCCACCCCTACCGGTTCGGCGACCCAGTCCCAATTTCCATTACCGGTTCGCTTGAACCGATGCAAAACAGTAGCAACCCACCTCTAATTGGGATGGTATTTCCCTATTCACTGACATATAAGCATCATTTTTTGCCTAGCACACTTTAGAGCAAGGGTGTCAAACTCAAGGCCCAAGGGCAGGATCCGGCCCATGAGGTGCTTACATCTGACCTGTGTGGCTGCCCTGGAAACAGCGAAGGACTGGCCCACGGTACCTCTGCCAGCAAAAATGGAGCTCAGTAGGGCTGTGTGTGGTCCTCTTGAGCTCCATTTCTGTTGGCAGGGAGTTGTAGGAGGCCATCGCAGCCAAAAACGGTGCTTGGGAGCCTGTTTTCACTGGCAGAATGCCTGGGCTACCACAGGCGCCCCTGACATGAGTGCCATCGAGATGGCCATGCCCACCCTGGCCACATCCATCCCGGCCCCCCAAGGTCAAACACAACCCTGGTGCAGCCCTCAATAAAATTGACTTTGACAACCCTGCTTTTAGACCCATGGCTCCAAAAAAAAGGCAAACATCCATCATTGGTGGCAAATAAATAATTGGAGCCCAGATCTGCTTCTCTGGTTGTCTTCTTGTCCGGCTATGTTTGACTGGAATTATGAGCAAGTCCTTCCTAAAACCAGCATTTTAATTAATCATATTGCCTGGAAAGATGTTGGCATATTCTAATGCAACCTCCTGATGTCAGCCAAGCTAATTCTCACTACTCCTGGAGGGGAAAAGCAAGAGCCATTAGCTCTGAGATAAAGTTCTTAGAAGCCAATAAGAGAGTGGGACTTCCTCCATGCACACTCAGCTGCCATTGGCTCATCCTCTTCTTGATTGACTGCTATGGAACCAGTCATTATAAGAAGGGTGATGAAGCTTTTAAGGATTCTCATCCTGTGTTTTTTTTCTGTCGTACAAAAAAGAGATGGTCAGAATTTTGCCTGGGAAAAAGTTTTGAACCTATGCTGAAGAGGATACAGGAGAAACGTATGACCTCAACTGAGCCCAAAATTCACGTTGCTAAGCAAGAAATTTGTTAACTCAGTTTCGCCCCATTTTATGACTTTTCTTGCCATGCTTGTTAAGTGAATCGCAGTGTCAGGCCTGCAGCCATATTCCTCTTGGCCTTTGGCCTGCCAAACTTTCTATTATTCTACTATGCCTTTTCTATTGTGGAAAATTGGGAGGGGGGATTGTACGGAGTTACTTAATGTGTAGCCATAACAAAATTCCTTCTAGAAAACCAGGATCATCCTTTCTCTCTGCACCTCCGCACCTGACCGGAACTGGGTGGATGGAAGCTACCGGCATGGCAGTGGAAGATTGGACCACGTGATGGACTTGTGGGTGTGAGGGGCAAGATCTTGAACTTTCAACTAGGTAAAGAAAACTGGGAAGCTTTCAGATTCGGGTTTTCCCAGATGTGCCAACATGGCTCTCTTAATAAATTGGAACTTTGAGCAATACTTTGCCTTGGACTCTGATTTAATTTTGGATGCTAGTTGGAACCCTGACATGTTGTAGCTGTTGAATTAGTAACCTCGTTGTTAAGTGAATCTGGTTTCCCCATTGACTTTGCTGGTCAGAAGGTTGCAAAGGGGGAATCGCGTGACCCCGGGACTCTGTGACCGTCATTAAATGAGAGCTAGCTGCCAAGCATCCGAATGTAAATCACATGACCATGGGGACGCTGCAACGGTCGTAAGTGTGAAAAACGGTCGCAAGTCACTTTTTTCAGTGCTGTTCTAACTTCATCACTAAGCGATCGGTTGTAAGTCGAGGATACCCTGTGATTGCCACTACTTCCAACTGCTTCATGAAGATGCTACTCTGTTGGCTACCATTAATTCAACAGACTGAGGACAGTTGAGGTCCTCTGATTTGGCAGGTGGGAAAGGGAGATTGAGCAATAAGTGAAGTGTCCAACATCACACCATGAGTCAAGGGGAAGGAAGGAGACAGGCGTAAGTCATCCAGATCTACCAAAGTGGTGAAGTGAGTTACTCCAATTAAGTGCATGAGTAGTTTACATTTAGCTCCATCTGCAGGCAAAAAGATCGGGTGATCTGGCCTCACTTTAAAAGCGGGACAAAAGAATTTTCCAGCTCAATCTCTGCTTGATAAACAGAAATAACCCTTGACTTACAACCGTTCGTTTGGTAGCCATTGGAAGTTACAATGGGGCTGAAAAAAAGCGACTTATGTTTTTCACACTTACGACCATTGCAGCATCCCCTTGGGCCATGGCTTTGAAATTCAGATGGTTGGCCACGGACTCACCTTTATGACGGTTGCAGTGTCCCCCTTTTGCTACCTTCTGACGAACAAAGCCAGATTCGTTTAACAACCATATTGCTAGTTGAACGGCTGCCATGATGCAGTTAACAACTGGGGCAAGAAAGGGTTGTAAAACGGGGCAAGACTCCGTTAACAACTGTCTCATTTATCAACAGAAATCTTGGGGTCAATTGTGGTTGTAAGCTGAGGACAGCCTGTGTATTCCAAACACACCAGCTCCAATATATCCCAGCACACAGCTGGAGGCAGATATCTAATTGGTTATAGGTAAAGGTAAAAGTTCCCCTCGCACATATGTGTTAGTCATTCCCGACTCCAGGGGGCGTTGCTCATCTCCGTTTCAAAGCCGAAGAGCCAGCGCTATCCGAAGACGTCTCCATGGTCCTGTGGCCGGCATGACTAAACGCTGAAGGCGCACGGAATGCTGTTCCCTTCCCACCAAAGGCGGTTCCTCTTTTCCTACTTGCATTTTTTACATGCTTTCAAACTGCTAGATTGGCAGAAGCTGGGACAAATAACAGGAGCTCACTCCGCTATGTGGCACTAGGGATTCGAACCGCCGACCTTTCTGATCGACAAGCTCAGCATCTTAGCCACCTTCTAATTGGTTATATTCAGCATTAAAAGAAAAAGGATAAGAAAGACAAGGACAAAAAAGCAGCAAAATAAGCTTCAAAGTGGCCAAATCACATGCTCTATTTGGAACATGGAGGATGCTTCTCCCTCCCCCCCCCCTCCCGGCCACTCTCCCCTTTAAGGAAATGACTAGAAAGCTTTGGACGGCTTACAACAATCTAATTAAAATAATCTGAAAGCAGAGTTCATATTACTTCGGAACAAAAGGGGGAGAAATAGATTCTTCTCGCTTCCCGGCAAGCCGAACCAGCATTTTTTGAGTTATTTGAAATAAAACAAGCTCGGCAGACATTTATGAGAGGGGCTTAGCCTGGAATCCTGTGGGTTTATCTCCTGGCTTTAGGAATTGTCGTTTTTTCTTCCACCCGGAGAAAGGAGGGAGTCGTGCGGAAGTCGAAGAGGGCCAAAAAGCTCTCAACCTCAGCTGCTCTTGCAGATCCAGTGGCTATAAATACCCACCCTGCAGCTGGCGTTTCAGGAGAAGCGCGTGTCCAACTCTCCGCCTCGACCTGAATAACCACTAGAGGCTACAGCCTACATTCCATTTGGAGCCTTTGTTCTCCAGCGGAGGCCGGACACTCTTTGTAATTGGGCCCACCGTTTTGGGGTGTTTTTTTTTTAAATGCAGGGCTCCGTGTCGTATTCGAAAATTGAAGATTGCATATGGAGCCAGCGCAAGCATCACATCTGGATATTATTGGCTAGAACGGAATGCAGGGCAAAAATAAATAAATAAATCCCGTTTCATAGGGGAAAAAATTTAAGCACAGCTTTAAACAGGGAAGAGAATGTATCCGAAACGGATCCACACAATCAAGTGGTTATCATCCTTGGTTGGAAACCAGGTCAACATTATCCAATACCCGCTTCTCTCGTAGCTGCCTACTCAGAAATGCAGCAAGCACTCAGTTTTATGCTGCTTCTGAAAGAAGAGAAGAATAGAATGCCAAAGTTCGCATCTTGATGCATCGCATTAAAGTTTAAATGGAGCTTTGCGTGGCTGCCTTTCGAACAGCTTCCAGTTTTTTTTTAAAATTAACGGAACTTTAAATGGCAAAAACCTTTAGCTAGAGCTTCCGTTTTTGCTCCAATTTTCACACACACAGAGAAAAAAACAACAACAGGTAATATCCTGAATTGACCTTGCCTGGGCTTGAGATTCCAGGGAACTGCAGGACTGCATGATAGACTTCTCTTGGAATTGGTCAACAAGAAATTCCAAGAGAAAAATAGCAAGATGTTTTTGTATTGTTACCGTTGTCAGATTTGGGTTAATGTCAGGGTTCCAAATAGCGTCCAAAAGTGAATCAGAGTCTAAGGCAAAGTATTGCTCAAAGTTCCAATTTATTAAGAGAGTCATGTTGGCATATCAGGGACAACCTGAATCTGAAAGCTTCCAGGTTTTCCCCATCCAGTTGAAAGTTCAAGATCTTGCCCCCACACCCACAAGTCCATCCCATGATCCAATCTTCCACTGCCATGCTGGCAGTTCCGCCCACCCAGTTCCGGGCAGGTGCAGAGGTTCCAAGATGAATTTCTTAATAAATTGGAACTTTGAGCAATATTTTGTCTTGGGATTCTGATTTAATTTTGGATGTTATTTGGAACCCTGACAGTAACCCGAATCTGACATTGACAACCGTGTTTCCCCCCAAATAAGACAGGGTCTTATTCCCCCCCCCCGAAATAAGCGTGTGGCCTTATTTTCAGGGAGGGCTTATTATTTTTGAGGTGCAGGAGACGGCGAATGTGGTCATTTCACGGCTACTGCTGTGTTGCAATATTTTCGGGGAGGGCTTATTTTCAAGGGAGGGCTTATTTTAATGCATGCGCTCAAAAGTCCAATTGGGCTTATTATCTGGGGAGGTCTTATTTTCGGGGAAACAGGGTACCCACCTAACTACTCTCTCTACCTACCTACCTACTGTATTTCTCTCTCTTTCTCTCCCTCTCTATCCCTCTATCTACTTTACTTTTTTTAAAAAAAATTGCGTCTTCAAAACCTTGGTGCATCTTATACTCCGGTGCGGCTTATACTCCTTAAAATACGGTAAATTGATGGATCTTTTTTTGTCTTTAGCCAGTATGCAGTTTCCCAGTTGCAAGTTCCTTGTTTCTGTCCTTCTTGTTCAGTTAGGATCCAGAGGTACTTTATGTTCTGTTCTTAAAGGCAGAAGATTCTGTACCTTAGATCTGATGTCACCTCTACCTTTTTCCGGTCAATTTCTTCTATTGGGAAGAGGATGCAATCCTCTTTGAAAAAAGCAATATAGAAGAGAGCTCTGGAATACAGGATCCTTTCATGACATCATTCTGGTGATTCAGCTCCCAGCTCTTTAATAATACACACACACAAAAACACAAGTACAGCCAATTGGAAAGGAATGTTATTCAGTCATATGACAGCAACTGAAATGCCGCAATTATACTTCCACTCCCAAGCAATTTGGCCGTGTATTTCAAAATCAGATAGAAGGGTTTGCCTCAAATCCAGCAGTTGGAAGGAATGGCTATTCCCCAGAAGCCCAGCTTCATTGAAGTTAATGGTTATATAAATTACAACATATTTTCTGAGGTCAAGGGGCAGAGTGTGACTCTCCACTTTTCTTTCTAATTGCTGTTTTGTTTATTGCTTCCCATGCTGATAATTAGTTGGACCATTCATTAATGGATTCTTTTTAAAAGTTCCATTAGGCAAAATATCCGAAGCATTGAGCACAGTATTATCAACACCATGCCTCAAACTCTGTCATCCTTTTAAAGCTACGATAAATTCAATTTATGAATCTCATTTGCTTTTTAAAAAAAACAGGTTTCAAAAATTACCCCTCCCTTTTTTCTGTGACAGAAACTTCCTTGTATCTTGTCTTCCTGACTACTGAATTAACTTGAACAAGTTAAAGCAATGAGTTTCGAGTGGGCCCATCCCCTTTATCTCATGTTTGAAGCAACAAAAGAGAAACAAGCCATGCCTTGAAGGACCATAGTTGCTGCATTGAACAGATCATAGCTTTTGGGGGGGGAAGTCTAGCAGATAACTTGAGCTCTAGAAATCTTTGTGATTTAAATTCTTCCCTACCCTGTTTCCCCCAAAATAAGACCTTCTAGGATAATAAGAGCGCATGTGCTAAAATAAGCCCTCCTTGAAAACATTGCTGCGCAGCAGCAGCCATGAGGTGACCACGCTTGCCGCCTCCTGCACCTCAAAAATAATAAGACCTCCCCAAAAATACGGCCAAATGCTTATTTCAGGGGTCAAAAGAATCCTCTTATTTTGGGGGAAACACGGTAGGTAGGTAGGTAGGTAGGTAGGTAGGTGGGAGAGAGAGAGAGAGAGAGAGAGAGAGAGAGAGAGAGAGATACAGTAGGTAGGGAGAGAAAGAGTAGATAGGTAGGTAGGTAGAGGGATAGAGAGAGAGAAATACAGTAGGTAGGTAGGGAGAGAGTAGGTAGATAGGTAGATGTTTCCAGGTGTATTTATCCATGTGCTGGAGAAAGAAATTGCTGACAAACCTTAAGACTTTGTTTCTGCTGGCACAGCACTTGATCTCATCAGTTAAAGAGCTTTCCAAAAGGAAAAAAAAAGTTTTTGTACTCTGCAAACCTCTGAAAAATGGCGCGTTTTTCGCAAAAACAGGCCCACTTTTTTTCAAATAAAAGGCATGAATAGCCTTGGTGGGGCTTGCAGAGTGCTCCTGGAAGGGAGGGGGAAACAACGGCCCATTTTTTGCTCATTGCTGCCCCCCCCCAGCCCCCAGGAGGTCTCTGAAAGCTTCCATAAGGCTATGCACAGCCATTTTGGTGAAGGGGCAGGGCTTCAGGAGGCAAAAAATGCTGTATTCGATATATAAGACGCACCCAGTTTTTCAGCCTCTTTTTTGAGGAAAAAGGTGCGTCTTGTACTCCAAAAAATCAGTATGTGCTTTGGTGAAGGGACACACTACAGAAGTGTTACAAATTACCATCAATTTACAGTTTCGTGCGACAAAGAACCACCTTCAGAAATCGGGGGGGGGGGGAACCTACACTCACCCTGTGCTGATTTGGTGCAGTCATGCTTGGCCAAGTTGGTTTAACCCAAGGTGGTCTCACAATTCAGAAGCAAAAGGTAAAACTTTGCACCGATTACAGCATGTCGCTCTGAAGAGCATCCTGTCCCATCAAGGCAACTGAAAATTGGCCTCAGATATGGCTCTTATTTGCTTTTCTCAACCTATTGGGTTCGTCAGATGTTTCAGGAGATAGCAAATGGAGAAAACAACACAGTTGGAAGGAACATTGGAGGTCTTCTAGTCCAACCCCCCCTACTAAAGCAGAAGACCCAATACCAGTGAGGGCAAACTTTTTAGACAATGAGTGACCAAACCGCACCTGTGCACGCCCAAACTAAAATGTGTGCATGCGCACAGACATGTGCCTGTGCGGCAGTGGTAGGCTCCAGATCCCGGCGCAACCAGTATGGTGCAACCGGGCCCGGCATCCACCACGTGAATGTGCGCAGGACGCGTACACCCGTGCACAGCGTGCGTATGCGTCCTTACCTCCTGTGACGCTCCGTGACACGTCCACAATGCCGGAACATTGTGCAGGCGCTGTATGTTCCATGGCAGTGCGCCGAAGTGCCTAAGGGCTCAAATACCAGTAAGGAGTTCGGGCGGGCGGGCCCTCCGGAGCACTGTATAGGAACGGTAGCCGGTGCTCCCGGCAGGCACCAGTACGCCCATACCAGGGCATACCGGGTGTAACCCACCACTGCTATGTGGACATGCATGCATGCACAGGCATGGGCATGCATGCACGAATATGCACGGATGTGCAGCAGAGACCCGAGGCCAGCTGGGAGGCGGAGCATCCTAACACTGACAGCGCGACAAGATCCTTTTCTTTTGTAAGCTTCTGTTCTGTCATTTGCAGGGAAACGGAAGCTCACAAAAGAAATGCCACAGAGATCTGACCTGGGGCAACAGTGCATGTGCCAGCAGAGAGGGCTCTGTCTGTCTGGCATGGGTGCCATAGGTTCACCATCACGGCCCTATACCATTCCAGACAAATGGTTGCCCAACCTCTTCTTAAAAACATCCAGTGATGGAGGACCCACAACTTCTGGAAGCAAGCCATTCCGCTGGTTCATTGTTCTCAGTGTTAGGAAATTCCTCTTTAGTTCCATCCAGGTTGCTTCTCTCCTTGGTTGGAGAAGCTTCTTGTCTTCAGGTGCTTTGGAGAATAGGTTGGCCACCTCTTCTTTGTGGCAACCTTTAAGATATTGGAAGACTGCTATCATGTCCCCCTCTACTCCTTCTCTTTGTTAGCTTAGACATACTTAGTTCCTGCAATTGTATTTTGTATATTTCAGCCTCCAGTCCCCTAATTGTCTTTGTTGCTCTTTTCTGCCCTTTTTCTAGAGTCTCAACATCTTTTTTTTTATAGTGTGGCTTGAATAAGCCTGTAAACAGGCAGCTCCAAAATCAGTTTTACAATCCTACATCCGACTCTCTCCTACAGGCAGTCCCCACCTCATTCCCTCTCTTGACTTCTAAAATCCCCACGGCAGCATCTTTTAACTGCGTAACATCTGCAATCAGCTCTGAGAGCCCCACAAGCAGAATAGGCTTGCTGCCAACATACCAGTTTCCTAATGCAGTCACATGTGATTTTATCTGGACTGCAGGATCTCACTGTAATAACAAAACAAAACAAAAATCAGATGAAAAGAAGACAACTGTCATGCGCAGGGACAGAATACAGCAGGTCTGCACCTCAAGATCCTCTACAAGTTTCAAATGATGGATCCATCGGAGGCCAGATGTCGTACTGACAATTTCTTTCAAGTTATTTTTCCACCCCAAACAGGACAAAGGAAAATCATGGGATCAGTTAAATCCAAGCTTATTTGTCAGAAGAGGAAACTTTCTTTCCTGTTCAAAATCAATGCTCGTTCTAATTTTAAGATGAAGGATCCTGATTCCTTGCTGAATCTTAGCCCGTGGCCAATACATTGCTAAACTCTTGAGGAGCCTGGAAAAGCCACCATTCGTCCGAGCCTGCTATCAGGCGTCTGCGTAAGTGTGCAAGATTAAATCAAGCAACTTCTGTTTTTCCATTTGCTAATAATCTAACAATCTTTCACTAGAATTCTATTCTGCCCTGCATTCTTGGCCTGATTTATTTAGGGATCTGATAAGGCAATCCAAGAATCCGAGAGCATTCACATACAAATGATTTTTAAAAGGTCTTATCCAAACATTATTTAAAGCATGCATTTCTATATCATCCCACCCAATTCCAGCCAGGGAGAACATCACAAAACCTTTTTCTTTTAAGAAAGTCTTCGAAGCCATAAATGGTGCCTCTGAAAATGGCTCAAACATCCCTGCAAACTCCCCTATTTTCCTTTCCACCATTTGCATTTCTGATCCCCTTCCCCCACCCCACATAACGCCCCCTTTCTGTACATTCCTGGCATATTTCCACCTAACAATGCACTCAAGAGATTCCCAAGTCTTAAGGAGGTCTCTAAGGCTATTTTCCCACAGTTATTAATGATCCAAATAAGTCTGACCACCTGCCATTTCGGTTTCCCTTTTGTCTGACTGGAGACATGCAGAAAAAAAAAGCTACAGATCAAAACAGCAAAACAGATCCGAGAGAAATAGGCAAAGGAAGCTTTTCTCAGCAAAAAAGTGTGGCTTCTCTCTTTTTCTTTTTAAGCTTTGTGCCTCGCATTCTCACTACCAAGAGACTATGCTGACATCAATAGCCCCAACTTTAAAATCTTATATGAAGTAGGAAGTATCTGATACAAAACCAGCAGATGTTGGTTTTAAGGACAGGAGAAAACAAGGAGAGCCACTTGTAATAATACAACAACAACAACACTGTGAAGAAAGCTGCAGGCTTAGAGAAGAGAAAACACAGACTGGACACTCTATCAGATTGAAGATGTCAAAAAACGTCTCTGCCAGACATAGGACTAAACGATAAGAAACATGATGAGAAACATCTTGATATTAAAAGCAGTTTGACTGTAAAACCAACTAGGATAGTGGACTATCCCTCAGTATAGGGGTCTTTATATGAATGAAACAGAGGAACCTGCAGCCCTCCGGGTAAATTACAATTTTCTATTGTTCCGGGTAAAGGTAAAGGTTCCCCTCGCACATATGTGCTAGACGTTTCCTACTCTAGGGGGCGGTGCTCATCTCCGTTTCAAAGCCAGAGAGCCAGAGCTGTCCAAAGACGTCTCAGTGGTCATGTGGCCGGCATGACTAGCCGAAGGCACATGGAACACTGTTCCCTTCCCACCAAAGGTGGTTCCTACTTTTCTACTTGCATTTTTACGTGATTTCGAACAGCTAGGTTGGCAGAAACTGGGACAAGTCACTGGAGCTCCCTCCGTTATGTGGCGCTAGGGATTCGAACTGCTGAGCTGCCGACCTTTCTGATCGACAAGCTCAGCATCTTAGCCACTGAGCCACTGCATCCATTGTTCCAGTCAGTGTCAGTAAATGGCCAAAGATCTTAGAAGATGAAGTTTGAAACATCTGGAGAACCGAAGATTGTTCTTCCTTAAAGAATACAAAGGCTAAGCTATTGGTTGGGAACGCACTTCCTCCAGCTTTCCTGAGGGTTGTTTTTTTTTAATACGTCTACAGTGACATATATTTCCTTTTTCTGACCTGCAGGGTCCCATCAAGTCTAGGCTTTCAACTGGCAGATGGCAAAAAAGAACAGAAGGACATCCTGAATGCTAGGCTTCCAAGCCACAAAATAGCATCAAATATGCCCAGGCCAGCAAATCTTGTTCCCCAGAATACTTCATGTATACGTCATCCCTGCTACTTCCAAAAAGGAACTTGCACAAGGTGGCCAAGTAGCTTTGCTAATGACAAGGAAGTCCCTGAAGCATATGTGATTGTTTGCCACTCATTTCTAGATGATTACACATCAGTAATAATGCTACCAGGTAAGTAAGATGTAATCTAACAAGAGTACTACAAAAAAAAAGAAAGAAACAGTTGTTTTAGGAATAAATTGTCAATGACATTATCTCTATGCAATACCAACAATTCATTGAGTCCCAGAAAGGAAAGCCACTCTATTAGAAAATTAAGCTTGACTTACTGGTTGAATTGCCTTGCATTTGGATGATGCATTTGGACTCTTTGCTGGTCTCTCGGGAATTAAAAGGTCTAACCCGAACAGCAACTTTTACAGAAGCTCCAGACATTTTGATGGTCTCTTGTGGGCACTCCAGAAATTAGGTTTCAAGAACTTCCGCGGTTTCTTCTAGTGTTAGCTTTTAAAAGAAAAGAAAAGTGATTTTCAAATACATATCAGATAAACAGCCATTTATTATAACCAAGCATGTTTGATACACACACACACAAATAACATTTTCCTTAGCATGTAAAGCAGTGAGATTATTC
This sequence comes from Thamnophis sirtalis, assembly GCF_051295495.1. Classification (NCBI taxonomy): domain Eukaryota; kingdom Metazoa; phylum Chordata; class Lepidosauria; order Squamata; family Natricidae; genus Thamnophis; species Thamnophis sirtalis. The sequence goes on from NW_028261395.1 coordinate 40,929,956, forward strand.
ACACTGCTCCTTTACAAAACTGAGAGAGAGAAAAGCTTTGATGAGTGACATCACTCATGACTCAGTCAGCTTTAAAAAGATACCCATTTTCTGTACAGCTTGTTCATTTAATTGGTACGAGTGGCAAGTGTAAAAGAATCCAACACATCTCTAAGGATTTTTAAAAAAGACAAAAAGCCTATGCAACACTGCTGGGTCTCGTGTTAGTCTTTCTCCTTGGACATTTCTATGTCCTGCACTAGACAACAAAGCTGCAAAAAATCAAACTGAACCATTACCATTCTCTCTCCACAAAGATAAAAAGGTATTTTAGCTGGCAGAGAAAACAGAATATATGTGGGCAAATGAAAATGTTTTACCAAGGCATTTCAAAACAGCTGATGTGGTATCAGATAAAAAAGCAAAATAGAGGCTTAAAATAGCCATACAGTATCCTGCACCGGCTTTACTTGTTCATTGTGTTGACTGATAGGGTCTGTATCTTTTTAGTTAACAGGCATGATCAATATCTTTTAAGTTCTACCATTACGCCTTGCATGAAAAATAAAACACTGGGGTGTTTATTTTTCAAAGCATCCATATCCCAATCAGAGGTGGTATCCAGCAGGTTCTGACCAGTTCTGGAGAACTGGTAGCGGAAATTTTGAGTAGTTCGGAGAACCGGTAAATACCACCTCTGTCTGTCCCACCCCCAATCTATTCTCTGCCTCCCGAGTCCCAGCTGATCAGGAGGAAATGGGGATTTTGCAGTATCCTACCCTGGAGTGGGGAGGGAATGGGGATTTTACAGTATCCTTCCCCGGCAGTGGAGTGGGAATGGAGATTTTACAATATCCTTCCCCTGCCAGGCCCACCAAGCCATGCCACGCCCACCAAGCCACGCCCACAGAACCAGTAGCAAAAAAAATTAATATCCCACTACTGATCCCAATATAACACCAAAACAACACTGGAAGACTTAGAGGTGTTTATGTAGTGTAGATTTTTTGGGAGAGGCCAGAAAAAAGAGCCGGAGATGTAGCCTTACAATGTCAAACATTCCAGAATGTTTACAGGAAACCTGCTGCCATCCTCCATTTCAATACATATGCTCCTGATGCAGACAGCATTCTGTGCTTATGGATGCTCTTAAAAAGCAAGATAAGACCAGAAAAAAAAGCCTTAAGATTTGCAGCCATTTAAGGCCTCCATCTCTTAAAATGCCTGAAGTGCCTCCCCAGATGTATCTAGCTGGCTCCAACCATTTTTGGCACTTTCTACGGGCACAATACAAAGCCTTGTGTGGTCAATCCATAGGTGAACAGAAACTGTAAACTACTGCCCTGTAGCACGGCCAGGCCTCCAAAAACCCATGTATCATTTCTGCAGCTGTCAAATCCAGAGGTCCTCAACAGCAGTCTAGATGGGATGCCGAATTAGCCACTGAAGATTTAATCCAGGGGTCCTCAAACTTTTTAAACGGGGGGCAATTCGCAGTGCCTCAGACTGTTGGGGGGGGGGATGGACCAGCTGGGTGGGTATGGCTATGTGATTGGGTGAGCATGGCCAATTTAGCAGCCCAAACAATAATCACAAATTAAACTTTAATTTGTTTTGTTTCTAGGGGTGGAAAGCAGGTTAATAAAGGGATGTGGCTACTTTGGGGTATGTATGAGGGACTTGTGTGTGTGTGTGTGTGTGTGTGTGTGTACTCCCCCTCCCTCTCTGAAGCCCATTTTTTGACTCCTGAGGCCTCCAATACCTTTCTGCCACCCCAAAACAGGCGCGCTTTTGGCCTCTCAGGGTCTCCAGAAGGCAGGTGGGGGCTGGCAGGTAAGTGGGGCGATGTGGGCAGGGCAGCTTCATGGTTCTGCGCGGGTCGGATTAATAGCTTTGGTGGGCTGTATCCAGCCCACAGGCTATAGTTTGAGGCCCCCTGCTTTAATCAAATATGGAATTCTTAGCAGGAACAATACTTAGAATACTAGAATGCCTATAAAAGAATGCGGAGGGCGTTAATAGCAGAACCAAGATTCTTCGTCAAAGCAAGTGATTTCAAATATGAAAGATTGAGAACTTTTGTTCTGGAAGTGTACCAGGTTAGGAAAAGCGGTTTTGGCAAAATTGGACCGTTTCACAACTGTAACACAATTAGGGACAATATATTTTGCCCCAGCTTTAGCCATCAACTAATAAGATTGTTCTCTGTCACATTCCCGGTTCTATGCTAGAATAAGGCTACTTTACATCTGCAAAACCAGATATCCACATAGTAACTATGTTAGTAAAGCAGGTGGAGAAGGAGAAACCAATTTTTCTCTATTAGTTTCTTCTCCAGCCTTTGTGAGAGGAAAACACCCTTATTTGTGGAGTCCTTGTACCAATCAGGACATAAGTGGCTCTTCTGTTTAGTTGGGATTTACTGTTTCACGCCTGCTGTTGGGGTGAATTCAACTCTGTTCCACTGAGGAGTCTAAATATCTCCAGGCAGAACAGACAGCCTCTCCCCTTTCCCCTTCCAAAAGTTTCATGTAAATAAGCTTCATGTCAATTAAGCTGCAAGAAATCTAGCCGCCACCCTTTGTGGGTTTTGCATGCAAAAAGAGCACACTGAGGTGGGGGGGGGGGAGTAAAGTGAATTAGGGATAATTATTTTAGCGACTGCGCTCAAACACTCAGTTGGGCTTATTATCCGAGGAGGTCTTATTTTCGGGGAAACAGGTTATCTGGAAAGAATTCAAAAAATTGGAGTCTTCTTATACAGAAAAGTTTCAAGTTGGAAAATATACAAGTTTAGGGTCATTCTCAAGGAAAAAACTGGGGAAGGCGGTGAATTAAAACTAGAAAATGAATCACAGAAATACAAACCCCAAAACATAAATTAGACAAAACATGTTTTTGAATCTAACCCCTAAGCTAACCAAATACTCTTTGTCTGAGCAAGATATTTCTTTCAGACGCTGTGAAAACAGAAAATTTTTTTCCACACACACACACCCATCTTTAAATAAACAAAAAATAGTTGAAATATCCCCAAATTATTATGCTTTTTAGCTTAGTTGCACCTAAAGTTTAAGTGCTGGGTTCCTTCTTGCTCAAGGGCCACCAAAAAGAGTCAAAGTCAGTTTGAAGGAACTGTGGGGTTTTTTTCTGTTTTTAAACCATAACTGACTGACAAACTATAGGGGTCCAGAGATTTCACATGACAATTCCAGAATTTCTATCAGCAAGGTAATTGACTAATACAAGCTTTCTCTAAAGAAGTCATATAATTACAGTGTTCATAAAACTCTATTCTGAACATCTGTTACACAGCAAAAATAATAAGATATAGGCATGTCTGTGGAGATTCTAAGTCATTCATGTCATAATTGTTCAAAGGTGCTTTTTTTTTTCTTCAAAAGGGCAACTGAACTATTTTTTTTTCCTTGAGAAAGATGATGTTCTGCTTCTCATTCAAGAAACTTCACCAGTTTCTATTCCATCCTTCCGCCATCAGAACCAACGAAGCTTCTTGGATGACAAGTGAAGCATTTCCTCCTTCTTCTTCCTCCTCAAGGAAAGAAAAAAACAGTCCAGTTGCCTTTTCAAGGGGAAAAAAAGCATCTTGGAGACATGTCTAAAGGCACGTATGATGAGTGGAATTAACCGGTGACAGATTACAACTGTGCTGTCAAATCAGTTCAGATGACTGGATTTGTGTAAGTTACTTAACTGGGACATTTAAAGAGCCAGAGTATCATGCAATCCTAATGCCCGAGCATTTCCGAACCAGAATCAGTCTCCAAAATAACCTGCAATTCCCTGGATTAATTGAGGGTTATTCTGAGCCAGGCTGTCATACGAATGGAGAAAGTAAACTCTCCCTGCTGACTTCAGGCTTACAGGCAGGAATCCTAAGGAAGGTCTATAAAAATGGAGTCTATCCAGAAAGCCTGATTTTTACAGTTGACTGACAGACATACACACACACACACACACACACACATACACACCAGCGAATACGCAAAGGACTAACAAAGAGGCAGAAAGGAGATGGGGGGAGGCTGCTTTTTGAAAGAGTCCCAACACAACACCAGGGCAATGACGATAACAAAAGCAGACAGTGATCTCTTTGTGAAGTTGGCTTGTTGGAAGTTTTATGCCCTTTGATCAGCAGAAGTGCCCTTCCGTCGTATTGAGTTAGGCTGCTAAATATTTCAGTGCAAATGAAAGGAGCAATAGCAAGTAATATGAATGCTGTCAAGTTTGGCATTCATCACCCAAATCCGTGTTTTTGCAAAGCTTACACTGCTATGGAAACAAGAGTGTTACCAAAGCCAGTGAGTGTGCATCTATCAAAAGGTATTCCAAATGAAATTAATGGAATTGGCTCCTAAGACAACAGCTTAAAATACCTTTCATTCCTCTTTCTGTAACTGTAGCCACAAAAGAAACACAATAAATGGGGAGAGAGAAAATCCACAGTATTCTGCTCTGAGGGAGGAAACCTGGCAAGGCTCAAGAGAGAAAATAATAAAAAGAGAGGGAGCCGAAGAAAGCTGAAATAGCTTATATTCAAATTGAGAGATTTAATTCCAGGACTATAACAAACATACAGCTTAGAGAGGGAGAGCCCCTGAACCCCACCCTATACAATTCCCGACAAACCAAACGGGCAGCGGAGAGTGGAAAAGACAAGCCAGGGATGATCAAAGTCTCACAAATTCCAGGGAGCATTTTCACCGAGATCCTCATCGAGTGGTTCTTCTTACCCTCCTGCCATCCTAACCCTGACGGACCTCCTGGAAGACCGTCAGATCATAATCCCAATATGGCTGCCTCTATGATTGTGCTGTGCTGGATGCTGTATATAGAGGAAGGGAGGACACATAACAAAAAAAGGAGAGCATCTCTCTTTAGGGCTTAAAATAGTTTTAAACAAAAAGCAAGAGGGGGACGGAGAGGAAAGAGACAGAGTTTGCTGCCACACAAATCACTGTACGGAATCAGGTTCAAGTCAGACTGGTTAACTTGAAGGAGAGAGAGGTGGGGGGGGGGGGGAATCAGCCTCAAACTCCACCCTGCTTCTGAGATGAGATGGAGTCTAGGCCGCAGCACTGTGGCTCAAGGAGAAAAGATGCAAGATGCGAATAATTGATTAGGAGGGATGGGCCCAATCCAGAGCAGAGCCTTCAGCAGCCGGGGAAACAGAAGATCTGGGAGAGAAAACTCATTAAAGAACTTATTTTCCCCACTCCCAAAATCTTTGTTTGACAGATGTTGATTTTGAGTGTCAGTGAGTGTATCATTTAAAAAACTTCTAAACTTGGAACACTAACCAAAGCTCAGGAGAGGTGGAGGAAGAGGGGGGGAAGACGGGGTCCCATTTCACTGGTTTGGGAAGCTCCTTGTGCCAACAAGTTTTTTTTTTAAAAAAAAAAACCAGGCTGCCACAAGATCTCGCCTTAGCTGCAGAAAAAAAGTCTCTAGGGGGAACATGAAGTGGATAAAAGGAATGTGGGTAAGGGGAGGGCCAAAAAAAACAAAAACCTGTGAGGACACTACAACTGGAATTGACTAGTTGGGGGATAAAACACCAGACTCCTTGAAAAGAAAATTATTCAGGAAACAGGCTTCCTCCTACACCGATCAAAGTGGAAAAAGCTTATGCAAGGAAATTGCTGGTAGGGCATGAATATATATGTGTGTGTGTGTGTGTGTGTGTCATACACAAATACTGACCCATAAACACAGGCAGCCTGTTATTCAAAATGGTCTAATAAAAAAGTAAAAGGACTCCAATGCAAATGCATTTGTAACGTTTGTAAACCTGCACACAGCAAATGCAGATGCACCAATGTTGTTGAATCTGTATACAGCTCAGTACATGGATTATATTCCTGGGGGTCATATACACCACCAATTTACCCCCAAATTACCAGTCCCACGTCCCTAAGAGTTTTGCACGTTAACCTCTTAAATGCCAACTGCAGGTTTTTCAAAGCCAACAGGCCAGGGAAACAAAACAAGCACACCAAGGAGAGCTCCTAGGTAAAACCTTACTAGGGACTAGAACAATTTTTGAGATATACACCTATTTCTTTATGTTCTCATGCCTAGGTGTACAACTCGTAAAATAAAAGGCAGCTTTCCAAAATGCTTGATTACTATTATCACTATGATCAGACTTTTATTTCACAGTCAATCCCTTCTACCCCAAATTTATTATTACCAAAATAACATGCCCGCTGTTGGTACCAAATTGCGCCCCTGCCAAAATGAAAGACATTGCAAATGGACCCAACTTATATTATCATCATCATCATCATCATGGCTTTTTGGTCCGAGATCTGACATATGGGAGGGGTAGGGTCTCCTGCTTGAGCAGGGTTGAACTAGAGGACCTCCAAGGTCCCTTTCAACTCTGTCATTATTATCCTAGACTCAGGCCTGGACTACAACTCCCATCATCCCACAACAGCAGCATCTCCCACACCTCCAGGAGAGGCCACTGAGGAAAATCCACCCTATTCCTCCTCCATTCTCTCCTCCAACTGGATATTGCTATATTGAACATAATCTGCTTTCCCTTTGGGAGAGAGACATCTTGATACGGAGGAAGGGAGAAGAATTTTAAAGAGACGGAAGGAAAAAAACAAAGGAGGGATGATGAGAGAAAGGGGGGATAAATAAAGGAGAAACCATGATGGCCTCTTTGGGTAATTTCTTTTCCATCAAGGCCATCATTTGTCCATGGAGGCAGTGAGAACAGAGAGATCGGACATCGGTCCTTGTTCCTTTTGTTGTTGTTTTTAATTTAAAATTTTATTTTTATATAAGCAATCCATTTTCCATTAACCAGTGGGTAATAAATATTTTGTGCCAACACTAAAACATAGTCATAATTCAATCTCATCTCAGCTTAATTTCCAATACCTTAAAAGTATCTGATATTACAACAACCCCGTAGCAATTCATTTAGCTCTCTGAGTCATATATGACTATTCATACATTTTCTACACTCTATAGATAACTTTTAATCCTTAGGTCTATTCTCTCACCACCGAAGATTTCCCAAATTGTATCATAAACGGTTTGTTCTGTCTCTTTGATAGCCAGGATCCATCTGTTCCTTTAGGACTCCCGAGCCCATCATCCCCAGAGGATGGGCGTTGCAGCCCCGGAGGGCGCCGGGTTGGGGTAGGTGGGCGAGCAGGTGGCTGAGAGAGCCCCGCCCCAACAGCGGCGTCATCGTCTCCTCAGGTCACGTGACGGGCTCGGGCGTACTCCCCCCCCCTACTCCCCCCCACCGGTTTTTTTTTTTTACCTCAGTGCGGTGAAGGGCGGAGCGACACCGGCGCCACAGCAAAAAAATAATAATAACTAACGGCTTCCTGGGCGATCACGGCCGGCGAGGCTGCTAGCGGAGAAGAAGTTGCCGCCGCCGAGCCCCATTCCGGAGCTGCCCTCCCGGGACGGCGAGAAGGAGCGAAGGCTCCGCGGAGACGACGAACCCGCCTTGACAATACCGCCGCCGCCGCTCTACTGACAAGGGAAAGCGATGGAGCTGCTTTCACCCCCCCTCCTCCCACCGGCTCCGGGCCCCGCCCCTTTTTCGCGGCGGCCGTCCAATCAGCGGCGGAAGAGAGAATCCCGCCTCCCGAGCGCAGCCACCGGCATCCTCGCCGATAGGCGGCCGTCTTTGTCAATCCATGACGGAAAGGCTCAGTAAAGGCGGAGGGCGACGCCTCCACTGCCAATCTCGGAGCGCCTCTCATCCAATCCAATGAAGCGCGGGGCGTAGGCCCGCGAAGGCAGCCAATGAGCGCTCGAAGAAGGGGAGATGCGCTGCACTGCTTCACAGTCTCGGGGAATTCTCCTTGGGATTCTTTTAAGCCGGTGGCGTAGGAATGCCGGGGAGGGAAGGACCCTCGCGCGGAAGAACAAATTCGAGGGGAGGGGGAGAGTTGACCCAGCGGGGTATAAAAGGGGAGCGAGGCGTCCTTTTTCTCCTATTTCCCTCAGATTTAGTCTTCGACTTGAGGTCGCTGAGGATTGTGGGAAGAAGGTTGAGTGACTTGAGCGCTTTGGGAATTGATTCAGGTCAATTCTCGCCAGCCGTGACGAAAGCGACGGAGAGAAAACAAAACATATTAAAATTAAAATAACGGCGCCAATTAAAAGGTCGACGATGGCCGTGCTGCTTTTTAAAGCGCGCAATGGACGTCTGAATGCAGAAAGTACCTTTGGAAGGGATTGGCACACAATCACGAACGCTCTCCCTTATCCCGGTTTATTATTATGGGCTGGGATTACACAAAGTACATTAAAATGAGAGATTGCAAATATGCAGTTGAGAATTTCTAGGAATTTTTTTTTAAGGAATTGCCACATCCACGTTGAAATTTGCTGTGAAAAATAAAATCTTTGGAATGTTTGCATGGTCTTATTTTATATAGATATATAAATAAATATATATATATATATGTGTGTGTGTATGTGAAGAGACAGACATCACAATCTCTGGAATTTAAAATATATTATCCGCTTAGTTTTCGTTGTCTCTGCTAATATCGTCAGTGTAAAAACTACCATTGAGGAGATATTTGCCTTTATACATCATTGATTATATATATATTATAATCCTCCACTTACAACCATTCATTTAGTCGTTTGGAGCATCAATGGCACTGAAAAAGGGACTTACGACTGGTTCTCACACTTACAACCATTGGAGCATTCCCATGGTCATGTGATCAAAATCCGGACATTTGGCAACTGGCATGGACTTATGACGGTTGACCTGGGTCATGGGATGACTCCTTGTCACCTTCACACACAAGCGAAGTCAATGGGAGAAGCTGGATTTACTTAACGACCACATGATTCACTTAATAACTGCAGTGAATTGTTTTAACTGTGGCGGCCAAAAAAAGGTCGTAAAATGGGACAAAACTCACTTAATGGCCTTGCTGACCAGTGGGAACTGGGGCCTCAATTGTGGTTGTAAGTCAAGGGCTATGTTGTTACTGAGGGCTGGCACAGCCTCAGGGATTTTGCTCTGGACAGTAACCTCAAGCTAGAGTTGACTTATCTTTAAATATTTCATCTGTGTTTCTATTTTATTCTCACTATTGATTTGTGGCAGCCACTTGTCCTAAAATGGTTTAATTTCTATGCCTCTTGTATCCTGTTCTTTTATTGATGTTTGTTATTCTTAAAGTACCTCCTTAGGGTTTCAAAAACCTCCCCCAAACAGAACTGACTTACACATTGAGTAAAATAAAAGTTGGTTAAACAAAACATAGTGCTATGCTTGCAAGGACTAAAAGATCTAGATTCTAGACTTTGGTATTTGAGCATAGATCTTTTTAACATTTATATTATATTATATATATATAATATATATTATATTATATTGTGTTTTATTAATCTGGGTGGAATGTTTATAGGCATATTGCTAGTTTAGGTACGATATGCCATTCGCTAAACAAAGGATCCAAACAAGCTAAGCTACAACCCCTTTTTTTTTTCAAACAGCACAGACGGGGATTGTAGAGGCTAAACCCCAAATTATATCATGAATTGAGCCCTATGGGTTAATCCTGTCAGTGACGCAGCCTACAATTTAAGTTGCTAGCAGAAAATTTTCAAAATTTGCAGGCTGTTAACCCATGGAGCTCAATTCATGATGTAGTTTTGGCTTATTACACATTATATAGGTCCAACTTCTCGAGTTACAGAGCGGGTCTGTGGGTGGAGAACATCAGCTCTGCATGAATGAGAAACATTTCAAACTCATCTTCTTTTAATGACCCCGTAATCCCTGGCAGGGTGCAGTTGCGGCAACTGAATGGAGCTGAGCGTTTACTGGCCGAATGCCTTTCCTGTTGCCAATGCAGAGTTTTGTTCAACAGATACATTCTCAGTGTGCCCAGAGAGAGAGAGAGAAATATCTGCCGTTATCTAGGATTGAACTCACAGCCTCCTGATTGTGAGGCGAGAGCTCCACCACTAGGACACCGCACCACTCCAAGCAACCAACCAAATCCTTGGATGAAAATCGCGTCCTAGGCATGCTGTACAAAGTACCATATTTTTCGGAGTATAAGACACACCTTTTTCCCTCAAAAAAGAGGCTGAAAATCTGGGTGTGTCTTATATACTGAATACAGCATTTTTTTCCTCCCAAAACCCCGCCCCTTTCACCAAAATGGCCATGCATAGCCTTTAGGAGGCTTATAGAGTGCTCCTGGGGGCTCGGGAGGGCAAAAATGAGTGAAAAACAGACTGTTTTTGCTCAATTTTGCCCCAGCCCCCAGGAGCACTCTATAAGCCTCCTAAAGGCTATGCATGCCCTTTAAAAAAAAAAAAACAGGCCATTTTTTGCTCATTTTGCCCCCACCCTCCAGGAGCATTCTACAAGCCTCCTAAAGGCTATTCATGCCCTTTTTTAAAGAAAAAAATGGGCCCATTTTTGTGAAAAATGAGCCATTTTTCAGAGGTCTGCAGAGTGCAAAAACTTTTTCTTTTATTTGCCTCTTCAAAATCTTGGTGCATCTTATACTCCATTGCGTTTTATACTCCGAAAAATCCGGTATTTGTAATTTTGCTGTAAGAAGACGGCCCAAAATACATAAAGGAGCCACAGGGTAGGAGGGGGGGAAAGTTCTTGTGAATGTGTATCACCGTTTATTATTCTTCAAGAATTAGGAACTGAACAGAGGAAACTGTCAGCAGAAAAGAAACGAAAAGAAAAAAAAAACATTTTCTTTTCAGGCTTAATTTGTTTCGGTTTGTTTTTAAAACACTGTGGTTTCGAATCCTCTTCAAAAAGGACATTCAAGTATCTTTTAAGCAGAGGGCAGTCATACAAAAATGTCTCATCTTTTTTATATAGTTTCTTTTTTAAAAAAAAAGCAAGTCTACATTTTTTTTTCTGCACCCTTTTTGCTTTGGTAAGGCCAAGCCATGGATATAAAAACTGGTACGCAACATAAAAATGAATCCGTCGGCTTCGACTCGGGAGGCGCGCCGAGAATAAAACAATCTGCTTTTCCACACACACCCCCAACCCTCATTTCCCCAAGAGACGCACTTTTAGAAGACAGAGAATCATTACCATTCAGCTTATAAGATCTCTGACTTTAAAAGTTTTTTTATATATATATGTATAATTATATATATATATATATATAGCTCTCTCTATATATCTTTTAAGTCAATGAACTCCCCCCCCTCCCATATTCCACTCCAATTCCTTTACGGCAGCTGTTCCGACCTATAATACAAGGCTCTGAAGAAAAACCAACCTAAAAAATTAAAATAATAATAACAACAACAACAACATGGGGGATATGAAGTTTCTCCTCGAAATGTAGAGAGACACGTCAAACAACGTAAAATTTCAACGTGTCGACAAAGGGGGAGGTGGGAGAATGAAAGTTGCTATAGGATTGTGAGTTACTTTTCTTGGGGGTGGCTCACCAAATTAAATTTTTTAAAAAAGCTGTCTAATAGAAAAATAAGATCCGCTTCCAACCCACCCCTCCCCCTTTTAATACTCGTCGCAGGCACATTTGCTTTTCTCAAAATTATGTCCCCTTTAGGACATAAGAAGGAATCTTTTTCCATATACAGGGAAGGTTTTTCTTCACATTAAGGAGAGAGAAAATAAAATAAACAGAAACCGGGAGACGGGATTGTGCAGAGGTGACGAGAAAAATGAAAGGATTTTTTTTGGGGGGGGGGAGGGGAGGTGTTACCTTAGCAGCAAAATGTTCAAAGTTTCAACCACTATCAAATTAACGGAGATCTGGCAATATATTGGGTTTTTTTAAAAAAACCACGCAGACACACACGCAGACACACACCCCCAACGACCCGATCCTCGTCGTTAGCTAAACCGAATACAACCGTTTATGAACCCCAACGATGAAATGGAGGAGTCTTGGGGTTGTGGTTTTTTTTTCAGAACAAAAAAGGAACTTGCTAACTGAATCCCACCCAAAATGCTATCGACTGCCGATGTATCGCTTAAAAGTTATGTACAAGAGAGAGTTAAGCTGCGTTTGGCGGTGTGGTGCCTCTTTCCCCTTTGCCTCGCCCAGAAGGTTCCACGGTCCTTTGTGGTGGCGGCAGCAGGCACTGCGTGAGCCCCAACTCGGCTTCAACTCCCCACGGTTTTGGCATTTCCCTCGCCTTGATCCGCTGCCTTGCTCTCCGCAGTTGACCTCGGCGTGTGCTGCCGGGGGTAACCTCAGTGATCCGGGTTCTGCTTGTCCCTCATCCAAGCTTGGATTTGCTCTTTCAATTCAGGCACTAAAAAACAAAAATGGAGGGGGGAAGAATGTCAATCCTGAAACTGACCTGGACTTGTGGGAAAGGGAGGGAGAAGTAGAGATAGCTGGGGTGTTGCAGCTAAAATAAAATACTTTCTCTTGGGAACCAAGGACATTTCCACCAGATATCCAGGAGGAGGAGACCGGAGTCATTTAGCAACCAGACTGTATCCTGATTGGACTGTGTGGTTGTTTGGAGAAAGGGAAAGAACTTTTACTTTTAATTAGGTGAAAACCGCAGGAACATTTAGAGTCAGTTTTCACCAGCTCGGGCCAATATGACATATCCAATAAATCTATTATTTGAGGAATTCAATTGCCTTGGAGTTTTGATTGCTACGGGTGAGTTTCTTGGAACCCTGACACAGAACCCTTAAACTCCAAGAAAAAAAAAATACACTGCAGGGAAGAGGAATGATTCACATACACCACTCCCCATGTGCTGATGATGTAATTGAGCTGGTTCATGAGAGGTCTCCACAGGAGAAACAAGCTGGGAGAATACCCCAAACCGTGAAGGATTATAAAGATTTCAAAATATGGGTTTGAAAACCCCACTCTCCCCCAACTACCTGGCTCCAGCATATTTTCCGTTAGTGTCTGGCGATTGAAGGGATCCGTGGAGGAGTTGAGAAGGTGACGCAGAATGACGGAGCGATCCATAATGGTTCCCGACGGCAACCGGACCGGGTCGGTCATTAAAGTATCCATGAGTGGATCTGAAGGAACATAATCAACTTGTCAACTGAGTTTTAAAGGTAGAAGGATCAAAAATAAATTGGGCCATACCCACAGAGGGTTTAAATCAAGGATCCCCAAGCCTGGATCAGTGGATCGGCAACGGGCCGCAGCATGCCAGAAACCAGTCTGTGCAAACAAGCGAAGTCCCATCCGCAGGATGCAGGCAGCACACAAAATCACGCCCACTCCGGTCCATGGGAAAACTTTTCTCCATGGAATCGGTCCCTACTGCCCCAAAGGTTGGGGAGGGGCGCTGATTAACTGGTTTTTAACAACTGATTAAAAATCACACCACCTTCTTTTATTCATTGGAAATTAGCTCACTACATCCTAACAAGGACTCGGCTTACCTCGGAACTCATCCGGGGCATCACTGTAGTCAATTTCGGCGCGGGCGTTCTTGGCAACAATTTCATCCACTTTCTCCGCAAGCAGCTTGAATTTTTCTATCGCTATGGTCGACTTGATGCCGGCTTTTCTCATCTTCGAAATCACCTCTTCAAATAGCTCCTTGCTGTAAGACCTCTGCAAAGCCAAAAGCTCGTGAAAGCCCACCAAAGCGATGAAACACCAACTCGGTAGTCAGAAGACAGGATGACAACACGATCTCTCAACGCATGGACAGACTCAACTAGGCATTTCAACGGGGAAACTGTGAGCATCCTAAACTAAGGATCCATAAACTCCTGGAAATCTGGCATTCAGACAATCAGCCATCAATGGACACATTGTGATAAACCACATTGACATACTGCTCCAAAGATGTAGTTAAAAAAGCTAAGAAGGAAACCAAAAGATCAGAATGCCTTCTCTCCAACAGCCAGATAAGCAGGGATTAATCCCAGACAAACAATCAAGCAGAAATCAATCCCCTCATGGAGCAACTACTGAGGAGAAAACCATACACAATTAGCACAATTTTTATAAATACATACAGTAAAATATAGACACGGTTCTTAAAAAATCTGGCCCCAGGGAAACCAAAATGATTTTTGTTAGATTAATTTAAATGTTTAAAGCCGACTAAATATATCTAAAATCAAGTCTAACTGTCTGGCTATATCGATCTTCAAAATTGTTTACTCTTCTGCAATGAGATGCTTTTTCAAGAGCAAGAGCAATGTTAAAATAGATCCATTTTTGTATTTTGGATTCTGTCTCGAAGTCTAGCTTCCTAACCACAAACCTGAACTCTTGCCCGTACCGTACAGTCAGAAAGACGCACAGTGCTTTGAGGGCACTGTTCTTCCACCTAGGTATTTTACCACACTGAAGTAAACCACTTCATATGCCTTACGGTTATTCATTCTTGTTTTAATTTGCTCTTCTGGAGAGAATGCAAAGGGGAGGATCCCTGGTCTAACCATCACCCAACAACTCAAGTTTCTGACAATTTAGCAATGACCTGAGGGCCAGGAATGTGTTGCTTTTGATGGGAGTTGTGCGCTCCACACCCAGGAGGAAGGGCTTAGCTGTTTGCAAGTGTTTCAGCACACGCTAGAGGGAGCTCTCTAGGATTCCACAAAAAACATAGTTGTGGCCCACCAGCAGCCAGTAAGGAAGTTGGGGAGGAGCATGGGCCAGTCCTGGAGTCTGGGGATGAGGACTCTGTGTCGGAGGAAGAGAGGGGGCCAGTTATCAGATTCCTTCGGAGTCAGGCATCAGTGAGGCAGATGAACAGCTGGAGCCTGTTCCCAGTATGCGCGTGCGCAGAGTTGCCAGACAAAGGGAACAGCTAAGGAACAGGGGTCGACTTGGGCGGAAGCCCACAGGTGGACAATGAATGGCCCCTCCCAGAGGAAATAAAAGAGGAGCGAAAGGGGAGGGGAGTTTGCAGGAGACAATTAATTAACTTAATTGGTTGGTGACTCTCTGAGGCTCCTTGCCAAGTTTTGCAGGTCTCGGCTTGGCAGCTCTCCAAGCCAGATGAGGTCTGTGACTGTAAATCCTCCCTCGAAAGACTTCGTTGGATGTGAATGAGCAGAATTCACAGTCAATTAATAAAAGGGTTTTTTGCCGGGACAAGGAGTTTGCTTCATGCTCTTGGGAAGCCTCGGTCAGGACACACACCAGTTAAAGGATATTTATTGCCAGCCGAACTGCCAGCCAAGAGGAATTCAGTTAGAAAGAATCTATCCCTCTCAAGAAAAGACAGCTGGGTTTGAGCAATTCTGACTTTCCTACAAGGAGTTAACTCCTCAGAGGGCTCTTCTGTAGACAAAGCTATCAGAATCATCTTTGGCTCTCTTCTTAGGTCAGTTTGCAAAGCTCCTGCAGGAGAAGGAAGCCAGAATTTGCTGGGAGCTCGCCAGCTAAATGCAGCATTGCTGCAGAAAGGCCCACTTAAGTTGCAACGCAGCCAGCAGATCCACCAGGAAAAAGTGGAAAAACCTGGCCAGCTTTTTGAGGATGCTGCAGCCAAAACCCAGCTTAGGGACCCCAAAGGGATTCGACCTTCAGTTCATTTTTGCTCTTCTGAGTCTCGGGTAGCGGAAGGAATAAATCAATTGAAGCGGGCAGGGCCCGCCCACCCACGACTGCTCTCTGCTCCATCACATCTGCCTGCTTCCAAAAGTGATCGAGATTTATCTGCAGTGCAGTGAATCCTGAATCAAAGCACCGCAAGGAGGAGGAAGTGGGGGAAAAAAAAGAGAGTGTTCTTTTTGAGATTCTTCACGATAATTGGGTGTTTTCCAATCCAATCAGAATAGAGCTGGAAGGGACCGCCGAGGTCTTCTAGTCCAACCCCCTGCTCAAGCAGGAGACCCTTTCAGACAAGTCGTTGTTCATTCTCTTCTTTAAAATCTCCACTGGTGGAGCACCCAAAACTTCTGGAAGGTAAGCCGTTCCACTGATGAACTGTTCTGAACGTTAGGAAGTTTCTCCTTCATTCCAAGTTGCTTCTCTCCTTGATTAGTTTCCATCCAGTGTTTCCTGTCCTGCTTTCTGGTGCTTTGGAGAATAATTTGAACCCCTATTCTTTGTGGCAGCCCTTCAAATATTGGAATACTTTCCCCTCTTGTGCTTCTTCAAAAGACATTCCATGGTAACAAATCAAGTAGGGCAGAGGGCAGGGATGGTGAACTTTTTCAGCACCGAATGAGCCAAACAGGAACATGCCTGCATGCACCAGCCAGCTGGTGTTCAGGTTTTCAGCAGGCGCAGTCACGCCAGCCAGCTGGTCGTCGTGCGCGCTGAAGCACCAGAAACCCGAAGACTAGCTGGCTGAGGCGTGCATGCCTGTTTTTTGGCCATTTTTCAGAACTGTTTTTGGCCTGAAAACGGCCTGAAAAACGGCCCAGAAAATGGCCTGGTTTTTTTGGTTGTTTTGGGGTCGTTTTCAGACCTTTTCCGGTGCCCACAAAGAGTAGCTGTGCATGTGCACGCCGGAAACCAGAAGAGCAGCTGGCGCCAGGGCCCACAGAGAGAGCTCTCCACGTGTGCCATAGTTTCGCCATCACGGGCATAGGGCCATCCAAATCCCCCCCAGTCAAGGAAAAGAAGCAGAGATTTGCCGAATGGGGGACATTCATAAAGTACCAGCCACACCCAAACCGCCTCGCCTACGAAGGTCATAAATGGGAGGGCTGATCGTAAAGTAATTTTTTTCAGGATGATTGTGAATGGTGACAAAACGAGGAATGCGTATTACTGTGTATTTTGGGTTCTGTGAATTCTGCTCCCTCTCGGAAGTTCCAAAACCCGAGAGACGAGGAGGTACTGACTGGATCGTAAAAGGTGTCCTTACGCTTTTTACCTTCTCAGCTAACACCTGGGTCCCCCATTCTCACCTGGTCGTCCGCGATCGCTTTTGCAAAACGGGCGCAATCCAGCTGCAGGTAGATGTCCGTCAGTTGATCCAGAAGCTTCTTTGGTTCAAAGCCGTACTTCTCGGGGTTTTCGACTTTCAGATCGCGGCATTTGGGGCCGCACAGCTGCTGAAGGTTGAAGTTCAGCATCGCGGCCAGCCGTGGTCCAAGCTCCTGCAACGGAAGAGAAAACGCAGCATGGGAGAGGTGTGGGAGAGAAGCAACAACACAAGAAGCCAGGAACCAGCAACATGAACCCATCCCCTTGTTTGCTCAAAACCCACCAAGCATAGTATAGTTTTTATTGTCATTGTATAAAATAAATACAATGAAATTGAGTCCCACCACGGTCTCGATCTGAGGGCCACAACCAGAAATGACTCCCGGGAGAGTTCTCCCAGTGTCAAAAATGCTTGACCTTGGATCCAGAAAGAGCTGGGACTCACACAAGGCCACGACACCGCAGGAGATTATTGGGAAGCAAAGCCGAAGTGGGTGTTGTGGCCCGTCAGCAGCCAGGGGAGCTGGTGGCAGACTCAGACAGTGAGGAGGTTGGGGAGGAAGATGGGCCAGTCCTGGAGTCTGGGGAAGGCTCTGATGAGGGCTCTGTGTCGGAGGCAGAGAGGGGGCCAGGGCCGTCTGACAGTTACCAGCTGCCTTCAGAGTCAGACATCAGTGAGGCAGAAGAACAGCTGGAGCCTGTTCCCAGTGTGCGCATGCACAGAGCTGCCAGGAGAAGGGAACAGTTAAGGAACAAGGGCCGATTCGAGAATAAAGGCACATGTGGACGGTGAATGGCCCCTCCCATAGGGAGTATAGAGGAGCCAAAGGGGAGAGGAGTTTGCAGGAGACAATTAGTTCAATTCATTCGGGTGAAGATCTGTTCCTGACTTCTTGCCAAGTAATTGCTGCTACAGCTTGGTGTTTGGAAGATATTGGCCTGGCAATTCTCCAAGCCCGATAAAGGTCTGTAGTTGTGAAATCTCTTGAAAGACTGTTGGCCGGGACTTTGGTGGAGAGGAATTCCCTTTAAACTAAATAAAAGAGGTTTCATCGGGAAGAGGCTTCTGCTTCATGATCTTGGGAAAGCTCGGTCAGAACAGCTTGCTCTGTGTTCCCGATACTCACGGGCCTGAGAAAAGGCTTCTGGACTTGTTTGGTGAGGATATGAAACATGTCAACCGTTTCTGTGGCCAGGGCCAGATAGGAGCGCGAGACCCGTTCGTCCTGGGCCAGTTGAGACTGCCGAGCTTGTTGCTGGTCCTAGGAAGGAAACAGCCGCAGGAAGAATATTTATAACCTGTGTGATCATTCTAACCTGTAAGCCACCCGGTAATAAGCTGTAAGGATTGGACCATAAGGAAGCCCTGAGGAATTGACGCTTTCCAATTGTGGTATTGGGGAAGACTCTTGAAGAGTCCCTTGCATTGCAATGAGATCTGAAACTCAAATACTTTGGCCACCAAATGAGAAGAGAGGACTCATTGGAGAAGACCCTTAGGTTGGGAAAGATGGAAGGCAAAAGGAGAAGAGGATGGTAGAGGAGGAGACAGTTAGATGGTGTCATCAACTCAAGGAACATGAGTTTGGGCGAACTGCCGGGGGGGGGGGGGGGCTGGTGTGCCATGGGGTGGCTAACCGTTGGTCACCTTGTAAGGAAGATGGGCGGCATAAAATTTAATTAATTAATGGATGGATGGATGGATGGATGGATAGACAGATAGATATAGAGGGAGGGAGGATGGAGAAAGATGGATGATAGATGCATGGATTGGATGGTTGGATGGAAGAAGAGAAAGAAAGAGAGAGAGAGAGAAAGAAAGAGAGAGAAAGGTAGGAAGGTAGGAAGGAAGGAAGGAAGGAAGGAAGGAAGGAAGGAAGGAAGGAAGGAAGGAAGGAAGGGAGGGAGGGAGGGAGGGGAATCATCACAGGTAGTCCTCGACTTATGACAACTGACCCCCAAATTTCCACTGCTAAGCAAAACAGGGATTGCGTGAATTTTGCCCCATTCTACGATCTTTCTTGGTGAATCAATGCAGGTCTTAAGTTAGTCATGCGGTCGTGAAGTGAGTCTGGCTTCCCCATTGACTTTCCTTATCAGAAGGTTGCAAAAGGGGACCCCGGGACACTGCGACCGTCACAAATATGTTGCCAAGCGCCTGAATTTTGATCCTGTGAGCAGGGGTGGTGCCCTTTTTCCATGCTATTCCAATGGTCACTAAATGAATGGTTATAAGTCAAGGACTACCTATCATTCCCTCTTTCCTCCCTCCCCCCAGTTCTAATTGATATTATAAGATGTCTGGCCAGTTCCTTAGGAAGCAAAGCAGTAGATTTTAGATCAGTGTTTCTCAACCTTGGCCACTTGAAGATGTCCGGACTTCAACTCTCAGAATTCCCCAGCCAGCATTCACTGGCTGGGGAATTCTGGGAGTTGAAGTCCAGCCATCTTCAAGTTGCCATGGTTGAGAAACACTGTTTCAGACCTTTAAGGGTCTAAAGTGGCCTAGGCTAGACTAAGCAACCTTAAACCACGTGGACTTCCACTCCCAGAATCCCCCAGCCGGGGACCGCTAAAACCCGAGACCCAGCTCACCCTGGGGAGAAGATCCCACTGCTCCTTGTTTTTCATCTCCTCCTGCACTTCGTGGATGCGTTTGAGGGACTCTAAACTCTCATCCAGCAAGAACGTCGTGTCGTTGATCAGCATGTTGATATAGCGAACGAACTGCTTGCCGGAGCTGGAAAGGGAAAAGAAAAGGGGGGGGGGGGCGGGGAGACAATTGTGTGGATTTCTTAGCTCTAATAGAGGAGGAGGAGGAGGAGGCCAGGCAGATCAATCTGAGACATGTGGCCTCCAGTCTCTGCTCAGATGCTTGAAATTCCCCAGCATTCATTTTTGCCTTCCGCAAAATAGGAGTAAGGTCCGCAGCCTGTTGGGAAAAGCACTTTCCATCCCCCTCTAAGTGGGTTATGGAGTCAGAATCTCTTGCCCCAAACAATCTGGGTCCTCATTTTATCCAGCTCGGAAGGATGGAAGGCTGAGTCAACCGTGAGCCAAATGGTCAGGGTCGAACTCGTGGCAGTGAGCAGTTAGCCTGCAATACTGCATTCTAACCACTGTGAGGAAGGGAGGGAGGAGGATAGACAAGATAGCAATAGCCCTTAGGTCTACCATATTTTTCAGAGTATAAGACGCACCCTTTTCCCTCAAAAAAGAGGCTGAAAATCTGGGGTGCATCTTATACAATGAATACAGCATTTTTTGCCTCCCGAAACCCCGTCCCCTTCACCAAAATGCCCCTGCAGAACCTGTGGAAAGCTTTCAGAGAGCTCCTGGGGGCTGGGGAGGGCAGAAATGAGTGAAAAATAGGACATTTTTTTGCTCAATTTCCCCCCACCCCCAGCGCCTCCTAAGGGCTATGCATGCAATTTTTGTGACAAAAAATGGGCCCGTTTTTGTGAAAAACGAGCCAGTTTTTGCTCATTTTTGGGGTCCCCCACCCCCCCAGGAGCACTCTGCAAGCCCCCTAAAGGCTATTTTGGGGAAAGAAATGGGCCCGTTTGTCGTGAAAAATGGGGAGTTTTGGGGAGGTTTGCAGAGTGCAAAAACCTTTTAAAAAAAAACAAAAAAAAACCTTGGTGCGTCTTATACTCCGGTGCGTCTTATACACCGAAAAATACGGTATATACTGCTTCACAGTGCTTTTACAGCCTTCTCTAATTGGTTTACAGAGTCAGCATCACTTGCCCCCAACAATCTGCGTCCTCATCTGACCCACCTTGGAAGGGCGGAAGGCTGAGTCAACCTCAGGAGGCTGGTGAGATTCGAACTGCCAAATTGCAGGCAGCCGGCAGTCAGCAGAAGTGGCCAGCAGTACTGCACTCTAACCACTCCGCCACCAAGGCTCTTAGGATGGCAAAAAAAACAAAAAAAAACCCACCTCTCTATGGTACAATCGCTATACTGACTTTTCCACTGTATCACTTTAAAAATTATTGGTCCTTCCTTAAGAGATGCATCCAGCCCAGATATGTGGTGTCCATCCAGCCTCTTTTTCATGATGAGTGACCTGTCCAATCCAGAACAAGCTTATATGTCAGCATTACACTCACTTGAACTCTTCCATGAAGGTCCCGTGGTGAGCTATGTTCTGCCACAAGCTTTTGAAGATGGTGCTGATGTGATAGCGGATTGTAAATTTGTCGTAGAACTCGCTGGTGGCCCCAGTGTGCTCCACATCTGAGGGGAATAGAAGAGTTTCAGTCTCCACATGCCAGAGTAAGCATAGAGCGGCCATCTTCGCAAAACACACTAAACCCATGATGGTGAGCTTGTGGCACACGTGCCCAAAGTGTACGCGAAGCCATGTCGCCTGGCACACAAACACGCGCCCCTGCCTGTTTGTCTTGCAGGTTCCTGGCGCGCATGCGTGCACGATGATTAGCTGTCCTTCGTGCACGCAGCAGTGCCAAAAACCAAGCTAGATAAGGTCTGTGGTCATAAATACTCCTTTGAAAGACTGTTTGCCAGGCGTTTGCTGAATGCGAAGGAGAGGAATTCACCTTCCTTTAATAAAAGGGGTTTTGTCGGGACCAGGACTCTGCCTCCTGCTTTATGGGGAAGCCTAGGTCAGAACAGGTTACTAAATTAAAACAGTTGTAAGTCAAGGACCAACTGTGTTGTTGTCATGCAAGGCTCCCTTGGCGGCACAATTGGTTGCACATCCATCCAGGGCGTTCACCAACCTGTGTAAAACTTCATCAGGGAAGGAACCAGCAACTTGACGGAGAGCGGATGGTTCTCGATCATCTCGAAGAACTTCTGAGTCCGGGGCTGGACGGCTGGGTTGGTCATGAACATCACCTCCACCAGCTTGGCCACCAGGTAAGGGTTCCGGATGTAGTCCTGGTTGCAGAGCATGACCACCAAGAAGGTGACCAGCTCCTGAGTGCAAGGCTCGTAGAGTACCTGAGGCGAGTATCTGCAAAACGGGGAGAGGGGGAGCGGGGAGAAAGGAACGATGGAGGAAGGCTTGACAAGGATCAACGGCCAAAGTGGAGAGAGATGGCATCCAACCCATCATATAGCAATAGCACTTATAGATCCACAAGGCTTTTACATCCCTCTCTAAGTGGTTTACAAGGTCAGCCTATCGCCCCTGACAATCTGGGTCCTCAATTTTACTGACCTCAGAAGGACAGAAGGCTGAGTCACTCTTGAGCCGGTCAGGATCGAACGCCTGGCTGTGGGCAGTTAGTCTGCAGTACTGCATTCTAACCACTGCGCCATCACAGCATACATGCATGTATCTCTCTCTCTCTCTCTCTCTCTCTCTTCCATCCCTCCATCTATCTATTCATCCAGCCATCTGTCATCATCTAACCATCATCTATCTATTATTTACCTATCTACCCATCATCTATCTATCCATCCATCATCTATCTATCCATCATCTACCTATTATCTATCTATCTATCTATCTATCTATCTATCTATCTATCCCTCTCCCTCCCTCCATCATCTAACCATCATCTAACCATCATCTATCCTCTGTCTATCTATCCATCCATCCATCCATCATCTAACTATCATCTATCATCTATCTACCCATCATCTATCTATCCACCCATCATCTATCTATCCATCATCTACCTATCATCTATCTATCTATCCATCCATCCATTCCTCTCCCTCCATCATCTAACCATCATCTATCTATCATCTACTTATCTACCCATCATCTTAATTATCTATCTATCTATCCATCCTCCATCCATAACAGTACTTAGACTTATATACTGTTTCATGGTGCTTTACATCCCTCTCTAAGCGGTTTACAGAGTCAGCCTCTTGCCCCCAAACAACATGGTTAGAAGCAAACCTGGAGAAACAGGCCGCCAATGTCGGCCAAACTGCTAAAGAATATCCCCCCCGAAAAGGAGGACTGGGGATCAAGGAAGCAGACTATAATAAACTCCTTGCTTTTCTTTATTTTTATTTATGAATTAAATGTATATGCCGCCCATCTCACTATCCGGAGTGACAGTTCATCGTGGTTTCTCCCCTGAGGAGGCTACCCCAGAACATTTCAATCCACAAGAAATGAAGTTTTTTGTTTGTTTTACTTACTGTACAATAAAAAACAAAAATTCCGCAATGTCTTCCACGTAAAACTCAGGCATCGCTGCAAAGACTTTTGGGACATCTGGGTTTAAAGGCAGTTTTATGCTGCAGATAGGACAGAAAAAAATCCTTTAAGGAAAAAGACTCGCTTCATAAACAGCAGGACCTACGAGCGTAATTCCAGGCTTAATTACGTTTCTAAGTTTGAGGGCTAACTGTGCTTTCAAGATGGCTCTCTGAAATTATTAGGATTACTCCTGGAGGTGCATTTTAGGGCAGAATTTAGAGCCGAGCACAGAGGTGCACCATCAAAAGTTATCCCTCTGACATCAGACTTTAGCTCAGAAGTTCCCAGCTCCCGATTTGTGGACTGGCACCAGGGCCACGGCATGGCAGAAACTGGCCTGCGCAAACAAGTGAAGTCCCATCTGCAGGATGTAGGTGGCATGTGAAACTATACCTCCCCGCTGGTCCACAGAAAAAACTTTCCCCACAGAACTGGTCCCTGGAACCCAAAGGGGGGGGGGGGGCTGCAGTATTAGCTGATTGGGCTTTTAGATCCCACAGCAGTCCAGTCCAGCAAGGGATGGGGCAGACCGTAGGCAGGGGTGGGCTTCAAAAGTTTCAGCAACGGCTTCTCTGTTCGGTTGCTGGGTGGCCGTGGCTATGGTGGGCATGGCCTAGTGACCATGAGGGGTGGGGAATCGTTTTCGCCTTCCCCAGGCTCTGGAGGCTTTCCTCGAACCTCTGGGAGGGTGAAAACTGCCTCCCCCAGGCTCCGGAGGCCTTCCGGCAGGCCCATTTCCCCCCCCCTCCCTGAACTTCCATGAGGGCCCTGCACTTATGTCGCATCCAAATTGGGCCGCGTGGAGACTCCTGGGAGGGGGAGGGGTGTGGTGGGCAGGGCCAGCCAGGGGTGGGATTTGGAGTTTCTCCGAACCAGCCATAATGTTAGCCGCCAAACCCATAGAAGCTAGAGGTGGTATTCAGCAGGTTCTGACCAGTTCTGGAGAACCAGTAGCGGAAATTTTGAGTAGTTCAGAGAACCGGCAAATACCACCTCTGACTGGCCCTGCCCCCATCTATTCCCTGCCTCCTGACTCCCAGCTGATCAGGGGGGGAATGGGGATTTTGCAGTATCCTTCCCCCTGGAGTGGGGAGGGAATGGAGATTTTGCAGTATCCTTCCCCTGGAGTGGGGAGGGAATGGGGATTTTGCAGTATCCTTCCCCTGGAGTGTGAAGGGAATGGGGATTTTGCAGTATCCTTCTCCCTGGAGTGGGGAGGGAATGGGGATTTTGCAGTATCCTTCTCCCTGGAGTGGGGAGGGAATGGGGATTTTGCAGTATCCTTCCCCTGGAGTGGGGAGGAAATGGAGATTTTGCAGTATCCTTCCCCTGGAGTGGGGAGGAAATGGAGATTTTGCAGTATCCTTCCCCTGGAGTGGGAAAGAATGGGGATTTTGCAGTATCCTTCCCCCTGGAGTGGGGAGGGAATGGAGATTTTGCAGTATTCTTCCCCCTGGAGTGGGGAGGGAATGGGGATTTTGCAGTATCCTTCCCCCTGGAGTTGGGAGGGAATGGGGATTTTGCAGTATCCTTCTCCCTGGAGTGGGGAGGGAATGGGGATTTTGCAGTATCCTTCCCCTGGAGTGGGGAGGAAATGGAGATTTTGCAGTATCCTTCCCCTGGAGTGGGGAGGAAATGGAGATTTTGCAGTATCCTTCCCCTGGAGTGGGGAGGAAATGGAGATTTTGCAGTATCCTTCCCCTGGAGTGGGAAAGAATGGGGATTTTGCAGTATCCTTCTCCTGGAGTGAGAAGGGCATGGAGATTTTACAGTATCCTTTCCCTGGAGTGGAGTGGGAATGGAAATTTTACAGTATCCTTCCCCTGCCATGCACACCAAGTCATGCCATGCCCTGCCCAAGCCTTGCCCACAGAACCGGTAGTAAAACAAT
This sequence comes from Thamnophis sirtalis, assembly GCF_051295495.1. Classification (NCBI taxonomy): domain Eukaryota; kingdom Metazoa; phylum Chordata; class Lepidosauria; order Squamata; family Natricidae; genus Thamnophis; species Thamnophis sirtalis. The sequence goes on from NW_028261395.1 coordinate 40,954,893, forward strand.
TTGAATCCCACCATTGGTAGCAGCCCACCCCTAATCTGTAGGCACGCACAAACTCACTTAGGGTAGGCAGGATCAAGAATCCGTAGCAAGAGCTGGATCACAACGCTGTAAAAGTTGAGGCACCTTCGGAGAAAATTCTCATCTAACAGGCCGGCATCTGCACAAGCTTTGCATCGCACCAATTTCTGGGCAGGACACGGTGAGAGCCAAAATGAAGCGACGCAACCTCAACAAGTCATGAAAAGTAGCCTTCCCGTCCCTATGCCCCCTTCCCTCCCTCCCCGGGAGGGTGCCATGAGCGGGCGAGTGGTTAGCCACAAACCTTGAGTTGGGTTTTGCATCGCTTCAACATCTCTCGATGCCTGGTAGCTAGAGGAGAATCTTTCCACTGACTTTCGTTATTCTTCAAATCCTCCACGGTCCTGCGGAAAACCCAGAAAAAGTGTGAGTGGGGAAGATTTGAGTAATCAGGAGAAAAATGTCGGCGCTCAAACCATCGCAAGAGGAAAACACTGTCAACTGGCCAGGAAGAAATAGAGAGAGTCCTCAACTTACAACCATTCATCTGGGGCCAAAAAAAAAAAGGAAATCCGTGCTTTTTTCCCCCCTTTCCTTTTTTCCCTTTCCCTAAAACCTTGGTTTTGATTGTATTTTAAAGGATAACCCCAATTTTTAAAAAATATGTAAGAAAAAAAATGGAAAAACAAATGAATTCCAAGCGAAGATGAAACAATAAGAAAGGTTATGGATTGTGCTGAAATGGACAAACTAACTAAAGAAATCCAGGGAAAAGAAGAATCAGAATTCTAGCAGATATGGGGTAAATGGTATAGGTGGATGGAGGAAAGAAACAAGAATCAATGAAGGAATATAACAAAACTCAAAAAATAATAGTTATGAGTAAAATAAGAGGGTTAAGAATGGTGAAATCCAAATGAAATACAATAGAAGGGGAAATAAGATAAGGTGAGCGGTATCGATTAATAATTGCTATTAGAAAGAACAGGAAGCTCCTGTTCATATTGTATTGTGTAAATGTGATGATGTACGTCTAAGTTTTGTGTGTGTGTATTTTACACGTTTGTCAATAAAAATAAAAAAAACAAAAAAAAAACTGGTACACTTTAAACCGAAAGACATTTGTACGAACTTGGGATGGCCAAAGCATTTATTTATTTGCAATTATTTATAACTGGAGAGGGTATTGGGGGCTTCTCTTTTTTTTTATTGGCGGTGCATTTTTTTAATGGCTTTATTTTGGGCCAGCTGGTTAACTCACAAACCAACTGGCCTAAAATAAAGCCATTAAGACAAATGCACCGCCAATTTAAAAAACCCTAAAGCATCAAATTCCCTCTTTGATTATTTGCAAAACAAGGGATGATATCTATAGTTACACCGGGCAGTTTAGACAGATTGAGCTAATACTGTACAGCAGGGGGGGGGGGGGGGAAATGATGATTTAAAAAAATAAAAAAATAAATTGGATTTGTTTAATTTAAATTGGATTTTTTTTAAAATCACATTTATTTTAATAAAATGCTTTTGGAGCTGGTTTTGTTTAATTTAAATTGGATTTTTTAAAAATCACATTTATTTTAATAAAATGCTTTTGGAGCTGGTTTTTTATTTAAGTTTCATTAATAATTTAGTCTATTCCGCATGAAATGGAGCTTTGTTATGTAGCATGAGGCTGTAAATTCTGCAAAATCTACAATTTATTTAATGAATCCAAACTCTGCAAGCTAAATAGGAAACCTACATTTTGTTTGCAAATAATCTAATTAAGGATTCTAACTACCAGCAAGAATGAGCCCTTACATTTAGAGAGCACTTGTCATTTCAAATCCATCATGGCAGCGCCTGTTAGCGGGCATTCAGTCACTGCTGCCCGCCACGTCCCTCACCTTGTTGTATCCCTGCCACATCACCAGCCGCCCCATTAAAGGGAATGGGACTGTCACTGGGTCAGAGGAGGCGCCAGGACAGAGATGAACAGTTGCTCTTTAAAAATTACGATTTAAGGTCAGAAGATATTGGCGTAAGATAAGAAAGTGGCTGGAAGAGATCACTGAACAGAGGATAGAGTTGAAGCTGGAACTGTTTCTCCTGGGTATTTCTGATGGGAAAATGGGGGGAAAACTACAATATATAAGATTTCATATTCTAACGGCAAGTAGAATCGTGTTAGCACAGAATTGGAAACAAACAGATACTCCTCCAGACGTGATTATAAGAAGGAAAATCTATGAATGTGCAGAAATGGATAGACTGTGTATGGAAATCAAGGAGAGGGAAGAAACAGAGTACTATCAAATCCGGAATACCGTATTTTTCGGAGTATGAGACGCACCTTTTTCCCCTCAAAAAAAAGAGGCTGAAAATCTGAGTGCATCTTATACACTGAATACAGCATTTTGGGCCTCCCAAAACCCGACCCGCTTTGCAAAAAGGGCCATGCATAGCCTTTAGGAGGCTTCCAGAGTGCTCCTGGTGGCTGGGGAGGGCAGCCCCTAGGAGCACTTTATAAGCCTCCTAAAGGCTATGCATGCCCTTTTTTTTGACAAAAAATGGACCTGTTTTCGTGAAAAACAGGCCGGTTTTTGCTCATTTCTGGGTCTCCCAACCCCCAGGAACACTCTACAAGCCTCCTAAAGGCTATACATGTGTTTGTCGTGAAAAATGGGCCATTTTGGGAGGTCTGCAGAGTGCAAAAACCTTTTTTTTAAAATTTGCCTCTTCAAAGTCTTGGTGAGTCTTATACTCTGGAAAATATGGTAGATGGTATTCCTGACTTGAGAGTAAACATAAAATGTAACGTAAAATGTTAAAGTATAATATATAGAATGTAAAAGGTATAGTAAATAGATGATATTGACTTCATGCTATTATAACCTAAATAAGGATATAATTTAGGATAGAGAAATGGAGGTAAAATTTCTGTAAATAGGATTGTTATGAAAGATATTGATACCGATATGGAAAAGCTGCTGTAAGTATATGTTTGTGTCTTGTCTTTTAAATGTTGGAAAATTCAATAAATACTATTTTAAAAATTACGCATTTCAATTGAGTCGATTTAAATCAAGCCTTTTATTTTATTAGTGATTTAAATCCTGATTTCAACTGATTTCAATCAAATCCAGCTTCCGAAAAAACCCTTCCAGGTCAGAAGTCGGAGACCTAACGGAGCTTTCTTTCCAGATGTTGACTTCTAAATGAAAAGCTTTCAAAAGATTGGCTGGCCAACGCTCAGAAGGGATTTCAAGCCCTTCTGCTTGGCTGTTTTTAATAAAGCTGTGGCTACGTTTGAGCTTACAATCCTTGAAAAGCGAAGGAGAAAAAGATTCCAGCGCAGGTTTTGAAAGGCGCATCATTATAAAGAAAGCAGGAAATCTATATGACATAACAAATCCATCTGCTTCTCCCTCCTTCTCCAGGTCTCTGGGGGACCACCGCCCCCCTCCTCCTTCTCTGCTGCTTAGCCCTGCCCCCCCCCCCACCCCCCATGTTCCTCAGCCGGGCTTCTGCTCTCACAATGCCATCCATGCAGGCGTTCTCTGTCCAGGTTCTGCCAACGGATTACTCAACCCAGCTTCAACAATGAAGCCATTGGCTCCAAGCTCTAAGGAGGCTTTTTAAGCACGGCTTCCCGGCACAGAGGATATACCCACAATGCATGAGCTCACCGAAAAAAGACCGCCTTCGCTCCCTCCCACAGCCATCTGGAGCCACCAAGCCACGGCGTGCCAAGTTCATCTGGGCACACCATGTTCCCATCACACATCAACGCTGCCCAGAGCTCTGAAAATGCCAACCTCCCCGGGCTCAAGAGGCAAAAAAATAAATAAAATAAAATAAAGGCTGGCACGCCGTTACACCTCGCACGAAGCTCCCTCGTGCATACAAAGCAGACAACTCTTCCCTCCTGCCTCTCTTCTCGCTGCATAAATAACCCAGGTTTTCCTAGAGGAATCTTCCTCAACCTCAGCCGCTTTATGAAAGGAGCGGACTTCAACTCCCAGAATTCCCCCGACTGGCATGGGGAATTCTGGGAGTTGAAATCCACCCATTTTTAAGTGTCTGAAGCCGAGAAAGACTAGCTTAGACTATCTCAACAGCACCTCAGCTTTATTTTGTTTTACAGAATAAAAAGAGTTGGAAGGGACCTTGGAGGTCTTCTAGTCCAATCCTCTGCTCAAGCAGGAGATCCTACACCACTTCAAACAATCTATCTATCAATCTATCAATCTATCAATCTATCAATCTATCATCTATCTATCAATCTATCATCTATCAATCTATCATCTATCAATCTATCATCTATCTATCTATCATCTATCTATCTATCATCTATCTATCTATCATCTATCTATCTATCATCTATCTATCTATCTATCATCTATCTATCATCTATCTATCATCTATCTATCATCTATCATCTATCTATCTATCTATCTATCTATCTATCTATCTATCATCTATCTATCTATCTATCTATCTATCTATCTATCTATCTATCTATCTATCTATCTATCTATCTATCTATCTATCTATCTATCTATCTATCTATCTATCTATCTATCTGGAGTTTTTATATGCCGCCCAATCCCGAAGGACTCCGGACGGCTGACAAGAAATATAAAAAAACACATAATGACAAAACAATTTAAAACAACAGACACCCCTCATACATTCATTCTAGTCAGGGCGGACCTCAACAGTGAGCTCAACAGCCCCAGGCATGCCGGAACAGCCAAGTTTTTATGGCTTTCCTGAAGGCCATCAGAGTGGGAGTGGTCTGGATTTCCGGGGGGGGAGCTGGTTCCAAAGAGTCGGAGCAGCCACCGAGAAGGCTCTCCTCCGAGGGCCCGCCAGCTGACATTGTTTGGCCGACGGCATCTGAAGGAGGCCCAATCTTTGGGATCTTACTGTCTGCTGGGAGGTATGTTTCAGTAGGCGGTCTCGAAATAGTTAGTCAACATCTTCTTAAAAACATCCAGTGTTGGAGCATTCACAACATCTGGAGTTCTTCCACTGGTTATTTGTTCTAACTGTCAGGAAATTTCTCCTTAGTTCTAGGTTGCTTCTTGTCTTCAAGTGCTTTGGAGAATAGGTGGAAACCCCTCCCCTCCCCCTTTGTTTGTGGCAGCCCCTTAGATATGGGAACATACTGCTATCATTTTCTTGCCAAAGTCCTGCTCAAACTCCCCAAAATGACTAACGATGCTTTTTTTTTTTTTGCTAACCTGTTCAGCTCCCGGATGGCTCTTAGTCGACGGATGTATCGACGGCAACTTGGTAAGATGGAGAGGTGGTGGGCGTGGAGGGTCAGGAAGAAACATTCCGTTGGGAATTTTGGCTCAGAGAAGAGAGACTGATCCCTGGCTGCGGAAAGAGAAAGAACAAGAGTGTAAATGAAAAAGTAGGAAATCCAAATGAAATGTAAGTCGTGTGCCAAAGGATTTAAGCAGGGATCTTCATCTGTCATAGGAACCAAATTTTATCCATCCATCCATCTATCCCATTCATCCAATCCATCCATCCATCGATCTATCTATCCCATCCATCCATCCATCCTATCCATCCATCGATCGATCTATTCCATCCATCCATCTATCCCATCCATCCATCCCATCTATCTCTCTCATCCATCCATCCATCGATCTATCTCTCCCATCCATCTATCCCATCCATCCATCCATCTCTCCCATCCATCCATCCATCGATCTATCTCTCCCATCCATCCAATCCATCCATCCCATCCATCCATCGATCTATCTATCCCATCCATCTATCCCATCCATCCATCCATTGATCTATCTGTCCCATCCATCCATCCATCCATCCCATCCATCGAGCAATCTATTCCATCCATCCATTGATCTATCTCTCCCATCCATCTATCCCATCCATCCATCCATCTCTCCCATCCATCCATCCATTCATCGATCTATCTATCCCATCCATCCAATCCATCCATCCCATCCCATCCATCGATCTATCTATCCCATCCATCCATCCCATCCATCCATTCATCTACCTATTCCATCCATCCATCCATCTATCCCATCCATCTATCCATCATCCATCCCATCCATTCATCTACCTATCCCATCCATCCATTCATTGATTTATTTATCCCATCCATCCATCCAATCCGTCCAACCATCCATCCAACCATCTATCCCATCCATCCATCAATCCCATCCATCCATCTATGTCATCCATCATCCATCCCATCCATCCATCATCCATCACATCCATCCATCGATCTATCTATCTATCCCATCCATCCATCTATCTATCCCAATCATCCATCCATCTATCCCATCCATCGATCTATCCCATCCATCCCATCCATCCATCCATCCATCCATCCATCATCCATCCATCTATCTATCTATCTATCCCATCCATCCATCCATCCATCCATCCATCCATCATCGATCTATCTATCCCATCCATCCATCATCCATCCCATCCATCCATCATCCATCCCATCCATCCATCCATCCATCTATCTATCCCATCCATCCATCCATCTACCCACCCACCCACCCATCCATTTATCCATCCATCCCATCCCATCCCATCCATCCATCCATATCCTAACCACCAATCTCCTGCAGAGCATCTTCTGTTTCTTTCAGGATGCAAAAGCAGATGACAACGACGACAGGTCAAAAAGAATTCATGGGCACTCTGCAGGCGGTCCTTGACTTATGACCACCATTAGGCCCAAAATTTCCATTGCTAAGCAAGATGTTTATTCAGTGAATACTGCCCCATTCTACAACCTTTCTGGATAACAGTTATTAAGTGAGTCACTGCATTCATTAAGTGAGTCACACAGTTGTTAAGTGAATGCGGGTTCCCCCATCAACTTTGTCAGAAAGTCGCAAAAGGGGATTGCCACTCCATAAAAACACCTAAAATATAACAAGCCGGGGGGGGGGGGGGGGGCGGGACACACATTTCCAATTAGCACAGGAGTCTTGGTGCAGATTCCAAGGAAGGTCTCCTCTCCATCCAAACACAAAGACTGATATCGGCACACGTATCCGAGCAAAAGAAGTTGTTAACTCACACAGCTCAACCATCCAGCTGCTGACATCCTCCAAGTTAGCTTTGACGCGCGTTTCATCCGCAGGCACCACGATTCGACACCGAGGGTGGAAGATGTAGGACGGATCGACCGTCTCGAGTTTGATTTTTGTGCTCAGCTGCTGCAGCACCCACAGGAAGTTCAGCATAAAGCCATCCGTAGACACCAGCCGATCGTCCGCCTGCGGGCCCAACAAAGAGGAGCCTAAATTAAGGGGCCAGGGTAGGACTCGAGTTGACTCCCCAATAAGGGAGAAGAGTTATAGCTCAGGGTGGACACGAGGGGTCCTTGGTGATTTCTGAGCTTGGTGGTTTTCTTGCAGGCATTTCATGACCCAAACTAGGTAACATCAGCAGGGAGGGAGGGAGGGAGGGAGGGAGGGAGGGAAGGAAGGAAGGAAGTTTATAGCTCAGAGTTGACATGAGGGGTCCTTGGTGCTCTCTGAGTGTGCTTGTTTTCTTGCGGACATTTCCTTACCCTAACTAGGTAACATCATCAGTGCTAGGACCAAAGGGAGGGTGGGAGGGAGGGAGGGAAAGAAAGAAAGAAGGAAGGAAGGAAGAAAGAAGGAAGGAAGGAAGGAAGAAAGAAGGAAGAAAAAGGAAGAACAAGCACACTCAGAGAGCACCTCATGTCAACTCTGAGCTACAAATATTTCTCTTCCTTCCTTTCTTTTTCTTTCTTTCTTTCTTTCCTTCTTCCTTCCTTCCTTCTTTCTTTCCCTCCCTCCCTTTGGTCCTAGCACTGATGATGTTACCTAGTTAGGGTAAGGAAATGTCTGCAAGAAAACAAGCAAACTCAGAGAGCACCAAGGACCCCTCATGTCAGCTCTGAGCTACAAATCTTTCTCTCTCTCTCTCTCTCTCTCTCTCTCTCTTTCTTTCTTTCTTTCTTTCTTTCTTTCTTTCTTTCCCTCCCTCCCTCCCTCCCTCCCTTTGGTCCTAGCACTAATGATGTTACCTAGTTAGGGTAAGGAAATGTCTGCAAGAAAACAAGCACACTCAGCACCAAAGACGCCTCATGTCAACTCTGAGCTACAAATGTTTCTCTTTCTTCCTTTCTTTTCTTTCTTTCTTTCTTCCTTTTCCTCCCTCCCTTTGGTCCTAGCACTGATGATGTTACCTGGTTAGGGTAAGGAGATGTCTGCAAGAAAACAAGCACACTCAGAGAGCACCAAGGACCCCTCATGTCAACTCTGAGCTACAAATATTTCTCTTTTTCTTGCAGACATTTCCTTACCCTAACTAGGTAACATCATCAGTGCTAGGACCAAAGAGAAGGGAGGGAGGGAAAGAAAAGAAAAGCTATTGGGTTAAAATACCAACATGGTTAGAGAAAACGATACATCAGCCCGTAGAGTTTAAGCCAGAGGTATTCTTACTGGGTATTCTACCAGAGAAATAGAGTAAAGAAGATTTATATATGATTGTACAGATAGTAACAGCAGCTAGAATTGTATTTGCACAAAATTGGAAAGCAGACAAAATCCCATCGGAAAGGGAGGTAATAAAGAAGATATTAGACTGTGCAGAAATGAACAGGTTGACGTTGAGAATAAAGGACAAGGAGGAATCAGTGTCCTACAGGACATGGGGGCGATTTTATGATTGGCTTGAAAAAAGATACAAAGAGAAAGTGAAAGGAACAAAGCATAAAACAAATATATCAGATGACACCTTATTAAATCAGGGGGAGGGGAAATAAGAAAGTATGAAAATGTAAATACACAGGCGGAAATATGATATGAATTGACAAATGTTAAATAGCAATTATGAGAATGTATATTTAAGAATGAATTTGAAAGGAAAAATAAAAAACTTTTTTACAAAAAAACCAGAAAAGAAACCTGCCATCCATGTGGAACAGCCTTGCGGAGGCCGCTCCTACAAACCCTAACTACCATGCACCTTCTCTTAGTGGCGGCCGCAAAAAGAACTCACCTGCATTTGTGCCTTTTTAACGTTGGCATTGACCACGGCGGCCATATAGCTGAGAGCAGCTTCCCGCGTTTCTCCGTTGAGCAGAATACTGTGCAGGATCTTAAATAACTCTTGCTAAAAAGTTTGACAAAGGAGAAAAAAGGCAGAAAGGAACTGAGGATGCAAGCTTAGCTTACCTTTACACAGGCATCACCTATCCCAGGGGTCGGCAACCTGCGGCTCTGGAGCCGCATGTGGCTCTTTCATCCCTCTGCTGCGGCTCCCTGTTGCCGGTCGGCTCCACAATTGATAGGGCTTTCGGTTAGGACAGGTAGAGGAAAAAGAACGCCACGCTAGGAGGAGACTCTATGGTGGGGGAACTGGACTTCCACTTGGCTCCACAATTGATAGGTCTTTCGGTTAGGACAGGTGGAGGAAAAAGGATGCCACGCTAGGAGGAGACTATGGTGGGAGAACTGGACTTTTGGTTGGCTCCACAATTGATAGGTCTTTCGGTTAGGACAGGGAGAGGAAAAAGAACACCACGCTAGGAGGAGAACTCTATGGTGGGGGAACCGGACTCCACAATTGATAGGGCTTTCGGTTAGGACTTTTGTGGCTCTTTGAGTGTTTTAAGTTGCCGACCCCTGGACCTATCCCAAGAATCACAGTGTGGAGGATTCCCTTAATGTAGACAGGCAGCGATTCTTCTGATATGGTGTGAATTTTAAACAAAGCAGCACACTCTCTCTCGCAAGACAGGTAAATGCAGAAATGTTGGAAACCCCCTGGGAAGGTTGCAAATGGTGATCACGTGACCATAGGGGCTAAAGAGCTGTTGCCCCCGTCTCGAATGGTATGACTGTTGTGTGTTTTTAAATTATGTATTGTTATGTTTCGTCTTTTTATTTTCTGTCTGTACCCCCCTTCCCTGATTTGAATTGTGAGCCGCCCTGAGTCCCCTTCGGGGGAAAAGGGCAGCATATAAATATAATAAAATCAAAAAATCAAATCAAATCAAGGGGAAGGGAGGGAAGGAATTTTTTCCATTTTAATTCAGGGCTGTAAATTTCTGTGAACAATTGACTTCAAACCCCACCACCATCCCCCCACCCCCCACCCCCACCCCAAAAAAACCCAAGTGAAATTTCAAGTTGCTTCTTCAGCACACCTACCCTGGCAGATTCCAGGTAATGTTGCAATGACTGGCTAACGACCCTGGTGTTTTCCAAAGTAATGGTAGGCCCAGAGAAATATTTTTCCACAACTCTAGGCTGCAAAGGCAAAACAACACAAACGTCAACTGCGAGCGGCAATCCTACGCTGCCTTCTAAAGGTGGTATTCAGACGGTTCGTACCGGTTCGCGCCCCGCTCCCCCAGCTCTATGCTGTCCTGTTTAGGCACGTTTTTGAGGCCAGGCGCATGCGCTTATGGCACATGCGCAAAGCACCTGAGCAGAAGGCCGGGCGCATGCGCTGAAGGCCGCATGTGCGCCCACACAGCCAACTGGTGGTAACGGAATATGCATCCCGCCGCTGCTGCCTTCGCACAGAGCTTCACAAGTTTAGTTCAGTTTAGTTTAGTTTTATTGAGCTTGTATGCCGCCCACTCCCGAAGGACTCCGGGCGGCTTACAATAAGACAAGTGGGTCCCTTTAGAGCCGAGGTGGCGCAGTGGTTAAATGCAGCACTGCAGGCTACTTCAGCTGACTGCTAGATCAGCAGCTCAGCGGTTCAAATCTCACCGGCTCAGGGTTGACTCAGCCTTCCATCCTTCCGAGGTGGGTAAAATGAGGACCCAGATTGTTGTTGGGGGCAATATGCTGACTCTGTAAACCGCTTAGAGAGGGCTGAAAGCCCTATGAAGCGGTATATAAAAATCTGCTATTGCTATTGTTATTGCTTTTGTGCTTGTTTCTCTGGCCTCTGCTGTGACCCCCAACCTTCTCAAGACGGAAGAAAAGTTAACTGGTGGGTATGTTTTCCCACCTTTCCTCCGATGCTCTTTCCCAAACAGACTCGTTTTCACGAGGAGAAACGCCATCTGCGCACATCTCCCTCTAGCTCAGGACTGGGCCCTCATGCTTGGCCCCTTTAAGACCTGTGGACTTCAACTCCCAAAATACCCCCGTCAACCACACCCTCGAGCTAGAGGGAAGCATGCATAGATGCTAGCTGGGGAATTCTGGGAGTTAAAGTCCACAGGTCTTAAAAGGGACCAAGCTCGGACAGCCCTGTGCCAGCTTAGAACACCTGTTTTCCCAGCAGGAGATGCCACAAGGCGTCTCGGAATCTGGCAGCAAGGACCCTTCAACTGGTCAAGTCAGCTTTATTCAGGGCAATAGTTGGATTTAATAAGCCACTTCATGAGAGGCCTTTGCTTCCTATCTGAGCCCGGTTCTAATATAAAGCACCCAGGTGGTTTGTGACTTTGGTCCAGATTTCTACCTTATTTGGAAATTCTCCTGCAAGAAGGAAATTGCATGTGGGATGCCCCCTTCCAACAAAAGGAAGAAGCTAACCTCAATAACTTGGAAAGGCACCTATAACATGCTAAACCAGAGAGGAAAATGCAGGCAAACCCTAACGCATCTTACAATAGAATAGAATAGCAGAGTTGGAAGGGACCTTGGAGGTCTTCTAGTCCAACCCCCTGCTTAGGCAGGAAACCCTACACCACTTCAGACAAACGGATATCCAACATCTTTTTAAAAACTTCCAGTGTTGGAGCATTCACAATTGCCTTTTGGAGGCAATTTGTTCCACTCATTCTAACTGTCAGGAAATTTCTCCTCAGTTCTAAGTTGCTTCTCTCCTTGATTAGTTTCCACCCATTGCTTCTTGTTCTACCCTCAGATGCTTTGGAGAATAGTTTGACTCCCTCTTCTTCGGGGCAACCCCTGAGATATTGGGAGACTGCTATCGTGTCTCCCCTAGTCCTTCTTTTCATTAAACTAGACATACCCAGTTCCTGCAACCTTTTTTTAATATATTTTAGCCTCCAGTCCCCTAATCCTCTTGGTTGCTCTTCTCTGCACTTACATCATCCTCAGCAAAGACAGAGAGGCCGAAGAATACCCCAAGGTAAGAGAGTCTCTGGAGCTCTCGGCCCATCCCGGGGCTTAGAGATTTTGGCAACCACAAAGGCAAAGAGACCACCTGGAGAGAGAGGAGAGAGGTTCCCCCAAAGTGAGCAGAACGAGGGCGGGATGGTCAGATTGCTCCACCTTCGGTTTTCCCGTCCTTCGGCAGAATCCCGCAAGGATCTGCCGCTTCCCCCACTTACCAAGCTGCAGACAGGATGCGATTTCCCAAACTTGATCTCGCACAGTTCCCCTAAAGCCTGGGAGGGAAAGAGAAAGGATGTCATCTTCCCTGAGTCTTTGAGCCACCCAGGTTCGGGTCGGCGCTGGGGCTCAGGACCCCAGACAGCACCCTGAAGTTCGGGGTAGCTGGCAAAGTATTTTAAAGGAGATTGAAGTTAATGTCAGGGTTCCAAATAGCATCCAAAATTAAATCAGAGTCCGAGGCAAAGGATTCCTCAAAGTTCCAATTTATTAAGAGAGCCTTGTTGGCACATCTGGGAAAACCCAAATCTGAAAGCTTCCCAGTTTTCCCCACCCAGTTGAAAATTCAAGATCTTGCTCCCATACCCACATGGTCCAATCTCCCACTGCCATGCTGGCAGTTCCACCCATCCAGTTCCGGTCAGTGCAGAAGGGCAAAACACAAAGGATGACCTTGGCTTTCTAGAAAGAATTTTGTTGTGGCTACATAGCATCTCACTCCGTACAATCCCATTTTCCCACCATAGAAAAGGCATAGTGGAATAATAGAAAGTATGGCGGGCCAAAGATCCAAAAGAAAAAAGATGGCTGCAGGCCTGACAGCTTCAGATTTTGGTTAAAATATAGGGATGGTTAGGTTGAGAATAAACACGAGCAAACTGAATACCCTTGCTTCCATGATGGTGGGATGGCCAATTGGAGCATTATTTTTGGCGAAGCCATTTCTGAGAGCACGTGAGGAAGGGCATCTGGCCAGTAACACTCAGCTCCACTCAATTGTCCAAGGGATTATGGGATCGTTAAATGAAGATGGCAATCCGAAATATTTTTTAAAAATCAGCAAATGCAGTCCATTAAAAGTCTTCCTTCCTTTTGTGCCCCCATTTGAACCAATAAGGTTTGGGTGTGGGGTTTTTTTTTGGCAGAGAAATATTTCATTACGCCAGCCCCCGCCAGGCCATCTAAACCCCCACTGAGAGAGGAGATGCCACAAATGTTAAGCATCCTGCTTACACAGTATCAGTAAGTTCTAACTCACCATAAGGGGGTATTTAAAGTTGTCACTATCAAAGGAGCATTCCTTCGAAGCAAGAGCCAGCCCTTGTAAAATAGGTATAAAGATCTGTTTGGAAGAAGGAAAAGAAGAAGAATTAGGTGGCTTCTGTGCATCCGTTTGGAGAAAAGAGCCAGTCCTAAGGGTGAACCAATTAAGGGTGGCTGAGGTGCCAAAAAAAATTAATAAATCTTGAACTCCATAAGATTTTTAGTTTAACAGGCACGGTGTTCTGACCGAGGCTTTCCAAGAGGCATGAAGCAAACTCCTTGTCCCGACAAAAACCCCTTTTATTAATTGACTGTGAATTCTGCTCATTCACCTCCAGCAAAGTCTTTCCAGGGAGGATTTACGGTCACAGACCTTATCTGGCTTGGAGAGCTGCCAGGCCGATATCTGCAGAACTTTTGGCAAGGAGTCTCAGAGAGTCACCAACCAATAAAGCAAACTAATTGTCTCCTGCAAACTCCACTCCCCTTTCGCTCCTCTTTTATTCCCTATAGGAAGGCCATTCATCGTCCACCTGTGGCCTTACTCCCAAGTCTACCCTTAACTGTTTCCTTCGTCTGGCAACTCTGTGCATGCGCACACTGGAAACAGACTCCAGCTGTTCATCCGCCTCACTGACTCCGAAGGCAGCTGATAACTGTTGGATGGCTCTGGCCCGCTCTCTGCCTCCGACACAGAGCCCTCCTCAGAGCCTTCCCCAGACTCCAGGACTGGCCCATCTTCCTCCCCAACCTCCTCACTGTCCGAATCAGAGCTGGCCACTGGGGGGGGGGGGGTGTCACAACACAGTGATAGATCAAGATTCCAGCAACATGTTGGCTGTGGCACGTATGGAGCTCAAGAACTAAGCTAGCCTCTTTTTGTTTCCTTTCTTACCTGTTTGAAGACTTCTTCATCTTGGTGAGTCGTCCTCACCAATTCCTGTATGAAACCGAAGGGGAGATTCCTACACAGCATATACGGGACTAACAACGACTGCTGTTGGTTTGACCTGGGTGAGAGAGAGAATGGCAAAATGCTTCATAAAGTCGCCCCCCGCGTGCCTGAGAGAACGCTGAAGCCAAGAGGTTGGAAGGGGAGGTCAAGCAAGGATCACTAAGTGGCCTCCTGTCCCACTGACCTCAGCTGCGTTAGAGATCCTTGGAGCACCAAAGCCGCGTGAGAAATGCACTGGGATCGGATGTTGCTCAGAAGCTGGCTCACCACCGGCTGGCTGCACATCTAAGGAGAGGCAGAAACAGGGCGAGGCAGCCCATCTTTCACCCTTTAGAGCAGTGTTTCTCCACCTTGGCAACTTTCAGACAGGTGGACTACAACTCCCAGGAGAGGGGGGGGAAGAGGGAGAGGGGAGGGAGGGAAAGGGAGACAGGGAGAGAAGAGAGGTAGAGACAGAGGGAAGGGGGAGACAGGGAGGGGAGACGGGGAGGGAAAGGGGAGACAAGGAGGAGGAGAGGGGGGAGGGGGAAGAGGTAGACAGGGAGGGGGGTGACAGGGAGAGAGGGAAGGGAGAGAGGGAGGGAAAGGGGAGACAGGGAGGAGAGGGGAGAAAGACAGAGAGAAGGAAAGGGGAGATGGAGAGGGAGAAGGAGAAAGGGAGAGGGAGAAACAGGAAGGGGAGAGGGGGAGAGGGAAACATGGAGGGGAGAGTCAGAGGGAGCGAAAGGGAGAGGGGGAGACAGGGAGAAGGGAGAGAGAGGGGGGGAGGGAGAGAAGGAACAGGGAGACAGGGAGGAGAGGTGGGGGAAGACAGGGAGGAAAAGGGAAGGGGAGATGGGGAGAGAGGGAGGAGAGAGGGGGAAACAGGAAGGGGAGAGGGAAACAGGGAGGGGAGAGATGGAGGGAAAGGGAAGGGGAGACGGGGAGAGAGAGGGAAAGAGAGAGGGAGAGATGGAGAGGGGGAGGAAGAAGGGGGGGGTATCTCAACCTCAGCATCTTTAAGATGTATGGACTTCAACTCCCACAATTCTGGGAGGTGGAAGTCCGCACATCTCAAAAGTTGCGAAGATTGAAAAACACGGACACTAAAAATGTTGAGTTACATATAAAGACCACATTTCACTTAACACACAAGAGCCCATTTTGAAGGAAAGGAAAAGAACCTAAAGTGAATCAATTAGAGCAGTGTTTCTCAACCTTGGCAACTTGAAGATGTCCGGACTTCAACTCCCAGAATTCCCCAGCCAGCATTCGCTGGCTGGGGAATTCTGGGAGTTGAAGTCCGGACATCTTCAAGTTGCCAAGGTTGAGAAACACTGAATTAGAGGGCCGGGGGTGGGGGGGGGGAGGCCCGCAATGAAACGACAAGACAAAAATGGGGGGGGAAGGGAAGATTACCTTTGGCGCTTTCCTTTCCTCAATCCCCACTCGGTCGAAGCACTCAATGAGGTAGTTTAGCATCTCCGTCTCCTTGCACGTCTCAATGGCGAAATGGTCGCTGCACGAGTCGGAAATGCTGGCCCCCCCAGAGCCTCCGCCACTGGCAAACAAAACAGGGCAAGAGGCGCCAGTGAGTCCAAAAGGCTAGAGTGGCCTCCAGAAGCCAGCAAGAAGGGAGGGAAGGGCCATGGATTTTGGGGGGCGTGGGCTGCTGGACGGAAACACAGCCTAGGGCAAGGGTCATCCCTGGATTGCACACACATAGCACTCCCTGCCCGCGAATTGCCAATAAACCTAGCCAGTCCCACCTTGGCTGTTACAGCCTGTTCTCCTTAGCCAACCGGTCTACCTGGTGACCCATCATCCCTCAATAGGCATCCTTACATTCAGTAGGCCCATCCACCCAGCCCCCAGGGTTCCTGGGGAGTAGCGGGGGGCACCTGGGAGGAGGCTCTGAGAAAACAGCTTAGGAGTCCTACGTTTTGAGCAAACTCTCCCTTCCATCGGAACGAACTCTCTTCTCCCCAAGAGGAGGAGGACTATGGGGAGGGGGGATTCATTCCATGTCAAGTGTCCTGATTTCAGGAAAATGCCCTGCTCGATCATATATATAGCAATAGCAGTAGACTTATATACCGCTTCATAGGGCTTTCAGCCCTCTCTAAGCGGTTTACAGAGAGTCAGCATATTGCCCCCAACAATCTGGGTCCTCATTTTACCCACCTCGGAAGGATGGAAGGCTGAGTCAACCCTGAGCCGGTGAGATTTGAACCGCTGAACTGCTGATCTAGCAGTAGCCTGCAGTGCTGCATTTAACCACTGCGCCACCTTGGATCATCACAGAGTTCAATGAAAATGGGCGTCAACATGCACACACGTCCCCGATGAACAGCGGTAAAGTGTGACCTTTCTCCTACCGTCTCTTCCAGAGGTATAAAAAAACAAACTTTAACCTTTTTTCCCCCGACCTACGGACATTTTGGTCCAGATTATCTAGATGGAGATCAACTCACAGGAATGCTTTTTGTTTAATGAGAGCACAACACGTTGTACAAGATGCCCAAGTTTTGTTTCTCTCAACAAAACACTGCTGGGGATATTAGGTCTCAAAGTTGGTGACACCTCAGTGTCGCACGATCAAAGGCTGCGGTATGGGGTCAAATAAATGACTCTCTCTCTCTGCAAGCCAGCTGTGTGCAGCAGCTGCCAAAAAAGCCAACCCAGTTCTAGGCTGCATCAACAGAGGGATAGAATCAAGATTGTGTGAAGTCTTCATACCACTTTATAAGGCCTTGGTGAGGCCACACCTGGAATACGGTATCCAGTTTTGGTTACCACGATGTAGAAAAGATGTGGAGACTCTAGAAAGAGTGCCGAGAAGAGCAATAAAGATGATTAGGTGACTGGAGGCTAAAACATATGAAGAACAGTTGCAGGAACTGGGTACGTCTAGTTTAATGAAAAGAATGAGTAGGGGAGACATGAGAACAGTCATCCAATATCTCAGGGGTTGCCACAAAGAGGGAGTCAAGCTATTCTCCAAAGCATCTGAGGGCAGGAAAAGAAGCAATGTGTGGAAACTAATCAAGGAGAAAAGCAACTTAGAACTGAGGAGAAATTTCCTGACATTTAGAACAATTAATCAGTGGAACAGAATTTTCCTCCAGAAGTTGTGAATGCCCCAACACTGGAAGTCGTTAAGAAGATGTTGGAAATCCATTTGTCTGAAACGGTATAGGGTTTCCTACCTAGGCAGGGGGTTGGACTAGAAGACCTCCAAGGTCCCTTCTAACTCTGCTATTGTATTGTAAGTACTGCATCGGCAAACGTAACACTTTACCAGTGTTCATTGCGGACTGTGTGTGAATGTCCACACCACATTTCATCGAAATCCGTGATGGTCGAGGCCCAGGACACTTGACATGGAATGACCCTAGGGAGAACCTTAATCTTTGGTATAATGAAGCGTCATGTTAAGCGGGATGCCAGCCCAGCAACCTCATCGCCTCAACCCAGAATCCTCTGGGTCCGGTGAAACTTCCCCAAATCAGCAGAGGTTTTGTGGTGACCACCCCAGAGGACCTGGAATTTGGCTAAAGGCCCTATTGTTCTGAGCAAGGCTTCCCAAGAGCATGAAGGAAACTCCTGGTCCCGACAAAAACCTCTTTTTATTAATTGACTGTGAATTCTGCTCATTCACATCCAGCAAAGTTTTTCAAGGGAGGATTTACGGTCACAGACCTTCTCCGGCTTGGAGAGCTGCCAGGCCGATCTCTGCAGAACTTGGCAAGGAGTCTCGGAGAGTCAGGAACCAATGAAGCGAACTAATGGTCTTCTGCAAACTCCACTCCCCTTTCGCTCCTCTTTGATTTCCCCTGGGGAGGGGCCATTCATCCTCCACCTGTGGCCTTAGTCCCAAGTCAACCCCTGTTCCTTAGCTGTTCCCTTCGTCTAGCAACTCTGCGCATGCGCACACTGGGAACAGGCTCCAGCTGTTCATCTGCCTCACTGATGTCTGACTCTGAAGGCAGCTGATCACTGTCAGACGGCCCTGCCCCCCTCTCTGCCTCCGACACAGAGCCCTCATCCGAGCCTTCCCCAGACTCCAGGACTGGCCCAGGTTCCTCCCCACCTCCTCACTGTCCGAATCTGCTGCCAGCTCTGCTGGTGGGCCACACCACCTATCAAGTTCACATCCCCACGCAAGGTTTCAGTCTCTTGTCTACCCCAACTCCAGGTTTCACGTAGCGTTCGTTGCAATCTGAGCACATCCTTGCAAGGATTTTGGGCACCTGGGGAAGCAGGGGGGAGGGGGGACTGAGAACGTGATGTCCCATTCTACGGATGGGATTTGTGCTACCCCAAGTCAAAAATAACAAGCCCACAGATTGTGTCTGACAACTGGCTCCTGTGGTCAAAGTATTCTTGGAATAGGAATTGGCGCTCTATTTTTTGCAAGATGTCGTCGTTTGACTTTTTAAAGACGAGACAACACAAGAAACACTGTGTTTGTATGTATTTTGGACACATTTTTTTAGACACGTTGGCTTATTATGAGCTTGTGAGCTTTTCTTCAAGCATAACAAAGCACCATTATTATTCCCATCAAATTTGTTTGCTGTGACTCTCACAGTGTTTCACAGAGTGTCCTTGTGATTCACAAGTTATCGTATCACACTAGCTGTCCCCATGCTTTGCTTAAGTGAGTTTACTCAATTATAATCTATACACCGTGTTTCCCCAAAAATAAGACATGGTCTTATTTTCTCCCCCCCCCCCAAAAAACAAGCGCTTGGTCTTATTTTCTAGGTCTTATTATTTTTGAGGTGCAGGAGGCAGCGAGCGTGGTCACCTCATTGGCTGCTGCTGTGTTGCAATATTTTCGGGGAGGGCTTTATTGGGGGGGGGCTTATTTTAGCGCATGAGCTCAAAAGCCCGATTGGGCTTATTATTCACAGAGGTATCATTTTCGGGGGAATGAACAAGGATATATAAAAATGGCTGTGTATGTGTGTATGTTCCAGCCTAACTCTGGAATGCCTCGAGCAATTTCAACGAAATTTGGTACACAGATGACTTACTCTCTGGAGAACGATACTGTGGGGGTAAGACACCCCTAACACCCCTCAGGGTGCGTGTTCTGTTAAGATACAGCCTGCTGTGCCTTAAAACAGCTTCTACAGTACTGCCGTAAAACGGCTTCTACTGTAAAGCGCAGTGGAGTTGACATGGTAACAGCTTCACAGTACTCCACAAGGGGGCTCCCAGTGGTAAGGTGGGAAATCCAACATTAGAAATTACGTTTGGTCCGGACATTTCCCCCCCTATAAATAAATACCCAGGCAACGGCAGGTTATTGGCTAGTAAACCAAAAACTAACAATGCAGGCCAAAATTATATAATGCTTTCAGCCAGTACGGTTGTCTGGGTTAGCCTCTCCACTATGTAAAACTATGGTTTACTAAGCCAAACAGCTGAAATCAGGGCTTAGCAGATGAGATAAATTAAATTTACACAAACACATCTAGTTTTCATTGAATTGGCCGCCAGCTGAAGCCATCCCTAAAGCATCAAGAAAGTTGTGGGCGATATCCATTGGGAGGATTTCAATCCTCTTCATGGCCCATTCACACACAGCAAATGAGCCACAATCGTTAAAGAAACAGTGGCCTCTTAATCACTCTGGCAAAAGCTTCTCTCGTGGGTGGAAATGCCCATCTACATTGAGATATTTCCCCATTTTAATAGATCCAAAAATAAAAAAAATTCTGGCTGGTTTCTACTTTAACAAGCCAGAGACAAAAGCCATTTTTTTTGGGGGGGGGGGGGGAGTCATCATGGTCACAATTTACCATCGAGCTGTGCACAAGGCATCCAATTTTGTGCAAAGCAACCAGTTTTACAAGGCTCGTTTCAAAAGCACTGACTCACAAAGCGACCTTGGGATAATTTGGCACTAAAGAAGAGCCTAGGGAGGAGAAAAGAAGAAGGAAAAAAAAAACAGATTTCATCCTCCCGAAAGGGTAAATGTTTTTTTATGACGTGGTAGGAAGTTGAAATGAAATGCTGACCAGGGAGGGAAGGGAAGGATCCTGAGGACAGAAGACGCAAACAAGTCACACTCTTTTTTTTTCTAGAGTACCTGGACCCAAATGGCACATAAGAAAAATCCTCCTCCTCCTCCTCTTCCTCATTTTCTTCCTCAGAACTGTCTCCAGAGACATCGGGAATGGCAAGGAGGAGTGAGAAAGGGCTGTCGTACATACTAGTATAAGGAAAGCAGAGGCGGATGAATGAATACAAGAGAAGGGAGGGAAGACACATACACACACACGCTGTTGGGTTTTCTACCAAGACCCATCTTCCACTGCAAGCATGCGGCAAGTTAAGTTGGGAAATCAGCCACATGGGTTAGGAGAGAGGGTGTCAAACTCAAGGCCCACGGGGTGCTTAAACCTGGCCTGGAAATAGTAAAGGTGTGGCCCGCGGTGCCTCTGGCAGCCAAAATGGGGCGTGGGGCAGTGGTGGGTTCCAGATCCCATCGCAACTGCTACGCTGCAATGGGGCTGGGCGTCCGCCACAGGCACGCGCGCTGCGCACGCATGCGTGCCCACCGTACGCATGCATGCACCCCACCGGCCTGCGACGCTCCAGCTGTTCGCCGGAGGTCACGCAGGCGCCGTACACTGCACCCACATGTGCAAATGGCCCGGTTAGCTCAAATAGAGGTAAAGAACGAGGGCAGGCGGGTGGGCCCTCCAAAGCACCGTACCGGTACGGTGGCCGCTGCTGCCAGCTGGCACCGGTACGCTCGTACAGGGGCGTACCGCCCGGAACCCACCACTGGCGTGGGAGGGCTGTGTGAAGTCCACCAAACCCCATTTTCAGCCTGGATGGCCTCCTGCAGCCAAAATGGGACAGGGGGCTACTCACGTGGGGGGGGGGGGCTCCACCCCGTATTGGCTGGCAAAGTGCTGCAGGGGGCCATCCAGGCTGAAAATGGAACGTGGTGGACCTCACAGCCCCCCCCACTGCACCCCGTTTTGGCTGGCAGGGTGCTAGAGGCATCCATCCCGTCTCCCCACTTTCTCCCCCCCTCCGGCCGGCGCATGGAGAACTGCAATGTTGATCTGGCCCTGAGATAAATCCAGTTTGACACCCCTGGGTTAGAGCCACAACAGAGTTAAGGCATGCCCCGGCAAACCTCGGAAGCAAACACAAGCGATCAAAAGAAGCCAAGCAGGCTGCCTTCTGGGGAAGGTTACGGATGGCAGCGCCCAAGGAATTTTAAGGAAGGCCCAATTCCTGAATCAATATCTGTGGATCATTATAACAGCAATGGCGGTTAAGAGGCAGCCGCCTTCGGCAGAGGCAAAAACCCCGGTCTGTCTCCTCCAACATATCCTGACATCGGAAGGAAACTTGATTGCCGGGGGCGTAAGAGTCTTGAGGGACCTATAGAACGTCGTCCTGTCGCTAGCTGGAGGGTGAGGATGCCAGCTGATAAAAAGAGTTTCGCCAAGGCTGAGGACCAATTTTATTTTTTCCCCAGACTTTTCAGCGATTGCTCTTTGCCGCTATGGAAAAATCCGCTGGCCAAACCGTTTCCTGACTCTGGGACTCAAGGAGGACTGCTTGCAACAGAGGTCTTCGAACTTGGCAACTTGAAGACTGGTGGACTTCAACTCCCAGAATTCTCCACTGGGAGAATTCTAGGAGTTGAAGTCCACAAGTATTAAAGTTGCCAAGTTCGGGGACCCCTGATTTAGAATCACTTGAGAATCTCCAGGAATTCTCTCTCCCAATGCAGTTTAATGACTTCTCCTTTGGCCAAAGAACGGTCAACCTTGGAAGACTTGAGGGCTTCATTCCCAGTGCTGAGGAATTCTGGGAGTTGAAGTCCACAGGTCTTCAAGTTGCCAAGCTGACACCCCAGTTCCGAAGTCTGTATGTTTCTCCTGCTCTGTCTCAAATATTGCACGTTGTTTGTCTAAGCCATACCCTCACTCGGACTTTAGTTTAGTTCGACGAGATGGGAAAACAGGGCCATCCGATCCGTCCTGAAGACCGTGACGGATAGTCAAGCGGCATATTATACTTTTATTAATTTTTCATCTCTTCTTTCCTGCTCATATTTGCCAGTTTGCAATGAATTGACTGCATGAAGCGTCTCGAGATCTCTTGGGCTGAAAAGCAGAATAAAACTTCTCTAAGTGAGTAAAGTGGGGACGTGGCGGTTCAGTGGCTAAGATGCTGAGCTTGTCGATCAGAAAGGTCGGCAGTTCGAATCCCTAGCATCGCGTAACGGAGGGAGCTCCCGTTACTTGTCCCAGTTCCTGCCAACCTAGCAGTTCGAAAGCACGTAAAAAAAATGCAAGTAGAAAAACAGGGACCACCTTTGGTGGGAAGGGAGCAGCGTTCAGTGCACCTTCGGCGTTGAATCATGCCAGCCACATGACCACGGAGACATCTTCGGACAGTGCTGGCTCTTCTGCTTTGAAACAGAGATGAGCACTGCCCCCTAGAGTCAGGATCGACTAGCACGTTTGTGCGATGGAACCTTTACCTTACCTAAGTTAGTAAAATATTCCCTCCCTTCTTCTGCATTGCCCTGGAAAACACCTTGAATCTTGCCCCCCCCCCAAAAAAAAACCACCACCACCACGCGGGTTCAAAGTCAGGATTAGCGCAGCTCAAAACAAAACGCCATTAGGGAAGCAAAACCATAAAGCTTGTTTTAAAAGCAAACGGATTAGCCAAAGTCTAAAGGTGCTCTTCCAAAATCTAGCTGATCACTGCAACCCAGCAGGGCACACACACACACACACACACAAACCTTACACAAATTCACCCAGCTACAAATATACCTAGTGGGCATCCTGCCTGGGAAAGAGGTACGGCTGCTGCCCAACGTGGAAAACAGGGGCATGGCGGTAGCTGCTACGGGCCTACCCCTGGATGAAGGGACCCGTGCAGCTGGAGGACTGGGGCTTATGCCCGGAGGAGTCGGAGAGGCCGAAAGGCTGGAGGTTCCTGCTGAGGGTGCGGGAGGAGGAGCTGCCAAAGTCCAAGGGTGTGTCACTGTGTACGGACGGTACCGTGGGGACGAGGGCTGGACACTGAGCGGCCCTGCTGGCAGGAGGTGGGGGCTGACAGACAGGGAAGACACGGGGAGGGGAGCCACGGGGCTGGGGGAAGAAGGGAGAAAGGAGCCAGACAAGGGGGGGTGACTTGCGATGTTGAAAATGGGAATGGGGCTGCTTCCGTAGAGACTGCGGTCAACGAAAGCGGGGAAGAGGAAGGGAAAAGAAGAGGAAGACAAGAATTGACAATGGGGAAGACCACAAAAATGGAAGACGACGATGCGGGAGAGAGAGAGAGAGAGAAAGAAAGCAGCTACTCGGTTGAAATTCTTTCACCAGGGAGGGGTGCCTCAAAAAACCCCAATGGGATCAAACGGCCCCAAATGTTTGGAACTGGCTCTGGAAGTGGGCCAGCTCCATTTTAAGGGCGGGCCACTCCGGTCCTCTGGCTTATCTGTTCTGAGGCCAATCCTCCACCAGGTGGCCAAATTGGCCTAGAAATAGCCTTTAAGACTTATATACCCCTTCACAGTGCTTTAGCGCCCTCTCTAAGCAGTTCAGAGTCAGCCTCCTGCCCCCAACAATCTGGGTCCTCCTTTAATTGACCTCGAAAGGGTGGAAGGCTGAGTCAACTTTGCGCCTGGTGCGATTCAAACTGCTGGCAGTGGGCAGAGTTAGTCTGCAAAACTGCATTCTAACCACTGCACCACTGTCTGTGTATCTGTCTGTTTGTCTATCGATCATCTATCTACCCCTATCTATCATCTATCCATTTATTATCTATCCATATCTAACCATATCCATATTTATTTATCCATGCATCCATCCATCCATTTATCTATCATCTATCCATATCCATCACCTATCCATATCCATATTTATCCATCCATCCCTCCATCCATCACCTATCCATATCCATCCATCCACCACCTATCCATATTTATCCATCCATCCATCCATTTATCTATATCTATCCATATCCATTTTATCCCATCATCTATCCATATCCATCCATCCATCACCTATCCATATTTATCCATCCATTTATCCATCCATCACCTATCCATATCCATATTTATCCATCTATCCATCCATTTATCTATCATCTATCCATATCCATCCATCCATCACCTATCTGTATCTATCCATATCCATATTTATCCATCCATCCACCCATCTATTTATCTATCATCTACCCATATCCATCCATCACCTATCCATATCTATCCATATCCATCCATCCATCCATCCATCTATTTATCTGTCCGTCCATCCATCCATCAACTATCCATATCTATCCATATATCCAGAGGTGGGTTGCTCCCAGTTCGGCCTGGTTCTGCTCAACTGGTAGTGGAATTTAGGCCAGGGACATAGAACTGGCAGTGAGTCAGGCCTGCCACACCCCCGAACCGGGTCTCTCACCGCCACTGGGCCACCGCCATTTTGATTTTTCTGTGCATGCATGAAGAACAGTTTACATTGAACAGCGCACAGCTGGGGCGCGTTGCGAACCAATAGTAAAACCAGCAGCAACCCACCCATGCATATATATCCGTATCTATCCATGTACCTATCCATCTATCTATCATCTAGCCATATGTATCCATCCATCTATATATCGCAATAGCCTTTAGACTTATATACCACTTCACAATGCTTTTCAGCTCCAAGCAGTTGACAGAGTCAGCCTTTCCTCCCCAACAATCCAGTTGCTCGTTTTACCGACCTCGGAAGGACGTAAGGCTGAGTCAATCTTGAACAGGTCAGGATCGAACGTATTGCATCACCATAGCTCTTAGAATCCTTCACCTCCTGGTCTTTTTCTCCCAGGTGTCTCCCAAACTGATTTTTTTTGGGGGGTGGGGGGGACGTTGCTGGCCTACCTTGATAAGGAGCTGGAGCCAAAGGAGCCCACGTTGCAAAACACGGGGCTGGTTCCCGGGTTGGAGCCGGTATTCAGGACTAGGTTTCTATCTGGCGAGCGGGCAGCAGCCGCAATGGGCTGCGACGTGGCGGTCAAGCTGGCAAAGGGGTTTTCTTCTCTCGAGTGGGTGGACATCATTAGGACTTCCATCAGCACTTGCCCAATCAAGTCTTTGAAGTCCGAGAACACTGGGGGAGGCGGAGTGAAAGAGGAGGGGATTACTTGAGAACCAGGGGTGGTATTCACTTACTTTCCCTACCGGTTCGCAAATATGAGCCGAGTGCGCCCCATCTGCGCATGCGCTTTGGCTAAAAGTGCCTCCTGCATTAAGAGTGGGATGTGTGTGTGTTTGCCCTCCCCAGGCTCCGGAGGCCCTCTTTTTCAGTCTTCCCGAACTCCCAGTAGGCCCGTTTTTTGCCCTCCCGGAGCCTCCGTGCGCACCCTGCACTTACTTGCATCCAAAAAGGGGTGGCATGGGGACTCCTGGGAAAGCAGGGGAGGGGTGGGTGGGGCCAGCCAGGAATGGGATTTGGGGGTTCTTCGAACTGCACAGAATCTTAGCTAGAGGTTCTCCCGAACCCCTGCGAACCCCCAGCAGCCCACCCGTGATCCAGAGGCAACACAGAGGGTTCCTTACCATCTTTAGGGTTTTGCTTGAACTGTTCCGAAAGGGAAGTCAGGAAGATCACATCTCTATCCCGGTCTTTCCAAGAGACTCGGAAAATCTTACAAACCAGCTGTAAGGCTTGTTCCTCCGAGATTTCCAATCCTGAGGGAAGCTCCTGCAAGGGGACACCAGAAAATACTCAGGGTTAATTTTGTAGCTTAAGTTTCAAGAACATTTAGGAGACATTTAGCAAAGCCATGAAAAGCTAACATGAATAACAAAGGATAAATGCCTTTTTAATCCCTTTTACAACCCATGACTGAGCACAGGAACAGGGGTTGGGGGGTCTCTTAACTTGCATCGGTAAATTGCAAACTCAGAATTAAAATTGTATTTGCAATGTCCAGCAGGGAGGTGTGTGGTGATGTGACATGGCTATTTGTAAAGTCTGGTGTTGTGGTATTTGCGTGTACACAGGCAGATAGCTAGTTTGGAATTGTTGTTGTTAGTTGCGAAGTCGTGTCCAACCCATCGCAACCCCCATGGAGAACATTCCTCCAGGCCTTCCTGTCCTCTACCATCCTCTGGAGGGCATTCAAGCTCACGCCGACAGCTTCAGTGATTCCATCCAGCCACCTCCTTCTCTGCCGTCCCCTTCTTCTTTTGCCCTCCATCGTTCCCAGCACGAGGCTCTTCTCCAGGGAGTCCTTCTTCCTTCTCATTAGGTGGCCAAAGTAGTTGAGTTTCCTCTTCAGGATCTGGCCTTCTAAAGAGCAGTCAGGGTTGATCTCCTCTAGGACTGACCGGTTGGATGGCCTTGCAGTCCAAGGGACTCAATGCAGGAGTCTTCTTCTCCAGCACCAGAGTTCAAAGGCCTCCATTCTTTGGTGCTCAGCCTTCCTTATGGTCCAACCTTCACAGCCATCCATTGCAACTGGGAAAACCATCGCCTTGACTAGACACACTTTTGTTGTCAGGGTGCTGTCTCTGCTTTTTAGGATGCTGTCTAGATTTGCCATCGCTTTCCTCCCCAGGAGCAAGCCTCTTTTAATTTCTTGGCTGCAGTCCCCATCTGCAGTGATTGTGGAGCCCAGGAAAATAAAATCTGTCACTACCTCCATTTCTTCCCCATCTATTTGTCAGGAATTGAGAGGATCAAATGCCATGATCTTAGTTTTCTGTAATGTTACCTAGTTGGGTAATGAAACATCTGCAAGAAAACAAGCCAGCTCAGAGAACACCAAGGGCCCCTCATGTCAAGCCTGAGCTACAAATATTATCCTTTATTGAGAGCGCATTCATCATTCTGGCTATCCCGACATGCGAAGAAGCTCTTCCAGAATAGACAGGGCTTCTTCGTTTCCCCACACACACAGCCTCACAAGCTCAGTATGACACCCCCCCCATACCTTATCCGAGAGGCTCCGTTTCTCCCTCCGGTCACTCTCATCCACTTCCATGTTTTCGATCCCCGAATCCACATCGACCTGGGACAAGCTGGAAAGGGAGCAGAGGAACCCCTTCAGACCTTCTGGAACCCCTTTTTTTTCCCCCTTGAATTGTTCGCCGCCCTGAGTCCTCCCGGAGAAGGGCGGCATACAAATAATACAATACAATACAATACAATACAATACAATACAATACAACCTTCAGACCATTCCCTGCTCAGAA
Organism: Thamnophis sirtalis; assembly: GCF_051295495.1. Taxonomy (NCBI): domain Eukaryota; kingdom Metazoa; phylum Chordata; class Lepidosauria; order Squamata; family Natricidae; genus Thamnophis; species Thamnophis sirtalis. The sequence goes on from NW_028261395.1 coordinate 40,982,434, forward strand.
GGAGCAGTTGCTCAAAACAGAAGGTCTCAGCCCCAGGAGGGCTTGAAGGGAAAACAATCCCATGTGCACAAAAACACCACAGTTGTGCCATTTGACTATAAACTGATGGATAACCAACTGCCCGGACACCGCTTGCTTCGGAACAAGCCAACCAACATGACTCATGGAGGACAGCTCTCCAGCACACTTCATCTCTCGCCCCCTTCCACAGCTTGCATTTTGTAGAGGTGTCTATGCAAGGCTGCCAAGCAGAATTCGGCCCACGTGTGGGGAGAACAACATTTTGATTCTGCCTTCCCCCTTAAGGTTCTGACCGAGGCTTCCCAAGAGCATGAAGAAAACTCCTTGCCCAACAAAAACCCCTTTCATTAATTGACTGTGAATTCTGCTCATTCACCTCCAGCAAAGTCTTTCCAGGGAGGATTTACGGTCACAGACCTTATCTGGCTTGGAGAGCTGCCAGGCCAATAGCTGCAGAACTTGGTAAGGAGTCTCGGAGAGTCAGGAACCAATGAAGCGAGCTAATTGTCTCTTGCAAACTCCACTCCCGCTTCCTCTTTTATTTCTTCTGGGAGGGGCCATTCACCGTCCACCTGTGGCCTTACTCCCAAGTCAACCCTTGTTCTTTAGCTGTTCCCTTCATCTGGCAACTCTGCGCATGGACACACTGGGAACAGGCTCCAGCTGTTCGTCTGCCTCACTGCTGTCTGACTCTGAAGGTAGCTGATAACTGTCAGACGGCCCTGGCGCTCTCTCTGCCTCAGACACAGAGCCCTCATCAGAGCCTTCCCCAGACTCCAGGACTGGCCCATCTTCCTCCCCAACCTCCACACTGTCCGAATCTGCTGCCAGCTCTGACGGGCCACAACAGAAACGCTGGTAAAATCCCAAAACGCTAAGCATCTTGGGAGAACGTCCAGCCAAGGCTGCCCTGAGACAGGGACCAGATGAGTGCCCCACCCCCATACCTTTTCTCACAGGAGACGCTATCGATATCCATGCTCTGGGACCGGGAAAGGGACTGGGACTGCGTTTCGAGGCTGTTGGAGGGCGAGCTGCTGAGCGAACTCACACCTTCGCTGCTCTGACTGCGATGGGCAACACCTTCAGGAAAAAGGACAGAAGGAATTTAGTCAATTCCCTTCCCAGAACGCCCACGCCCACAGCTGGAAGCTGGGGTAAAGGACGTTTACACGATAATCCATTCCCTAAAAGTCTGTAGAGATTCTCAAGTCACCCAGCTGATGGTTGTCCCAAATGGGCTTTTTTTTTTCTCAAGAGGCAACTGGCTTTTTCTTTTGAAGACATTTCACTTCCCATCCAAGAAGCTTCTTCAGCTCTGACTGGATGAGGGTGGGGAAGGGAAGGATTTATACTCCTTGCAGACAGCTGATCATTTGCATCCTTTTAGAGGGTTGTTGAAGCGCTTGGGAGGTTTACCTGTGTCTTCAGGGTCACCTGAATTGTGCTTTGAAGCACAGGTTTATCTGAAGCACCACAAGGAGACAGATAACCTCTAAGTGGCCTCAACTACCCTCTAAAAAGGATGCGGATGACCAGCTGTCTGCAAGGAGTATCAATCCTTCCCTTCCTCACCCTCATCCAGTCAGAGCTGAAGAAGCTTCTTGGATGAGAAGCGAAACGTCTTCAAAAGAAAAGAAAAAACAAGAAAGTCCAGTTGCCTCTTGGGAAAAAAAGCACCTTTGGGACAATCTATTCCCTAAGACAGTGTTTTTCAACCTTGGCAACTTGAAGATGCCTGGACTTCAACTCCCAGAATTCCCCAGCCAGCATTCGCTGGCTGGGGAATTCTGGGAGTTGAAATCCAGGCATCTTCAAGTTGCCAAGGTTGAAAAACATTGCCCTAAGAAACCACTCCAAGTTGTGTGGCCTTTATTACCCAGAATTCCCTAGCTGGCAAGGCCGTTGTTGAGAATTCTAGGAGTCCGTTCTTCTGAAACTTCAAGGAAAAGGATTTATGTTCTCCACTATACCTCTCCCATTTTCCAGTTTTTACCCTTCCAGCCAATTCCCCTGAATTAACTTGATCCTGATGCAAATGTTATAAGTTTAAGGTGCAAAGGAACCAGAAATCCAAGTTCAAATGGAATGCCAGCATTTTTTTAAAAATCCTATCTGTTCATCTCACATAAGGATTTTCTGGATCAACCAACTATCCCAATACAGCATCCCCCAATTGTATCACTCTACTATCCATCTTCCCCAGTGGGTTTGGTTATTTTGACAACATTGGGAATTGTAAAACGAAACTTAAACACTGTCTAATTGTCTTCTCTTGCCTCTGAGCTTCTTAGAATCCCAGTGACTGAAGAGGCATCAAAGCCTTTGTAAATAAAATAATAATAATGATTTAGTGTGCCATCAAAACTATTTTTAAACCCAGTGGGAACAACTTGGCATTAACAGGCCACGCAGCACATTTAAGAGTGTTAATAAGATAAAAAGGAAAGAAACGAACCTTCTTTCGGATTCAGTGTCACATCCCAATTAATCAAGCACTTAAAATGTTTTAGCTCTGGAATGAACAGTATGCGTGTTATGTATGTGTGTGACATTCACACACCCCTCAGTAATTTGTCCCAAGAGCAATTCTTCCCACAACACTTTCTAAACATGCTTCTCTCCTCTCGGGTAAACATGAACCTGACATTCCAAGCTGGGTCAAACCCATTTGAGGCCAAACCAAGGGAGAGGCTCTGCGCAGGGAGAAATCTTGATTTTTATATCATCTCTCCATGACAAGGTCAATCTGCTGAATGGCTGCTTAAGCAGACAGCAAGAGGGAGGGAGGGAGGGAGGGAATGAGAAGGCAGCTGCATGACGGTCTGGCTTGCTTGGCTAAGCAGCCAGTTCCTTCAACTTCAAGCCCAGCTGTTCTGCAGGCTGCAGCAATCTCTACGGGAGAGACTGTAGTTGTCAAAACCAGCCAGCTTACCCCACTCTCCTATTCAGGCAGGTGCTGCCTGGCTTCCTGCATTGCTTCGAAGATGGCTTGTACGGTTTCAGGTTAGCTTTGAAACAAGCCATTTGATAGGCTGCAAAATTGTGAGCGATGGCAGAGCACAAGGCTCAAACACAGCAAGGGCTGGATTTCGTTAAACTTTCTTGCTCACTTCCACAAAATGACAAGAAAGGACGGCAGCTTCCCTAAAGGTAAAGGTTTCCTTCGCACCTATGTGCAAGTCGTTCCCGACTCTAGGGGGCGGTGCTCATCTCCGTTTCAAAGCCGAAGAGCCAGCGCTGTCCCAAGACGTCTCCGTGGTCATGTGGCTGGCATGACTCAACGCCGAAGGCGCACGGAACGCTGTTCCCTTCCCACCAAAGATTGTCCCTATTTTTCTACTTGCGTTTTTTCGTGCTTTTGAATTGCTAGATTGGCAGAAGCTGGGACAGGTAATGGGAGCTCACTCCGTTACACGGCGCTGGGGATTCAAACTTCCCACTTTTCTGATTGAAAAGCTCAGTGTCTAAGCCACTGAGCCACCGCTTCCTTACAGCTCTGTTAAACCCTAATTCACACGTCCCACGTTGGCCCTGCAGGAAAAGCCACCATTTCTCGAGAACCAGGGCTGAGCCCACGAAAAAAAGGAAAGCCGGCATGGTTTTTTCCTCGCCCCAAATCATCCTGAAAAATTGGCATTGAGCTTACCTGACGCACCGATTGGAGAGGTAGCGGGGGTCATACTGTGAACATTGAGCCCAAGGTTGTGGGGTGCCCCTAAAGGCGGCGCTGGGACCGGCTGCCCTGGCGGGTTCTCCCTCTGTGGAGACGTAAGTGGGGTGGTGGGCTGGGAAGAGGGTCCGCCAGCGAGCCGGGCAAGGCGCCTCCGACGGATCTGCATAAAAACCAGGACACCGTGAGTTACGAAGAGCCGTGGTGGCGCAGTGGTTAGAGTGCAGTATTGCAGGCTATTTCTACTGACTGCCGGCTGCCTGCAATATGGCAGATCAAATCTCACCAGGTCTCAAGGTTGACTCAAGCCTTCCGTCCTTCTGAGGTGGGTCAAATTAGGACCCAGATTGCTTGGAGCAAAAGGCTGACTCTATAAACCGCTTAGAAAGAGATGTAAAAGCACTGTGAAGCAGTATATAAGTCTGCTATTGCTATCTTCCTTCCTTCCCTCCCAGTGGTTAGAATGCAGTATTGCAGCCTAACTCTGCCCACTGCAAGGAGTTCGATCCTGACCGTCTCAAGGTTGACACAGCCTTCCACCCTTCCAAGGTCAGTAAAAGGAGGGCCCAGATTGTTGGAGGCAATAGGCTGACTCTAATAAACTGTTTAGAGAAGGCTATGAAGCACTATGAAGCGGTATATAAGTCTTATTGCTATTGCTACTGGATTTCAGCCCTTCAGCGTTCCAGAAGGTCTTGGACAATATCTGCCTCGGCTTTCAAAAACAGACCTGAAGACCAGGGTAGAAGGTCAAAGACAGAATGTTTAATAAGAATTCCAAACTTCAGGAAGCCAATCAACACCCTCAAAAAACAGCTTCGACCCACATCAAACCATACAGACGGGCTTTGTCACTGGCCAAGAGCCACGTTCATTTCCAAAAAAATTCTTCACCATCACCCCAGTCTCCCTTCCCAGAGAGAATCACAAACAACCTTTTCCCGGAAATGGATACAGCACACGGGGAAAACATGTGGCAGCGTTCATTCTGCGGCTCAGAGGAAGCGCTATTATTAGAAGCCAAGCCAGGTCTCCTCTTCAAGCCTTACGCAACAAGCCCAAGACATCCTTCTCTCATCTTTTGAACCCGGAGAACGTTCCCCGAGAAAGGCTCCCTCCCACCCTTGTAAGGGGCAGCGAAAGGGAAGTAGCTTTTCACAAGCTCCGTCTTAAAATTCCTCTTTGCCCACGTTACCTTGAACCCTAAAGTGGGTGAAAGGTTTTCAAACCTTTCGTAATGCAAGTTGTTGTTTCCATCCTGTAATGCATACATTTAAGAAGTTAAAGTCCACCTAATACTTTCGCTTTTTCTTTTTTCCCCTAATTACTTGCATAGGGATTATACTATTTGGAATAGAATAGAATAGAATAGAGTAGCAGAGTTGGAAGGGACCTTGGAGGTCTTCTAGTCCAATCCCCTGCTTCGGCAGGAGACCCTATACCATTTCAGACAAATGGCTATCCAACATCTTCTTAAAGACTTCCAGTGTTGGGGCATTCACAACTTCTGGAGGCAAGTTTTTCCACTGATTAATTGTTCTCACTGTCAGGAAATTTCTCCTCAGTTCTAGGTTGCTTCTCTCTTTGATTAGTTTCCACCCATTGCTTCTTGTCCTGCCCTCAGGTGCCTTGGAGAATAGTTTGACTCCCTCTTCTTTGTGGCAACCCCTGAGATACTGGAACCCTGCTATCATGTCTCCCCTAGTCCTCCTTTTCATTCATCTAGACTTACCCAGTTCCAGCAACCGTTCTTCATATGTTTTAGCCTCCAGTCCCCTAATCCTCTTTGTTGCTCTTCTCTGCACTCTTTCTAGAGTCTCCACATCTTTTCTATATGGTGGCAACCAAAACTGGATGCCGTATTCCAAGTGTGGCCTTACCAAGGATTAATAAAGTGGTATCAACACTTCATGTGATCTTGTTTCTATCCCTCTGTTGACGCAGCCTTTATGCTGTTTGTATTTTTGGTCCTGGATTGCACCAGTGAGGCTAAAACCAATTTCATTGTATACATGATATACAGTGACAACAAAAGGCTATACTATACTATCCAGGTGGAAGGAACCTGAACACAAGAGTTCACTCATTACAGGTAGTCCTTCACTTACAACCCTTCGTTTAGTGACTGCTCGAAGTTAACCACGGCATTGAAAAAAAGTGACTTGGGATCATTTTTCACTCTCACAACTATTGCAGCGTCCCCAACATCAGGTGATCAAAATTCAGGCGCTTGTCAACTGACAGATATTTATGACGGTCCCAGTGTCCCGGGGGTCACTTGATTCCTCTTTGGCGACCTTCCGACAAGCAGAGTCAGCGGGGGGGGGGGGGAGCCAACTCCCCTTAACAGCTGTGTTACTAATTTAACAACTGTACTGATTTCCCTTGACAACTAAGGCTAGAAAGCTCGTAAAATGGAGCAAGACTCACTTTGCTGCTGTCTCGCTTGGCGACATAAATTTTTGGGCTCAAATCAAGGACCTCCGGTATGAAAACGGACCAAAAAATTTCAATCTGTAATATTACACTATAATACTCACTGCAGTTAGGATCGCTTTCGCACAAAGCTGGAAACAAATCAATAGACCCGCAGAGGAAACAAACATTAGAAAGGTACTTGAATGTGCAGAGATGGACAAAATGACCATGGAATTAAAAGAAAGAGAAGAATCGGATTTCTATAAAATATGGAATGGAATTTGTAAGTGGCTAGAAAACAGAAGCCCAAACAGGAAATAGAAGTCTTTGTACTTTTTCCCCCCTGAACTAGTATTGAATTAAAAATTAACCATAGTTACTGATGACTATCAAACTTAAAATATAAATGGTGATATATCGTAAATATAATGGTGATATGAACAAGTAATATTAATACAAGTGTTAGTACAACTGTTATTGCACTATTACAGAAGTTAAAATCGACAGGTAGGCAATGGAGAATGGAGACATAACTTTGAATGACTCAGAGAGAAAGAGGCTATAAACCCATTGCAGGAAGCACTAAGAAAAGTAGTACACGATAAAAAGATTCGGCCACTGACCAAAATTTAGGTCAAGGTAGTTTGTTTTCATCAGAGAGACATTGACAGGGTTCACAGAAATTAGGCTGAAATTATTATTTTCCTGCAAAGAATTGTCTGTCTTGACGTAAGCTGCACTTCAGGCTGGGTATTTCTTGGCCAGAAAAATGTTAAAAAGAAACGTTCTTATACTAGGCCAAATCACGGGCCTGGCTAATCCAATGATTCCTAATCTTTGTAAGGTCTGGATGTATGGCCTTCAAACTGCTCACTCCTATTGAGTAGACTCAATACTGGCCATGCTGGGAAGTTTGGGAGTCTGTACATCAGAAAGAAATGGAGGTAGTGACAAATTTTATTTTCCTGGGCTCCAAGATCATCGCAGATGGGGACTGCAGCCAAGAAATTAAAAGAGGAGGAAAGCGATGGCAAATCTAGACAGCATCCTAAAAAGCAGAGACCGCATCCTGACAACAAAAGTGAACATAGTCAAGGCTATGATTTTCCCAGTTGCTGTGAAAGTTGGACCATAAGGAAGGCTGAGCACCAAAGAATGGAGGCCTTTGAACTCTGATGCTGGAGAAGACTCCCGCGAGTCCCTTGGACTGCAAGGCGATCCAACCGGTCAGTCCTAGAGGAGATCAACCCTGACTGCTCTTTAGAAGGCCAGATCCTGAAGAGGAAACTCAAAGACTTTGGCCACCTAATGAGAAGGAAGAAGGACTCCCTGGAGAAGAGCCTCATGCTGGGAAAGATTGAGGACAAAAGAAGAAGGGGATGGCAGAGAAGGAGGTGGCTGGATGGAGTCACTGAAGCAGTCGGCGTGAGCTTGAATGGATTCCAGAGGATGGCAGAGGACAGGAAGGCCTGGAGGAATGTTCTCCATGGGGTCGTGATGGGTTGGACACGACTTCGCAACTAACAACATCTGAAAGTTACCCAGAACTCAGACTTTCTTCAGAATTTGGGTTGGTGTTTCTTCAGCTCAACTTGGAAGCCTCAGGCGTTTACATACGAAGTAAGAGTCAACCAAAAAGCCCAAGAAATAGTAACAAGGGGTATTGCTTCTACAGGAGTAAGACCATCATTCATCTAACTGTAGGAAGAGCCCTCAAGGATTAAAATTCAGATCAGAGCTCCTTTCAAGAGATTGCCAAGGACCTCCCCACTGGCTTGAAGTAGAAGTTGAAATTTAAATTTTTAAAGCTGGGCACTGCTAGGGAACATGCCCATCAGAAACTGTATGCTATTACCCCAAAACACCATCTACCCTAATTCTGAACCACTTCCATATAAAAGGTGTCAGGGTTCCAAATAGCATCCAAATTTAAAAGGTTTCTTTGATCTTTATTCAATGATGTTCTGACCCAAGGTTCCTTAAAAAGCAAGAAGCGGAGTCTTGGTCCCAGCAAAACCCCTTTTATTTACCCGACTGTGAATTCCTTTCATTCCACAGTCAGCAAGGCTTTAGCAAACAGTCTTTCAGAGGAATGTTTATCCACACGAACCTTATCTTGCTTGGCGAGCTGCCAAATAACTAGTTTCCAAACGCAAGGCATGGCAAAATTTGGCACAAAGTCTCTTATAGTCACAAACAGAACTTTCCGCTCTCGAAACGGCCAAAGTAACGAATTGTTTCCTGCAAAATCCCCCTCCCCATTCGCTCCTCTTTTGTTTCCTATGGGAGGGGCCAATCACCTCCAAGGTGTGGCTTTATTCCTAAATCAACCCTGCTTTCTTAGTTGTTCTTGTCTTCTGGCAGCTCTGCGCATGCGCACACTGGGAACAGGCTCCAGCTGTTTCTCTGCCTCACTGCTGCCTATCTCCCTCTCTGCCTCTGATGCAGAGCCCTCGTCTGACCTTTCCCCAGCCCTCAGGACTGGCAAATGTTTCTCCCCAACCTCCTCACTGTCCAACTCTGCCACCAGTTCCACTGGCCGCTGGCAGGCCACAACAATGTCTTCCGTTTTTCCATGCCACCAACTCCTCTTCTGGGATCATTGGAAGATTTAGAAAAAAATGGTGTCACAATATAAAGATGGGCGGGAAGCGCTCAGGGCTCACCCACAGGAAGTAATGAGGTGAAACCTGTCCAATCATGGCGGGAAAAGGTGCTATTGTTCCACCTACAAGCAGAGGCATCATAACTGAAATGACACAGCTTATTCTTTTACCCAGTCAACTTAATTAGCTGCTCTTATTTATTATTTAAAACATGTCTTCTCTTTCTCACCTAAAAGGCTCCTAGGGTGATTGACCTTATCATAAAAACTAGACCGGTCACTCAAAAAGGCATTACATAGACAGCACGGATGGATGGAAAAGAGGGGGGAGCGTATGACAGATGTTGTTGTATTTAACAAGAGAAGTTATGCACATTTGCCAACATGTAGCTGATTTGCACAGAGCAACAAGGCTCTCCCCCATGAAGTTTCAGGTAACCTGAAGGACTGCGAAAGCCGGACTGGTTTGATCCAGTTTCCCACTAGAAAAGAAAATATCGGAATACTGAATCTCCAAACCTCCAGGTCATGTCAAAAATTTCAAGTCCCGATAAAGGGGGAATATTGTAGCACAGGGTTGACATGAGGGGGTCCTTGGTGCTCTCTGAGCTGGCTTGGTTTCTTGCAGATGTTTCATGACCCTAACTAGGTAACATTTGCACTCTAGTTGGGGTAATGAAACATCTGCAAGAAAACAAGCCAGCTCAGAGAGCACCAAGGACCCCTCAAGATTCGAGTTCTCTACACCCAGGAAAGAATTGTAAATCAAACAATGTAATTAAACTAGGCTTTCTATCCAAGCTTCCCAATATACTCCAAACAAATGTGCCACGCCAAAAGAGGGACTGCAAGAGAAAGTGTTTCCCTCCCCTTCTCAAGGGCCTGGCATAACAATGCGCCCTTCTCATTCCATTCCTCCCCAGGCTCTTTGTTCCCTTGGCTTCCTGTTCGCCCCCAGGATGCTTTCTCCCACTGTTGAGATTTTGAGGCTGCAGTCAATTAGCCAGCAATAAACTAGCTTTCTCTCCGGTGGCTATCTAAGAGTGTCACAAAAGTGAGATGGACAGCGATAGAAATCAAAAAAGCAAACTGTGGTTTGCTTGCAGGCTCCATTCAAACATAAATAGGCTGCCCATAAAATGCACTATGGTTTAGCACAAAGCATAAGGCAAAGGTTCCCCTCGTACATACATTCCAGTCGTTCCCGTCTCTAGGGGGCGGTGCTCAATCCGAAGAGACAGCACTGTCCGAAGACATCTCCATGGTCATGTGGCCGACATGACTAAATGCTGAAGGTGCACGGAACGCTGTTACCTTCCCACCAAAGGTGGTTCCCATTTTTTCTATTTGCATTTTTTACGTGCTTTCAAACTGCTAGGTTGGCAGAAGCTGAGACAAATAACGGGAGCTCACTCCGTTATGCAGCGCTGGGGATTCGAGCTGCTGACCTTTCTGATCAACAAGCTTAGTGTCTTAGCCACTGAACCACCATGTCTCCTCACAAAACATGCCAGAGGAAAAAATAATACAAGCCACTTTATTTAAATAGGCCAACCTGAGATTCGGTTATAGGTCTTTTCACCTGAGTTAGAAACCTCCACCCCACCCCCCCCAACCTGCTATTCTAATTCCAATCAGGATGTTCCAGGGATCCCATCTTTTTCCTCTTCCATGTCTCTGGGGGAAGAGTTGCCTTGCCTGCCTACCCACCCACCCTCCTACAGCAGAGAGCAAGAATTTGGCAATGGGCCTCATGTGCAGCTGATAGGTTCTTATTGCAACAGCAAATGCTTGGTAAATTATTACCTTCATCCAGCAGCCACCACGTCATCTTGATGGTTTTGGAAGCTGTGGAAATGACTTTGCATAAAGATGCCTGTTGTTGCAACCTGATCTCCCCCAATAGAAAGAAAATACAACCCAGCATAATAGGGGGGGGGGCGGGGGGGGGGCAGAAAGAAAACTAAAAGTGATCTTTTGAAACTGACCACAATGGTCAGGTTCTCTGCAATAGGAGCACCAATCATTTCCAGATTGAACGCACAGCACAGATCCCTTCCTGTTTACTTACTTCCTCTCCCCCCTATGATATTCCTGTCTCTTTCACCCGAGGGAGGTTCCCTTAAGTCCCCATGATGTAATCGTGTGGTAGTTCCTGGTGGTTGGGCAGGAATTCCACCACTCAGATATTGTAAATATGCCCCGGTGTGGCATCTGTAATTCCATGGCCAATCTTGTATATGGAAACAAAGAATTCTTAAGCACCTTCTGCATAAGGGCACAGAGTGTCCCAAACAGAAATAATCCTTGCTTCAAGGGTACCTAACCTACTTTTTGGAGGATCTTCCCAAGGAATCTCTGTTATGTAGCTGTGGAAAAATATTTCCTCCTGCAAAACCAAGACGGTAACAAACAACCTTGAGAGCGCTTGGAATAGATCCCCACTGCATCCCCAGCCAGAAGGCCAACTGATAAAATGTAAAAACAAATTCAAATCTCGTTTATGGCAACTTGACCTCCAGTAAATGATGACATGTTGGTAATTGTGTCTAAACAATTGCGGATGGTTTTTAGCTGGTTTCAGTAGCCTTTTTTAAACTAATGGTCAAGAAGGTTTGACATGGAAACTAATCAAGAAGCGAAGCAACCTGGAATTAAGGAGACACTTCCTAACAGAGAGGACAATTAGCCAGTGGAAGATCTTGTCTTCAGAAGTTGTGGGTGCTCCATCACTGGAGGCTTTTAAGAAAAGACTGGACAGCCACCTGTCTAAAATGGTACAGGGTCTCCTGCCTGAGCAGGTGGTTGGACTAGAAGGCCTCCAAGGTCCCTTCCAGCTCTATTCTGATTGCTTTCTGATTGCTTGGCTCCTGTCCTGCATGAGTAGGTCCACCCATCGACTTCTCACTGCTTAGTTTACAGGGTAGTTGGGTGGGAATCACTTAGCCATAACACACTTGCTTCCCATTAATCACTGCATTCCTAGCCTAAGTGTGATACTATTTTCAAAACAGGACACTCAATATTCCTAAATTGCTCCTGGATTTTTGCTTCTGTAGCTGAGCATAGATCTTTTCCTTGTTAATTAGGATAAACCATCAGCAAATACACAATATGTAGGTAAACTTGCTGTAAATTGTTCCATTTAACCACACACAGAGAGTTAAGCCCTCACGAAATACAGCTTGATTAGTAATTTGGATACCAGGGTTTATAGGAATATGCCACAAACACTATTTTTTTCCCAGCTATCCAGTCCCGTACCTTTTCATAATTTCCCTGTCCACAGTTTCCCCAAAAGGTTGGGCATACCAGGATTAGTACAGTTGGTCCTTGAGATATGACCACAATTGAGCCCAAAACTTCTGTGGCTATGTGAGACATTTGTTAAGTGAGCTTTGCCCCATTTTAAGGCCTCTCTTTGTACTTGTTAAAATAGAAACATGGTTGTTAAGTGAATTTGGCTTCCCCATTGACTTTGCTCAGAAGGTTGCAAAAGGTGACAAGCTGGGACACTGCAACCGTCATAAATATGAGTCTATTTCCAATTTTGATCACATGGCCATGGGGATGCTGTAATGGTTATAAGTGTGAAAAATGTTATAAGTCACTTTTTTTAGTGGTGATGTAACTTCAGTCATTAAACAAACTGCTGTAAGTGGACAACTACCTGTATTTAAACTGGATTGCCTTCAAACCATAGTTTGAACTGGGCTTAGACACCATAGATCTTGGAAACCATTATAGTTCATTGTTATAGGCCAATCCTGCCATCAAAGGTAAGGGTTGCAGCCTTTGATCTGGTCTAGTGAAGCATATTTTCTATGTATCAAGATTTTTCACCCTTTGAAAAAATATATCTTTGATCACAATTCCTAAGTCACCTTTCTCCATCCAGATGCCTTTTGGCTGGGAATTATGGAAGCTTAAATCCAGTTTATCTTAAAGGAATCAAGTTAAAGAAGGCTTTCCTAAACCACAGAATTTACTCACACGTCTTTACACTTGTTATTCCTCTGTTGATTCTGATTTTATCAAATATTTCAGTACTGTGCTTTTTATTTCTGAAAGTGTGAATTCTAGTTTTAAATTGTTTTAGGTATTTACCCAGCACTGCTATAAGACTCATTAAGATGAAAGCTACAAATGATAGTTTATTCATATGAGGAAAGTCTCCCTACTTAGAACAGGTAAGGTAGAATTTTGGTATGCTCTTCACCTTATCTTATGTTAGGCTACTACATCAACCAGAAATACAAATGTATTAAAAATGTACAACAGATGATCAACTAGACTTAAATATTTTATAGATAAGATTTTCAACATCTGTTTTAATTGGCAACATACACATTTCCACTATAGAACAGGGGAAGAAAAGATTAGGACTAGAATGAAGAGAAATGAAGAAAACATGATGTGCTACAACATACTGCCTTCCCTGCATAGGTGCAATCATTTTAAAATATTTTTTTCTGCTGAACACAACATACTAAGCCTGAGTAAAATATAGGACATCCTTTAAGACAGGAAATACTCTCAAGAACACCTCACCATCTTAATAACCAACAACCTCCTAGTCATATAATAAATAACATGTCACATGGAAGTATTTAAGTTCTTCTTAATTTAATATCTTCACATATGCAGACCTGTTAATGGAACTATGGAACTACACATCCTGCTACCTTCCTGGCTGTCAGCTCAGACCGGGACTCTCAAAAGTTACAAAGATTTACAACAGGCCATAAACCCGGGAGGATGGGGGAATTCAAGAGCCTTCTATGCTCCCCGACATTTTTGTCCTATCCCAAAAAATCCACCTTTAAAATAGCAATGGAAAACCCTGAAAATACCTGCCTTAAAAAAAAACCTGGTTACTGTCAAACCTGGTTTTTGAACAGAAATACATTCTAAAATCTTAATTATGAGTGAGCAGATACAAAAAAAGAAGGAATTAGGACCCAAATTTTACCACCACCACCACCACCAAACTTTAACCTCAAACTGTCTACTGTGGACCTCACTCCATTCCTAAGAGGTCTGTAAGGGTGGTGTGTATAAGCACACCAGCATGCTTACCATCCCTGTCCTACTGCCCCCATTTATTTGTACTCATTTTTTACGAATATACTTATACCTATTTACACTGATATGTCCCTATGTTATGTTCATACTTATACTTGTTTTCTCATACATGCTTGACAAACTAAATAAAACAAAAAAATAAAACAAACAATCCCACCAACTTCATCCCAATGTACCCAACCCTCACTTCTCCTACCCAACTCTTGTGCCTAAAAGGTCTGTATGCAAACCACCTTCAGTACAACCAGTACAATAATTCCCTCACCACTGTCAAACTATTCAGTAAGGCTGCATTACAATTACTATTAGTCTTCTCATCGTTCCTCTCCCCCATCCCCTCCCACTTATAACTGCTGGACTGTGACTTTGTTGTTTGTATCCTTACTATTGATATTGTTTCCTGATTGTTTATTTGTACCCTAATGACCATTATTAACCTTTGTACCTTATGATTCTTGACAAATGTATCTTGTCTTTTTATGTACACTGAGAGCATCTGCACCAGAGACAAACTCCTTGAGTCTCCAATCACACTTGGCCAATAATTTTATTCTATTCTACCAGACCCACAAACACACATTCCTAGTTATCATCTGCCCTCAAACACGCACACACACACAAAACTTACCTCATCGGCACTCAACTCCTCCATAGTTTTCCTCTTAATGGTGGAAGGCGTTTGGGGGAGAGGAGGAGGGCTCCGGTGCTTCCCTTGAGGGAGGTGCTTGGATGGAGCAGGAGGAAGAGGAAGAAATGGCTTTCGGAGGTTAACCCTTGTCCTGGTGGCTGCCTCTTTCCCTAAGGAGCTCTCAGAAGTGCATAGTCAGAGGTTTAAGAAGCAACCCCGTCCGTCCACGTCCCCCCACCTACTACCAACTCCGAATTGATAGATCTGCCTTTAGGTCCTTCCTCTCCGAGCTTCGTATCGCCTCAACTGCATCCACCGCCCTCCCTCCAAGCCGGATTGCTCCTCCCCTTCACCTCCTCTTCCTCCAGACCCAGCTGGGGTATCTAAACTGCTCCCCCACTCTAATCCAGGGGTTGGGAGCGTCCTATGGCCGCCACCCTCAGAAGGCTCCCCTCCTTCGCTTTTGCACCCAGCGCTCCTTCCTCCCTAGCTGCATCTGATGCCCTTACCTGTCCTATTGCCCTAACCTGTCCTGAGGGACCCCACCCCCACCTGTAGAAACACCACACGCGCACCCGACTACCTCACTCCTCTTCGGGGGTCCCAAGGGAGCCACTGGGCCTCGGGCCTCCCCCCCGCTGCTGCTTCTCCCCCGAGCCTTGTGGATGCGCCAGCGGCCCCGGGGGTCCCATAGGGAGCCCCTTCCCCTCGCTTTTTCTCCTCAACCACTAGGCCCGCTGCGAAGGGCAGGCTGAGCGGACCCCCCCCTCACTCGTCTCTCTCTCTCTCTCCTCCCTTGGCCCTGACGAACCCCCCCCCAAACTCTCCTGGCCCGAATGAGGCGGTCGGGGAGGCAACGCTCAGCGGCTGAAGCCCCCGCGCCTCCCAACTCCCGCCCACGCGTGACCGCCGGAGCCCCACTTTCCCCTCAGCCGCTGCTGCTGCCGCCTCCCCTCACGGAGATTATTCATCAAAACAAGAAGGCGGCGGCGGCCATCTTGGCGTCGGATCACGTGACCTGCGCTCCGCTCGCGCCGTGCGTGCGTTGCGTTGGAGCGCGCGCGAGAGCCCAGGACGCATGCGCGGCCGTCGAAAGTCCGCGATGAGGTGGAAAAGAAACTCCCTCCCCCAAACATCTTTCACTCGTGAATGATGGGTTGCTTTCACCAATAGCAGTAAGGAAGAGGCCTTCCAAGTCGACTATAAACTATCATCAGTTCGGGAGCTAGCCAATGGGAAGAGAGAGAGAGAGAGAGAGAGAGAGAGAGAGAGAGAGAGAGGAAGGGAAAAACAAAGAGGCCGCTCCTCTCCGTAATCTCAAACCAAGCTGAATTCTACTGTAACGCGAGGCAGTAGGCGGGGCTTGTTGGGGCCTGCGCCATAGCAACAGGTGGAGGGCCGAGGGGGGGAATGAAAAAAAGGGGTGGAGCCAAAATGGCGCCAAAATCGAAACCTGTTCAAATTAAATGGAGTTTGCGAGGCAGAGTTAAATGAAACGAATATAAAATAGCAACAAAGGCATTAAAAAAACAGCCAATTTCTTCTTGTGTCGTGTCACGTAATCATTGATTTGCCATCATGGTGAAGGGCACATTTCAAGAATAGCTTGACTCCCTGTTATTTGGGTCAACCCCTAAGATGTTGGAACACTGCTATCATCTCTCTCATAGTCCTTCTTTTCATTAAACTAGACATACCCAGTTCCTGCAACCGTTCTTCATATACGTTTTAGTCTCCAATCCCCTATCCAGCCTCCAGTCCCCCATCTTAATGTATGGTGTGAAGGTGAAGGAAAATATATTAAGTTACTCTCTTATAAAATGTTAAAAGGTTGCTTTTGTATTCCTTTACAATGTTAACTGTATAAGCCATTATATTCTTGCCTAAAATATGTAATAAGTACTGGGCATTTGCTAAACACAAAATGTTCAGTGAACAGGACAAAATAACCTTTGTTATTCCAAGCTGTTTACAGGAGCAAGTTAGATAGGAAGCCATCTGCTCGGACAAAAAGCACCAGGAAAAAAAAAGCCAAATAAGAGATAGGGGCCTCATAAGAAATTGTCAGGTTGACCCTTTAGAATATGGAATGATAAAAGAAACGATGTAAATAAATGAGCAGGAAGGGGGGGGGAGTTTTTTAGGAGTAGCATCTATAAAATGTATTGTTTGAATGCTATTCTTTGCTATTCCTTTGACCTCAATCCACTTGGGAAGAGACTTGGAGGCCGCCTTTGCAAATGCTTTTTTATTTTTCTGTAAATAAACCTCCTTGCATTGTGAACCAGACTTGTCTCTGGGTTGTGAGGATTTAATAATTGGGTTTCCATCTCACAAAGGGATCAGCATCCAATCCAGCTGGACAGCTGTAAAAGCACCCCACGGCCCAAAGGAAGACATTTTGGTACAAGCGAGTGGCACCATAAAGACTAAAAACTCCGAGCTGCGTTGCCAATATATTTAATGAAGTAACTTCATAACCGCCACCTTTATTTCCTCTAGGAATCCTCAAGAGCATTTCCGAGAAGGAGAAAATTGAGAAAATACTGAAGTTTCCACGTTGTTGACTTGCAGTGAAAAGACGTCGTGCTGCCTTGAAGGTGCCATGCACAGCTCTTCTTTTGAAGAATCCTGTTTTGAGTGTCACCCTCGCTTGAAAACCTGTGTGCTTGTCTGCCCTTCGCAACGGAGCTCCTACACAGAAAGACAGCCATACAGTATTGAGGCCTCAGTGATGGGAACCCAACCTCAAGCTACTTTTAGCCAGGATGGGTTGTGGCATCTCAGGTCCAACCCGCAATCCAGCTCACCTCCCCGCTTAACTAAAGCCAAAGTAGGATCAAAATTCCAGCCTTACATTAGCATCTAAACATCATTTGATTTACATTCCTCTGCTTCCATTTTACATGACTTGGGATAGGGTCACAATTTGCCTGCAAGATGCTTCATTATGCTAATTTATGTTTAAGCATTATTGACAGAACAAGCCACAATTGCTTGGGTTTAAGACCACATGGGACACTGCGCTTGTCGATCAGAAAGGTTGGCAGTTTGGCAGTTCAAATCCCTAGAGCCGCGTAACGGAGGGAGCTCCCGTGACTTGTCCCAGCTTCTGCCAACCTAGCAGTTCGAAAGCACGTAAAAATGCAAGTAGGAAAATAGGCACCACCTTTGGTGGGAAGGGAACAGCGTTCCGTGTGCCTTTGGCATTGAGTCGTGCCGACCACATGATCACAGAGACGTCTTTGGACAGTGCTGGCTCTTCTGCTTTGAAACGGAGATGAGCACTGCCCTCTAGAGTTGGGAAGGGCTAGCACATATGACCAAGGGGAACCTTAACCTTAGATTTAAGCATTATTGTCAGAACAAGCCACCATTGCTTGGGTTTAAGACAACGGGGCCACAGTTAAACTGGAAAAAAAATAGATTAATGCACATTTTGTGTCCTGAGCTTGTGGGGGGAAAAATACTTGTAGTTTCCTCATGGAGATGCTTTTAGCTCAATGAGGCTCATACATGGAATATTTAAGAGGGCTGGATCTTTTCCCAACCCCGGCCCCCTGAGAGCTGGCTATCATGATCTAGATCAATTCAAGTTAATCCACCCCAAACATTTCCTACCAAATACAGTTCGTCCCCTTCGATCCAATGCGACCACCCTCTGTTTTTCTTTTCTCCATTCTGGGTGCAGACAAGTTTATCATTCTCCCAAGACACCACGCTCTGCATTGTAAAGAAAAGGAAAAAAAAATTTAATGCTTCGTTTTAAACTGCAACAAATTTAAGTTTATTTTAAATGGTGTGGATAGAGGCTTTATAAATAGATTTCTAAAAATAACATTTTAGTCCACATTTTCTATCAATGAAAGCTTTTAAAAACTTTAAGCTGCCAGCATATTTTCAATTACTGGGCTAATGACTCTTTAAGAACTCTGGGTCAAAGCTAAGATGGACAAAGCCAATTCCTTTCCCTAAAACAAAAAAATCCAGGAGAAAAAGGGCTTCAGTTTTATTTATATTTCATACTTCTTCATGGGGAAGACCAACTGATCCTATTAAACCAGTTATTAATCTTAAATAAACTGCAGCCTTTTTGCAATGCAAATTGATGTGCTCATCAATATATTAAAGGAAGTAAAATAATAATAATTTGGTTTAGTATATGAAGAAACTGGCTGGATACCCGTGCTTCGCTACGAAACCATGTGATCAGGCCAGCCCACAGGCCGGATGAGTCACGTACTGGCCACGCCCATATGAGGCAACTGGCAGTTGGAACAGTTCCTTTCAGGTGGGGAGGGGGGAGTAGAACATCTAACTCCTTAGCATCGGCGTGTGTTAGTATAATACTGTATAAGGAATACTAATGAACTGGTGGTCATTTCGAAAAATCCTTTCTTAGCGAGCACCTAGAAGCCAAAAGGAACATATGTGTCGAATTTCAAGTTTGTAGGCAAAAGTGTGCGTGCACCAAACCAGCAGTAATGCCAGCAGCAATCCACACCTGATACAGATGTTTACTATGATTTTGACAAGTCTCAGCATATACAAATCAGACCAAACATTGTCAATATCTACTTTCAAAAGCCCCAAGGGGAAAAAAAAAGAGATTTCGAAACACACATGGAAATGTTTAAAAATATATCCAGTCAACGCTTACGGCCAAAGCTGTTCATTTAAAGTTTCGCCCCAAAGGTCTGGGTGAGTTACTTACTCTGCATTTTCGGTTGTCCAGTCCTTTGTTATCTTCCTCAAACTCCTCTCCAATTTTGAACTCGACAAAATAGTTTCGAAAAGTGCTGGTCGTCCTGATAGTAAACAAATCCCCTTCCTGTTTGATGACCTTCTGAGGCTTCAACATGTTTGCTATCTTGCGGGTTGCAAAATCTATACCTGTGCCAGACACAAAAGTGACACGTGGGAGGTTAAACCGCCTGCCATTAGATATTGAGTGGCTTTCCCGGTTAAATTAATGCTAATTTCCTTGATTGTAGCCAGGTTAACGTTATTGCATTTGTTTCATTCCAGTGCCTCAATACAAATCAGGCAGAATGAGTTGGAAAGGACCTTGGAGGTCTTCTAGTCCAACCCAAAATAGTAGACCCTATAACATTTCAAATAGTTCAGCCCCTCAAATATTGGTAACGCTGCTATCATGAATCCTAGTCTAGACATACCCAATTCCTGCAACCATTTTTCATATGTTTTAGGTAGCCTCAGGGGCCCTTAATCATTCCTATTGCTCTTTCTCTGTGCTCTTTCCAGAGTCTTAACATCCTTTTTTAATATATATATTGGGGTGGCCAAAACTGAATTCCGAATTCCAAGTGTGGTCTTACTAAGGCTTTGTAAAGTAATACTAGAACTTTACGTGGTCTTGATTCTTCTAATGCAGCCTAGGATTTCATTGGCCTTTTTGGCTGCTGCCGCACACTGCAAAACTCAGGTTTAAAGTTTAATTCAGAAATAAGGCAACTCTTAGAGCTTACTCCAGAAAATGAGTTTGCACACACAAAAGGAAAAAGTGGGAAAGTTATTGCATAATGTTGCAGAGAGCAAAATACATGGACTAAATTTAGGTCTATAAGGATATATATGTACTGAAGGAGTATATCAATCAATATGAATCAATATTGGCTATTTGCTTTTATTATGAATTATTTATGTTACTACTAAATAATAGTTACAGATTAAACCAATATTTGCTGTTTGTTTCTGATACGATATACATTTATTAAGAATTAAGCTTTGTTATTGGCTTCTGCTTATATTATTGTATACTGTCAGAAATTACTTGTTTTCTAGCCTAGCGAATTGTAACCTTAATACGGGATGGCATTACTGCAAATGTTAACTCACTGCTGCGTCTCGCTTCTATTCTTGGCTATTCTAGGCACATTCTTGAAAACATAGAAGAGATTGTTACAAGGGAATATGAGGCCCCATAGGTAAAGGAACCAAACTAGGGAGTTTTCCTGGCTCATAAATCCTTAAAGCATTCTGCCAGAAAAAAAACTTGGCAAAGCGGGGCAGCCACCCCCTACACAAGGCTATAGAGATCCTCCACAGATAAGCTAGCCAGAGACAGGAGCCTGGACAAAAGGACGCTTTAAAGATAGTAAGGAAACTTTGTCACCAATTGGATAAACTTTCTTTCTATCTGCCTAAAACGTATATAATACTCTGAGCCTCTCTTGCAGGGTGTGGCTATTCCTTACATGCATTTGTATGTATGTTTTACAATACAATACTATAGCAGAGTTGGGAGGGACCTTGAAGGTCTTCTAGGCAGGAAACCCTATACCGTTTCAGAGAAATGGCTATCCAACATCTTCTTAAAGACTTCCAGTGTTGGGGCATTCGCAACTTCTGGAGGCAAGTTGTTCCACTGATTAATTGTTCCAACTGTCAGGAAATTTCTCCTCAGTTCTAAGTTGCTTCTCTCCTTGATTAGTTTCCACCCATTGCTTCTTGTTGTACCCTCAGGTGCCTTGGAGAATAGTTTGACTCCCTCTTCTTTGTGGCAACCGCTGAGATATTGGAAGACTGCTATCATGTTTCCCCTAGTCTTTCTTTTCATTCAACTAGACATACCCAGTTCCTGCAACCGTTCTTCATATGTTTTAGTCTCCAGTCCCCTAATCCTCTTTGTTGCCCTTCTCTGCACTCTTTCTAGAGTCTCCACATCTTTTCTACATCGTGGCGACCAAAACTGAATGCCGTATTCCAAGTGTGGCCTCACCAAGGCTTTATAAAGTGATATTAACACTTCACGTGATCTTGATTCTATCCCTCTGTTGATGCAGCCTAGAACTGTGTTGGCTTTTTTGGCAGCTGCTGCACACGGCTGGCTCCTATTTAAATGGTTGTCCACTAGGACTCCAAGATCCCTTTCACAGTTACTGCTATTGAGCAAGGTACCACCTATACTCTACCTGTGCATTTTGTTTTTGTTGCCTAAATGTAGAACCTTACTCTTTTCACCATTGAATTTCACTTCATTAGATAGTGCCCAATGTTCAAGTTCGTCAAGATCCTTCTGTATCTATATAACTATATCTTTTGGATATAGTTTTGTCACCCAGCTTTTGCTGTGGTCATAAATAAAAGCTGATATTTTTTGCAAGCCTCATTCTGACTCTCTGCCATTTCAGTGGCTCGAGGAAATTGCTGGAACCTTACAGTACATTGAATAAACCAAGATAAATCAAGTTAACCTTTGTTAAATGTTCTAGTACAGTTTGCTTATGGGTTAAGACCAGTCCTTCTCAAGCTTTTTCCTTCATTACCAAAACTATCTTCATTTAAATATCCCTGTTCTTATTTGTAGTTTATGTCATCATCACTAAAAAACAAACAAACCCTATTTTCAACCAATTTCCATATTTTACCCAGGTTTCTACAGTTCTACTGAATCTAACACGATTAACCCTTATTCATGGTTCGACACAGAGTGCAAAAAGACCAGTACGGTTTATTCAAGAAGCCAGTTTTAAATATGGGGTAATATGGGAAATTTAGCCATGTGCAACCAAAAGAACTCACCAGTGTGCCTCTCCTATTTATATTCATTTCTTTCATATTTATCCATGTTTTATATTTTTATACCTGCTATCTTGTATGTGTTTGTCTAAGGCTAAACTATTTAAGCATTTGAAAATGAACCGGAGGCAATGCTCAAAACATAAAGGACAATTATTTTGCTCCTTGTCTACGTTTGTGTCAATAAATAAAATAAAACAGTGCAAATTCTGGGTTAAATCTTGTAATTTAAATTGAACTTGTAATTTAAGTCTTGTAATTTAAATTTAACCCTGTAATTTAAAAGGGGGCGTGCATAAACTCACCAGTGTGCCTACGTGCCTGTCCTATTTATATTCATTTCTTTCATATTTATCCATGTTTATATTTTTATACCTGCTATC
Organism: Thamnophis sirtalis; assembly: GCF_051295495.1. Lineage (NCBI taxonomy): Eukaryota > Metazoa > Chordata > Lepidosauria > Squamata > Natricidae > Thamnophis > Thamnophis sirtalis. The sequence continues at coordinate 41,004,789 of NW_028261395.1, forward strand.
TTGTATGTGTTTGACAAACTAATAAATAAAAATACAAATTAACCACCTGTCCCACTGTCCCCATCTATTTATATTCATTTCTTTCATATTTATCCATGTTTATATTTTTATACCTGCTGTCTTGTATGTGTTTGACAAACTAATAAATAAAAATACAAATTAACCACCTGTCCCACTGTCCCCATCTATTTGTACTCGTTTCTTTCCTTTATATCCAGGTTTATATTTATACCTATCTTGTACATGTCTGACAAACTAATAAATAAAAATACAAATTAACCACCTAGCCTGAAAACAGAAACAAAGATTCACAGGCATAGCTTTGTCTCTGATATAAAATGAAGGAGTGCAATCACCAAATAAGCATCTTGGGGGAAGAAGAACAGAAGAGAGAGAGAACAGTTCAGCCAAGGAATGGTAAAATTCTGTACTTGCCTAAAGCTAACATGTAGCCTTCGAAATTCTCAGACCGGACAAAATTCCAGGTACCGGTGAAGTCCACCGGCATGGCTGAAGAGAAGGGAAGCACCTGAGATAAACACAAACTTTTAAAGGGTCTAAGGATTCAAATGAGGACTTTCTAATTCCCCCCATGCCTTCTTTAAATAAGGGGAAGCAGGAAGGGCTTACAATAGGAGGTGGGATCTGTTACAGCTGGGATTTTAGAGGATAAAGTTCAGATCAGCTGTAATCCAGGGTGTAGCGCCAAAGTAACTGTTTCATGAGTCAGAGGCACAGCAACATTTAAGTTGTCTCGGGGTTTATTTAAAGCTCCATGAAGCTCCATATAGATGGTCTCACAACTGAGGAGCAAAAATTGATGTTGGTAAGCGAGAGGGTTGATAAGAAAGTTTTGCCTCGTTTTAAGACCTTCCTTGCCTCCGTTGTTAAGTGAAGTTAACTGCAGTTAGTAAGTTAGGAACACGGTTGTTAAGTCACGTGACACACACACACCCCAGGACACTGCGACCGTCATAAATACAAGTCAAGAGTCCAAATCCTGAGGATGTGATCATGGGAAATACAACAATGGTCATCTTGGGATGCTCAGTGGCTAAGACGCTGAGCTTGTCGATCAGAAAGATCAGCAGTTCGGAGGTTCGAATCCCTAGCGCCGCATAATGGAGTGAGCTCCCATGACTTGTCTGCAAACCTAGCAGTTCGAAAGCACGTAAAAAATGCAAGTAGAAAAATAGGAACCAACGTTTGGTGGGAAGGTAACAGCGTTCCGTGCTCCTTCGGTGTTGAGTCATGCCGGCCACATGTCCACAGAGACGTCTTCGGACAGCGCTGGCTCTTCGGCTTTGAAACGGAGATGAGCACCACTGCCCCCTAGAGTCAGGAACGACTAGCACATAGGTGCGAGGGGAACCTTAGGAGCCAAGGTGGTGCAGTGGTTAAATGCAGCACTGCAGGCTACTGCTAGATCAGCAGGTCAGCGGTTCAAATCTCACCGGCTCAGGGTTGACTCAGCCTTCCATCCTTCCGAGGTGGGTAAAATGAGGACCCAGATTGTTGGGGGCAATATGCTGACTCTCTGTAAACCGCTTAGAGAGGCCTGAAAGCCCTATGAAGCGGTATATAAGTCTACTGCTATTGCTATTGCTATTGCTATTGATTGGCCTTTACCTTACAATGGTCGTAAGAGTGGGAAATGGTCATAAATTATTTTTTTCAGTGCCGTCGTAACAATCACTAATGAACGGTTGTGTCTGTAATGGAGCTTATACATTCTCTCTCTCTCTGGGGTGTCATTAGAGGAATATTTAGATTAGAGAATATATTTTCCTCTAATGCAGGGGTGTCAAACTTGATTTCATTGAGGGCCACATCAGGGCTGTATTTGACCTCGGAGGGCTGGGTCAGCGTGGGCAGCTCAATGTCACTCATGTCGGGGGCATCCGCGGCAATGCAAGTGCTCTGCCAGCTAAAACAGGATCCCGAGCTCTGTTTTTGGCTGCCACAGCCTCCTGCAATCCTCTGCCAGGGAAAAGAGAGCTCGGGAGGGCCACAGGTCACCTCTGTGAGCTCCGTTTACGGCTGCGACAGCCTCCTGCAACCCTCTTCCAGCGAAAACAGAGCTCGGGAGGGCTGCATGTGGCCAGTCCTTTGCTGTTTCCAGGGGGGGCGATCTGGATCCAGGCCCCGGGCCTTGCGTTTGACACCCCCCTGGGTTAGATGCTTCCCAAAGATACAGGGAGAAAGAGGTTGCTGGACTTGTAAAGCAATGATCAAGGACAGAGATCAGTGTGACCTTCTACACACCGTGCCTCACAACTCAATTTTGTTGCGTAAAGGGGGATGAAGCCACGTCCAACTGCTAACCTCTGCTCGGGAATGCACGGCTGCCAAAGTTTGCTATCAGTCTCTCTCCCACTCTCTCTCTCTCTCTCTCTCTCCCAGAGATTTTTAAATCTGTGGGCGTAAAAGAGATTTCCTCCCACTTAAGCACGTTCCTTCTCTCTTGATATTGTTTTTAGAGGATCTGGAAACATCTGCAGTAATACTTGGTGGTCAGTGAACTCTTAACCACATTTCTACAAATCATCCTGGGGCTGCCAACCCAAATTGCTTCCTTGTCTTTTGTGTTTCGCTGTTCTCTCCCCTCGCGGTGTTAACCCAAAGTGAACAATCGGGTGGCACCGTCCGGTCCGCTCTCGTTTCAGGAGTTCATGCTGGGCAATTAATCACATTTTAACTGCTTTTCGAACCGCCATGTGAGTCCAAACACAACCCTGATCGAGAGAAGAACAGAAACCGGGCTCGGGACAAAGCGACAACTTACCACCTAAATCGTAATTGTGTGGCTGCCTCACACACGCTGCTACAAATCTTGTTTTATCTATCACAGCTGGCTTCATTCATTTGATCTGAGCCAAGAGAACATTGGGATTCAGTGATCTTGGTGTCAGCTTCAGGTAAACAGGTACCGTGTTTCCCTGAAAATAAGGGTCTTATTTTTGTCAGGTTTCCGAAAGATGCCCTAATTGATTCATGAGACTCGAGCCAAATTTCAAAAGAAAACCAATCGTTTATTAGGAGCACCATTTTGGCAAGACCTTATTGCAGTCAGATCTGAGCCTCGTTTGAATTATAGCTGAATTTTAGCCGTTCCTTCCCTCCAGGGGTGGGTTCCTGCCAGTTCTAACCTCTTCTATAGAAGAGGTTCCAGAAATCTACCGTGCTGTTTAGAACCGGTTCCAGCTCCCTCCCCCCCACCCATCCGCACCACGCTTGCCCCGCCCGCCGCCCACTGATTGGCTGGCTCACTAATCGCCCCGCCCGCTGCTCAGTGATTGGCTGGCTCACCAATCACCCCACCCACCTCTAAGACTCCTATCTAAACCTTCAAGTCTTAAAGCTATCAAGTTTGAACATCCCTGGAGGTTTTTTTCTAAAGGGTTAGGGGTGCAAGGGTCTTGTAACTTGACAGCTTTAAGACTTGTGTGCTTCAATGCCAGAGTTCCTTGAGCCAACATGACTGGAGGAGGAATTCTGGGAGTTGAAGTCCACAAGTCTTAAAGCTGTCAAGTTTGAACACCCCTGGGGTTTTTTTTCCTAAAGGGTTAGGAGTGCAAGGGTCTTGTAACTTGACAGCTTTAAGACTTGCGTGCTTCAAATGCCAGAGTTTCTGAGCCAACATTTTTGGTTGCTAAGCAAGAGCGTTGTTAAATCAGTTTCACCACATTTTACAAGTTGGCCACGCCCACCGTCACATGACTGCCAAAAAATGGCCCATTTTTTGCTCATGTTTGCCCTTCCCAATCCCCAGGACATTTTGCAGGCCTCCCAAACCCTCTGCACGTCCATGTTTATGAAGGGGGCGGGGTTTCAGGAAACCAAAAATGCTGTGTTCAGTGTATAAGATGCAGCCAGATTTTCATGGTTTTTTTTGGGGGGGGGAGGTGTGTCTTATACTCTGAAAAATACGGTAAGTGCAGGGCCTGCGTGGAGGTTCTGGGAGGGCGAAATACGGCCATGTTTTCAGGCCGACTTACCTTTTCGCAGAGTTAAAACTGAAATGAGACCCAACTGCCAGCACAGTCGGTGTTCAAAGTTATTTTGACCCAAGTGAAATATTCAGGGTCAGCCCTAAGCTAAGGGCCACTTTGCCACCCCTGCGGAAAAAATGACCAAAACTGATTTGATTTCTGATTACATTTCACCACATTTATTGTTTTTTTTGCCCATCCACATGACAGAGAAGGGTATGTGTTCTTTTTGTGGTTCATTCACATTACAATTTTGTTATCAAGTCCAGGATTTAAAGTATACACACGCACGCACACAGTTTTACAGCAGCATTATGATTTTGAAGGGTAGGTTGTGTAGAGGGAAGCAAAGTGCAGTTCTGCGGTTAAAACCCACGTGCATAAAAGGACTCTCTTTTTTGTTGTTAATAGGTAAAATATTAAAAAAAGAACAACACTAAACATTTCCAAGGAAAACGTCACAGAGGCAGACACAGAAAATAATCAGAAATAACAACATTGATGAGGGAAGACTTTTTATAAGGGTATTTCTTATTCCAGCATGTATATTTTCTCCCACCACTAAACAGAATCTGTAACAGTCCGGAGCCAATCTTCCATCATCATAGCCAAATTTGTGTTTTCTTTATTTCCTATTATTTCTCTTTTTCCCCTCTCCCCTATTTCCAGTTTTTGTTTTTTTTAATTCACGTTAACACAGCTGAATTTTTTTTTTTAAAAAAAGAAGCTTCAAATGAGCTCGTTCCTGCTAGGGCAGAAATTTGAGCAGCAGCAAAATTTATCGCATGTTTCTTACTCCCGAATCAACAGTTCCGACTCGATCAAAATAGGGCAGTGTTTCCCAAACTTGACAACTTTTAAGATGAGTGGACTTCGACTCCCAGAATTCATGTTGTCTGGGGGAGTTCTGGGAGTTGGAAGTCCACCCATCTGAAAGATGCCAAGTTTGGAAAAAAAAAAACCCACTGATTTAAGGGATGAAAAAAAAAATCCTAGGATATATACAATGAGCTGCTGAGTGGAAACCACGGAAGATAAACTAGGTTTGGTAGTTTACGGAGATATGAATCAACTGTGGCCATGCAGGAAAGACCACCTTTGTTATCTTCCTGATGGCCAAAATAACCCCCCCCCCAACATGATCGGTCTGCATGGCTTACATGATTTGGATGCTCTAAACATAATTAAAAAATAATAATCCATGCTTGTAGAAAACTGCTACATTATAATAAAGGTTTGCCTAGTGTTTGTTATCTGCGTGGATGTTGGTTTTTTTTTTTTTTAATGTAGGCTTATTAACCATCCAACAGGGCTAAACTCTTCAATGATAGACCCAGCACTTTAAAAAGTTACATTCTGAGGTCACCTTTGGCAGATGGTTTGAAATGCCCGCACGGTTTACGGCTCATATTTACAACTAAGAAAGTACTTTAGTGTGTCAATTGAACGAGGCACATAGGGTGGCATCCTCTTCCCCCCCCCCCCCGACCCTAAACGGTGTATTTCAAGTGAGCCAGACTGCAGTACTAAAGAAAACCGGGCGAGGTAGATATTAAACTTTCCAAAAGATGTAGGCCCGGGATGGCAAACCGGTGGCACGTGCGCCAGAGGTGGCACGCGCAGCCTGCTCTGCTGGCACGCGCACCGTTGCACCAAGTCAGATCTCCATGGCGTTTTTTTTTTCCCCGTGAGCTTCTCTCTCCCTGCAAACGATGAGAAAGAAACTCACGAAAGAAAAAGATCTCACCTCTTGCTGCCCTGCCTCCCGCTGGCCAGCTGGTCTTCGGGACTCCACTGCGCACCTCCGCATGCATGCATGTGTATGTTCACGCATCTGCGCAGTTCACATGTTTCAGTTTGGGCATGCGTGTGTGTGTGTGTGTGTGTGTGTGCAAGGAGCAAGGGGCTAAAAACAGGACCTCATCAGGGCTAAGAAATGAGAAGCAGGCCTCAGAGTCACATACAAACCGCCATGCGGAGGTGGCCAGCCATCGATTCAAAGCCGAGCCGTATTCTGCACCCGTTCTGCTGGAAACCAGAGCGGGACATCAAAGCTAGCACCCAAAGGCTGTTTTCAGCCAGCTCTGAATCTCCACGGTGGGAGAACAGGAGCTCGGCAAGCAGATGGGAGGGCGGAGCTGCGACCGTTCCGTCACCTCTTTGTTTCCTCTGCAGAAGCTCCGGGTTGAATTCGCCAGTTTTTCTGCAAGTCACACGCAAACAAGCCAGTTTGTGGGTCATTTGGGCTGCTAAGCAGATCGCTTTCCAAAATTCAAACCGGGCATGCAAGGGGATTCCACCGGGGAGGAGACAGCAGCTAAACCTGCAGCCAATCTGCCCCGATTCCTTCTCTTTCTCTCTCTCCCCATTCCGTCCTGGTGCCCATCAAAAATTGATACTCTCATGCATTTCTCTGCAAAGGGGCGAGGGTCACCCCTGCGTTCTGGTCTTCGGTCTCGGCAGTGTACAAGTTATGCTCTTGGATGTAGGCCTGGACCCTGTCAGGCACTAGGTAGCGTATGCTCTGGCCCCTCCTGAGGGCTCTCCGTATCTTGGTAGCCGAGATGTCATTGGTGATCCATTCCTCCACCAGGTCGATGTTCTCCTTGTGCTTCCACAGGGTGTCCGATTCGTAGATGAACTTCTGGGCGTGGTTCCCCAGCCTGGTGACGCAAACCATGCCGTGCTTGGAGACGATTTCCTGGATATCTTCCGGCTTCCAGAGGCTGGGCACGGCGAAGGACTCCAGAACGTCGGTTCCGCACAGCATCTTCAGCTGGGGGAGGCCTGGAGGAGGAGACAGGACAGGTAGGGAAGGAAGTGGGATAGCCGAGCACTATCCACACCAAACCAGACCTCCAAGCTCCTTTTCAACTCTGTTATTCTACACATCGTAATCCGTTGTAGAAAATACGAAGACATTTGAGCTAACACCTTAAAAATAAGGGTCAGATTGGGCATCCCACCATAATGGAAGCAAGGGTAGTTTCGGTTTGCTAATAGCAATAGCAATAGCAGTTAGACTTATATACCGCTTCATAGGGCTTTCAGCCCTCTCTAAGCGGTTTACAGAGTCAGCATATCGCCCCCACAATCTGGGTCCTCATTTCACCCACCTCGGAAGGATGGAAGGCTGAGTCAACCTTGATCCGGTGAGATTTGAACCGCCGAACTGCAGATAGCAGTCAGCTGAAGTGGCCTGCAGTACTGCACCCTAACCACTGCGCCACCTCGGCTCTTCTTAATGTTTATTCTCAACTCACATTTCCGTTTGGCTTGATTCATTCGAACGGGGAGCTGGCTGCCCGCTGCGTGCTTTCTCTTCCGGCCTGTTCTGTTTGGAAGACGAGCATCTTCCACGCTGTTGGCAGAGTAGGAATGCTTCAGCTTCTGGTGGTGATGCCTGGAGAACAGCATTGAAGAAAATATGCGCTCCTGAATACATGCAGCAGCATGGCAAAACTGATCATTCTTTTGATCATTCAAGCCCATGTGTTATCTACCGCGTTTCCCCGAAAATAAGACACAGTCTTCTTCTCTTTTGACCCCTGAAATAAGTGCTTGGCCTTATTTTCGGGGAGGCCTTTTTATTTTTGAGGTGCAGGAGGCCCTCAACCTCGGCCCGCGGATCAGCTGATCCAGAGAGGACCAGAGGTTCTGTCTGTTTCTGGCACACTCTTGCCAGGAAATGGTGGGGACTGGCTGCGCATGCATTTAAATATTTTCAGGGAGGGCTTATTTTCGGGGGAGGGCTGATTTTAGCACATGTGCTCAAAAGCTCGATTTGGCTTATTATCCGGGGAGGTACCGTGTTTCTCCGAAAATAAGACAGGGTCTTCTTTTCTTTTGACCCTTGAAATAAGCACTTGGCCTTATTTTCGGGGAGGTCTTATTATTTTTGGGGTGCAGGAGGCGGTGAGGGTGGTCACCTCATGGCAGCTGCTGTGTTGCAATATTTTCAGGGAGGGCTTATTTTCAGGGGAGGGCTTATTTTAGTGCATGCGCTCAAAAGCCCGATTGGGCTTATTATCCGGGGAGGTCTTACTTTCGGGGAAACAGGGTATTATTTCCGGGAAAACAGGGTAGGGGCACGGCACTGGACAGAAGCACAGGAGGCGAGACCTCTGCTCCCAAAATTGCATCCTGTATCGGAGTACATATAAGCTGATAAGCTATAATATAAGCTGATAGGTGTGCCCAGTGTCTAATGAAGAGAAGGTGACATGATAGCAGTCTTCCAATATTTTAGAGGCTGTCACAGAGGGGGGGGGTGTCGATCAATTATCCGAAGCATCAGACGGCAATGGGTGGAAACTAATCAAGAAGAAGAGATACAATCTAGAACTAAGGAGAGATTTCCTGATGTCTAGGACAGTTGAACCAGTGGTGGGATTCAAAAGTTTTTTACTACCAGTTCTGTGGACATGTCGTGTCTTGGTGGGCATGGCAGAGGAAGGATACTGTAAAATCCACATTCCCTCCCCACTCCAGGGGAAGGATACTGCAAAATCTCCATTCCCTTCCCACTCCAGGGGAAGGATCCTGTAAAATCCCCATTCCCTCCACACTCCAGGGGAAGGAAGGATACTGCAAAATCCCCATTACCTCCCCACTTCAGGGGAAGGATCCTGCAAAATCCCCATTCCCTCCACACTCCAGGGGAAGGAAGGATCCTGCAAAATCCCCATTCCGTCTCCACCCCACTAACCTGCTTTCCAGTTCCGTTCTCCTGTGCAGGGCAACAGAAGACCCAGCTGATCAGCTGGGACTCTGATCAGCTGGGACTCGGGAGACTGCGAACTGATGGGGGCGGGGCCAGCCAGAGGTGGTATTTGCCGGTTCTCTGAACTACTCAAAATTTCCACTACTGGTTCGCCAGAACTGGTCCAAACCGGCTGAATACCACCTCCGGTATAAGGTCTCCTGCTTGAACAGAGGGGGTTGGACTAGAAGACCTCCGAAGTCCCTTCCAACTCTTGTTATTCTGTAATTCTGCTTGCACTCCGGTCCCACAGGTGTCTAAATAGGCTTAATGGAGACACGCTGGGCTTCAGGCTTTACTGGTACGATGGGTTGAGAAACTCTGAACAAGCAGCCACAAGGGGGCATTCCTGCAAGATTCGGGAGAACGCCCAGCCCCAGCCAATACCTGAGGACTTTGATGGTTTCTTGCCACTCTTTCTGGCTGCTTTCCCAGTCGTCGACTTCCAGCCAGTCTGAGTTTTCTGCAGCGAGCCTCGCCATGGCCACTCGGTGACTGGCGCTGATCAGGCCCTTCTTCAGATAGGCGTCCCCCACAGGCGAAATAATCCCTTTCACTACTTTGTATTTCCCTGCAGGAGCCGATCAAGAAAAGACCTGGGTGTTTGCAGTCATTGGAGGACCAACCAGGTTTAAATCGCCATTTAGCAATAAAGCTCCCCGGGTAATCTTGGACCAATTGTTTCTCTCCCTTCTTGCTTTAAATTACCAGCATCCTAACAAGCAAGGGTTATAAGTGGCATAAGAGAAGGGAGGGAGGGAGTCTGGACTTTAAGAGGGAATGAGGGAGGGAGGGAGAAAGGAAGGAAAGAAGGAAGGAAGGAAAGAAGGAAGGAGTTTAAGAATGAATGAGGGAGGGAGGAAGAAAGGAAGTTTGGAGTTTAAGAGGGAGGGAGGGAGAGAGGAAGGAAGGAGTTTAAGAGTGAATGAGGGAGGGAGGGAGAAAGGAAGGCAGGAAGGAAAGAAGGAAGGAAGGAGTTTAAGTATGAATGAGGGAGGAAGTAAGTAAGTAAGTCTGGAGTTTAAGAGGGAGGGAGGGAGAAAGGAAGGCGTTTAAGAGTGAATGAGGGAGGGAGGGAGAATGGAAAGAAAGAAGGAAGGAAGTCTGAAGTTTAAGAGTGAATGAGGGAGGGAAGGAGAGAGGGGATACATAGAAAGGAGGGAGGGAGGAAGGAAAGAAGGAAGGAAGTCTGGAGTTTAAGAGTGAATAAGGGAGGGAGGAGGATAGATAGAAAGGAGGGAGGGAGGAAAGGAATGAAGGAAGAAGGAAGGAAGTCTGGAGTTTAAGAGTGAATGAGGGAGGGATAGAAAGAAGGGAGGGAGGGAGGGAGGGAAGGCTACTGAGATTAAAAAATATAGCAATGCACGGCAACTGCCTGTGGTTCCTAATCATAATTATTAGTCATGCACATAAAGCGTGAAAAACAGTAGTGTTAGAAATTAGGAAAGAAAATGGGGCCGAAAGACTTGGAGACCCAACAGGCCCTGTTATAATCAATCTCAAACTGCCCTGAATGAGAGAGAATTCCGAAAATGAGACTCGGGGGGGGGGGGGGGGGGGCAGGTTCCCCTTGACTAACATCCATAGCATCTCTTCCCCCCTCCAGATACATCCTATGACAGCTTTTCATCATCCCGCCCCGACAGGTTTAGGGATCATGGGAATTGTGGTCCAAAGCACCCGGGCTGGGAAACTTGCCTGTTGGATCACGAAACCCATCCTCCACCGGGGCTCTCCACGAAGAGACACCCCACCCCGCCCAGTTTTACCTGTTTCCTGCAGGTGATCTCTGGCCAGTTCAAAAAGCCGAAGGTGCATGTTGGTGATGGGGTTGAAGGAGCCGCACGCCAGCAGGATCACTTCCGTCCGGTTGTTAGAATCCTCCATCGGCCTCGGCTGGAGCCACTTTTGCCGGGGAAGACGCGAGTCACGACAGGCACCTGCTTCAAGAGAGAAGGGGAAAAAAAGGAAAGGTTTCTTTAAAAAAAGAAGAAAAACTACCATATTTTTCAGAGTATAAGACGCACTTTCCTCCCCATCCTAAAAGAGGGAGAATGTAGCCCTGCACACCCGCCAGCCCATCTCCCAGCAATTTGCCTCCTTGCAGCAAACAGCAAGCAGCCTGTTTGAGCTTCAGCACAGCCTGATTAGCACAAGCAGCTGATTGTCGGTCGGATCTGCCTCCCCACGATCAGCTGTTTCAGGCTGCAGGGGATTGCCATGGCCTATTGCCCCCACAAACCCCATTTTCAGCCCCCCGCATCCAATTTTTGGCCTCTGCGCACCCGTTTTCAGCCTCCAAGCACACCCCATTTTGCACCCATTCCAATCCCTGCTGCCTTGAACGGGCGGAAAATGGGGCGCGGGGAGGCTGAAAACGAGATGTGGAGGCCAAAAACGGGACGCATGGAGGTGCCAATAGGCTATAGCAATCCCTGCACTCTGAAACAGCTGATCGTATAGCTACTTGTGCTAGTCAGGCTGTGCTGAAACTGAAACGGACTGTTTGTTGTTTACTGCAAGGAGGCAAATTGCTGGGAGGAAGAGGCAGATATTTTTTTTCTGGTTTTCCTCCCCAAAAGCTAGGTGCGTCTTACATTTCGGAGCGTCTTCTACTCCAAAAAATCCAATATTTTCATTTTCCATTGGAACAAAAGAAAAAAAAAAAGAAACCAATAAGATAAGTTGTTTCATTCATACTATCATAGAAAGCCAATCGGTTCCATGCAATGGGAGTAAATGAAAGGAAGTCCTGGGATTTTGCAATCTTCTGACATCACACCAGCGCCTGCAATAAGGCGACGGCAAATTTGGTAGAAAGAGAGCAGTGTGCTGCAGTTGCCAGCTTCCTCTCTGAACGAAAACCAGGTTTCTGGTCCTCATGAATATGAAGCTCTGCGACTGTAAGTTCAGGTTTTGCCAATATTTTGGAAAGGCCAATTTTAATGTGGTTTTAGCTGCTACAAAGTAGAGTCGTCTTTTTCTTTGCAAATACAAATCATTACGGGACAACAGGAGTTAAACACAAGGGATGTCTATTCTCCAGATAGTTTATGAGCATCATAATTTGATGCTCATAAATTTGAGCATCATAATTTGATCGCTTTTGCAGGGATTAATAATATTTTTTATATTGGCAACGTTTTTATAATGCAAAAGTTGGCTAGAAACTCAACATTAAGAAAACTAAGATCATGGCATCTGGCCCTCTCCATTCCTGGCAAATAGATGGGGAAGAAATGGAGGGAGTGACCGATTTTTACTTTCCTGGGCTCCACGCTCACCGAAGATGGGGACTGCAGCCAAGAAATTAAAAGAGGCTTGCTCCTGGGGAGGAAAGCAATGGCAAATCCAGACAGCATCCTAAAAAGCAGAGATAGCACCCTGCCAATGAAAGTACATCTAGTCAAGGTGATGGTTTTCCCAGTTGCAATGGATGGCTCTGAAGGTTGAACCATAAGGAAGGCTGAGCGCCAAAGAATGGAGGCCTTTGAACTCTGGTGCTTGAGAAGAAGACTCCTGCATTGAGTCCCTTGGACTGCAAGGCCATCCAACCGGTCAGTCCTAGAGGAGATCAACCCTGACTGCTCTTTAGAAGGTCCTAAATCCTGAAGAGGAAACTCAAATCCTTTGGCCACCTGATGAGAAGGAAGAAGGGCTCCCTGGAGAAGAGCCTCATGCTGGGAACGATGGAGGGCAAAAGAAGAAGGGGACGACAGAGAAGGAGGTGGCTGAATGGAGTCACTGAAGCAGCCGGCGTGAGCTTCAATGGACTCCAGAGGATGGTAGTGGACAGGAAGGCCTGGAGAAACGTGGTCCATGGGGTCACAATGGGTTAGACCCAACTTCGCAACTAACAACAAAAAATATCTCACTCTTCATTTCCCCCCACTCCCTGCTGAATAAAGCTTTCCCAAAGGCCATATTTTTAGAGCTGAATGGCTTTTAATTTCACCTCTTCGTTAGGCCGACCAAGACAGGAGCAAAACAAGAAAGCAATCAAAGCCAAGAGACCTGGGTTGAATTCCAGCCTTGTGCCTTCGCCAAAGCAAGAAGCCAACGTTTGAATAATGAATACATGTAAAATGATCCTCACCTGTCACGGGTATAAAAATACCTGCCTTGGCCTGTGGCTATGCGTAGATTGGAGGCGGGCGGGGGGAATGCTTCTAAAGGTGGAAAAAGGGATGATCCACCCATGGAGGGGATGGAAGGGGATGATCCAATTCCTTCCCCAGAGAGAGAAAAGATCAGCTGAAGCGCAAATGATCCCATGGCGATCCAGGTAAGATTGGGGGGGGGGGCAGACAAAGGAAGAAAAAGATGCGGACATCCGATCCCTCCTTTGTCCCAATTCTTCCCATAAGCTGGGAAGACTCCAATGCACTCTTCACGTGTTCAGGAGCATCCGGGGAGGGATGAAATCCCAGCATTCCAAAGGTGAGTGCTGAGTGGGAATTCTGGGAGCTGTCATCCCAACACAATTGGGGGCACGGACGACAGATTGAAGGAGGTTGAATGGGTAGAAGGAGACGATTACCTTACTGTGTTTCCCCCCAAAATAAGACAGGGTCTTATTTTATTTTGACCCCCGAAATAAGCGCTTGGACTTATTTTGGAGGGAGGTCTTATTATTTTTGAGGCGCAGGAGGCATTTGAGTGTGGTTACCTCACGGCCGCTGCTGCGTTGCAATATTTTCGAGGGAGGGCTTGTTTTAGCGCATGCACTCAAAAGCCCGATTGGGCTTATTATCTGAGGAGGTCTTATTTTCGGGGAGGCCTTATTATTTGTGAGGTAGGTTATATTTTGAGGGGATTATATTTTGAGGGGATTATATTTTGAGGTGACAGGGTCTTATTTTATTTTGACCCCCCCCCGAAATAAGCGCTTGGCCTTATTTTCGGGGAGGTCTTATTATTTTTGAGGCGCAGGAGGCGCTTGAGTGTGGTCACCTCACGGCCGCTGCTGCGTTGCAATATTTTTGGGGAACGGCTTGTTTTAGCGCATGCAAGCCCGATTGGGCTTATTATCTGAGTAGGTCTTATTTTCTGGGGGGGGCTTATTATTTTTGAAGTGCAGGAGCATGGTCACCTCAATGGCTGCTGCTGCGTTGCAATATTTTCAGGGAGGCCTTATTTTTGGGGGAGGGCTTGTTTTAGCGCAAGTGCTCAAAAGCCCGATTGGGCTTATTATATGGGGAGGTCTTATTTTGGGGAAAACAGGGTAGTAAGAACCCAAGCCACCATGGCTTAAAATAGAGTTTCCATATAGGCAGACCTTGACGTGTAACAGTAAAGTTTAGTGACCAAGTTACAATGGCACTGAAAAAAAGTGGCTTACGACCGTTTTTCACACAGCCATTGCAGCATCCTCACAATCGCATGATCCAAATTCAGACACTTAGCTAAAGGTAAAAGTTCCCCTCGCACATATGTGCTAGTCGTTCCTGACTCTAGGGGGCGGTGCTCATCTCCGTTTCAAAGCCGAAGAGCCAGCGCTGTCCGAAGACGTCTCTGTGGTCATGTGGCCGGCATGACTCAACTCCCGAAGGCGCACGGAACGCTGTTCCCTTCCCACCAAAGGTGGCCCCTATTTTTCTACTCGCATTTTTTTACATGCTTTCGAACTGCTAGGTTGGCAGAAGCTGGGACAAGTCATGGGAGCTCACTCTGTTACGCGGTGCTAGGGATTCGAACCGCCCAATTGCCGACCTTTCTGATTGACAAGCTCAGCGTCTTAGCCACTGCATCAGACACTTGGCAACTCCTATTTATCAGAGTTATAGTGTCTTTGACGACCTTCTGACAAGCAAAGTCAATGGGAAAGCCAGATTTGCTTAACAGCCACGTCCCTGACTAAGCTAAACAACTGCAGTGATTCGTTGTGGCAAGAAAGGGCATAAAATGATGCAAAATTCACTTAACCAATGTCTCACACAGCAACAGAAATCTGTGGCTCAATTGTGGTCGTAAGTCAAGAATGACCTATATTCAGAAGCAACTTTCCTCTGACGGCCGAGGACAGCGGCTCTCAGTCAAAGCCGGAATTAATGCACCAGGTTTTTGGCTTTGAACATTGTGGTCAAAACGGTCATGGCGTGTTGCATGAATCCAGACAATTTGTGCTTCACAAGCACAGGAGTCGGCAACCTTAAACACTCAAAGAGCCACAAGGTCCTAACCGTAAGCCCACGGCTCAATTCTGGAGCCAACTGGAAATCCGGTTCACCCACCATAGAGTCTCCTCCTAGTGTGGCGTCCTTTTTCCTCTGGCAACCGGAAGTCCGGTCCGTCCCCCCCACCACAGAGTCTCCTCCTAGTGTGGCATCCTTTTTCCTCTGGCAACTGGAAGTACGGTCCGTCTCCCCACCATAGAGTCTCCTCCTAGTGTGGCATCTTTTTCCCTCTGGCAACCGGAAGTCCGGTCCATCCCCCCACCATAGAGTCTCCTCCTAGTGTGGTGTCCTCTTTCCTCTGGCAACCAGATGTCCGGTCCGTCCCCCCACCACAGAGTCTCCTCCTAGCACGGCTACTTGTCCTAACCAAAAGCCCTATCAATTCTGGAGCCGACCGGCGACAAGGAACAGAGCGATGAAAGAGACAGTTGCGGCTCCAGAGCTGTAGGTGGCTGCCCCCTGGCTAAAATGCAAAGCATTAACGCAGCTAAAACCTGCTTGTAAATGTAAATATTTTTAGTTAGTTGCCCTTCCAGGCTTCACTTGGAAATGTTGAACCTGGATCGAAGACTTTGCAAATGTCAAAAGAAAATGTTTCAGGACCAAGTATCACCTTATCCTTGGAAGGGATATAACAAGGGAGAATTTAATCAGGGATTTACAGTTAAAGAATCAATTCTACAACCCTGGATCTCTTTTTTTTGCCAGGTTCTTGAGGGATCAGCTATGATTCACTTCTGCCTGGCCCACACTGCCTATCACTTCAGCCGACGGCTACCAAAACACCTGCGGCTCAGACTGTAAGCTGCCACAATTTGGCGTTAACTCCAGCACAAAATTAAAGCTTTTTTATTATTCATTCTGACTGCTTGTATTTTTACTTTGCCCAATTGGAGCACCATCCTAGTTATACAAGTCAGCATTAAATGGTAAAATAGCAATAGCAATAGCGCTTAGACTTATATACCACTTTACAGCCCTCTCTAAGCGGTTTACAAAGTCAGCCTCTTGCCCCCAACAATCTGGGTCCTCATTTTACCCATCTCGAAAGGATGGAAGGCTGAGTCAACTTGGAGCCCTGGTGAGATTCGAACTGGCAAATTTCAGGGAACCGGTAGTCAGCAGAAGTGGCCTGCAGTACATCACTCTAACCACTGTGACACTGCAACTCATATTCAAGAATGAACTTGTGTTATTCAAACCGTATTTTTCAGAGTATAAGACGCACCAAGGTTTTGAAGAGGCAAATAAATAAAAAAAGTAGGTAGATAGAGGGCTAGAGAATGAAAGAAAGAGAGAGAAATACAGTAGGTAGGTAGGGAGAGAGAGAGTAGTTAATTAGGTAGGTAGGTAGATAGAGGGATACAGAGTAAAAGAAAGAGAGAGAAATACAGTAGGTAGGTAGGGAGAGAGAGAGAGTAGTTCGGTAGGTAAAGGGATAAAGAGAGAAATAGAGAAATACAGTAGGTAGGTAGGGAGAGAGAGAGGGTGTAGGTAGGTAGGTAGAGGGATAGAGAGAAGTAGAAAGAGAGAAATACAGTAGATAGGTAGAGAGAGAGAGACGGTAGGTAGGTAGGTAGGTAGGTAGGTAGGTAGAGGGATAGAGAGAAATACAGTAGGTAGGTAGAGGGATAGAAAGAGTGGGCAGTAGGTAGATGTTTCCAGGTGTATTTATCCATGTGCTGGACAAAGAAATCACTGACAATCTGCAGCACCTAAGACTTTGTTTCTGCTGGCACAGCATTTGATCAATCTAATTCTCATCAATCACTTTAACTAAAGAGCTTTCCGAAAGGGGGAAAAAATGTTTTTGCACTCTGCAAACCTCCCAAAAACGGCCCGTTTCTTTTTAAAAAAACAAAAACAAAACAAAAAAAACAAAAGGCATGAATGGCCTTGGGTGGGCTTGCCGAGTGCTCCTGGGGGGTGGAGGGGCCAAAAACGAGCAAAAAAAAGCCCATTTTTCGTGAAAACGGGTCTGTTTTTTGTAAAAAAAAATTGCATGCATAGTCTTATGGAGGCTTATAGAGTGCTGCTGGAGGCGGGGGGAGGGGGCAAAAAACAGCCCATTCTTTCCTCATTTCTGCCCTCCCCAGCCCCCAGGAGATCTCTGAAAGCCTCCATAAGGCTATGCACGGCCATTTTGGTGAAGGGGCGGGGCTTCAGGAGGCCAAAAAAAAATTTCAGTGTATAAGACGCACCCAGATTTTCAGCCTCTTTTTTGAGGGAAAAAGGTGCATCTTATACTCCGAAAAATACGGTAATTCTGTGTGAGAAGCCTTATTTGACACACTCAGAAGTGTCAACAAGCAGATTGCATTTGCATCTTTTTTTAAAAAAAAACAGGCTTAAAAACCTCTGTATCCCACCCACATGGCTTGTCTCTTGGGCTTTGCTCCCTCTTTTGGGTCAGTTTTCTCTTGCTGAAATTACAAGGATGAAATTCACTGCTTAACGCTGCTTGCCACTAATTTATCAAATGTACAGAATTATGAGAATATATTTCCAAACAATAAAGGTACTGATGAGTCTCTCTCTCTCTCTCTCGTTTTTTTTTTATTTCCTTGTTCTTTTCACTAGGCAGCTGATGATTTTTGCCCTTGGGATTGCCATTCTCCTTCTCCAATTCTACGTCCTGCTACGGTATTAAGTGGAATTTTCTACTGACCCCTCACATCCTGGGCGTAAATTGTTCCAACTCCTACCCTCGAAATGTCGCTACAGGGCACTGCACAACAGAACAACTAGACACAAAGACAGCTTCCCCACCCCCCCAAATGCCATCACTCTGCTAAACAAATAATCCCCTCCCCACTGTCAAATTCTCTACTAAGACTGTATTACTATTCTTCTTCTTTCCCTTCTTATCCCGTTTCCCCGAAAATAAGACCTCCCTGGATTAAGTCCAATTGGGCTTTTGAGCGCATGCGCTAAAATAAGCCCTCCTCGAAAATATTGCAACACAGCAGCAGCCATGAGGTGACCACGCTTGCCGCCTCCTGCACCTCAAAAATAATAAGACCTCCCCCAAAATAAGGCCAAGCGCTTATTTTGGGGGCTTAAAAGGAAATAAGACCCTGCCTTATTTTGGGGGAAACACGGTAGTACCTATCTCTTCCCACTTATAACCATGTTGCTTGTATCTTTAACATTTATATTGTTTTGTTTCCTAATATGATTTGATTGCTTATTAGTAACCTATGACTATCACCAAGTGTTGTATCTTATGATTCTTGATGAATGTATTCTATTTTATTTTTCTTTATGTACACTGAGAGTATATACACCAGAGACAAATTCCTTGTGTGTCCAAACACACTTGGCCAATAAAGAATTCTATTCTATTCTATTCTGAATTCTATTCTATTCTATATTTATTCTATTCTCTATTTCTATTCTATTCTAAATTCTATTCAATTCTATATTCTATTCTATCTTCTATTCTGAATTATATTATATTCTACTCTATTCTCTATTTCTATATTTCTATATTTCTATTTCTATTTTATTCTATTCTCTATTTCTATTCTATTCTCTATTTCAATTCTCTATTTCTATTCTATTCTAAATTCTATTCAATTCTATATTCTATTCTATATTCCATTCTGAATTCTATTCTATTCTCTATTTTATTCTATTTCTATTCTATTCTAAATTCTATTCATGCCCCCACTCCCCATTTCAATGGCAGCTGAAAGCAAGTAGCAAAGCAGAGGCTGACAATTCAATTCTATATTCTATTCTTCTACTCTGTTCTCTATTTCGATTTCTATTATTTCTATTTCTATATTTTGATTTCTATTTTATTCTATTCTCTATTTCTATTCTATTCTAAGTTCTATTCAATTCTATATTCTATTCCCTATTCCATTCTGAATTATAGTCTTTTCTACTCTATTTTCTATTTCTATTTCTATCTTTTCTATTTTTCTATTTCTATTTTACTTTATTCTATATTTCTATTTCTATTATATCTATTTCTATATTTCTATTTCTATTTTATTCTATTCTATTCTCCCTTTCTATTCTATTCTGACTATGCTACATTCTATTCTATTCTTTTTTTTCCCTTTTTCTAATATTCCCTTTGCACGCTTGCGTACCTTCAAGAATACGGGGGCAGCCGGCTGGAATATCTTGAGCAGTTCTTGAGAAGAGGGAACTTGCAGCCTGTCCCATGAGTGTTTGGGGGGAGTTGGATTGGGATTTATTTGGGTTAGAGTCTTGGGTAGAGACTTAACAGATGACTTCCTGTTTTCCCCCGGAGGTTCAAATTCCAAAGTTGAAGGGCTGGAAATTTAAGGGAAGGCTGTGGTGGGACAGATATTTTAGAAGACTATACTGATAGTAAAAGGATCACCATGACTTGAAAGCAGTGCCTTTAACAAAGACTCTTTAATTTAGCATTAGGGAATTGGGTACATGTTGGAAATTATAGGGAAGGGAGAAAGGAAAGGAAAAAGGAAAAGAAAAGGAATGGGAAGGAAAAAGGAAAGGAAGGAAAGGAAAGGAAGAGGAAGGAAAGGAAGGGGAAGGGAAGGAAAAAGGAAAGGAAGGGAAAGGAAAGGAAAAAGGAAAGGGAAGGGAAGGAAGGGAAAGGAAAAAGGAAAGGAAGTGAAAAAGGAAAGGAAAGGAAGGGAAAAAGGAAAGGAAAAAGGAAAGGAAAAAGGAAAGGAAGGGAAGGGGAAGGAAGGGAAAGGAAAAAGGAAAGGAAAGGAAAGGAAGGGAAGTGAAAGGAAAGGAAAAAGAAAGGAAGAGAAAAAAGAAAGGAATGGAATGGAAAAAGGAAAGGAAAAGGGAAAGGAGAAAGGAAAGGAAGGGGAAGGAAAGGAAAGGGGAAAGGAAAGGAAAGGGAAGGGAAGGAAGGGAATGGAAAAAGGAAAGCAAAGGAAAAAGGAAAGGAAAAAGGAAGGGAAGGGAAAGGAAAGGAAAGGAGAAAAGGAAAGGAAAGGAAGGGAAATGAAAAAGGAAAGGAAAAAGGAAAGGAAAAAGGAAAGTTCACGTTCACACAGGTCTGAAAATATGCAGATTGCACATGCAAGTAAGAGAAACAGAGGCATTTTCCAGTGAGAAAAAGAAAGTGCCTGGCACTAGCAGAAATATGTGGAAATGCAACTTTAAAGGCAAATCTATTCGAAGGTACATATAATAATATACTGTACATTCAGCAGAATTCGCATGGGCCGCCAACAGGGGAAAAGATAACTTTTGGGCAAAACATTTGTATAAAATATCAGAATTGTGCCTTCCAACTTACGCTTGGGAAAAAAACCTACCATTTATGAACTCGGAACACATGGTGACTGGCCCACCTTTTCCCCCAACCCCCCCCCCACTCCATCTTCTTTTTCAGACCGAAATCTTCCCACTACTGCAACCAACCCCTTCTCTACAACCTGGTGGGAAACATCATCCTGACGTTTTTCGCGACGGGTGGGTGAAGGCTTCCAGCAGCTCTCCAAAGCATCAGCAGATGACGGCTCCTCTTTGAGCCATCAGGATGCAGGCGCACCTATCCCCACGTCACCTCAGAGCTAGCACAGCCTTGAAAAAAGAAGTTTGCCCTTATGCGTTGCTCCAAGCCATAATGTCCTTCTTTTGGCTTCGCTAAACCGTTGTGCTGCAGAAAAAAACAGGGAGGGGGGGGCCAGGGGTGGTATTCACTTACTTTGCCCTACCGGTTTGCAAAAATGTGTGAGCGCCCACCCGTTGTGACCGAGGCTTCCCAAGAGCCTGAAGCAAACTCCTGATCCCGACAAAACCCCCTTTTATTAACTGACTGTGAATTCAGCTCATTCACCTCCAACAAAGTCTTTCAAGGGAGGATTTACGGTCACAGACCTTATCTGGCTTGGAGAGCTGCCAGGCCGATATCTGCAAAAGGTGGCAAGGAGTCTCGGAGAGTCAGGAACCAATGAAGCGAACTAATGGTCTCCTGCAAACTCCACTTCCCCTTGGCTCCTCTTTTGCTTCCTCTGGGAGGGGCCATTCACCATCCACCTGTGGCCTCACTCCTGTTCTTTAGCTGTTCCCTTCGTCTGGCCACTCTGCGCATGCGCACACTGGGAACAGGCTCCCATTATTCCTCTGGCTCACTGATGTCTGACTCTGAAGGCAGCTGATAACTGGCATATGGCTCTGGCCCCCTCTCTGCCTTCCCCAGACTCCAAGACTGGCCCATGTTCCTCCCCAACCTCCTCACTCCCCGAATCTGCTGCCAGCTCTGTTGGCCACTGGCGGGCCACAACAGCCCCATCCACACATGCGCTTGGCCTTCCATGCATTGTTTGAAAACATGCCTAAATAGGACGGTATAGAGCCGCGATTTCCACTACTGGGTCAGGCGAACCAGTCCGAACCGTCTGAATACCACTGCTGGTGAGGGAGGGTGTTTACTTCACATGAACAGACTGTAATGGATGCCATTCAGGATTGACCAAAGCTCTACCTGTTGCTTTTGCCTGCATGCCCATCTCCATAAGCTAATTCTCTCCCTTATTCTCTTTTAGGGCTGGCTTTGATCTTAGCCACGACGCCACACATCCCATCGGAGCTGAGAGCCACAATCTCGGTTTTTGGACTTGCCTCTTTCGCAGAAGGAGCTTATATCACCCTCCTCACTGCCTTGGCCCCACAATGTGTACGTAGCTCATGTCTCCATCAGATTTCATCCCATTGGGGAGGGGGGAACCTCTCGGTACAGGCAGTCCTCAACTTATGACCACTGAACTCTGTTGCTAAGCGAGACCAAACTTTGCAACATTTCATGACCTTTCTTGCCACAGTTCTTAAGTGACTGTGGCTTCCCCCGTTGACTTGGCCTGTCGGAAGATCGCAAAAGGGGATCGCGCCATCCCAGGACACCGTCCTAAATATGAACCCGTTGTCAAGCACCCGGATGTAAATCACGTAACTTTTTTTGATGTCATTGTAGCTTTCAATGGCCACTAAATGAACTGTCGTAAGTCGAGGACTGCCTGCACCCGAGTCAGACAAAACCTGGACTGTTTAATATACTTCTACGAGGTCATTTACACGGAGGGATTGCATTAGACCAGCAATCTGTGGCTCTGGAGCTGCATGTGGCTCTTTCATCCATCTGCTGTGGCTCCCTTTTGCCGGTCAGCTCCATAATTGATAGGGCTTTTGATTAGGACAGGTAGAGGATGCCGCGCTAAGAGAGGACTCTATGGTGGGAGAACTGGACTTTTAGTCAGCAGAGGAAAAAGGATGCCGCGCTAGGAGGAGACTCTACAGCAAGGGCCAGCAATCTGTAACTCTGGAGCCACATGTGGCTTGTTCATTCATCTGCTGTGGCTCCCTTTTGCCGGTCGGCTCCACAATTGATAGGGCTTTCAATTAGGACAGGCAGAAGACGCTGTGCTAGGAGAAGACTCTGTGGTGGGGGAACCAGACTTCCGGTCGGCTCCAGCATTGAATGAGGGCTTCCGATTAGGATCTTTGTGGCTCTTTGAGTGTTTAAGTTTGCTGATCCCTGCATTAGACTGATTAGAACGGAGAAGAAATTTCCTGAGAGTTAGAACAATTAATCAGTGAATTAAACTTGCCTCCAGAAGTTGTGAATGCCCCAACTCTGGAAGTCTTTAAGAAGATGTTGGATAACCATTTGTCTGAAGTGGTGTAGGTTTTCCTGTCTAGGCAGGGGGTTGGACTACAAGACCTCCAAGGTCCCTTCCAATTCTGTTATTCTATTCTATTTTTCAAGGAAAGGTTTCTGATCCAAAAAGAATGTCTGTTCTGAAACCTAATTCCTCGCACTGGAGGGTAATTCTGAATACAGATTGCTTAAATTAAAATATTAGAAATATTTGTAATTCCTTTATCATAAATAATATTTACATATATATATTTCCTAGGCCAGAACCACTCCCGAGCTCTATTATCTCTCGATGATTCTGTCAGTGGCTAGCATAATATCAGCCAGTAAGTATTGTGATTTCTCTTTACACAACAAGTTGGCAGTGCGCTACATCCAATGATCTGTTTTTTCTTTTAAACCAGCTGATTTCCCAACCCGTATCTTCTGTGGTACCAAGTTGGTGCTGAGACACAGAAGCAAAATAGGAGGAAAATGAAAGGATCACATTCATCTTTTAAATCCGTGCAGGTGGAAAGAAATGAGACCAAACCTGCCTTTGTTTAATACTAGCTGATAATCCGGTGTTGCTCGGGTATTTATTTATAGGGGGAAAATATCCGGACCAAACATAATTTCTAATGTTGGATTTTCCCCCTTGGGGAGTACTGTGAAGCCGTTACCATGGCAACTCCACTGTGCTGTACAGTAGAAGCCATTTTACAGCACAACAGGCTGTATCTTAACAGAACACCAAGGGGTGTTAGGGGTGTCTTACCTCCACAGTATTTTTCTCCAGAGAGTAAGTCGTCTGTATAGCAAATTTGGTTGAAATTGCTCAAGGCGCTCCAGAATTATGCTGGAACACAGACAAACAGACAGACAGACAGACACCTCAGAGGTGTCTTACCCCCACAGTATTTGATTCCAGAGGGAACTGACTCAATGATGGTCATAAGTCGAGGAACTAGCTGTAATGCTGTGCCTGTGATTTTTTTTCCATTTGGATAGAAAATATGTATCATTCCTTCACACTGTGGGACTTTCTTTCTTGCAGCCTATTTTTCCTTTTTGGGGTTATTCTGGCTCGCCAATGTCATTTCTCCTGGACTGGCGCTGGACAAGAAAGCCAAGACTGGAATCTGTTATGAACCAGTCTCTGAATGCAGTTGCCTGTGGCACGTCTGACTGGCCATGTGTGTTGTGGCCCGCCAGTGGCCAGCGGAGCTGGCACCAGAGTCGGACAGTGAGGAGGTTGGGGAGAAACATAGGCCAGACCTGGGCACTGAGGAAAGCTCAGATGAGGGCTCTGTGTCGGAGGCAGAGAAGGAGCTAGACAGCAGCGAAGCAGAGGAACAGCTGGAGCCTGTTCCCAGTGGATGCATGCGCAGAGCTGACAAAAGACAAGAACAACTAAGAAAGCAGAGTCGACTTGGGAGTAAAGCCACATCTTGGCTTTTGTTTCCCCACAGGAAACAAAAGAGGAGCAAACTGGGAGGGGGCTTTTGCAGGAAACAATTCGTTCTTCAAGAGTGGAAAATTCTGTGTGTGACTATAAGAGACTCTGTGCCAAGGGTTGCCTTGCCCCGCGTTTGGAAACTAGTTATCTGGCAGCTCGCCGAGCGAGATAAGGTTCGTGTTGATAAACATTCCTCTGAAAGACGGTTTGCTGAGTCTTGTGGAATGTGAATGAAAGGAATTCACAGTTGTGTAAATAAAAGACGTTTTTGCCGGGACCAAGACTTTGCTTCTTGCTTTTTAAGGAACCTTGGGTCAGAACGATGAAACAAATCTTTCTGCTAGGGCAGGATTCTACCTTGGTTTCCTTTTCTTTGTTAAGGAGAAGACAAGAACATCCCTGGCCCAATGGAACACCCAGAAGGCCACCAAGGATGCAATTATGGAAGCCTCTTGTGGCTTCCGGGACGGTTTAATTTAAACAAAGTTGCAAGGTGGGCCTCTATTCCAAAGCAGCATTTTTTAAAGAAAATGCTTAGGTTTAGATAGTTTCAGGATTAAATTCTAGGCAATATGTGTATCATCTCTCAAGCAAGGAATTGAAGAAAATGTATCTTTTCTCAATATACAATCACCGTGCTTGGAAGAATTGCCTTTTGAGGCTGCAGCCGGAGGTGTGAAAAGCAGGGAAAAAATATTCATAGTTTTGCAGTAGTGGTTACACCATCCATCCACATACAATGTGAATAAGGTAAAGGTTCCCACACCAAAGGTGGTTCCTATTTTTTCTACTTGCATTTTTACGTGCTTTCGAACTGCTAGGGTGGAAGAAGCTGGGACAAGTCATGGGAGCTCCCTCCGTTACGTGGCGATAAGAGATTCGAACCTCCAACAAGCTCAACATTTTAGCCACTGAGCCACCCTTGTTAACATTCACAATCTGAATGCCACAGCCTAAATCTCCTCGAAGGGCATGGCAGGAGCTCCATAAAGCTTTCACAGTATGATCGGAAAATGTGCCACTGACTTATTCTACCATATAGTCACCAGCCAGATGACCTGTCATGTTATATAAGACCCTTAAATCAATAAATATTAATAAATAAATAACCTTTTCTTCTGTTGAGCAATGAAACAACAATGCCCCAATAGCCTCAAAACTGATACGTTCAGTGTTAAACTGCTCTAAGAATATGGCCTAAAAGCGACCTACCCAATTATGTGCCTTGGTGGTGCAGTGCTTAGAGTGCAGTACTGCAGGCTACTTCTACTAACTGTGGGCTGCCTGCAATTTGGCAGATCAAATCTCATCAGGCTCCAGGTTGACTCAGCCTTCCATCCTTCCCAGGTTGGTAAAATGAGGACCCAGGTTGTTGGGGGCAATATGCTGAGTCTGTAAACCGCTTAGAGAGGGCTGTAAAGCACTGTGAAGCAGTAAATAAGTCTAAGTGCTATTGCATGTAGGTAGGTAGAAGAGCGATGGTTCCGGAGAGCTGGTAGCAGAAATTTTGAGTAGTTTGGGGAACCAGCAAATACCACTTCTGGCTGGCCTCAGAGTGGGGTGTGAATGGGGATTTTGCAATATCCTTCCCCTGGAGTAGGAAGGGAAGGGGGATTTTGCAATATCCTTCTCCTAGAGTGGGGAGGGAATGGAGACTTTTGCAATATCCTTCCACTGGAGTGGGGAGGGAATGGGGATTTTTGCAATATCCTTCCCCTGGAGTGGGGAGGGAATGGAGATTTTGCAGTATCCTTCCACTGGAGTGGGAAAGGAATGGGGATTTTGCAGTATCCTTCCCCTGGAGTGGTGTGTGAATGGAGATTTATGCAATATCCTTCCCCTGGAGTGCGGAGGGAATGGAGACTTTTGCAATATCCTTCCTCTGGAGTGGGGAGGGAATGGGGATTTTTGCAATATCCTTCCCCTGGAGTGGGGAGCGAATGGAGATTTTGCAGTATCTTTTCCCTGCCACGCCCACCAAGCCACGCCCACAGAACAGGTAGTCAAAAAATTGAATTTCACCACTGATACACACACACACACACACACACTTGTACGTGTATAAAACAGGTATAAGTATATACGTAAGTATGTACTTGTGTGTATGTGTGTGTATACATACATAATTGTGTACATACTTACGTATATACATACACCTGTTGTCTTTTACATGTTTGACAAACTAAATAAAATAAAATAAACCATGGCTTGCCGTGGCAGGCAAGGATCTCCCCCACCCCTCCTGCGGCCACCCACCCATCCCTCCAAAACTGGGAGGCTCCCCGAAAGACTCCTTACCCGGCCGGCGAGGATCAAAAAGAGCCGCGTGACAACGGCTTCGCGCCTGGAACTGAAACTCCGCGGTCGACTAGAGCCAGAGAGGCGGAGAAGCGGCTCGAGCGAAAGCGGCGCTCTGATTGGCTCCGCGGAGCGGAAGTGCCGCTGGGATCCGTCGCCCAGAAAGGTTCCCCCGTGGGTTCCCAACCGGAAGTGGGGCGGGGAACGGTCCTTTGGGCTATAATTTCCCCCTCCCCTGCCCAAAGGGGAGATGTGATTGAGGGAGTGGGCGGGGTTCGCCTTCTCATCCACCCGGGCGAGGCTGGAGAGGAAGGAGTGTGCGTGGGTAAGGGAGGAGGGGAGGGGAAGGTTTCCCTGCGGGGCGAGGCCAGGTCGTGGCAATGCGGGAGGGGGCTTCATGGGGAGGAGGGGGAGGCTATCGGATAGAAAAAAGGGGTAGGTGGGATTGGGGGGGGGGTCTTCGAAAGCGCTGAACCTGAGCTGAATCAGCAACTGGAAGCCCTGGGATGGGGCCTCCGCCCCCTTGGCACCATGCTAAGATTGCAAACCCCATTGCTAGAATTAAAAAAAATAGCATCCCTCAAACCTGGCAATAACACTTTTTCTTGGCCCCAAATGCCTTTCAGGGAGAGTATTTATTTATTTTATTTTATATACGTATTTATTTCATCAAGCATGAATTGAATAAGAGAGATAAGTATAAACGTGATTATGAATACATGAAATGAATATGGAATACAAGGGGGAATTAGGACAGAGACGGTAGGCACACTTAAGTAGAGAGAGGGACTCCCTGGAGAAGAGCCTAATGCTGGGAATGATGGAGGGCAAAAGAAGAAGGGGAAGACAGAGAATGAGGTGGCTGGGTGGAGTCACCAGAGCTGAAGCTTAAATGGACTCCAGGGGATGGTAGAGGCTGCCTTGGAGGAACATGGTCCATGGGGTCACGATGGTTCAGACACGACTTCCCAACTAACAACAGAGAGAGGGGGAGAGATTTTACTGTGGAGCAGCCTAAAGGCCATTCTGATCTGAATAAAATGCTCTGCTGCAGCCTCTTCCACTTTCTGTTTTTTCAAGATTTCTACCTATTCATCCTATGGCATTTTTAGCCGATCGAACTTTTGTCTCTTGACAGATGTCTCTGTAGCCCGTGACTCAAAATGGCTTCGAGGGGAACCATTGAGACCAGCAAGTTGAAGCAGAACTTGGAAGAACAGCTGGACAGGCTGATGCAACAGCTGCAGGATCTGGAGGAGTGCAGGTAAGGGTCAGTGGGGCACCCGCCCTTACGGACATGACAGATGGGTGGTTGTGTTTGTGTGTGTGTGTACCAGTGGTGGGTTTCAAAATTTTTTAGAACCTCTTCTGTAGGTATGGCCTGCTTTGTAGGTGTGGCTTGCCAGCCATGTGACTGGGTGGGAGTGGCTTGCTGGCCATGTGACTGGGTGGGCGTGACCAACTTGTAAAATGTGGTGAAACTCACTTAACAACGCTCTTGCTTAGCAACCAAAATGTTGGCTCAGAAACTCTGGCATTTGAAGCACGCAAGTCGTAAACTGTCAAGTTACAAGGCCCTTGCACCCCTAACCCTTTAGAAAAAAAAAACTCAGGGGTGTTCAAACTTGACAGCTTTAAGACTTGTGGACTTCAACTCCCAGAATTCCTCCTCTCGTTCTTCATCTTGATGATGTGCGGACGGGTGGGGGGGGGAGGGAGCTGGAACCGGTTCTAAACGGCACCGTAGGTTTGTGGAACCTCTTCTATAGAAGAGGTTAGAAGTGGCAGGAACCCACCCTTGGTGTACACACTTGAAAGGATTCTTTTTAATGATATTTTTTTTAAGAGTATACAACTGTTTTGTGTGTCTCAGCTTAAAGGTGCTGTTTGTAATAAGCAGAGCTAAATATTCTCTGGTGCTCCAAATAAGCCCTCTGCTAGTATGTGTAGCCCCACTGCCTCAGTTTAGCCATTCTGGCTAGTTCAGGTGGGTTAGTTACCCTAATGACTGTCCAAAGTTACAACGGCACTGAAAAATGTGACTTATGACTGTGCTTCACCCTTAGGACCATGCAGCATCCCCATAGTCATATGATCAAAATTCAGACACTTGGCAACTGACTCATTTATGACCTGTCCTGGGGTCCTTGTGACCTTTTGACCAGCAAAGTCAATGGGGAATCCAGATTCCCTTAACGGCCATGTTACTAATTGAACATCTGCAGTGATTCGCTTCACAAGCGTTGCGAGAAAGATAATAAAATGGGGACAATTCACCTAACAAACGTCTCGCTTAGCAACAGAAGTTTTGGGAGTCAATTGTATTCATAAGTTGAGAACTGCCTGTATGCTGCGAACGGCAGCTAAAGTCACTCGATGATTGGCTCCCTTGCAGAGACGAACTGGATGTCAGCGAGTATGAAGAAACCAAGAAGGAAACGCTTGAGCAGCTGAGTGAGTTCAACGACTCCTTGAAAAAAATTATCTCCGGCAATATGACCTTGGTCGATGAGCTTGGTGGGATGCAACTGGTGAGTATTTGGCTTGATTCGGGTGATTGTATGTCAGCTATCTCCTGCAATGGATGGCACCTTCCCTTTTGTTCAAAGCAACGGAGGGATGGGCATTTTGAGCCTTCTTCCCTGCAACCTTAGATGTGTTGTGGTCCGCCAGCGGCCTGCAGAGCTCACAGCGGAGTCGGAGAGCCAGGCGGTTGGGGAAGGCTCAGACGAGGGCTCTGCGTCAGAGGCAGAGAGGGGGTCAGAGCCATCTGGGAATTATGTGCTGCCTCCGGAACCCACAGGGTCAGGCAGCCGCGAGACAGAGGAATAGGCTCCTCCTGTTCCCAGTGCGCACATGCGCAGAGCTGCCAGAAGACAAGAACAGTTAAAACAGAAGGGACGACTCGAGAGTAAGGTTTGGAGGTGATGGGACCCTCTCATAGGACATAAAGGAGGAGCAAAGGCACAGGAGCCTTTGCAGGAAGCAACATGGTTCATGCTGGTCGGTTTATCTTCTGAAAATACGTTTGGACTCTTTGCTCATGTGTCCTTGCCAAGCTGATTGCCAATTTAGTCTTTGGCAGCGTTTACAAAGAGGATAAAGATGGGTGCTTATCAGCCTTATCCCAAAGGGAATTGGCAACTCTTTACTGCTATTTGGAACTCATTATGGGCTGTGAATGAATATAAATTCACAGCCTTTGAAATAAAAAGAGGGTTTTTGGACTTAATTGTGTGCGTTTTACTGTATCAGGAATCCTAGGGCAGAACAAAACGGCTATCACCTGCAGAAGGTCATGTGACTTTGCAGGGTCAAGGATATCGCAACACATTTCTCCCGTCTTGCAGGGGGTGGACGGTGCAAATGAAGACAGTACTGATGTACAGGTAGTCCCTGACTTACCACAGTTTGTTTAGTGATCAGATTTACAACAGAACTGAAAAATGTGACTTAGGACCGTTTTTTTCACAGTTACGACCTTTGCAGCATCACTTGACCAAAATTTGGATGCTGGGCAATTGGTTCCTATTTATGACCATTGCTGTGTCTCAAGGTTTATCTCATCCCCTTTTGAAACCTACTCACAAGCAATGTCCGGGGGAAGCCAGCTTGCTAACTTATCGGTTAACAACTGTAGCAAGAAAAGTCGTAAAGTAAGGCAAAACTCACTGGGCAAATGTCTCGGTTAACAACAGAAATGTTAGGCTTAAGGGTAGTCGCAAAGTTGAGGACTACCTGTAATGTAGTTTGAGGATTCAGATAAGTCCAGTACAGCAAGATTAAAGAACTAATGTGAGCAATAATATTAATTATAAAATAATAATGACTATGGAAAGCATGTTGATGCTGAACTTGTCAATTAGAAAGCTTGATAGTTCGGCGGTTCGTATCCTGAGCGCCGTGTAATGGAGTGAGCTCTCGTGACTTGTCCCGGCTTCTGCTAACCTAGCAGTTCGAAAGCACGTAAACAATGCGAGTAGAAAAATAGGGGCCACCTTTGGTGGGAAGGGAACAGCGTTCCGTGCACCTTCGGGAGTTGAGTCATGCCGGCCACCTGACCACGGAGACGTCTTCGGACAACGCTGGCTCTTCGGCTTTGAAACAGAGATGAGCACCGCCCCCTAGAGTCAAGAACAACTAGCACATATGTGGGAGGGGAACCTTTATATGGTGTTCTGGTTTTATAAATTGATGATTCAGATATTAAAAATGGCAAAAGTTGGCTGCCTTTTAAATGACTAATGAGCAGGAAGCATCCCACGTGCTGATAGCAAAGGAACTTCTTAGAGGTTCAGTGCCCCTTGCTAGTCATAGAAATAACTCATAATATTTATATCCATGTAACAAGAAGTAGCCTTGTCTATTAATATCCGTTACAATTTACATTTTATCTTTTAGGCTATACAAGCAGCCATCAGCCAGGCTTTTAAAACTCCGGAAGTCATCAGGATGTTTGCCAAAAAACAGCCTGGGCAGTTGAGGACAAGATTGGCTGAGGTGAGAATGAGTTCTTTTTTCTCCCCCAAGCGAAGAAAAGCGAAGGTGGGGTTTTTTTTGGCAGGACGGATGTCAATGCAAAACGGTTTCATTACGAGAATTGGGGTCCCAGTTGATGCGCTCCACTTTATTTCCCCATCGCTTCTTTTTAAATCTTATTTTTTAATAGATTGGTCTAGTCTGGGAAATGTGCACAGTTAAACAATTTTTAAAGGGATTTTTTGGGGGGTACGATTTATGAAAGTTGCTTAAATCTGGCACTGGTGTACAGGTTTATAGGTTTAGGTTTTATTAATACTTATAGGCCGCCCTTTTCCCTGAGGGGACTCAGGGCGGCTTACATAAAATGAGGGGAAGGGATATACAAACAATAACACATACAATACATGAAGTAAAATAATAAGCAACATTCATTCATCATTCGGGTGGGGGCAGTTATCTTTGTCCCCAGGCCTGACGGGCTAGCCAGGTCTTGAGGGCTGTGCGGAAGGTCTGGAGGGTGGTGAGGGTACGAATCTCCACGGGGAGATCGTTCCAAAGGGTCGGAGCTACTACTGAGAAGGCTCTCCTCCTTGTAGTTGCCAGTCGGCACTGACTGGCAGATGGAACACGGAGGAGGCCTAATCTATGTGATCTAATTGGTCGCAGGGAGGTAATTGCCTGATTTGTGCTGGCTTGAGGAATATGCACAGCAGGTTTTGCTGTCTTCTTGCTCAGGGAATGATGTCATTCTGGAAGCTGAGAGCCGCGTTGGTGCAAAGGGAAAAGTGCTCAGGCGAGCTTTCCCAGCCCCCTTGTGTATAACTGATTCCCAGTCACAGGTGCAGGCCAACTTTATCTTCAAACGCCACTTCTGCAATTAAGAGGCTGATACGACTTCTCCTTCCCTGCTTAGATGGACAGAGACCTGATAGTGGGGAAACTAGGACGAGACCTCTACACTCAGCAAAAGGTGGAAATCCTCACGGCTCTCCGGAAGCTGGGAGAAAAGGTACTTCAGGGGGGCACCTTCTTCGTACTTTGCCCCTAGGGTTTACTCTCTGGCCAGCCTTCCTTAACCTGACACCCCCATCGCCGACCCTGGAATTCCATATAGGTTTGGTTTTGGCGGGCTCAATTAAAACAGGGCTTTTCTTCCTTCCTCTGATCTCAATGTTTTAATTGAACATAGCAGAGTTAAGAAGATTTTAATGTAGCTTTGCTCTCAGTTGACTATGCTTGGCCATTCTGCTTTATGAAACCTTCTGGTGTACTTTATCTTGAAAGGGAAGTTGTGCCCTAGATAGTAAGAATAGAATAGAGCAGAACAGAACAGAATGCGGAATGGAATGGAGTGGAATGTAAGAGAAGAGAAAAGAAGAGAACAGAACAGAATTCTTTATTGGCTAAGTGTGATTGGACACACAAGGAATTTCTCTTTGATGCAAATGTTCTCAGTGTACATAAAGAAAAATAAAATAGCAATAGCAATAGCAGTTAGACTTATATACCGCTTCATAGGGCTTTCAGCCCTCTCTAAGCGGTTTACAGAGTCAGCATATTGCCCCCAACAACAATCTGGGTCCTCATTTCACCCACCTCGGAAGGATGGAAGGCTGAGTCAACCTTGAGCCGGTGAGATTTGAA
Source organism: Thamnophis sirtalis (assembly GCF_051295495.1). Taxonomy (NCBI): domain Eukaryota; kingdom Metazoa; phylum Chordata; class Lepidosauria; order Squamata; family Natricidae; genus Thamnophis; species Thamnophis sirtalis. The sequence goes on from NW_028261395.1 coordinate 41,037,199, forward strand.
CCGCTGAACTGCAGATCACAGTCAGCTGAAGTGGCCTGCAGTACTGCACCCTAACCACTGCGCCACCTCGGCTCACTATTCAAATAGAATACGTTCATCAAGAATCATAAGATACAACACTTAGTGATAGTCATAGGTTACTAATAAGCAATCAAATTATGCTAGGAAACAAAACAATATAAATTTTAAAGATGCAAGCAACATGGTTATAGTCTTGTGGGAAAAGATAGGTTGAACTAACTAACTCTATTCGTATGTATTACATAATACAAAATCCAATTATATTACTTTTTTAATATGACAGTTTCCTGTTCTGCATGAAATACAATACAATAATACAATAGCAGAGTTGGAAAGGACCTTGGAGGTCTTCTAATCCAACCCCCCTGCTTAGGCAGGAAACCCTATACCATTTCACACAAATGGCTATTCAACATCTTCTTAAAGACTTCCAGTGTTGGGGCATTCACAACTTGGGAATCCTTCCCAAGCTCTCTCTAAGTATATTGAAATTAGCTCTCTTAAAGTCCAATACTCCAGTTTGACTTTGTTTTACTACTTGTGTTTGCATAATGTTGAATTCCAGTATTGCATGATTGTTTGCCCCCAAGGTTCCTGTAGCTTCAACACCTTCTATCATTTCCTCTCTGTTAGTGAGAGGAAGTCACAGAGTACAAGTTTCTCTCTTCATATCATCAGGTAAATCAGAGGTAAATCAACCTTGGCACTTTAAGATTAGTGGACTTCAACTCCCAGAATTCCCCAGCCAGCATTGGTCCTTAAGTCCTAAAGTTGCCAAAGTTGGAGGCCCCAATTTAAAGCATTTGATGGCATCACGAACACCTTAAGGTGTTTTTTTCTCCATCTGCTGAATCCATTAAATCACAGATAGCAATAGCAATATTACTTAGACTTATATACTGCTTCACAGTGCTTTATGGCCATCTCTAAGCGGTTTACAGAGTCAGCCTCTTGCCCCCAACATTCTGGATCCTCATTTGACCCACTTCAGAAGGATGGAAGGCTGAGTCAACCTTGAGCTGGTGAGATTTGAACTGCCAAATTGCAGTTAGCCGTCAGCTGAAGTAGCCTGCAGTACTGCACTCTAACCACTGTCCCCCATCGGCTCTATGATTGCTGATTCAATTGAACACAAAAGTACCATATAAATGTTATACAGTCAACCCTGTTCTTTTTCTCCTTGTTTTCAGCTGACTCCCAGCGATGAAATTTTCCTTTCAACGAATGCAGGAAGTGCCCTCAGCCAGTTTGAGAAGGTCTCGACTGATCTCGGTAAAATATATATATATATATATATATATATTTTCAGCTCATTTTCTACCCACCACTCTTTCAGGGCTTGGGAGTGTCAGTCCCACACCCTCTGGGAGACGAAACAGCTGTTGTTTCTCACTCCAAATGTCAATTAAGAGCATTTAAATGGGGATTAGTTTCTGGCTATGCTTCTCTCACACAATTCAGATAGGTAGGCAGGCAGGCAGGCAGGTAGGTAGGCAGGCAGGCAGGCAGGCAGGCTGACTGACTGACTGACTGACTGACTGACTGACTGACTGACTGACTGACTTCTTTGTTGCCTAAGTGTGATTGGACACATAAGGAAATTGTCTTCAGTTCATAGGGTATCAGTGTACATAAAAAGACAAGATACATTCGTCAAGAATCATAAGGTACACTTAATAACACTTAATGATAGTCATAGGTTACAAATAAGCAATCAAGAAACAATATCAATATAAATCATAAGGCTACAAGCCACAAAGTTCCAGTCCTGCAGTCATAAGTGGGAGGAGATGGGGGATAGGAACGATGAGAAGACTAATAGTAATAGTAGTGCAGCCTTAGTGAATAGTTTGACAGTGGTGAGGGAATTAGTTGTTTAGCAGAGTGATGGCATTCGGGGAAAAACTGTCCTTGTGCCTAGTTGTTCTGGTGTGCAGTGCTTTATAGCCTCGTTTTGAGGGTAGAAGTTGAAACAATTTACGTCCAGGATGTGAGGGGTCTGTAGATATTTTCACAGCCCTCTTTTTGACTCATACAGTGTCCAGGTCCTCAATGGAAGGCAGGTTGGTAGTAAGTAAGCAAGAAGGTGCCACTTACACACCCAACGGAAAGAACACCAATTAGAAATGGGTCAGAAACATCGAGAATAGTCCTCGACTTACAACCACACCAGCACTGAAAAAAAGTGACTTATAGCCATTTTTCAGACTTGCAAACTTAGCCGCATCCCCATGGTCACGTGATCAAAATTCGGATGCTTGGCAACCAGTTCATACTTATGACGGCTGCATAGTCCCAGGGTTCTGTGATCAGCTTTTGTGACCTTCTGACAAAGTCAGTGAGGAAGCCAGAATCACGTAACAATTGTGTTACTAACTTAAACCAGTGCTGGGATTCACTTTCTTGCCACAACAAACTGTGCTAAAACTCAATGGGGCAAAACTCAACTGTGTTGCTTAGCCACAGAAACTTTGGGCTCAATTTTAATTATGTACCTTTATTTTTAAATTTTTAAATGTTTTTTATCTGTCTTTAAGCCGCCCAGAGTCCCTAGGGAGTGGGCGGCATACAAATTTTATTAAATTGGAAATTGGAAATTTGGTCGTAGGCTGAGGACTAGCTGGGAATGATTCTTTTTTCTGAGGGGCTATCACAATCTTAGCCGCTCTTAGATTAATGTCTGATCTTAATCACTATGCAAACCATGATCCCCTTAGCTATTATCCCTTAGAGTTCACTTCCTCCTCTGAGCAGCAGCCATGCCAGTTGGCTTTAGGAAACTTATTCAGCCAGGGAAACCTGGTTCAAAACTTAATTGGTGCTTAAAAGTTGTATTTTATGGTCAAAATACCATGTTTTCCCAAAAATAAGACAGGGTCTTATTTTCTTTTGACTACCAAAATAAACACTTGGCCTTATTTTCGGGGAGGTCTTATTATTTTTGAGGTGCAGGAGGCGGAGAGCATGGTCCCCTCATGGCTGCTGTTGTGTTGCAATATTTGTGGGGACGGCTTATTTTAGTGCATGCGCTCAAAAGCCTGATTGGGCTTATTATCCGGTGAGGTCTTATTTTCAGGGAAACAGGGTAGAACAGAAAGCAACTTTCTTACATCCTATGTCAGATTGCTGTTCAAGAAGGGACACTAAACGAATTTTAATTTGTTTGCTTGTTTTCCTTTGACGACAGGATCTGGGGATAAAGTCTTCGCCCTGGCAAGCTTTGAGGTAGAAAAATCAAAGCAATGAAGACTCTTTTTTTTTTGGAGACTAGATGCATTGGACTCTTTTTTTAAAAATCACGTTGTATTTGTGTGTTTCTTACAAACCTTTTGTAATATTTGTTATTCTAACAGTGAGTTAACCTAAAACAAACAGGTCGCAGCCTTTTCAAATCGGCAACACGCATCTTGCAGCTGAAACGCAGAGGTACTTTCTAAAAAAAACCAAAAAAGCAAAAAAAAATTACGTCCTAATTTGCTGCTTGTTGTCAAGCTTTTGTGCAGATCTGAGAGGTTGGCTCCTTCGCCTTCTGTGTCCCATCAGATGCCACTCTGACTAGCAAAGTTGTTGCCCGCAATGAGACAAAGCCTCTCTCTCTTTTAGCAGCCTTTCCACCTTTTAACAGCCGCGTATGTTGAACTGCTTGCAGAAAATTGGTCATATTTATTTTTATCTTTTAAAAAATGGGGAGTAGGGGCTGGTGGAACGCAGACAGCAGCCCTTGGTGGAAATTGTGCCTCTCTCAAAACCTAAGATTGCCTACAAGCCAACCGCCTATTCTTCCAGCCCGTTTGATGTCCCCGGGTACGGCTGTACAGCAAAGACACAACTACGGGCAAACAATAGCACCCCTGTAAGGAATTTTCTGGGCCAGTTTAACTTTGTGCATTGGAATGACAGTGAGCACAGTGGGAAGCAGCCGAAAGACGCAAGGCCTCTGGCTTCCCTTGTGTAGCTCGTAGTGTTACAACTCTAAGCTATTGTTCTTCCTATACGTTCTAAGGACGGAATGAAACGGTGTCTTAAATAGAAATAAGGGGCGGTAGGGGGCCCTCCCTATACGAGTGGGCTGTGCCGTTTCCTGAGCAGAGATTTCTGCCTCTCTTAGACCTCTCAAACTCTTGTTTTGGGACGAAGAGTTTAGCTTGAATCGTGCGACATTATGAATGTGTTGCATTTTCAATGCTGTTTGCCTTGGGAAACAAGGCGATATCATCAACTAAATACATTTTCTGCTCCAAGTAGCCCACTCAGAAACAAAAGTGTTGCTATTACTGCATCTTTTCAACCGTTTTCAGCCCCGTTCCAACTAAAACCTGTTGAGCAGCCAGTTGAGAAAATCTCCAATTAAAACAGGAACAAAAGGGACGATTGTATTTGCTTGCTTTACAAACATCTATCTATTTTGGAGGACGGCGTCTGTGCCCCAAAACATCGCCCCCCCTCCCTAAAGGGGAACCCAGTTCCCATGTTGCACTAAGTCATGCTATGGCTGGCTGTGTTTTGCTTGGCAGCCCTGTCACCGGAGGTTGAGTCAACAAGGTCATTGAACCAAGCTTCAAAATGATCCGTTAAAAAGGGGCAAAGTAAGGCTCCTAGAGCGCCAGGGAAACAGTCAGCCCATCACTTTATCTAACAAGACTGTTCCTGTTGTGAGGGCTGAATAATGGCCTGGCCAGACCAACAGTTTGTAGCAGTCTCGTTATCGATGGCTAAAGAGTTGGTCTGATCCCTGCAGAAGGCAAGCTTTGCTTTATGCGATTGCGCCTGACTGTCACATCAGCTTTAAAAAGGTGATTCTTTCTGAGCTGGCTTCTGTTGTCATGCTGCATGGACTCTCCCCCTCCACTCCTTTTTGCACATGGCTCATCTGACTTTAATAAACCATCTCTGAGAAACGCATTTTATTTTCAGCGTCCGTTTATATTTCTCCCTTCCTTTCGTCCTTTAGAAACCACCAGGGTCTTTCAAACAAGACATTCGATTTTGATTGTATTTTGTGGGATAAGAGTTTATTTTCTTTTTAGCTTCCACATTTGAAATTTTTGCTTAAAGTGGTTATAAATGTAGCCTAAGGAATCTTGAAGTAGACATTGGGCACGATAATCGTTTTTAAAATCCTCTCTGCAAGCAATCTAAATTATGTAATATCCGAAACGGTTAAAATATTTGTCTAATTGGACACGTTACTATCGAAGGAGTTGTATGCTAGTGTGACAGGCCAGGAAAAATAGGAACTCCACCTCTTTCTGGATTTCTGAATATACTGGCTCTTTCCATGCCTAAACACTGGTTAGAAGGAATTGTATTTTGTGAACTTTTCTCTGCTATTGAGTTTTCCCTGCTTTCCTTAATTAAATGCTTCTTTGCTATAACCTGGTCAATCTCAGAAAATTCAGCCCTTATCTGTGAAATTCCTAGCTCTTAAGTGGTTTATTTCTTTTCTTCTGCAAGCCTCTTTTCTCTTATTTTTTTTGTATGTGATACTTAGTGATGTAGTAGCATGTAAAACAGAATAGTTTGACACGGTGAGATTATTTTAATCTTAATCTTAAACTGTTAAAATGCCACACCTTTTAAATGAGATTTGTTTTAAAAAAAAATCAAAGATCCATCCATTTGATTTTCTAGCTTTGTAACATTTTGCCTTAAAAGTTTTCCCCAAATAATATTTTTTGTGTGTGTTTATCTGAAGTGAAATACTAATTACCTGAGAGGTGGGTCTTATGCATTGTCTAATGTTAAAGAGTTTTTTTTCAATCAATTTTTATTATGTTATGCTGTTTATACATATCAGTTTGTAAATGGTGTGATACTTGGGTATCATACATTTCAATACAAATAGGCATAATATTATCACTCATAGTTCCTGCATTTCATTTTCATTATTTCATATTGTTTACACATACCTTTTACTACTGCCATTCAGTTTCTAAACCTCCCTCTTGTTCTTTCATATATCTTAATATCTTAATATATATATACTATTATTCCCCTCTTATTTCTATCTCTATTTTAACTCCCCCCCCATATCACTATAATATTCAAAGACGTTTCTTTTCTATTTCCCATCTTTCACCTGTTTTATTATTCATATTTCCCTTATTTAGATCTTCACTTCTATTTGTGTTAAAATTTCATCCTCCATTCTTACATTATTCAATGGATGAACGTACATGTCTAGTTCCAATCACAATCATTTAAACATCTTATCCATTGTCTAATGTTAAAGAGTTGTACGCATTTCTCCCGAAAGGGACCTGTGCGAAAGGATGCAGTTTAAGTGTTGCTGGGCTTTGAAGGGATGGAAGCAACTTGTTGGCTTCGGAATCCGTGCCTCGGATTTTGAACCTCTCTTTGTTCTAAATAGGAACCTTTCAACTCTGCACCAGTCTGATGCCTGTGTGTTTTTGTTTTTTTGCTTTTTTGTTGGTTGAGAGCTTTCTAACGAGGAGCAGAGTCCCTCTTCTTCAGCAATTACATAATCAGCCAAACGGGGGCAAGACAGGCCATATGGCATCTTTTGAAGAAAAGAAAAAAAAACCCAGCCTCTGAACACCTTCAAAAGGCCCCTTGGTCAGTTATAAAAGGCAAACAGATGCCTTAATTGCAACTCTTCCCTCCTCAGATGAACATGAAATAGAGGCAGACTCTTCTTCCCTTCACACGGCATGCTAATTAATGAGCCTCCAACCGAAGGATCCCAGAGTGATGCTTCCAAACCCCTTTTTTCCTCGCAGCCTGCACGCTCTTCTTAAATAATTAATTGTCATTGCTGCCTGCTGCTCCCGGTGCGTACGTGTTCACAATGGTCTCAGATCGCAGCGTCGAGGCAGCCTTCCAGTTCCTGTCTGCCGCTTTGCTTTGCCTCTTTTTAAGGGCTTTCATCTTAAGGTCTCGGGAAGCCGACACAGGTTGTCAATTTCGGAGCCTCTGGGCTTTGATGTCCTTTTTCTAAGTGCTAAGACCGCAACTTGGAAAGTGGAGAATGTTCACTTCTGGGACTTGACAGGAAGGAGAGGAAAGGAGCAGGACATTCACCCCCACCTAGGCAAACTTACTTACCTCTTGGTGAGCCTCAGATAAAGCATTGGAGGAAATGTTCAACCCAAAGACTGGCGACTACGCGGAGGAGAGCCTTCTCGGTAGTAGCTCCGACCCTTTGGAACGATCTCCCCGTGGAGATTCGTACCCTCACCACCCTCCAGACCTTCCACACAGCCCTTAAGATCTGGCTATCCCGTCAGGCCTGGGGTTAGATTGTAATCCGTCCCCACCCGAATGATGAATGCTGTGTTCTATTTTTAATTATGTATTGTTTTATGTCTCACTGTTTGTATTTCCCCCCCCCCCATGAATTGTAAGCCGCCCTGAGTCCCCCCAGGGAAAAGGGCGGCCTATAAATAAACTTTCCAATTCCAAAAACGGGGAGGCTTTTATAGTATAGACTAGCCTTTATGGTCACTGTACATCATGTATACAATGAAATTGGTTTTAGCCTCACTGGTGCAAATCATGACCACAAATGCAAACAACATAAGTAGCATAAAGAATAATCCCTATGCAAATAATTAGTGGGGGGGGGAGAAAAACTAGTCCTAGGTTTCCACGTGTAGGTGGAGTGATTGTGGTTGTGTTTTAAGAGTCCGACATGGCAAATATGCCCTTTGTCCACATTGCAAGCTCACCCCCACCCCCACCCCAGTATTTCTCTCTTGATATTTTTATGGATGTCATCGGAACAACATCAAAACAGGGCTACTTATTTTGAGGTCAATCTCTCAGCTTGGTAAGATTGTCAGAGATTCCCGTCATAACCTTATTCCCCCTGCTGTCAGCCAATTAGCCTGTGAAAGGTGATTTATTTGACTTGAAAAGAAACTTATTCTAAGAAAGATTTACGGTAACGTTTTTGTCTGTCGGAAGTTTATATACCTGTTACATGGAAACCGATAGCTTGAAATAAATTCTACATTATTATAATAGATCAGTCCTTCAACAGTGGGGAAATAATTGATGCCCATTTCAGTGGATCGCAGACTTATTGTAATGCTGTGTGTAATTTATAAACTAGTTGCTTACAGATGCACACACTCACACTGTATGTATATATGTACGTATGTGTGTACAGTATATCACAGAAATTACACCCCCTCACATTTTGTAAATATTTTAAGTATATCTTACCAGCAGTTTAGACATTAATGGTTGTGTGTTGCGTTATCTTGAGGGGACAGCACATTTACGCTGTTATATAAGCTGGATACTCACTACATTGTAGCCAAGTGTCATTTCTTCAGTGTTGTCACATGAAAAGATATACTTAAATATTTACAAAATGTGAGAGGGTGTACTCCTGTGATATACTGTATCTTGTGTGTATGTCACACACACATACACACAGTTTTATCAATGAAATTGCCCAGTAGATGTCTAAAACTTAATTTTCATCATTTCATAGTGGTTGGGATTGATGGAGTTTTTAATCTTAACACTTCTAGAAGACACGGAAGTTGAGAAAGCTGATCTAAACTAAACTGGCTTTCCAGATAGGGCTGTCTACTAATCTCATTTGGTCATACTGGAGATTAAAATTCAGATTTAACAGAATAACAGAGTTGGAAGGGACCTTAGAGGTCTCCTAGTCCAACCCCCTGCTTTTCTTGTATGACAAGAGTAAATGCTTACATACACTTATTTACTATTCATTACATTTGTATTCTCTCCTCCCCCCCTCCCCAAATCAAAAAATATTCCTAGAAAATAATTTCGGGAGAATGATGTAATGCTGAGAAAAGTGGAGGGAAAGAAAAAGAGAAGCAACTTAAAACTAAGGAGAAATTTCCTGACAGTTAGATCAATTAATCAGTGCAACAACTTGCCTCCAGAAGTTGGGAATGCTCTAACACTGGAAATTTTTAAGAAGAGATTGGACAATCATTTGTCTGAAGTGGTGTAAGGTTTCCTGCCTGAGCAGGGGGTTGGACTAGAAGACCTCCAAGGTCCCTTCCAACTCTGTTATTCTGTTAATTTCACGGCTGGCTGGGGAATACTGCACTGTTTTCCAACCCTGGGAACTTTGAAGTGTAGATTTCAACTCTCAGAATTTCCCAGTTCAGCATGGCGGGGTGTGGTGGGGTGGACTAGATGACTTACAAGGTCCCTTACAACTCTGTTAATTTCACGGGTGATTGGGGAATTCTGGGAGTTGAAGTCCACACTTCTTAAAAAGCCCCCACCCCAACACCGATTGGACAACACCGATTTTCTTTGTATGCGGTTGCTAAAATCGGACAGGGACCCGATCAGTGCGCAATCCAGAGTTCGACGATCATCCCATTAGTCCCACGAGGGCGGGGTTTCCCCTCAAGCCCCGCCCTTCCATTCATTGCGCCGCTTCTAAGCCACGCCCCCTTCGCGCGGCGCGAGGGACGGCGTTTGTTTTCTCCCCCCCCCTTTCCGCCCCGCCCTCTTTCCTCCGGCCCCGCCCACCCACGGCCCTCTCCCACGGCCTGGAATCCCCGCCCCCTTTTTACCTCAGGCGCGCCGTCGCGATGTTGCCGCCTGAAGGCGAAGCGGCTGGCCGCGTTTCGGGCGGCGGCGGCTGCTGCAACGGCGGCTCCCTCCCTTCTGGAGTCGTCGAGGCGCCTCCTCCTCCTCCTCCGTTCCCTCCCTCGGTCGTCGCCGCCGCTCTGAGTCACGACGGCGGAGGGAGGAGGAAGAGGCGCAGTAGCGGCAGCAGCAAGAAGAAGAGGCGGTCGCTCGCCGCTCTCCGGCGCAAACCGGGGCTCTCTCGCCTCACGCCTCAGCAAGGGGACCCGCCTGGCTTCTTTCCGCTCCCGGGGACGTCAAGGGAGGGGGGGAGGCTCGCCCCCTCCCTCCTCAAGGACCCCCTCCTCAAAGAAAAGAAAAAAACACCCACCCACCGCCTCAGGTAAGCGCCTTTCGGCCCTCACCCGCCCTACAAAAGGCGGCGCGTCTGCGCGTGCGCGCTGGCTCGCCCGCGAGGGTTCCATGCCCCCCTCCCTCTTTCCCCAACGGCCGTTCTCTCTTCTTTCCTCCCCGCCCCCCCCCGCCCTGTGGGGTTTTTTGTCTCTTTCCAACATGGAGTCACTCTTGCTTCTGCCCCTGCTCCAGGTTTTGGGGGAGGGGTGTGTGTGAGTTTGCCCTGCTTCAGCTTTTGGGGAGGGGTGTGTGGCTGCCCTACTTCAGGTTTCTTGGGGGGGGGGGACACGTGTGTGTGTGTGTGTGTCTGCCCTGTTTCAGGTTTTGGGGGGAGGGGTGTGTGTGTGTTTCTGCCTTGCTTCAGGTTTTGGGTGTGTGTGTGTGTGGTTGCCCTACTGCAGGTTTTTTGGGGAGGAAGTATGTGTGCCCGCCTGTCTGCCCTGCTTCAGGTTTTTTTTGCGGGGGGGGGGGGAACGTAAGTGTGTGTGTGTCTGCCCTTTCGAGTTTGGAGGGGTGGGGTGTGTGTATTCCTGCCTTGCTTCAGGTTTTGGGGGGAGGGGTGTGTTTGTGTGTGTGTGTCCGCCTGTCTGCCCTATTTCAGGTTTTGGGGGGGGCTGTGTGTGTGGGGGGGTGTGTGCCTGGCTGCCCTGCTTCAGGTTTCGAGGAAAGGTGTGTGTGTGTGTGTGTGAGTGAGAGAGAGAGAGACAGAGAGTGTGTGTTCCCTTCTCCCCCCTAAAACTGCTGCGATCCATCACTTAATAGTTTGAAATACAGTACATTTTTACCATTCTTGGGGGATGGGGGGCTGCATGTGGGTTTTTATGGCTGAGGTTAACTCTTCTTGAGTTCTCAACTTTGGCAGCGGAGTTGCCCCCACCACCCTGGGTGTCCTTGCCTGTTTCCGCATCCCGCCATCCTAACCAGGATCCTGAATTGACCTGTTTTCTAGGTTCGCGGGAGAGGCTGAAGAAGAAGGGTGACATTATTGGAATGGCCCTGGCTGGTGGGGGACGGGGGTGCTCGGATGCCAATTTCACACCGTTCGCTGTTGAAATTGGCAAAGGTTGGCTCAACAAGCCAGCCTGCAAGGTTGGCATCTCAATGCATCCAGCCTCCGACAAATGTGTGGATCATGCCCTTTTGGCTTTTATTGATCAGTTCCAATATGTTTTTATTTTTTAAGGCATTAATTGTTTTCCACTACGAGACAACAATCTCAGTCTACAGATAATTTTTCTCTTACCAGAAAAGTTAGGAATTTTCCTTCTACCCCATTGAATGGATCAGGACTCCCAAATGGGCCAGGACTTCTCCTTCTTCCCCAATGTGGCTGTGGCCCTTGCTGCCTTTGTATTGTTGTTATTGCAACAGAGAAATGCAAGTGTTTTTCCTCAAAATTGATCACCCTCGTATACTTGTACACCAGAGGGAAAATTGACAAGGCCTTGAGCGTTTGCCCAAGATTCTCACTCAGCCAAGATGAGGGCAGAGAAAAGGGGTTCCAGTCTGTGATAGGAAAGAGCTCTTGGGGCCTTGGATACAAAGCCAGAAGCTCAGTTTTAAGAGTATGTGCTTTGCCCATAAAAGATCCCAGCTTCAGTTCTTCTTGTATCTAAATGGGGAGGGCAAAAAAAATCAGATTCCAGAGAGGAGAGACACCTTCCTAGCCGAGATCCTTGAGAGTTTCTGCCTGTCAAAACAGTTCTAAACTGGAAGAACAATAGCCTGAGCGGATTATTACAGTATCTGCCACTCCCATCCTGATGGTTGGTCTAGGTTTGAGCTTAGTGCGTGTTGTCACTTGGCTGTGTTTTCAGGTGTGCGTTTTAAATTATCTGAAATTTGTGCTTTTAAGTACAGAATGTAAAACTCTGAAGGAATCTTCCTCCCTCACTCTCAGGAGTCTGCTTTTGACTGTTGAGTACGGAGTAAGAAAAGTGTGGTTCTGTTTTTTTTAGTGTGTTTGAAATAAGTCTTCTCTGGCAGGGTCACCAACCATTCGGACCTCGGGGACTACTCAATTCATAATTTTAAATCCCGTGGACCACTGATATGTTTTTTAAAAGATAAATGGTATTTAGTGCAGTATAAAAAATGCAAATAATTTTTATGTGGACCACCAAAGTTTTCTCGTGGGCCACCAGTGGTCCACGGATCACCAGTTGGTGACGGCTGATCTATGGGACATTATGGAGCACAGTAAAGACCATGGAAGCTTAAGTCATGTAACCAGCGTACAGGTAATCCTTGACTTACAACAGTCCGTATAGTGACCTTTTAAAGTTACAATGGCACTGAAAAAAGTGACTTATGACTGTTTTTCACACTTATGACCGTTACAGCATCCCCATGTGATCAAAGTCCAGATGCTTGGCAGCTGGTTCATATTTATCAGCCTTTTTTGTGTCCCAAGATCATGTGATCCCCGTTTGTGATCAAGGGGAGGAAGACAGATTCACTTAACAATGGCATGTTGGAAGAAATGTCCTTCTGGGTTCGGCTCCAAGTGGGGAAAAAGACACTGGAGACATGGAGGCTGCTTGGAAAGATGGTTTTAATGGTGGACAGGACCACGTGGCTTGAGTCCTGAACAGAAAAGGTATTCACATGCTTCAATGTTGGTGGAGAAGAAGAGAAGGGCTGAAGGAAGGGCTTGCTAGGCTTTTTATACCCTGAAACACCTCTCTGTTTCCTGTTCCTGTGTAACAAATGTATTCTGATTGGTTGTCAGACTCCCATGGGGCCATGCAGGGGCAACTCTCTAGGCTGCATTTTGAATCCAGGTCTGGTTGAGTTCTCAGATGCCATGTGGCGAGTTGGGTATAGGGCCAATATTATCATGCCTTAATCCCATCATTCTGGAGCTGAAGGGGAGAACTCTTTATTATGTAAAGTGGACTAGCTCAGGCTTTAATGACTCATTGATAAAGGGGGAAGGGCAGGAAGCTGCAGACAGCTATTCTGTCTTTTAAAACATGTTTCTCCCTTTCACATCCAGAGAAATATTCTGCCTTTTCAATATTTCCTAGGATATTTCATTTTTTCTGGGAGAGGGCTGGATGATAACTTCCTACAGGCATTACTTACTTAACAATGGCAGTGATTCACTTAACAACTGTGGCAAGAAAGGTGGTAAAATGGGGCAAAACTCACTGAATAAATGTCACACATAACAACAGAAATTTTGGGCCCAATCCGGGCCATAAGTGAAAGATTACCCGTAATGCATTCACTGTCGAGTTGTATGCCAAACCCATTAGTGTTTATAAAACATTTTTGCAAGCACTTTTTAAATAAATCCAGTTGGTGGCTAGAGTTCTTCTATATAATGTTTTATAAGAAATTCAGTCACAAAGAATAGGCTTCAATCATCACTCTGCAACAATGGATGGCAAAAGGAAATGAGCGATTTCTCTTCATACAGACCTTTTTCTGAAGTGTGCAAGGCACTAAAGCTCCTTGTCAGTAGGAGTTTTAAAGAATACAGAGTCATATCCCACTTGAACACTGAAAAATTAATCTGTTTTGATAATACACACCAAGCCTTTAAAAATCCTAACATTAGAATTATCGCTGTATAATATAGTATTTTAGCAACTAGACTGTTTATAAACCCTATTCATAATGGTATGCACATGGCCATCTCCGTTCAAATACTTAGCACAATTCAGCTGGCTGATAGACACAGTAAAGTAAATCAGTGTGATAAGTGTTGAATCGCATGTGTGCTAATCCTGCATAAATTGAGGATGGATCTGGATTAAATGAAGAGTGTCACACAAAGCTTGATAGTTGTATTAATCTTCTGCCTTTTACTATAACTTCCTCATTTTGTCAAGAGAGCCTGCAGTAATTGAGCATCGATTAAGCCTTTAGATAAAGCTTGATTAGGCAGTTTCAGAAGGGGATCTGTGAATATAGTAGGTACTTGGTCCTATGTTGTTCCATTGTTTCTCTTGCAGGCTACTGTGTTACCTTGGGTGTATTAACTCTTTTATTGCAAAGAAGCTTCCCATTTGGCCCTTATCTAGAAAGGAAATCAGCTCTATCCTGCTGAGGACATTTCCTCCCCTGTTGTGTTACTTTTTCGATAGTTGCAGCCTAGTTTTTATTTAAAAACAACAACAGCGAATCACAGACTTGCAGTCTGCAGATTAACTCAGAATCTCACACCTTAACCTTGTGGATAACACATTTCCTTCCTGGCCATGTATGAAATGGCAACGGCAGAGCTTGCACCACAGAGCTTAACAAATCTCTTGTGGGAAATTGGAAGTGATTTGTGCTTCCTGTTTTGTTTAATCATGTTAACATACTGCAGTTGCTGCAGATTTTGTAAGGAACCTTGGAGCTGGTTTGGAGTAACTAGACGCTGTAAGTGAAGCACTAATAGTTTAGAATTAGGAATATGTTTTGTCTGAACAATTTCAGGAAAGATGGAACAAGCTGGCAGCAAATAAAACTTTTTAAGGCAAAAGGGGATTTAATACATTCTGACTTTCAACAGTTCACATCAAGTACTGGCAGTCGTTTTTTAACATTTTCTTAAGAGTTTTATGTCTAACCCCTCTTTTCAATAAATGCCTGATTTGTTTTCCCTAAAGGCTTTGACTTGATTAGAAATTTTTCACGTATTTATGAGCAACTACAGTTGTTGCCAGTTGCTTTGGGACAGCAAAACATTATACAGCTTTGGCATTCCTGTAGCAGCTTCCCAACTCGTAATTAAAATCTCCTTTGAAAGCAACTCCGAGGTACCCAAACATAAATATTACAGGTGGCTTGTAAGAGAGAGAAATATTAACCAATGAAGGCAAATATACGTGATCAGGGATAACATTTGCAGGATCCAACATTCTGTAGAGAGAAATTCCCTGAGGATGGGAGCTCCAGCATGAGTCCAAAAGCTCGGAAAACTAAACCTCTGGTCACAATAACTGATCCAGATTGGATCCTGCAGAAATATGTGTTAGGTAAGCTCCCCGTTGGGAGAGTGAGTACATTCAGAGAAGCGTTGTGAGAGTGTTGTTGGAGAACACACAAACCAGCATACAGAGACACTGCAGTTTAAGTAGGCTTTTACTTTCGTGGAAATAGAGGTATCAGAGTCCATCGAACAGTCCAAGTCATACACAGATAAGACAGTCAGTCACCAATGTCTTTCAGTTAAGGGATAATCCAAAGAACATAATCCAGTATCATATAATCATATAACAACCAGCTTCCAAAACACTCAGATCAGATCAGCCCAGCATCTAACAAACAGAGCGCTAACAGTCATTCTGGCTCCCTCTTATGGCCGATTGAGCAAAACAGCAACCAATCACATTTTACAGTATGATTTAAAGAAACAGGTACAGCATTGTTACATTATATATATATTTCCAACCCAACCGTCAGATTATATTCCTAACAATAAGAATATTATCACTGGGCCTCAAAACCCTCCCATCCACCCCTCATTGTGAAATCCTATTTCTCTGCATTCATTTAATTATTTTTTGTAGTAGACAAAATCAGCAAGAGTGACATTACTTGACAGTTTTAACAATTAAATGTCTTGCCCATGGGTATTTTTATCTCCGATGTGTGTTTGTGTTTTTAGATTATTAAATCTTTTCAGATAAAACCCCTCAGGGCCATACTCAGATAATGCCTGTATATAGATTAAGGTGAGCAAAGATAGGTTAACTTGCCTGGGTCTTACATTCAGGAGTCTGTTTTGGAATCAGTTATCAGTTAATCACTTCTTAGTAAAAAAAAAACCAAGAGTTTTCACTTTTGAAATAACTGGGACTGTGACATACTTCATGAGCCTTTCTCACGGTTAAAAATAATTTGATTTTTGTTGTTATGTAGGATTAAAAAAATAACTTGCTGTATAAGAAACTATATAATAAATTAACCTAAATACAATTACCAAGAACATTTATTGACAAAACCCAGCAGTACTTAAATACCACGTGACATGCTTGAAATGCCACCTCTCTATGCGGTTTTGATGGCTGAATGGTTTATCTACCTGCAACAGCTTCAACTTTAAGCCTGAAGGTGGAATGAAATAGCACTTTTCCTATCTGAAATTATGATGGAATATTGATTTGACTCAGACAGACAGGTTTTATAGAAAAGGTATTTTGAGTTCTGGGCCTTGATTGTGCAAAGCTTTCAATATTCTGTTACAATACTTTGAGCATATTAAACAAACATTTCAGGATTCCTAACAGTTCCTGTATTCCTGACCTCGATTAGGAATTAATACTAACCTTAAGAAGGCCACAAAACCTCAATTGGTTGACCTGGAACACAATGGAGTCAGTCTTGTGTAGGTCATTGTTTGTATAAATAATAGCTTGCATGTAATTTAAGGGCTGAAGAGAATAATAACAATACTTCATGGGTATCTGGTCTCCACCTGACCCAACAAAATTATTGGGGGGGGGGTGTTCTTGAATTTAATTGCACCATTTGTCAAAACCTTCCTTGAAAGAAGCTATGAAAACGCAAGGATCATATCCAGGAAACGAACCACTTTCCTGTTTTGGATTTAAACATTTTTTAAAAGTATGGTTAACTGCTGCTTATTTGATTTTTTTTGTTTAAAAAAATGAGAACTGTGCATACTTTGTCTAAAATTTAAAGTAGCCCTTGGTGGAAACAAGCTTGTAATTTTAAAACGTCCGGATCTCACTGTTCACTTATAAATGGACGACTTTATGCGTTCTGCATTTGCAGGCACCCCCTATAGAAATGTGAATTAATTCGGTCTACTTGTGGTTCAAGGTCATGAATCAGACTGAATGAATTTGGGGGGGGGGAGGGAATCTATGAGGAGGGGAGACAAGGGAGCTCTAATTTCAATGCTCCAGTGTTTATTGGAAGGCTTTTTTGTGAAACAAGGCAGCAGCTCCTATGGCCTCATACGTATCAGCATATTGTAACTATTAAAGGCCCTGTAAAGGTTTAATCTTCTTTAATCTTGGGGTAATAACTTGAGAAAACAACTCAGCACTGTGCGTGTGTGTTTGTGTGAGATTTTTGTATTAGCTTAGATGGGGCCGTGCACATTGTCACAAGCCTTGGTGGTGGATCAGCTGTTGTACAGCTGTCTTATTAAACACTAGGACCATAATCACCAACAGTATACACAGCCAATATTACCCTCCAAATATCCAGTTCCAGATCCCTGGGCATACTGTTCATTGGCAGTTGAAGCTAACTGTCTCTTTTCAATTTTTAACAGAAACCCCAAGCTTCACTTGTAAAATGCTGGAGATTTAAAAAAAAAAAACCTGTATGAGAAAAGGAGGAAGATAATACGGCATCACTCAAACCAATAGGAGGGATGGCAGAGGGAGGGGGGAAATGTGATTACTTGATCAGTAATGACAGATGAAGTTCTCTGGGTAATAGCTTGCTTCCCTACGCATTTATGTAGCTGTGTGCTTCTACAGTTTATAACTTTTACTGTGTTTTAAGGGTTGAATCTCTTTGTTGCTTTCCATTAAGCAGGATTTCTTTGGGAGAAACGGTGTGAATTCTGGTTTCCTGGCAGGTAGTCCTCAACTTATGACCACAGTTGAGCCCAAAATGTATGTTGCAGAGTGAAACATTTGTTAAGGGCGCTTTGCCCCATTTCACGACCTGTCTCACCCCAGTTTGTAAGTAAATCATTGCAGTTATTAAGTTAGTCACATCGTCGTTCAGTGAATCTGGCTTCCCCATTGACTTTGCTTGTCAGAAGGTTGCAAAAGCTGATCGTGTAACCCTGGGACACAGAAACTGTCATAAATATAAGCCAGGTGCCAAGCACCCGAATTTTGATCACCTGGGCAAGGGGGTACTGTACCTGTCATAAGTGTGAAAAATTGTCATAAATCACTTTTCTTCAGTGCCGTTGTAAGTTGAGGACTGCCTGTAGTTTTGCAGAAGCAGTTTTATTTTGTAGTCAGGTTAATGGGTGGAGGTGTGTGTGTGTGATCAAATGCATTAAGCCCAGTCACTTAAATCCCAGCTATGGGATTACGGTTAACAATGCTAAACATTTTGAGACTTCACTTGAAACACACAAATTTAAAAAATCTGATTTTCTCCAATGTTGGTGGAGATAGCATCCAGGAATGGGTTAACTCCGTCTATTATCCTATCGGACTGAGTCTGCAAAGTTCAATGTCCCGCCTCCTCTGGTAGCTCCTCCCACTTTTAAGACTCAGTCTACCTTTGGACTGGATGTGTTTAGTCATAGGAAAAAAATCTCAAAATCTGCACTGGGACAAAAACCTCTCAGCCAGGCCTAAATTTTCCGATACAGAGGTTTTAATTTTGTCTAGGATTTTAATGTAGCTTTGATGTATCTGACTTTAAGCTACCTCAGGCTGCCTATATGCTGTGCTTGTAAAGTAGCCATCCTAGTAAGAAACAGTATCAAAGCATTTTGCCTATGCAAATGGATGGATTAAAACTGTGCAGGGAATTCTTGCTCATCACCCAGAGTCATGAGAATTGGATGGCACAGCAATGGTATTAATAATAAATGTGTACTTTCAGAGAAGTGCTTTTAGTATATGAGCTCCCCTCTTGCATCTGTGAAATGGCACCATTAAAAGCAGGCCTCATCTGATGTTTAGAGCAGTTCCATATCACATCAATTTTGTTCATTTGTCTGGTGGATCTCAACAAGGCTGGCCGTGATTTTGGCATTGTATGTTGTGACCTAGGCTTCCCGAGAAAGCATAAATCACAATCTTAGTCCCCCAAACCCTTTTATTTATACGGTTATGGTCACATGGTCATTCACAAACAGTCTGTGAAGAGTCCGACAGATGTCTGCTTGAGTTGCCACAGTCTTTCAGGGTCATGTAGATAAGCACCCACTTTTATCTCCCTTGAAATGCTGCCAGAGACCTAATTGCCAATTAGTTTTGCAAGGCGAAACGTAGCACAGAGTCAAACGGAACTTCTCAGAGCTTGAAACCGACCAGATGAACTAATTGCTTCCTGCAAAAGCTCACAGCCCTTTGCTCCTCTTTCTATGTCTTATGGGAGGGGCCAATCATCTCCAAGCCTTACTCCTGAGTCGTCTTTTTTTTTCTTAACTGTTCTTGCCTTCTGGCAGCTCTGCACAGGCATGCACTGGGAACAGGCTCACACTGTTCTTCTGCCTCACTGATGTCAGACTCTGGAGGCTCCAAAGGCAGCACATAACTCTCAGATGGCCCTGGCCCCCTCTCTGCCCCTTCTCCAGGACTGGCCCATGTTCCTCCCCAACCTCCTCACTGTCCGACTCTGCTGCCAGCTCCACAGGCAGACCACAACATTGTATATCTGCAGCTGTGACCATTAGACCGCCTATATCCAACAGTTCTGAAGATTTGTTTATAGTTCCAATATGTTGTCGGAACCCTGAAAACGTATCGTTTTGGTGGTGAGATGAAGCATGTTATATAAACAGAGTTAACAAGTTCTCTTAACTTTTTTTCTGTTGCTTCAGGAACTGCTCTTCCTCAAGAAAGGAAGGCATTAATCTCCTAGGATGCCTGGGTTGAGAACCGAAACACCTTATGCGGGCTGTACAAATTATGCCATTTTGCTTGTCGCTAAAATTATTGTGGGTTTACCAATGTGTTTACATACACATTGAGAAGCATTATGTGCCATGTGTGTCTTATCAGTTTTGTGAGGCTACTCTGACCAAAACAAGTTTCCTTGACTGCAAAACAGCTTTCATTAAAGCAGGCATCCCCTTCTTCCTGTTGGACGACTTTTATTAAATGAACTGTTTTTTCTTTTAATTGTCCTCCCATTTTTGATGACAGAAGTTTTCCTCCAGGAACTGAAACGTTTAGTTTAACATTAGAAGAACAAAACTAATTAGAGCTAATGTTCAAAACACGGGGTAGAGAGCAACTTGTGTTTTTCACCAGGCAAGACTTGTATGCGGGACATTTAACATACTTGGAACTAGTTTGGATTGTCTATTAAAAATACTTTGCTTTGTTCTCACAGGGTTGCCATTTGCGGTGTTTTCAGGCTAACAGATCACAATCAAGTATTCTGGTAAGTCTGGGAAAAGTGGCAGCAAATAACTTGGAAACCCTAAATGTGTGGCTTGCTTTGAGTGAATAGAATGAAAAAGAGGCCTTATTTCTATGCTATAGAATCATTTAGGTCACACTGGAAGGAATCCTAAAAGGTTACCTAGTCCAGTCCCCTGCTCATTGGAGGATCTACTAAACGTCTCTGGCCAATAGCTATCTACCTATTGCTCGAAGAACACACCATGAACACGACAACCCACCTAACTGAAAGGCATGCAAAGTGTCTGCCCTGGGCAGAAGGGAAGAGGTCCTCATACCGATGGTTGTTAGCAGTTGGCGCTGCAGAATCTCTCCCATCCCCAGGATTAATCTAGTACAGCGGGAGTCAAATTCAATCTCATTGAGGGCCACATCAGGGTTGTGTTTGACCTCGGGGGGCCAGGTGGGCATGGCCAGCTCAACATCATGTCAGGGGCACCTATGGGGACCCGAGCACTCTGCCAGCAAAAACGGGCTCCCGAGCTCCATTTTTGGTGGAGATGGCCTCCTGCAACCCTCCACCAGCAAAAACGGAGCTCACGAGGGCTGCCTGCGGAGCTCACGAGGGCTGCCTGCGGAGCTCACGAGGGCTACCTGCGGCCCTCCCGGGCTCAGTTTTCACTGGCAGAGGCACCGCGGGCCAGTCCTTCACTGTTTCCAGGGCGTCCCCAGGGGCCAGATCTAAGCACCCCGCAGGCCGGATCCCACCCCCGGGCCTTGAGTTTGACACCCCTGATCTAAAACAATTCATATTGTTGTCTCATCATCTCTTCAGAAGTCTTCAAAACTGGAAAAAAGGGAATGAACCGTGAGGCTGTTCCGGGGAAGAGTCCGGAGGAGATGTACATTCAGCAGAAAGTGAGAGTGCTGCTAATGCTTAGAAAGATGGGATCCAACGTACGTATCCGTGCCATGAGCTCATCAGCATCAATAGCCCAGAATTTTTGTCTTCTGGTTTACGAGGTTCCCCTTCCGAGTTTCACAAAGACAATTTTTATATGTCACAAACCACCAGAAGAACCGTTTAGAATTGAATAGAATTGAATAACAGAGTTGGAAGGGACCTTGGAGGTCTTCTAGTCCAACCCCCTGCCTAGGCAGGAAACCCTACACCACTTCAGACAAATGGTTATCCAACATCTTCTTTCAAACTTCCAGTGTTGGAGCATTCACAACTTCTGGAGGCAAGTTGTTCCACTGGTTAATTGTTCTAACTGTCAGGAAATTGCTCCTTAGTTCTAAGTTGCTTCTCTCCTTGATTAGTTTCCACCCATTGCTTCTTGTTCTGCCCTCAGGTGCTTTGGAGAATAGTTTGACTCCCTCTTCTTTGGGGCAACCCCTGAGATATTGGAACTCTGCTATCATGCCTCCCCTGGTCCTTCTTTTCATCAAACTAGACAGACCCAGTTCCTGCAACCGTTCTTCCTATGTTTTAGCCTCCAGTCCCCTAATCCTCTTAGTTGCTCTTCTCTGCCCTTTTTCTAGAGTCTCCACTAGATTCTAGAGTTTAGTTATTTCCAAGGCGATCACTCTGTAATCCCTGAAACCTCGGGGAATTAGCAGGATTAATCCCATTCATTATAGATCACTTGTTTGCAATCTCTTGAGGGTCATTCCCTATGATACTTGTGCAATTTATTTTTGCCCATTTGGTCTAACGGTCAAGGCACCAGCTAGAAACTGGGAGACCAGGAATTCTAGTCCCACTTGAGGGCATGAAAACCGTCAGGATGACAAACCCATCTCCCTCAGCCCACCTCACAGAGGTGCTTGTTGTGGGGAAATTAGGAGGAGTAGGAAAGAGGCATTTCTCCGCATTGAGTTCTTTATAAAAACATAAAGATGGGATATAAATAAAAATAAGTACATAAATCAATAAGCCGCCAACTTGAAAAGCAAGTGGGCAAATGATCTGCTGGCAAGTTTGCCTTACCTTAATGGGGACGGGGTTTTGTTCTGTCCTTTTCCAGTTAACCAGCAGTGAAGAGGAGTTTCTGCGGACGTATGCGGGAGTAGTGAATAGCCAGCTTAGTCAACTTCCTCAGCACTCTATTGACCAAGGTGAGTAACAGTTTATGCCTCTTTTTTGCTGTCAAATGTCTAACATGGAAGCACTTCAGTTGATTTTGAGAGGACAAAAATAGTAAAAGCACAGGGGTCACATTCTCTGCCCTGCACCACCCGTAATACAGGTTTTTTTTTCTTTTAATGTTAAACCAGGATTCTCCATTTAGTATGTTTATTACTTACTACATATTCTTCTCTGGGGATCTATAAAGGGAAGCACAGTGTAGCTACTGGGATATTTAATGGATTTCAAACTACCTACCGTATTTTTGGGAGTATAAGACGCATCTTTTCCCCCCCAAAAAGAGGGTGAAAATCTGGGTGCATCTTATAAACTGAATACAGCATTTCTTTGCTTCCCGAAACCCCTCCCCCTTCACCAAAATGGCCATGCGTAGCCTTTAGGAGGCTTCCAGAGTGCTCCTGGGGGCTGGGGAGGGCAGAAATGAGCAAAAAACGGGCCGGTTTTTGCTCAATTTTGCACCCCTCAGCCCCCAGGAACACTCTGAGCCTCCTAAAGGCTATGCATGCATCTTTTTTTTTTGACAAAAAACAGGCGGTCTACAGAGTGCAAAAACTATTTTTTTTATTTGCCTCTTCAAAATCTTGGTGCGTCTCATACTCCGAAAAATATGGTACTTTTCGCAGAGTGGTGCTGTGGCCTAAAGGTGGAGCTCTCACCTCACAAGCAGGAGGCTGTGAGTTTGATCCTGGGTAGAGGCAGATGTTTCTCTCTGGGCATGATGTGAATATATCTGTTGATTAAAACTCTACATTCGCGGCCATTAAAACACTCAGTTCCATTCAGTTGCCCAGACGCCACCCCGCAATGGATGATGGGGTCATTAAAAGGATGATGATGATGAAGCTACCTACTTTTCACCTAAGGATAGCTTGGACATGTTTAAAGTGTACTACTCTGTCCTGTTAAAGCATGTTGGACTAGTAGCATTTCTTTCTCAACGGTTTTAATCCAACTAATAACTGTATCCTAAAGATGGACAATACAGAATACTCATTAGTGGGTTGAATAAAATTCTGCATTTTTCCTCAATGAAACACTAAAATCCAGCAACTGAATGGAGGGGTTAGCCGCTAGATGGCAGCACACTCTTTAAAAAAAACATAATAAAACGGCTCCACATTTACACACCTGGTTTTTTTTTAAACAACGTGTGTTGTCTTCCTTTCAAAGCCAAATTGCTGTGACAGGCTTGCTATTCTATGGATATTCCCCAATGTTATTAACCACTACAGCTGGTTCAGGTGCAATTGATAGAAAAAAACTGCTTTTTCCCTGGTGCTGAAGAGTCCGCCCTCCTTCCGGTTTCCTCCCGTTGGGAGTTGATGGGCAAGATTCCCTGCTGAGATTCCCTGTGCCTTGCAGTGGCTGCCCTTGGGTTTCTGTTCAGTTTAGGGGTAGCTTGCTAAGTTGAGCTTCTCAATTTGTCTGGAAATGCTGCGGAGACAACGGCGGTAAAAGTTAATGAATGCATTCCTGACCACTCAGGGTCCCTGTGAACCTTAAGGCTTTGGGATTGCTCTTCTGACCTGGCTCAGAAATACCAAACAGCAGAACTGAGGTGTTAATCCTTAGAAGCCTAGATCAGTCAGCCTGCCTGCCCTGCCTTCTTCTCTCTCTCTGTTTCCCTTCCTTTCTTCCCCTTCTGCTTCTTTCCATCATTTCCTCTGTCTCCTTCCTTTCCTTCCTTCCTTTCCTCTCTGTCTTCCTTCCTCCTTCTGTCTTTTTCCCTCCCTCCCTTCCTCTCTTTCTGTCTCCCTATTTTTCCCTTCCCTCCCTCCCTCCTTCCTTTCCTCTATCTCCTTCCTTTCCTTCCTTCATCTCTCTCTGTCTTCCTTCCTCCCTCTGTCTCTTTCCCTCCCTCCTTTTCTGTCTCCCTTCTTTTTTTCCTTTCCTCTCTATGTTTTCCTTCCTTCCTTCATCTCTCTGTTTTCCTTCCTTCCTCTCTTTCTATCTCCTTTCTTTTTTTCTTTTCCCTCCCTCCCTCCCTTCTACTCTCTCCGTCTCCTTCCTTCCTTCTCTGCCTGTTTTGATCTTTCCTGTAGTAGCTCTCTGCCTGTTAAAGAGGGAGTAAAAAGAAGCTGCTCCAACAAGGTGGCTTGACGCGTCTCTCTAGGCGTGCCTGCTGCACTCTGGGCCACATCTGAACGTACATTTGCGAAACGAAAGGGAGGGTTGGAGTCGAGCAGAGATGCCGGCTGGTCCCCTGGGTGGCTGGAATCCTGGATAGTTTCCACTGAAGTGGCAGGACCAACCTTGGTGGCTCCGGCAGCTCTGGTTGCTATAGCAATGGAGCTAAGTTGGCTCTAGGAGCAGCCGGATCCCTTGGGGAGCGCAGAGCTGAGATGCAAACATAGTCTGGGCAGGTAGACGAGGGCTGAACAATGGAACAACACGGGCATTCCTCAGAGCCTGTTCCAGAGGGAGGAAATGCCCTGGAGGGTGTTGGAGAACTTCTCCCGATAATTGTGAGAAAGCGGGTGACTTGTTGTGCGGTTATCATGCCTACGTTGGTTCCATATGCACAGGCTGCATCAAAGCAGGTGCCACAGAGAGTACACAGAGGGATGCAGTGGCTAAGATGCTGAGCTTGTCGATCAGAAAAGGTTGGCAGTTCGAATCCCTAGTGCCGCGTAACAGAGGGAGCTCCCATGACTTGTCCCAGCTTCTGCCAACCTAGCAGTTCGAAAGCATGTAAAAAAATGCAAGTAGAAAAATAGGAGCCACCTTTGGTGGGAAGGGAACAGGGTTCCCTGCAGCTTCGGGAGTTGAGTCATGCCGGCCACATGACCACGGAGACGTCTTCGGTCAGCGCTGGCTCTTCGGCTTTGAAATGGAGATGAGCACCGCCCCCTAGAGTCGGGAATAACTACCACATATTTGCGAGGGGAACCTTTACCTTTAAGCATGAGATCTATGTCTTTATTTACTCCACACTTTTGCATAAGGGTCATTGGTGCTTTAAAAAAATTTCTTAGACCTGTCGGGCGGTGCGAAGGGCATGTTTCCTCCATATCTATGCAAATGTTTATCTGGTGTACAAAGACTACCGTTCCCAGAATTCCCAGTTGCGGGGAGGGGGGGTCGGCTGAGGATTTGTGAGACTCATTCCCAAGGCATCCAGAACACGACCCGCATTGTTGGTGCTCAACGAACTTCTTTTCCCCTTTTGTGCCACAGGTGCTGAGGACGGCGTGATGGCCTTTTCCAGATCAGAGACTGAAGACAGAAGACAGTAACCCGAGTGGCTCTTTTGTGCTACCTAGAACTGGAAAAGGGGCAAACGAAGCGCTGGGCAGGTTCAAAGGAAGATGAGAGAGCCCCTCTCGGTCCCTTTGCCCTCTCCTCAAGTCGGTGTGTCCCCACAATCAGCATCCCCTGCTCCAAATTCTCCTGCCTCCTCATCTCATCGGCCCTCCTGAATGCATTTCACAGCCTTTGGGTCTCTTCCCCCATTATTTTGGTCCTGTAGTTTTGTCGCCGATCCAGGATGACTCCAAGAATGCATTTAGGATTGGCTCGCCCGCCCCCCCACCTCCACCGATTGGCAGATTCAGAGGAAGAAACCGCAACAGCCCCACACCACGCCCCTCGTGTTCAATTTTGCTCCTTTTTTCTTTGCGTCTTTTTAATGAATGGTTGCTGATGTCCCTGCTTGCCGAGCCTTCAGGCTCCAGTGCTTATATAGGTCACGTTGGTGTGTTTTTGGAGAGGGGCTTGGTCGTGGGCGGTTGGAAGAGGAGGCCTGGGGTGGACGAGGCTTGTAGATGTGTTGCCGAGATCCATGTTTTTCTTTTGCAGGAATCGGAGGGGTGGGGGGGGAGGATGGAGGGGAATCTGTATTTTTAGTGACCGCTTTGCCATTTCTGGAGACGGTGGGAGAGGCAGATCTTGGGCTCTTATTTATTATAAGCTTGCTTGACTTTTGGAAGCACCAGCGTTAAGGGCCGACGTTCAGCCAGTGGCAAAATCCACCTGTCCATGGCTGTGGCCACTCAGAAATTCCTGGGTTTTTTTGGGGGGGAGGGGTGTCTTCAGGCTGAAAGGAAGCGCTCAAACAGCCCAGAGTTGAGATGGTGAATCCCCAATTTAAATAAATAAATAAATGAAGACACCACATTTGTGTTCGGGAGGAAATTTGCTGACACACTGCTGGCGTTGATAGGTTGCAAAAATCTGCAACCCTCCCCTTCAGGGCCTGTTTTACTGTAGCTCTTTGATCTTAATTCCTGAGCATGTTTTTTTTGGGGGGGGGAATTAAAATCTACTGTCAATGGCTCCAAGGGGGTAGAATCAATTTACAGTATTAGTTATAGACCAGAGTATTAAGCTTCCCGAAAGCTCCTTCATCCACGTATTTCCTTCCAGGAAGGCTGCATTAACAGATTGGGGAATTCTGGGAGTTGAAGTCCAGACATCTTTAAAGTTGCCAAGGTTACAAACTAGCCTAGGAGAAAATGAGAATCGATTTGCAGGGGGTGGAAAAACTAAGCTTCATTTCTTGAGCGCTAATGGGGGCCCGCTGGGAAAATCAACAATAAATATAGTTTATCTTTTCAGTAAAAAAATTAAGTTCCTCTAGAAAGTTGGATTTGGGTTTTTTTTTTTAATTTAAAAAATAATTTTTTTATTGTAAAGGAAAAATTCTTTTTCCAGGTTATACTTAATTTCCAACATGGCAAGGACTCCAGATTTTCTTCCTTGCGTACTAGGGAATTGTCTTTCCCCGGAAGATCAAAGCAACATTTGTGTCTAAACCCTACTTTTTCAATAAATGGTACAATTTGGACTGTGGTTTTGTGGTCAGGAGCAACTTCCATTCCACCACCGCCCTTGTGCTGTTTGTTTGCTTCGTTAACTTTATTTTTTTTTTTAATATCCTTCTGAGGTGCTCCTCCAAAAGACTCTGCACAGCCTCCACCCTCAAAGATGCTCTCTTTTCATCATTTGCTCTTAATTCCGTGGATGTCTTATCCCTCGAAAACTGCACTACCCTTCTGTCCTGCCAGCTGCAGGTGTCCCCTTCCCAAAAAAAAATCCATTTGTAAAGCCGTTGAAAAAGGCGACTCGCTGTGCCCTGGCCCTTTCCCCCAGTCCTTGTCCTTTCTGTGTTGTTTAGGGATGGGATGTCGAACAACTGGTGCCAACCCAGGATCGGTGCCAACAGTATAAAGGTCCTCGGCGGGGGGGGGGGGAGGAATGATCTTCGAGAAAGCCCATTTGAGGCTCAACCTGGCATCTGGATGGATTGACTAGGCGATGGGGCTACAGGCTGTGGCGTGCTCGGCGTTTCCAAACTGCTAAGAAAAGCAAAGTGCGTGTCTCCTGTTTTGTATAAAACTTCTGGAGGGCTACAATGTACCTTGAACGGGGTGGGAAAATACAGTTTTAAGAGCTTTCCTGTGTACCTTGTTGTTTTTTTGTGCTCCTTGATAACAAAAGCAGGATTGTCTGGGCGGGGGGATGGGGGAAGAGGGCAGAAGACCTGGAGCCCAGTGGTGGGATTCAAATACCCTATTTTTCGGACTATAAGATGCACCGGTGTAGAAGATGCACCAAGATTTCAAAGAGGTAAGTAAGAAAAAAAAGTCCCTCCCCCCAGGAGCACTACAGGCTTCAGCAGGGCTGGGGGAAGGCAAAAATGCCCCTGTCTTGGCAGAAAACGGGGCATTCTTCACAAAAACGGGGGGCATTTTTTCCCTTCCCCCAGCCTCCAGAAGCACTTCAGCAGACCTTTTTTTTGCAAAAATTGGATATATGGGAGGGGGGCTTCAGGTGGCAAAAAAATGGCTGTGTTCAGTGTATAAGGCGCACCAACATTTATACGGTCTTTGGGGGGGGGTCTCATACTCCAAAAAATACAGTAAGTTAACAACTGGTTCTCTAACCTAATGACCAGCTGTGTAGGCATGGCTTGGTGGTCATGTGACTGGGAGGGCGTGGCCAACTCAACATCACATCGATGGGTGCTTCTCCTTAGCTGTTAACAATGTAATAAGGGTTAACCACAGAGGCGGTTTCTGTAAGCAGGGCAATAAAGATGAGGCTGGAAACAGCAGCAGAATGTTTCCTTCCTGCCTTCCTTACAGGATTAGCCCTGTAAAGTGGGGGGGGGGGGACAATGAAATTTCTTCCAACAACCGGTTCTCCCAACTGCTTAGAAAATTAACCAGTTGTCCTGAATAGGTGTGAACCGGCTGAATCCCACCAGCCCAACAAACATAGCAAAGGAAGGTGTAACCTTAGGTTGTGCTCTTGTGAGGATTGTCTGCGGAAGACACCACAATCACCTTTTAGATGTTGAACAGGCTAATGCAGGACTGTTAGCCTGCAACCCCTCATTGCTTGCTCCACGTTCATATGCGCACGTACACCTCTTGGGTTTTTTCCTCTCTCTGTGCTTTGCTCTGCCTCTTTTCTCATATTCTCCCCACAAAAGGCCCTCTTGGCTTCATCCCTCCCTACCTGGCAGCCAGCCAGCAATTTGCATTGTGAGATGAGAGTGCAGAGAAGAGCAAGAAAGGCGATTAGGGGACTGGAGGCCAAAAACATAGGAAGAACGGTTGCAGGAACTGGGTATGTCTAGTGAGAAGAAGGACACGGGGTGCATGAGAGCAATGTCACAATGTTTGAGGGGCTGCTGTAAAGAAGCTATTCTCCAAAGCACCAGAAGGCAAGGCAAAAGAAGCAATGGATGGAAATGAATCAAGGAGAAAAGCAACCTGGAATTGAGAAACTTTCTAACAGAACAATTAACCAGTGGAACAGCTTTCCACCAGAAATCGTGGGTGTTCCATCCCTGGAGGTTTTTAAGAAAAGGTTGGACAACCATTAGTCTGAAATGGTGTAGGGTCTCCTGCTTGAACGGGATTGGTCTAGAAGACCTTTCGGGGTCCCTTCCAACTCCATTGTCCTGTTAAGTCTTAACAAAGTTGGTTTGAAAAAGCTGGTGAAAACGAAACCCATTTTTAAAATTCTGCATCAGTCCATCGACTTTTAATTGAACGGGGTGAGAAATGGCTTAGTTTAGTTGGATCACCTTCTCCCTTTTCTCCTCATCCTCTGCCGCCTTGGAATGTTTTTGGGAAACCTTGATGTGTCTCCTATGCGACTGGATGCGGTTATATTTTCCTCTTGATGAAAAGAAAGACTTGGGGTGACATGATAGCAGTGTTCCAATATCTCAGGGGCTGCCCCAAAGAAGAGGGAGTCAAGCTTATTCTCCAAAGGATCTGAGGGCTGGTCAAGAAGCAATGGGAGGAAACTAATCAAGGAGAGAAGCAAATTAGAACTAAGGAGGAATTCTCTGACAGTGAGGAAAGTTAATCAGTGGAACAACCTGCTTCCAGAAGTTGTGAATGCTCCACCACTGAAAGTTTTTAAGAAGATGTTGGATAACCTTTTGTCTGAAGTGGTGTAGGGTTGCCTGCCTGAGCAGGGGGTTGGACTAGAAGACCTCCAAGGTCCCTTCCAACTCTCTCATTCTGTTCTATGCTTCCTCAAAAGCTTTTGGGCTCCCCCCTTTTGCATCATCAGGCCATAAACTAATAAGAGCAACATCTCAAGCTTCCCTTATTTTAAACTCCCTACTTGCTGCACCCCGAGACTGATCCACGTGATAGCAATAGCAGTTAGCAGTTAGACTTATATACCGCTTCATAGGGCTTTCAGCCCTCTCTAAGCGGTTTACAGAGTCAGCATATTGCCCCCAACAACAATCTGGGTCCTCATTTTACCCACCTCGGAAGGATGGAAGGCTGAGTCAACCCTGAGCCGGTGAGATTTGAACAGCCGAACTGCAGAACTGCAGTCAGCTGAAGTAGCCTGCAGTGCTGCATTTAACCACTGCGCCACCTCGGCTCTTGATACCAAAAGGGGGGGGGGGAATTATCAGTGGGCCCATCTTTTCATACAGCATAATCAAGAGTGGGAGAGGGGATCTTTGCAATGGTGCTTGGCTTTCATTTGTTTTGTTTCCCTCCTGCCCCTGGTTTTATAACACTGGAATTTCTAAACGCTGCAAGCATTTTTATAAGCTTACGCTTTTTTTGCCTAGGCTAGAGAATAGATCCTAATTTAACTAGACAGCCTTTTAAAACCTCGGCATCAGATTCACCCATTGCCTTTTGGAGATCTTGGGAGTGTGTTTCTCCTCATCCCACAATTTCCTCTAGCCTTGATTTGACTTTTCGCTCATTTGAAATGGTGTTTTTTCTCTCTCTCCCTCTCCCATGGATTTGTATCGTTCATCTTCCAGTTTTGGGACCATCAGCAATTGGCAGAGAGCCACGTTGTCTGAACAAGATGCTTCTAATAAAGAAAAATGTGCAGCTCGGGGTTGAAATGAGGGCTCCTTGGTGGCCTCTGAGCTTGGCAGTTTCCTTGCAGATGTTTCATTACCCAGCTAGGTAACACCATCAGTGCTAGAAGGGGGAGGGGTTGTGATGAAAAGGAAGAGGATGGGGGGGAAGGGAGTAGTAGTAGTACACTGATAATGTTGACTGTTTTGGGTAATGAAACGTCTGCAAGAAAACCACCAAGCTGAGAAATCAGGAAGGACCTCACTGTCCTCTTCCTCCTCCTCCCCTGGGCAGACAACACTCCCTTCTAGCGCTGATGTTATCTAGTTGTCAGGTTTCCAAACAGCATCCAAAATTAAATCCGAGTCCGAGGCAAAGGATTCCTCAACGTTCCAATTTATGAAGAGAGCCACGTTGGCACATCTGGGAAAACCCGAATCCGAAAGCTTCCCGGTTTTCCCCACCCAGTTGAAAGTTCAAGCTCTTGCCCCCCCCCCCTCACCCACAAGTCTATCCCATGGTCCAATCTTCCACAGCCACGCTGGCAGTTCCACCCACCCAATTCCACTCAGGTGCAGAGACAAAAGGATGACCTTAGATTTCTAGAAAGACATTTGTTATGGCTACATATCGTCTAACCCCGTACAATCCCCTCTTCCCATTTTCCCACCATAGAAAAGGCATAGTAGAATAATAGAAAGTGTGGCAGGCCTAAGATCCAAAAGGAAAGATGGCTGACACTCCTTGGGTGATGAAACATCTGCAAGAAAACCAGCAAGTTCCCTTGGTTCTTTTCCCCCTCCCTAACATTTGCAGGTGGGGGGGGGCGACACCCAAAAATGTTGCATGCGGAATGCTTCTTTGCAACAGGCACCCCCCCCCCCCAGCCACGCACCCTTGTTCCTCACTGCATAAAGTAATATTCCCAGTCAACCCAAAGGGATGAATTCTCATTAAACCATTCAGGTTTCCCTTTGCCTTGGCACTCCTCTTCCCCCAGCCCAAGACAAAGATTAATATCAGTGATGGCTAACCTTTTTGGTGCAGAGTGCCCCAAAGCTAGTGTTAGGTAAGCTCCCCGTAGGGAGAGCGAGTACGTACAGTGAAGCGTTGTGAGAGTTGTGTTGGAGAACACGCAAACCAGCATACAGAGAGACTGCAGTTTAAATAGGCTTTTACTTTCGTGGAAATAGAGGTATCAGAGTCCATCAAACAGTCCAAGTCATACACGGATAAGACAGTCAGTCATCAACGTCTTTCAGTTAAGGGATAATCCAAATAACATAGTCCAGTATCATACAATCAGTTCGGTACTCAAAGTTTGCTAGCAGTTTCAAAACTTACAATAGCTCACGGCACTTCCAAAAACACTCAGATTAGATCAGCCCAGCGTCTAACAAACAGAGAGCTACTGTAACAGTCATTCTGGCTCCCTCTTATGGCCGATTGAGGAAACGGCAACCAATCACATTTTACAGTATGATTTAAAGAAACAGGTACAACATTGTTACATGATTTATATATTGCCAACCCAACCGTTAGATTATATTCCTAACATTGAGGGCGCACAAAACCCCAAAATGCAATGTGAGTGCCCCCCCTGTGCGTGCACCCCTGCCCCCCCATGCACCCCCCTTAATTTTTGGCTTCCATGTTGGTGCAGGACGCCTTGCAGGCCCAAAATGGGGTGGGGGGGGCATGCATGCAAACCCCCCTCCAAATGCAATGGGAGTGCCCCCTGCACATTCAGCCCCCCCTCTACATGCACGGCATAGATCCAATGGCCAGCTGGAGGTGCGCACGCATGGGCTGGGACGACAGCTGGCATGACAGCAGAGCGGGCTCGGCATGCCACCCGTGGCATGCGTGCCATAGGTTCACCATCACAGATTTATATCCTGCAAGTGGTCAGCTTTCTCCCAAGCCTTTCAATAGGAGCTCTGGAGCGTGCAGTTTGTGCCCGTCAAGGATCAACCACAGGGAGCCTTTTCCCCATGCCAGTCGTCATCTTCCCAACCCCAAGGGGCACCTTCCCTGGCCTAGGTGGATTCCTTTGAAACCCCCTCACCCGCCCACCCCCATCTCCACACATTGCGTGTGTCGCTTGCCAGATGTTTTCAGGGCTGCAAATTAAGCCAGGCTGCCATTTCCAAAGGGGTCTCGTCTTGACGGGTAGGCGAGAAAGATTTGTTTCTCCGCTCTCTTGCGCTGTTCTCCCACATTAGCTTGGCCAGGAGCCAATTCCTTAAAAGGAACCAGATCGAACAATCCCAGATGGTGTTTTTCTAGGCAGCGCGATGCCGGATTTTGGCTGGCCGTTTTCCCTTCCTCCTCCTCCTCCTTCTCATCCTCCTGCAATGCCATTTTATTCACCTGACAGGCGTTCATTTCTGTTTCTCCCTTGGGAAGATATCTTTCTGTTCCCCTTAAAGGATGATGCACTTCTGATGCACTCAAACAAAACTGGAGAGGGGAAAAACAGGACACAAAGTTCTTCCAATAAATCAAGATTATTTGACGGTTTAATCCATGTTCCTCCTACGAATGTTTGTAGCTCAGGGTTGACGTGAGAGGGTCCTTGGTGCTCTCTGAGCTTGGCTGTTTTCTTGCAGGCGTTTCATTACCCAGCTACGTAACATCATCAGTACTAGAAGGGAGTGGGGTTTGCAGAGAGGAGGAGAACTATGGGGTCCTTGGTGCTCTCTGAGCTTGGAGGTTTTCCCGCAGACATTTCATTACCCAGATAGGCAACATCATCAGTGCTCAATTTGAAGCACCAAGGAGCCTAGTTCGAGATTCTTTCACATGGATCATTTCATTTCATCGGGATCTAGAATCTAGAGCAGTGGGCTGGTTTTTGTGGCCGAAAGCAGCATTCATCTAACTATGATTTCAATTTCATTGCAATTAAATCAAGCCTGCAAATGCAACAACTGTTGTGGCCCATCAGCAGAGCTGGCAGCAGATTCTGACAGTGAGGAGGTTGGGGAGGAAGATGGGCCAGTCCTGGAGTCTGGAGAAGGCTCTGATGAGGGCTCTGTGTCGGAGGCAGAGAGGGGGCCAGGGCCATCCGACAGTTATCAGCTGCCTTCGTAATTGCACATCAGTGAGGCAGACGAACAGCTGGAGCCTGTTCCCAGTGTGCGCATGCGCAGAGTTGCCAGACAAAGGGAACAGCTAAAGAACAAGGGTCAACTTGGGAGTGAGGCCACAGGTAGACGATGAACGGCCCCTCCCAGGGGAAATCAAAGAGGAGCGAAAGGGGAGTGGAGTTTGCAGGAGACCATTAGTTAACTTAATTGGTTCTTGCCTCTCTGAGACTCCTTGCTAAGTTCTGCAGATATCAGCCTGGCAGCTCTCCAAGCCAGATAAGGTCGGTGACCGTCAATCCTCCCTGGAAAGACTTTGCTGGATGTGAAAGTGCAGAATTCACAGTCCATTAATAAAAGGGTTTTTTTTTAAATCGCGACAAGGCGTTTGCTCCATGCTCTCAGGACAACGACGACTCCCCACAAAAGGTCTGTGGTTCAAATTGTCGCTTCACAGGATGATGGTGTGTTGATGGTGTTTTGTGCAAAGGAGAAGGGGATTCACCAATCACTGCTTTTTTATTTAAAAAAACACCTTTTTTTACATAGTTTTACGGTGAATTCTTCGTTTCTCTCTGCAAGGAGAAAGCGCCTTGTTGAGGCCTTGTAGCATTCCTTCATTAATCATAATGCTACCCCCGGATCCCCTGTGGCTGTGGCAGTGCCGAACCTCCTCCTGGAGAAATAACAAGGAAGGCGAGGCAGGTTGAAGAATGGAGAGCAAAGGGCTATAATTGTACTAATAAGCCTCCGAGCAAAGGAGGCAATTAATATGCCATCGGAATAAAAGGCGCATAAAGCTAATAATAGAGGCGAATGGCAGGCTCAGTCCTGGGCTGTAGGATGGCGTCGCCCTGTTGTTTATGCTTTTTGCCAAATTAACAGCAGGGAATAAATTCACACCCACAACTGAGTAAATGTCCTCTCCAGGCATAGCTTTGGAGGGGAAAGGCAAGATGTTTGAGCGGTGGGTCTGGTTTCCCACCAGGTTAAGCATCGTGAGAACACCCTTCTCCTAGAACAGGGGTCACCAAACTGTGGCTCTGGAGCCGCATGTGGCCTTTTCATCCCTCTGCTGTGGCTCCCTGTTGCTAGTCGGCCCCACAATTTTGAGAGCAGCTTCTGGTTTGAGGGAGGGGGAAGCAGGGTGCGCCAAAAGGAGACTCTATGGCAAGGGGCGGGTTTTCTGGTCAGCTCCACAATTGATAGGGCTTTCGGTTAGGATAGGTAGAGGAAAAAGGACGCCGCACTAGGAGGAGACTCTATGGTGGGGAAACCAGACTTCTGGTCGGCTCCAGAATTGAAGGGGGGGCTTCCGGTTAGGACCTTTGTGGCTCTTTGAGTATTTAAGGTTGCTGACCCCTGTACTAGAAGAGTTAAATGTTTTAGGAAAGATTTAAAAAAAAAGGCAAAATATTATATTCTCCCTAAAAGAGAAAGAGGAATCCTAAGGGAGACAGAAACTCAGAGCTTTGGCTCCCTTCCCCCGCCCCCCAGCAGATATTTGGTGCCCATTGAGAAGGACTGGGCCAGCCTATCTACAAGAGAATTAGACCTTCAGCTTCAGAGTGATGGGATGAAAATATGACCCTCCAGGACATTATAAGATTATCTAGCACAGGGGTCGGCAACCTTAAACACTCAAAGAGCCACAAAGGTCCTAACCAGAAGCCCCCACCGTTCAATTCTGGAGCCGACCGGAAGTACGATTCCCCTACCACCATAGAGTCTCCTCCTAGCGCAGCATCCCTTTTCTTCTGCCAACTGGAAGTCCGGTTCCCCTACCACCATAGAGTCTCCTCCTAGCACAGCATCCCTTTTTCTCTGCCAACTGGAAGTCCGGTTCCCCTACCACCATAGAGTCTCCTCCTAGCGCACCATCCTTTTTCCTCTACCTGTCCCAACCGAAAGCCCTATCAATTGTGAAGTCGACTTATCGTGCCTACGTTAGCGCCATATGCACAGGCTGCATCCAAGCAGATGCCACAGAGAGTACACAGAGGTGGCTCAGTGGCTAAGATGCTGAGCTCATCAATCAGAAAAGGTTGGCAGTTTGAATCCCTAGCCCCGTGTAATGGAGTGAGCTCCCGTTACTTGTCCCAGCTTCTGCCAACCTAGCAGTTAGAAAGCATGTAAAAATGCAAGTAGAAAAATAGGAGCCACCTTTGGTGGGAAGGGAACAGTGCTCTCCGTGCGCCTTTGGTGTTGAGTCATGCCAGCCACATGACCACAGAGATGTCTTCGGACAGCGCTGGCTCTTTGGCTTTGAAATGGAGATGAGAACCGCCCGCTAGATTCAGGAACGACTAGCACATATGTGCGAGGGGAAACTTTACCTTTAACGGGAGCCTTACTTCCCTCAGCTCTTCTTTCTTGACTAGGGGGTTGGACTAGAAGACCTCCAAAACCTTCCAACTGTGTTATTCTGTTAACCAAGGTTTCAGCAGTACCCATGAGGACTAGTACCTTACTGCTGATGTTTCTAAAAGAGACTGTAGGATATCTCGCTCTCTGCCGATTGTTCCTTTCAGTCTTTAAGTAGTTTTGCAGTCGGCAACACAAGTTAGGTTCCTCAGTGGAGGGGAAAAAAACCCCAAGGTCAAGTTGCGTTTAGAGATGCTGTTTCTTAATCAAACGCACATACCACCATCTACATCCGGAGGCATTTTCTCTCTTTATTGTCCCACTCTGATCGCATTTTCTGCTGCTGCTTTCCTTTCATGGGGGAACTATCAGCCTTTCCGCCTGATAGCTGAGAATTCCTGCCTCTCCAAAATGTCAAGGGAAAGTATTTGGTGATTTTTCCATTTGTCTGCATCCTCTTCAGAGATAATCTGGAGAGGGAGGGAGGGAGAGAGGGAGGGAGGGGGAGAGAGGGAGAAAGAGACACATAGAGAGAGAGGGGGGGAGGGAGAAAGAGAGAGAGAAAGAGACACAGAAGGAGGAGAGAGAGAAAAAGACACAGGGAGGAAGGGAGGGAGGGAGAGAAAGAGAGAATGACACAGAGAAATGGGGAGGGGGAGAGAGAGAGGGGGGGAGAGAGAAAGAAAAAGAAACACGGAGAGAGGGAGGGAGAGAGAGAAAGAGAGAGAGAAAGAGACACAGAGAGAGATGGAGGGAGAGAGAGAAAGAGAAAGAGGGAAAGACACAGAGGGAGGGAGGGAGAGAGAGGGAGAAAGAGACACATAGAGTGTGGGGAGGGAGAAAGAGAAAAAGACACAGAGGGAGGCAGGGAGAGAAAGAGAGAATGACACAGAGAGGTGGGGAGGGACAGAGAGAGAGAGAGAGAAAGAGACAGAGAGAGGGAGGGAGGGAGGGAGAAAGTGAAAAAGAGACAGAGACAGAAGGGGAGAGAAAGAAAGAAAAAGAGAAACACGGAGAGAGGGAGGGAGAGAGAGAAAGAGAGAGAGAAAGACACAGAGATAGATGGAGGGAGAGAGAGAAAGAGAAAGACACAGAGAGAGGGAGGGAGGGAGAGAGAGGAAGAGAAAGACACATAGAGAGAGTGTGGGGAGGGAGAAAGAGAAAGAGACACAGAAGGAGAAGAGAGAGAAAAAGACACAGAGGGAGGGAGAGAAAGAGAGAATGACACAGAGAGATGGGGAGGGACAGAGAGAGAGAGACAGAGAGTGGGAGGGAGGGAGAGAGAAAGAGAGAGAAAGAGTGAAAAAGAGACACAGACAGAGGGGGGAGAGAGAAAGAAAGAAAAAGAAACACATGGAGAGAGGGAGGGAGAAAGAGAGAGAGAAAGAGACACAGAGAGAGATGGAGGGAGAGAGAGAAAGAGAAAGAGAGAAAGACACAGAGGGAGGGAGGGAGGGAGGGAAGGAGAGATGATACCGGGGTACCCCAAATATAGGAATGTAACAGGAGGAACTGTGAGAGATCAAAGCCCTAGAAAATCCGCCTTTGCAACCCAATAATTCAAGCTGCCTGCAGCTTCCTACCCATCCCCCTTCGTCAATGAGCCATTAAAGCCTGAGCTAGTCCACTTTACATAACAAAGAGTTCTCCCCTTCAGCTCCAGAGTGATGGGATTAAGGCATGATAATATTGGCCTTTTACCCAACTCGTCACATGGCATCTGAGAACTCAACCAAACCTGGATTCAAAATGCAGCCTAGAGAGTTGCCCCTGCATGGGCCCATGGGAGTCTGACACCCAATCAGAATACAGGATCAAGATCAAAGGCCAGAGAGGGCATAAAACCAGGGTCTCAGCTTCTCTTCCTCCCTTCCTTTCTCTTTCCTCCACCAACATTGAAGCATGTGATCGCCTTTTCTGTTCAGGGCTCAAGCCACGTGGTCCTGTCCACCATTAAAACCATCTTTCCAAGCAGCCTCCATGTCTCCAGTGTCTTTTTCCTCAATTGGAGCAGAACCCAGAAGGACATTTCTTCCAACAGGAGCTTCCATGTCCAAGAGCAATATACCACTGCAGAGCAAGAGAGAAGATTCCCAGTGGCTGTCCTTCAAGGCCCACACCCCCGAAAGGCTGACTTTGTTTCCCCGGTGGCTTATCCTTTTGTAAACAGACCTGGGGTTTCCGAAGGCCTGTGTTGGAAGAATAATTTGGGGTTCTAACTGGAGCCGGGGGTTGCACACAAATAAATAAAAATGAGTTAAA
Source organism: Thamnophis sirtalis (assembly GCF_051295495.1). NCBI lineage: Eukaryota > Metazoa > Chordata > Lepidosauria > Squamata > Natricidae > Thamnophis > Thamnophis sirtalis. The sequence continues at coordinate 41,075,345 of NW_028261395.1, forward strand.
TTTGGGGAAAAAAATTTTATTCCTAAAAGCAAAACAGTTTGGTTTTAGGGGCTGCTGCAGAGAAATGGGGTAAAGTAGCAAACTTGTATAGAGGGAAACTTTCTGGGGTGTGGAAGTATCTATGTGCTGAGGTGCATGGGTGTGTGTATTTTTGTAAACATACAGTTCAGCTAGGAGACTTAATTTAATTAAGTCTATTAGCATTTGCAGACCTTATCATTTGATATGTGGATTAAGTCTGGGTAACATTTTGTGGTTTGAGGAAGTCTGTAATTTGATTAACTTGGAGACATGGATTTTTAGACCATCTATCTATATCTGTCTTATCTATCTATCTATCTATCTATCTATCTATCTATCTATCTATCTATCTATCTATCTATCTATCTATCATCTATCTATCTATCCATCTATCTATCTATCATCTATCTATCAATGGCTATGTGTGTGTGTCTATGTTCCAGCATAATTCTGGAGCGCCCCGGGCAATTCCAAACAAACATGGTACACAGATGACTTTAGTCTCTGGAAACAAATACTGTGCGGGTAAGATGCCCCTAACACCCCTTAGGGTGTGTGTTCTGTTAAGATACAGCCTGTTGTGCCTTAAAACGGCTTCTACTGTGCAGGACAGTGGAGTTGCCGTGGGAACGGTTTCACAGTACTCCACAAGGGGGCTCCCTATGGTAAGGGGGAAAATCCAACATTAGGAATTACGTTTGGTATGGACATTTTCCCCAGAGGTGGGTTGTGGTAGTGGCAGTGGGGGGGGGGGGCTCCGCCCACCCACACGGACACTTCTGTGCATGCTCGCGCACAAGCACGAGCAAAACGGTAGTAAACCAGTTAGGAACACACCACTGATTTTCCCCCTATAAATAAATACTCCAGGCAACGCCCGGTTATCGGCTAGATGTTAATATTTTAAGCGACGATGGAAACAGTATAGATAATAAATATATATTTGGATATAAAATGTCTCACATGGGGCTGCCCCAAAGAGGTTGCCACGCCTTTATTTAACCAATATTATCTGCCGTCCATCCCCACCTCATCCAGGACAGCATGCCCAAGGGTGCCCCCAAAGTGATCCACCCACTCTCCCCCACTGCCCCCTGTCTGGTCATGAACTTCTCTCTCTCTCTCTCTCTTAACAAAAGGGATTTTTTTTTTCCTGGAGGCAAAGAGATGCAAGTTTTGGAAAGGCCGTCCACAGGAAATGATCAATCCCATCGATTCCCCCCTTCCCTCTTCATGTTAAAAACAGCCCAGCCTGGGGGGACATCGCCCTCCCCTTGGCGCAAAGCAGGCCCACGTGACCGATTTAAAAATAAAAATCAAGCTGGAAACAATAACACCCCAGAGGCTTCCTAAGCATATTCTGTCTTGTGTCTTTTCCGATTTTGCAAAAAGCAGCCGACGGATTCTGAGTCTGCCTTCCGGTGGGATGGGGTGGGAAGCCATCAAAAAATCCTGCAAAACCCTCAATTGTGGCAGCAGCTCCCTCGCTTTGCCCAATTCATCTGCTGGATGGGATGGGGGTCTACCCTAATTTAGCCCCATTCGTCTTCCTGGGTTGGACTTCCTTAAAGCCCCCCACCCCCACCCCCATTGAAAAGCTGCTACTGGCAAGGCTGCAGATTCTTCCATTATTAATATGATTACCTTTTTATGCAATCCAACGCCTTTTTTTTCCCCCTTGGCTTTTGACGGGCTCAGCTTCACAAGGAAAAAAAATGCTAAGTGGCTTTAAGGGTTAATGTTATTTTATACACACACACACACACACACACACACCACACACCACACACCACACACCACACACACACAAAAACCCCTGCAAACACAAAATAGACAGAGGTGGGGGACGGGGCAGCTATTCAGAAGATATTCAGAAAGACTTGAACTGCGTACTAGGATAGGAAGGCTTTCAAATTTTATTATTCTCTGAAGGACAATCGAAAAACATGAGAAATAATCAAGGCATTTTACAATGTGAATCACCGGTGTCCAATATTTCTTGCCCTTGAAGAGCGTTCGAAGAGTTCAGTTAGTCCAGAATGCAGCTGCGCGAGCGATTGTGGGTGCACCTAGGTACACCCACGTTACACCTATCCTCCGCGAGCCCATTGGTCTCCGGACACGCTTCAAGGTGCTAGTCGTTACTTTTAAAGCCCTGCATGGCATCGGACCTGGTTACCTGAGAGACCGCCTCCTGCCAATTACCTCCCAAGGACCGATTCAATCGCACAGACTAGGCCTTCTCCGGATTCCATCTGCCAGCCAATGCGGGCTGGCGACTCCCCGGGGAGAGCCTTCTCTGTTGCAGCTCCGGCCCTCTGGAACGACCTCCCCATTGAGATCCGGACCCTTACTACCCTCCCGGCCTTCCGTAAAGCTACTAAGTCCTGGCTGTTCCGGCAGGCCTGGGGCTGTTGAAGTATCCAGCCCCACTTTAATTGTGGATGTTGTTGTATTTTAAATTTTGTATTGTCTTATTTATCCCCCTTCCCCTTTTTATTGTAAGCCACCCGGAGTCCTTCGGGAGTGGGCGGCATACAAAACTAATAAACTAAACTAAACTAAACTTCTGTTGTGGCCCGCCAGCAGCCAGCAGAGCTGGTAGTAGATTCGGACAGCGAGGAGGTTGGGGAGGAACATGGGCCAGTGCTGGAGGCTCGGATGAAGGCTCTGTGTCAGAGGCAGAGAGAAGGCCAAGGCCATCTGGCAGTTATCAGCTGCCTTTGGAGCTAAGCAGCAGTCAGGCAGAGGAACAGCAGGAGCCTGTTCCCAGTGTGCGCATGCGCAGAGCTGCCAGAAGAAAAGAACAGCTCAGAAATCAGGATCAACTTGGGAGTAAAGCCACAAATGGACAGTGAATGGCCCCTCCCATAGGAAATAAAAGAGGAGTGAAAGGGGAGTGGGCTTTTACAAGAAACAATTTGTTCGTTCGTTCATTCATTTCAGGAGTGTGGAGATCTGTCCCTGAATCTCAGAGACCCTGTGCCCAGTCGTTCCTTGCACAGCACTACATTTGGGAAAATATTGACATGGCAGCTTTCCAAGCTAGATAAGGTCTGTGGTCATAAATGCACCTTTGAAAGACTGTTTGCCAGGCCTTGGCTGAAGGCGAAGGAGAGGAATTCACGTACGTTCAATAAAAGGGGTTTTTGTTGGGACCAGGAATTTGCTTCGTGCTTTTTGGGGAAGCCTAAGTCAGAGCAGCTTCAGTCTTCCAAGCTTTCGGAGTCGTGCTGGAATCTATCCCCAGGGATCTTCTCTTTAGCAGAATGTACTAAAAGTTAACATTTCCCGAGGACTGGCTCCAGTGCCTCTCCGAAAGCTTGGAAGATTAAACTTCTGGTTCTGGTGACCGACCCAGATTGCAAATTTTTAATGCTTGGGAAACACTTGAGTTTTGTCAGAAGCACCGAAAGACGATTCACGTTGGTGATTTGCTTAACAACCCTGGTTATAAAATCAGACAAAACTCACTTAACGGCCGCTTCGTTTAGCCACAGGCATTCTGATCGGCCGTCTCTTATGCCGTCACTAAAGAAAGGACCACAGACAGTCAGTCACCGCAAACATGTCAAGAACTCAGGAAGTTTTGGAGCACTGCCTGTTATCTCCCCGGATTTCAAACCCGAACATTTAACATTCTTTCCCTCCCGCCTAGTCTTTGTGTATTGTTCTTTGTGTCTCGCCTCCACCTTGACCAAATCCTGGAGAATTTGCCCCAATTGCAAATTCCACCTACTTGTTATTTGTCATTTATTTCGGCATTTGACCTCAGTGGGTTAAAAGAAAAAAGAAAAAAAAAAGAATAGAATAGAATAACCGAGTTGGAAGGGACCTTGGAGGTCTCCTAGTCCAACCCCCTGCCTAGGCAGGAAATCCTATACCATTTCAGACAAAGCGCTATCCAACATCTTCTTAAAAACATCCAGTGTTGGAGCATTCACAACTTCTGGAGGCAAGTTGTTCCACTGATTAATTATCCTCACTGTCAGAGAATTTCTCTTTAGTTCTAAGTTTCGAGTTCGAGTTCGAGTTTAATAAATTTATATGCCGCTCAACCCCGAAGGACTCCGGGCGGCTTACATAAAAACAATAAAAGGAATACTAAAAAGTTTAAAAAGTAGAAGACAAGACAAGTTAAAAGAGAAGTTAAAAGTTGCTTTTCTCCTTGATTAGTTTCCACCCATTTTGCTTCTTGTTCTACCCTCAGGTGCCTTGGAGAATAGCTTGACTCCCTCTTCTTTGGGGCAGCCCCTGAGATATTGGAACCCTGCTATCCTGTCTCCCCTAGTCCTTCTTTTCATTAAACTAGCCATACCCAATTCCTTCAACCGTTCTTCATATATCTAAGCCTCCAGTCCCCTAATCCTCTTTGTTGCTCTTCTCTGCACTCTTTCTAGAGTCCAAATATTTTTTTTACATCGTGGCAACCAAAACTGGACGTCGTATCCCAAGTGTGGCCTCACCAAGGCCTTATAAAGTGGCATTAACCCTTCACGTGATCTAGCTTTTGGTCAGCTTTGCCTTCAATACTTTCAAGTATTGGCTATGCATAGCTTTGTTTTTCCAATTTTCAGCTTGCTTCTCAATTACTTCTTTCTTATATTCAGCTTTTGACATAGTTGTCTTTAAAAGGCCTCCTTTATTTACTTCCTTAATCATTGGTTCTTCACTTTTCTGGATGTAATAATTCAAGCTGTGTTTTTCTTCTTCCACAGTCTGTTTTACTCGTAGGAGTCCTCGACCACCCTCTGCTCTTGGTAGATATAATCGGTCAACATCACTTTTAGGGTGCAAAGCATGATTCATTGTCATAAGCTTCCTTGTTTTTCTGTCCAAATTGTCCAACTCCAACTGGGTCCAGTCAATTATTCATGCAGAGTATCGAATCACAGATATAGACCAGGTATTTATGGCTTTTATGATGTTTCCTCTATTCAATTTGGACTTTAATATCTTGCGAATTTGTCGAATGTACTCGGCTGAAGTTAATTCCTTGACTCTATTATGCATTAAGTCAGAGGCCTCTAAAATCCCCAAATACTTGTAGCCTTCTTCTGGTTTTACTGCCTTTATCATTTCTTCATTCTCAAGTTCTATTCCATCATCTTCTATGACCTTGCCTGCTTTGGTTACCATTGTTGCACATTTGTCAATTCCAAACTGCATACCAATGTCTTGGCTAAATTCTTTTGTGCTTTCAATTAATAAATTCAGTTCAGCTTTTGTTTTACCAAACAGCTTTAAATCATCCATGTACACAAAGTGCGAAATTTTCAGTCCTTTCTTTGCAAGTTCGTATCCACAGTTCATCTTCTTCAAAATGATTGTCAGTGGTAACATTGAGAGTATAAAAAATAGGGGCGAAAGGGAATTGCCCTGGAAAATGCCTCGTTTAATTTCAACTTCACCCAGTTCTTCCTCATTAGCTATAAGCTTCATTTTCCAGAGGTTCATTGAAGTTTCCGTGCATTTTTGTATGTTGCTGCTGATGCCAAAGATTTTCAGGCATTTTTTGATCCAGCTATGGGGAACTGAATCAAAATTGTTATTATTATTCGCAACAACAGAATTGTATCACAGCGGCCAGTTGTTTTGCCGGATTTGGCATTGATTACTAGTCGGGCCCCACCCAGGGGCCTAGGACGTTGTAATGAATTTTCGTAATATGCGTGCAAATCCAAGCAGTGCGGCTTTTTGCATTTGACTGATGGTGATTTTGTCAATTTTTAACTGTTTTAAATGTAATTCCAGTGCTTTTGGAATAGCACCCAGTGTGCCAATTACCACTGGAATTACCACTGCTGGTTTGTGCCATAATCGTTGAATTTCGATTTTTAAGTCTTGGTATTTCGCCATATTTTCATATTCCTTCTCATTGACCCTGCTATCACCTGATATTGCAATGTCTATGATTGTAACCTTATTTTTCTCAACCAGTGTGATGTCTGGTGTATTATGCACCAGTATTTTGTCTGTTTGTATACGAAAATCCCACAAGATCTTGACCATCTGATTTTCGGTGACTTTTTCAGGCTGATGTTCCCACCAGTTTATTGCTGTTTTAATATTATAATTTTTGCACAAATTCCAATGGATCATTTGTGCTACTGAATTGTGCCGCAATTTATAATCAGTCTGCACAATTTTTTTACAGCAGCTGAGTATGTGATCAACAGTTTCATCAGCTTCTTTGCAAAGTCTGCATTTGGCATCATCAGAGGATTATTATTATTATTGTTGTTGTTGTTATTAAAACATGAATGGTTGATATGGGTTGCTGCCAGCGTCCTAGGTATCAACCAAGTATCATTGTTAGTGTTGTTATTATTATTGCCATCTCTCCAGCGAAGCGGCTCCATCCATCCAACCATCCATCCATCCATCCATCCACTCTCTTTTCCTCCCCCCCCCCGCTTCCCTGGTGCAGATGGTACGCCCCTCGTCCCCCCTCCCGGCGCTCCCCATTGGTCCCTCCCTCCCTCGCCTAGCAACGGGTGCGGGAGGAGAGGCGAGCGCCTAGCGCCGCCATCTTAGTTCGTCGCCGGCGGCGGGGGAGGAGGAGGAGGAGGCCGCCGGAGCGAAGGGGGTCGCCCGCCCGTCTGCCTTGCTCTCCCGCTCGCTCGTTTTTGTCCCGCTACCCCGGCGTGAGCGGTCGGCCCGGGGGCGCCGTCGGGCCCCCTTGGAGGCGCCGAAGATGCGGCTGCTGGCCCCGGCCTGCCTCCTGGCGGCGCTGCTCTGCGGCGGCCTCCGCGGTGCCCGAGGTGAGGCGAAGGGTGGGGTGGGGTGGGGTGGGGGTGGGCGGCCTGAGGCCTCCTCTGACGGGGTCTTGGAGGGAGGGGGCGGCTGTCACGAGACGCGGCCTCGCCCGACTATGGGGGAGGGTTCTCCCCGCACCCCTCAGGGGGAGGGGGAGGGTAGAGGGGAGGGGGCTGCAAGGCAAACACGGCGGGTGGGGGGGGGAGTGGTGTATAAGCGCCTAGAGGGGGAGGGGGCTGTAGGGAGAACGCCCAGGTGCGGGATGTGGGGGGAGATGGGTGGACAGGTGCAGAGGTGGAGGGGGGGGGAAAGAGGGTCGGTCTGCAGGTCGTCAGGTTGGGTCTGTTTCTCTCCCTGCACAGACAGGGTGGGTGGTCCATCTGAGAGAGAGGGGGGTTGGGGTGGGGGGGTGCAGGGCTGCTGTAAGCGCAGGGTTGCGCCCTCCCCTCCACCCCTAAGGAGATGCACCCAAGGGTGGGGGTGGGAGTTGCGGGTGAGGGGAGGGGGAGAGAGAGAGAAAAGTGGCCTGGATGGAAGGAATGAGTGGAATAGATAGATAGAATGGATGGGTGGGTGGGAGGGATGAATGGAAGGAATGGATGGAATGGATGGGATGGAATAGATAGATGGGTGGGTGGAATGATTGGAATAGATGGATGGAATGGGTGGAAGAAAGGAATAGATGGATATAATGGTTGGATGAATGGAATGGATAGATGGGATGGATGGATGGAATGGATGGATGGATGGATAGAATGGATGGGATGGATAGATAGATAGATAAAATGAATAGATGGATGTAAGGAAGGAATGGGTGGAATGATTGGAATAGAGGGATGGAATGGGTGGAAGGAAGGAAGGAAGGAATAGATGGATAGAATGGATGGAAGGAATGTGTGGGATGGATGGAAGATGGATGAGATAGATAGATAGATAGATAGATAGATAGATAGATAGATAGATAGATAGATAGATAGATAGATGATAGATGGAATGAATAGATGGATGGAAGGAAGGAATGGGCGAAATGATTGGAATAGAGGGATGGAATGGGTGGAAGGAAGGAAGGAACAGATGGATAGAATGGATGGGAGGAATGTGTGGGATGGAATGGGTGGGTGGAAGGAAGGAATAGATGGATAGAATGGATGGGTGGGTGGGATGGAAGAAATGTGTGGAATGAATAGATGGATGAGTGGAAGGAATAGATGGATAGAATGGGTTGGTGGGAGGGAAGGAAGAGCAATAGGTGGAGGGAAGGAATGTGTGGAATAGATGGATGGAATGGGTGGGTGGATGGATGGATGGATGGATGGGATGGATGGAAGGAATGTGTAGAATGGTTGGATGGTGGGATGGAATAGATAGATGAATGGGTGGATGGATGAATGGATGGGATGGAATAGATGGATGGAATGGGTGTGTGGATGGCTGGATGGGAGAAATGGGTGGAATGGATAGATGAATGGAAGGAAGGAATAGATGGAGAGACTGGATGGATGGATGGAAGGAAAGGGGTGAATGGAAAGAATGGGTGGAATGGGTAGATGGATGGATGGGTGGCTGGGTGGGTAGGCTGGGTTCTGTCTACATAGGATTGCAATCTGAAAGATGAACCAATTTTGTTGTATATATAGAGGGAGATAAAGAGAAAAGTGGGGTGGATGGGTGGATGGAATGAGTGGGTAGAGCTCTCTGAACAGGATTGAAATCTGAAAGAAGCACCAAAGTGTGCAGTATTTACATAGCGAGTATTTACATGAAGAGAAAAGTGGGATGGATGTATGGATGGGATAGATATGATGGAAGGATAGGTGGACAGTGTTTTCTCTGCACGGGATTGCAATCTGAAGGAATAACTGCAAGATAGTTATATCCATAGGGTTGCCATCTGAGGAATTTCACCCAAATGTGTGATATTTACATGGATGGATGGATAGGGTGAGGAAGAGAGAGAGAAGTCTCCAGGTTGTGTTCTCTACACAGAATTGCCCTTCTAGGAGAAGAGGTGTCTTTTATCTGCACCATCAGAGAGAGAACACTCAGTGTTTTGTTACATATGCACAGTGTGGGAGAGAAGACCAAGGAGGACAAGTGTTGTGTTGCCTGTGCAAAATCCGACACACGGTGTTGTTACCCTCAGGGGATTGCAGTCCGAGACAGGTTTGTGATATATATACCTAGAGATGGATAAAGAGACAGGATTACTGTGCGAAAGAAAAGACACAATGTTGTGTTCTCTTTGCATAGTCTAAGAGAGCAGGTGCAATGTAGTACTCTGTGGGTACTGTCCAAGAGAGGTCAGTTGTTGTGTTACCTATGCACAATCTGAAAGAGATGTCATGGGGTTTGTTAGAGAGAGAGAGAGAGAGAAAGAGGGAGAGAGAGAGAAGAGGGTTGCTATGAGGGAGAAGGGTCACAGCATTGTGTTACACATGCATGCAATAGGCATCAGAGGAGGGGCAAGGTTGTGTTACCCATCCATAGGATTGCAATTCAAAAGAGAAGCCAGGAGCCTGTGCGACAGATTTCACAAACATTGCCATCCAAGGGAGAGTCACCATTTTGCATTTTGTTGATGTGTGCAGCCTAGCCGTCACAGAGGCAGTGTTGCGTGTGTATTACGTCTGTACACACGCGCACAGCATTGGAATTGGATTAGACAGGAGCATCCACACCGAAGAGGCACATAATGTTTCGGTATATCTCCACACGCAAGGAAGGGGAAGATTGAAAAGCTGCTTTTAATAGTTCCGTGCAGCTTACGGAGATTATAAGATTTCACGCTAAAACAACAGAAGACGCAACCGACACAGCTTTAAAGGGTGCTGGTTAAAGAATTGTCCTCTGCAGCAAGATCAGGCATGATATTCTAGTGGTTAGTCATATGTACACTCTGCATGCCACAGAATATTTTAATACGCATCCTAATGTAACTGTTAGTGCACTATAAATGCAGCGGCACATTAATGCACGATTCAATAACTTCTGAAGGCATTTCATGCGGACAGTCAGCAAAAAGGAGATTTTTTAAAAATGCACAGCTCAACTTTTGCCTTCCTCCTCTTCACAGTGATTTTTTTTAATAAAAAAAATATAATATAGCCTTGTGTTTGGGTTGTACTTACTTGGGACTAAGCCCCATTGAATTCAGGGGTAATTGCGTGCATAATACTCTGTGGCGAGATCCTTTCTCCTTCTTCCTCATTACCTGCTAATCACACCTGGGGGCATTTAATGTCTTCATGACTTCCCCTTCTCTCTTTTCCAGTCCATAACCCCAACGCAAGGACAGAGTCCTTTGTGTAGTTTGCATCCCCCCTCCCCACTTTGCACTGTGTGATTCGTGGCAGAGAGGACGCATCGGTAGGTAACACCGTATGTGTCGTCTGTGAAATGTAGGACACACTCTGAGATTTAGGAATCTTTCATTCCCCTTTACACACACACACGCACACGCACACACACACACACACCACAGCCTTTTAAACACTATCAACACTATCCTCCCCAATAATTTTACCCAGAGCAACCACCATTTTCTGTCTCTTACAAGAAGGCTCATTCTGGTTCTATGATTTGTGGGGTATAATTTTTTGGGTGGTGGTAGTGGGAGGAAGAACCTGCAGCAGACATACTAAGGCAAACTTTGGTTTTTTAAAAAAAATTAAGCACTCCTCCCTCCTCATCTTCTTTCCTCATCACTTATTTAGGTTGAAAGGAAAGCTGTTTGTTGTCATCCTGTTTGAGCTATGGAAGCTCAAGGTTGTTATTAGTGGTAAGGAAAGGTAAACTTCTAAGTGTGATGAATCTGCTTCTCAGGGCAATAGTGATATAATGCCTGTGTTTAGGTCTCTTTCTTTTTCCCTTTCCCTTTCTCTTTCTCTCTGCTTCTCTCCCTTTCTCTCTCTCTATCTCCCTTTGTTTCTCTCGCTCTCTTTTTCTCTTTCTCTTTTTTCTCTCGCTCTTTTGCTTTTTCTCCTCTCTTTTTTCTTTCTCTTTTTCTTTTTCTCTTTTTTCCTTCTGTTTTTCTCTCTTTCTGTGTCTCTGTATCTCCCTTTCTCTCTCTATCTCCCTTTCTTTCTCTCGCTCTCTTTCTTTTTTCTTTTCTCTCACTCTTTTGCTTTTTCTTCTCTTTCTATTCTTTTCTCTCTCTCTCTTTTCTCTCTTTTCCTTCTGTTTTTCTCTCTTTATGTGTCTCAATCTCCCTTTCTCTCTTATCTTTCTCTTTCTTTCTTTCTCTCTCTCTCTCTCTCCCTCTCTCTCTCTCACACACACACATACACACATACAGACACACTCACAGAGCGGCAGGGTTTGTCCGTTTGCTGGGGGAATGGTTTTTCTGATTGCCAACCAGGCAGGGACATCAAATCCTGGGAACTGGACCTGTGCAAATGTTCTTTTTCTTCTAGAAAACCCCTTTGTGGAGAGGCATTTCTCGGCCTTGAGGGTAGGGAAGGTTACGCATTGCAGAAACACCTCAGGGTTGTTATTTTCTATTAGACGTGGAAACCGAAAACAAGGGCCACGTGAGTCGGCTTAAATGCTGTATTAGTGTCTCGGTTTCAAAAGGACAAATTCACTCGCCGATTGATTTTTTCCAGCTGGCACAAGGCAAGCGCAGCAGAAGACTGAAATTTTGCTTCACAGTTGTGGGACCCAGCCTTCTCTCCCCCCCCCCCCCCGGCGTACCTGGGAAGGTATCAATTTCCTGCTTCATTTTCTTCAGTTTCCTTGCAGAGTTCCAGAGAGTTAGCACGGGATAATGAGAGCCAAAATAAACCCATTGGCGCTTTGAAAAGTAAGATAAGTAAGATAGATAAAAGAGTTTTCACCTCGGAATAATCTTCCCCGACAATTCCTGTGCCTTCCAGGCAACTGCAAGGCTTGTTATCTTAAAACTGTTTGTATTTTAACAGAGAAAACAGTAGTGTTGTATTGTTTCCCCTTGCCAAAACATATTTGAAGTCTCCCCCTCCACCCCCCTCCCTTTTTTTTTTTTGAAACTTGTCCTTTTGAAGGTTATGAATGCAATAAAGACAGAAGCTAAATTCTGGAAGAATACTTGCGCCTTAGTGTGAGATATGGAGAGGACAAAAATTGCTGAGGCAAACTTTGAATGACTGAGCAGCGTCATAATACCGGAACAGCCTTTTCTAGTGCTCCAGGAATAGCTCTTGATTTATGAAGAAGAAATAACTGGGCCAGAAAATCACCCAGAATCAGCTGCTATCATTTTCTACCTGCAACCATGGAAGGAATCCTAAATGCCAAAAGGGAAGTTAGGTGAGGCCTCTCAGCACTTTTATCCAGCTTGAATTACGGCCTAATGTAAGCATGAGTGCAGAAGGCAGGTTAATAAAGATTTTTTTTTAAAAAAAAAACCTGCTTAGCAGTTTTTGCAAATAAATCTGGGAATATAGACTGGCCTTCAGCCCATAAGTACAATAATGATTTGCAGTCTCCAGACACAACTCTGTTCATGGGGGGGAAAAATAGATGCAAGATATGAACAGTGATTTAATCACATCCTCCATCTTCCGCCTATCCACCATTTAGTGGCACTTGAATAATTCACATCCTCCTGCAGATTAGTCTTCTGGATCAATACATTGATTTTTAGGAGCAGCTCTGGTCCTCGGAAAACGTTCCCTTTGGGACTTTATTTTTATTTTTTACGAACTTTAGGCAGGATGATGATCCCCGAGATACTCAGCTCTTTGTTTACAAATATTTTTCTTCAGGACAGCTACGCTGCAGTGAATTGCTGATTTAAAACTGGAAGCCGGGGAGAGGAGATTATATGTTTTAATCTTTGGGATTAACTGGAGGGGATCATCGCGTAGCCTCTCTAGCTTTAACAGAGTTGGGTTTGCTTGTTTGAAAAGAAGGACCAGGGGTGACATGATAGCAGCATTCCAGTATTTGAGGGGCTGCAACAAAGAAGGGAGTGGGAGTCAACCAGAAGGCAATATGAGGAATAATGGATGGAAATTAATGGAGGAGAGAACTAAGAAGAACCAATCCTGATCGTGAGAACAATTAATTAACCAGGGGAACAGCTTCCCTCCAGAAGTTGTGGATGCTCCATCACTGGAGGTCTTTAAGAAGAGATTGGGCAGCCACTTGTCTCAAATTGTATAGGATCTTCTGCTTGAGCAGAGGGTTGGACTAGAAGACCTCCAAGGTCCCTTCCAGTTCTACTCTGATTGATTGATAGATGGATTGTTTGCCGGTGTTGTGAATCGATTTCACCTTCGTTCCAAATGGCCTAGGATGATGGGTCTTAAATTTCCACCCAGGGGTGGTTGTTTCCTTGCATTGACATTGACTCTCTATTGATTAGCCCTTGGGCCATATCCAAGTGCGAAGTTCCAGAAACAAATTATTACTACAATTTGATAAAAGAAATATAAAAAATGGAATTGGAATAAAATGCGGTTTAAAATGGAATTGGAATCAAATACGATTTAAAATGGAATTGGAATATAAAATGCAGTCTAAAATGGAATTGGAATAAAATACGGTTTAAAATGGAATTGGAATAAAATACGGTTTAAAATGGAATTGGAATTGGAATATAAAATGCAGTCTAAAATGGAATTGGAATAAAATACGGTTTAAAATGGAATTGGGATAGGATACAATAATTTAAGATACAGATAAAATATGATAAACGTATATTTCGGTGACACCCTTGCAATCTACCCTAATCAGTCCGACGTACGTAGATCTCAACCGAACCATCTTGTTTAAGGACTGTCCTGTGTTAAATGCTATTTTAAAAGACCACCTTGCCTCCAGGAAGCCCATACAGATGATTGCCTGGAACGTAGCTGGCTGGAAAGAGATGGTTGATACTGGATTAATGAGCTTTCTCCCTAGATTTGACGTAATACAAGAAACCTGGTTAACCAGAGTGGATGAACCACCACAACCACCGCCAGGCTTGTTCCCTTTTCAATAGGTGCCCCGTCTCGTGGATTGCTCGCTTCGTAGCAAATGAGGCTTCTTCCCCTCTTTTCGCTTCTGCATTTATTTTTATTTTTGCAGCCTGGGGTTCTCAACCCAGCAGGATCGCCGCTGGAGAACACTTTTGTTTTGGCCGTGAGAAACTTGCTTGAAAAGGCTCTTTGGCAAGAGGAGGGACCTTGAGCGTTCTCCTCCTTAAATGTCCACACTGCCATTGCAGTTAGGGTGGATGCTTAACGCTGTTCCCCCTGAGGCGTTCCTTTGATGTGGCTTTGCAAAACAAGAAAGGAAAAGAAAATAACCTTACATCTGTCCAAGACAGGGATTTGCAGCACAAGGGGAAAACAGAAGGAAAGATTTCTGAACTCTTCATCGTTTTGGGGTCACTTGGAATAGCATTTTTTTTACTTTGTCGTAAGAGACTAAGGCAGGGATGGTCAACCTTTTTGTCACATGCCAAAAGCAATGCAAGACCCCTTCTGCGTGCCTTGACACCAGCACCCCCGGCATGCATGCATGACCCCCCCCCCATGCTGCCCCTACCTCATTTTTGGCTTCCAGGTTGGTGCAGGAGGCTTTCCAAGCCTCCGTGTTCCCGCCCCCTGTGCCCCATTTGGGCCTGGAACAGTGGTGGGTTCCAGGCGGTAACGGCAGTACTGGTAGTCGCAGGGAGCAGCGGCCACCGTACCAGTACAGTGGCTGGTTTGCCCCCCCCCCGCCCGCGTTCCATAGCTGTTTATAACGCGACAGGCCAATTGCGCACAGCGTGCTGCGGCACTTGCGCGACCTAAACCAAGCATCTGGATGTCGCAGGGCGGTGGCATGCACATGTGTGCGCGGCGCGCATGCCTGGCTAGGACTCCTGGCAACGTACTGGTTGCAACAAGATCTGGAACCCACCACTGGCCTGGAAGGCCTCCAGCACCAACCTGGAAGCCAAAATTGGGGCATGGGGGTGCCACACAAGCCCCCAAAATGCAATGTGAGCGCCCCCCCGCACATGCTCCCTGGCTCCCTGCGCATGCGTGTCTCCCGCATAGGCCCCACCCCCTGCGAGTGCAGGGTAGAGACTTGAAGACCAGCTGGCTGGCGGGAGGCACACACGCATGCACGGTGGAGCTGGGCTGGGGTTCCCGCAGAGACATTCGCCACCACCAGACCAAGGGAACAAGCCTTCCTAGGCTCAGAGGGCGTCCCTATTTTTGTGATGACATTCATTCACCTGGGTCTCGATTTACAGGTAGTCGTCCTTGAGTTACGACCACAATTGAGCCCAACATTTATGTTGCTAAGCGAAACATTGGTTAAGTGCTCCCGTTTTACCGCTTTTCTTGCCACAGTCGTTAAGCGACTCATTGCAGTTGTTAAGTTAGTCACCCAGCCGTTAAGTGAATCTGGCTTTCCCCATTGACTTTGCTGGTCAGAAGGTCGCAAAAGGGGATCATGCGACACCCACCCACCCCCGGACACCCTAACCGTCATAACTATGAGCCAGTTGCCAAGCATCTGACGTTTGATCACATGACCGCAGGGAGGCTGCAACGGTCATAAAATGTGAAGAAGTCACAGTCGCCTTTTTTCCAGCACCGTTGTAACTTTGAACGGTCACTAAATGAACCGCCTGTATAACTTATGTGTTGAGCTTTCTTCCCTCCCCCCCTTTAAAATCTCTTGTGCTTTAGGAAAGATGATTTCCTTGATATATTCCTCTCTGATGCCTGAGAAATACGCCTGAAATAAAATACTTTTAAATAGGGGTTGGTTGCTTTTTTCACTAAATTTCAACAGTCAAGGGAATGCGGAACTGAATGATAAACAGTAATTAATAGTAGGTGTTTATTGCTCACCAGTGGATAGGATAGGGTAGGGTAGGATAGAATAGAATAAAAGTTGGAAGGGATGTTGAGGTCTTCTAGTCCAACCTCCTGCTTAGGCAGGAAACCCTATACCAGGGCTGTCAAACTCCTGGCCCATAGGCTGGATGAGAAGGGGGGCGGGGAAAGTCCCGATACGTCATGTGATGCCACCGTGACAACATGAGTTTGACACCCCTGCCTTATACCGTTTCAGACAAGTCCTATGATGCAGCACCCACAACTTGTGGAGGCAACTTCTGGTCCACTGATTAATTGCTCTCGCTGTCAGGAAATTCCTCCTTGGTTCTAAGTTGCTTCTCTCCTTGATTAGTTTCCACCCATTGCTTCTTCTCCTGCCTTCAGGTGCTTTGGAAAATAGCTTGACTCCCTCTTCTTTTGGGGCAGCCCCTGAGATACCATGTCTCCCCTAGTCCTCCTTCTCATTAAACTAGACATCCCCAGTTCCCGCAACCGTTCTTTGTGTGTTTTTAGCCTCCAATTGTCTTTGTTGGACTCTTCCCTGCACATCTTTTTTGCATTGTAATACTGGATGCAGTATTCCAAGTGTGGCTGTCAGCGTTCCAAGTATCATGCAGAATTAAATCAGAGTCTAAGGCAGAGCGATCCTTAAAGTTCCAATTTAATAAGACAGACATGTTGGCATCGTGCTATGGAATCCCAATGCTGGAAATGACATCAGAATCCCACCCAGTTAAAAGTTCATGATCTTGTCCCCACACCCACAATCCATCACACGGTCCAATCTTCTTCCACGTTGGCATCCACACCAGCTGGTACGGAGACAAAAGATGGCCTTGAGCTTCTAGAAAAGAATGATAACAATACATTCCACAATCTCACTCCTGTCTATTCCCCCTCCCATCAACTATACTAATGAAACAGCATAATGAAATAAGAGAAAGTGTGGCAGGCCAAAATTCTAAAAGGAATATAAATGCAGGCCTGACAGTGGCCTTACACAAGGCCCTATAAAGTGGTAGTAACTGTGGTATTATATTTAACAGATGAAGTTCAGCATTTTAGCTGTTCTTCATTCCAGGATTTTTCTTTTTATTTCGGGTTGCTGTAAATTAGAGATTATAAACAGCAGCAATAACCAGGAAGTAGATTCTGAGCCACTTATAAGGATTCCGGGATCCTGAACTTAAATCAACAAGTATTTTCTTACTAGGATTGTCTTGTGTGTCTGTGGCTTCAGTTTGTTTTTGTCCCCCCCCCCCCCCCAAAAAAAAACACCTAACCTCCTTTCTATCCTTTCTCACGATCCCTGAAACCTAGTTAATGGAGTATCCTTCTGCCCTGTGCTAAGATTTTGGAACACCATGACAAAGAAAGGTGCTAGAGCAGTGATGGTGAATCTTTCCGACACAGAGTGCTGAAAAGGTTGTGCAGAAATGTCACGTGTTTGTCTGGAGAAGCCGAATCTCCAGGTTCTAGTGCGCATGCACACCACACCCAACGATAGCTGGCCAACATGCATGTGCAAGCCAGTTTTCAGCACTGCTGCGCGCGCTAAGGGATTGCGCTTCAGAAAAGTTTAACGTCTGAAATGAGTAAATTGACATTTGAAATTAGAGAACAAGAAGATGAGCAATTCTATAAGATTTGGGACTTGTTTTATCAGTGGCTAGATTAAAAAAAAACTGGAAATGAAAAATGTTTTATTCATGTTTCAATTGAAGGAGATAATACAAAGACATTTTGTTGTTAAATAGATTAATAATGAAAGACTGGTATATATATGAATTGAATAATTTAGAATATTTTGTTCTAAAATGAAGGATAAGGATAATAATGAACCTATGTATATTTGATAGATAATTGGTGATATTATGCATAATTGTAGGTAGTGGTGTATATCATAAAGATATTTTGTTAAACAGTTTAAAAAGGAAGTAATGAAAGATTGGTATATGTATTAAGTGAATATTTAGAACATATTGTTTAAAAACAAAGGAATAACATTTGTGCTTGAATGTATGATGCACAAGGGCAACAATGAACATAAGCATACTTGATGGATGATTGGCGAGACTGCATAATCGAAAGTAGTGATGTATAAACATAAATAGTTAGAAAATTCTTTCACGCTGTAAAATAGCTAGAATGAGATAGGTGATTATATAAAGGCATATTGTTATTAGATAGATAATTAAGAATGCAAGGGAATTAGGTTTGCTTAAAAGGAAGGAATATTAATTGTAACTGAATACATGATGTTCAATGAAAGTGAGGTGTACTTAGTTATATTTGATGGAAATTTAGTGATCGTATATGTAATTGAAAATATGGATGCACAAACGCTTGTAACCAGTGGATGAGAGTTTTATATGTTATGTGTTGGTCTTTTATGTCTAAAAATAAAATTAAAAATTAAAAAAAGAAAAGATGAACGTCCGGGTTCTGGCCCGCATGCATACCCGACAATCAGCTATCCGGTGCGCATGCGCACACCGGTTTTTGGCATTGCTGCGCATGCAAAGGACAGCTGATTGCCGTGCATGCATGAGCGGCAGAAACCCGGAAGACAAACAGGCAAGGCCACGTGTGCCAGGCGTCCTGGCTTTGTGTGCCACTTTGGGCACCCGTGAGTTTTGCCCCATTTCACGACCGTTCCTGCCGCCGTTATTTAAATGAATTGCTGCAGTGTTGTGAAGTTAGTCGCATGGTTGGTCAGTGCTTTCCCTTTGGCTTTGCTTTGTCAGAAGGTCACAAAAGGGGGGAATCCCATGACCCCGGGACACGGCGACCGTCGTAAATACGAGCCAGTTTGCCAAGTCCCTGAATTTTGATCACAAGACCAGGAGGAGGCCGCAAAAGTTGTAACTGTTAAAAAACGGCCATAAGGCACTTCCTTCAGTGCCCGTTGTAACTTTGAATGGTTACTAAATGGACTGTTGTAAACCGAGGACTGACTGTATTGATAAACCAGTCCCTGAGGATCAAATAACATTCTTTTGCCATAAAGCGGTCCTAATGCACTTGAGATCTGAGTGCTATTTTTTTCCTTTTCACCTAATCAATACGGATTCTCTTTCTCTCTCCTGCATTAGCCTTTTTTAGATAAAGCCCTGTGCTATTTCTGTGCTCCAAGAACAGTTTGAAGGTTGCCACCAAAGAGTTGCATTAAATCTTAAATTACAAAACCTATTGGTAGGATAAAAGACATTTTTAAAAAGGGGGAAAAAAGCTCTAATCTTTCCATTTACTCGGGCAGCAGAATCTGCTGACTTTCAGCCGGGACATTAGATTATTCTCCTTTATGAAGAGAACGGGTCTTATTTAATGCAACCTTTTTTGTGCAGTGCTGCGTGCAAACCGAAGTAATTCATCTTTTTTTTTAAAAAAAGTCTTGCGGAATAGTCCCTATCTTGTCTGTGGTCGCTTCTGAGAATCCTAGCTCAGTTTTCAGGATTTAGTAGTCGGTCTCACTTCTTAAAGTTTTGAAGAAGAGGTTGGATTACCATTTGTCTAAAACGGTGTAGGGTATCCTGCTTAAGCAGGGGGTTGGATTAGAAGACCTTTGAAGTCCCTTCCTACTCTGCTATTCTATTCTGTCTTTCCTACAATCTGTTCTATTCTATATTCTATTCTTTCTATCCTACATTCTATTCTTTTCTTTCTATCCTACATTCTGTTCTATTATCTATTCTATTCTTTCTATTCTACATTCTGTTCTATTTTCTATTCTATTCTTTCTATCCTACATTCTATTCTATTCTATTCTTTCTATCCTACATTCTATTCTATTCTGTCTATCCTACAATCTGTTCTACTACCTATTCTATTCTTTCTATCCTACATTCTATTCTATTCTGTCTATCCTACAATCTGTTCTATTATCTATTCTATTCTATTATTTCTATCCTACATTCTATTCTGTCTATCCTACAATCTGTTCTATTCTATATTCTATTCTTTCTATTTTATATTCTTTCTATCCTACATTCTGTTCTATTATCTATTCTATTATCCAATCTATTCTATTCTCTTCAGTGCTTGTCTATTATTTAGGAAACAGGTGCTTGGTCCCCAGCTCTGCATCTCCTTACTTAACCTTGGCTGACTGTAGCTTCTCACAAGGCTCAGCTGGGTTTCCATCCTCCCCCTCCCTTCCTTCTTACATTCCAATCTGGCCCTCCCCTCCCAACAAATGCTAAATGTCAGGCTGTCCGCTCCTGAAGTTTGGATAGGTGAGATGCAGCCATGACCGAAAGCATTTGGGATAGATAGGCCGTTCCACTCATTCACTCACACTTACTAACTGTGTTCCGTTCATTGATTTTACAGTTAACAAGCACAAACCATGGATTGAAACCACCTACCATGGCATTGTTACCGAAAATGACAACACGGTGCTCCTGGACCCTCCCTTAATAGCATTGGATAAAGATTCGCCGCTTCGGTTTGCAGGTAAGGAGTTCCCGCAAAGCTTCCTGCAAGAGAGCCGGTGTCCTTTGATGGCCATCAGGAGCTCGGTTGACAGATGGTGATGCCGCCGACATCATTGTTCCGATAGATCAGTTCCAAATTGGAAAGAAAAGGGGAGGAGGGTCACTAATAGCATCTTCACTTCTGCATCTCCAGGAAATGAGGACCGAGAATTCCTTTTTTTTTTTTAAACCGAGGTTAACAGTGTTTGGGGAGGGAGGCCTTCCTTCGTGGCCAAGGCTCCTTTGACCTAGAGAAGTACCGTGTTTCCCCGAAAATAAGACAGGGTCTTGTTTTCTTTTGACACCTGAAATAAGCAATTGGCCTTATTTTCAGGGGTTTTTTATTTTTGAGGTGCAGGAGGTGGCAAGCATGGTCACCCCCTGACTGCTGCTGCGTCAGTGAGGCGCTGGGCCTGCCACTCTCTTTGCAGCGTCCATTAGCGTGACAGAAGAGGTGCAGTGGCTAGGGTTGTGGAAGCAGCCGTTAGGTAAGGGGCATTTGGGGTGCCTGGGGCATGTCCCCCCTCCCCCCCGTAGCCTCACCTCATGTTGTTTGCGCGGCAAGCAACCAGAGGAAATGGGGACCGGCTGCACACGCGTTTAAATATTTTCAGGGAGGGCTTATTTTGGGGGGAGGGCTTATTTTAGCGCATGCACTCAAAACCCCGATTAGGCTTCTTATCCCAGGAGATCTTATTTTTGTGGAAACAGAGTATACCGCTTCACAGTGCTTTTACAGCCTTCTCTAAGCGGTTTACAGAGTCAGCCTCTCCCCCCCCCCCCATCAATCTGGGCCCTCATTTTACTCACCTTGAAGGTTGGAAGACTGAGTCGAGGTCTTATTTTTGGGGAAAACAGGGTATATGCAGAGTTTTATTCCGTAAAACAGACCACGCTATCCCTATGGAAGAAATGTGAATGATAAAACAGGGCTGGGGGGGGGGGCGTCTGGAGGAATTGAGAGGGGGCTCTGAGAAAGGGGGGGGGAGCAGAATGAAACCCAGAACTCTATCTGAGAAATAATTGGCAGGTTACTTCACTCGGAAGGCAGTTCATATGTGAATATTTGGCCCGTGTGATTTTTGTACAGCGTAATGCGCAAACTGGGGATATGTATTCACTGGTTCGTGTAATCGAGAAAGCCTGGGGGGTGGGGGTGGGGAGGCAGTTGAAACCCATCCCGACTTTTATTTGCAACCGCTCTAAAGAGCTGCCAGCAATCTGCTGTAAAAACCAACTCGAGTCAATAAAGGGGCGATAAAACCTCTCAGCTTCATTTGACATAAGGAGATTACATGCAGGAGGCCATGTGGCGTTCATAACTATTAGCACAAGCTTTAAATTGGAGATTTGTCGGCATCGGCCTCTTGTTAAAGGGAAATCTTTGGCCACCTTCAGTCTGGTTTTCTAATCTGACACAGCCAAAAAGCCAGAGAATCAACCCATTTGTCACCGTGCCCCTTATCGGATTTCCCTTTTGATTGGCCAAGCCAATTCCTGACTTGGCTGCCAACCTCAGATCAAGTTGTCTATCCTGTACCCTCACCCTGCCAACAAAAGTGCGCCGAGTCAAGGCGATGGTTTTCCCGGTTGCAATGGATGGCTGTGAAGGTTGGACCGTAAGGAAGGCTGAGCACCAAAGAATGGAGGCCTTTGAACTCTGGTGCCGGAGAAGACTCCTGCAAGTCCCTTGGACTGCAAGGCCATCCAACTGGTCAGTCCTAGAGGAGATCAACCCTGACTGCTCTTTAGAAGGTCTTAAATCCTGAAGAGGAAACTCAAGTACTTTGGCCACCTAATGAGAAGGAAGAAGGACTCCCTGGAGAAGAGCCCAATGCTGGGAACGATGGAGGGCAAGAGAAGAAGGGGGGATGACAGAGAATGATGGCTGGATGGAGTCACTGAAGCCGTCGGCATGAGCTTCAATGGACTCCAGAGGATGGTAGAGGACAGGAAGGCCTGGAGGAATGTTGTCCATGGGGTCGGAAATGACTTCAAGACTAATGACAACCCTCTCGCCTTTTTTTTACACAGCATGCTGCTTCCCCTCAAGATATTGCACCGGTTAGGGACTGTTAAATTCTCAAGAACAAAGCAGCATTGGATCCTGTGTCAGTGTTAAATGGCCAAGTTCACACCTCCCCTCCAAAAAGAGAAGGGGCCATACACAGCAGAAGAATGCCTGCAGACTGTTCCCCTTGAATGGGGATAAGTTGTTTGGGTAGAGAATCAAAATTAGAGCCAGCTTGGTGTAAAAGTAAAGGCATCAGGCTAGAAACTGGGAGCCTTGAGTTCTACCATGTTTTCCCCAAAATAAGACAGGGTCTTTTGACCCCCGAAATAAGCGCTTGGCCTTATTTTCGGGGAGATCTTATCATTTTTGAGGTGCAGGAGGCCCCTTAGCCTCGGCCCGTGGATCAGCTGATCCAGAGAGGGATGGAAGTTGTGTCTCTGTTTATGGCGCACTCTTGCCAGCCTTAGCATTGCTGGGCCTGCCTCTCTTTTTGCAGCTGCCACTAAGAGAAGGGGCGCAGTAGGTAGGGTTCGTGGTTGCGGCCTCTGCGAGGCCATTCCATGTGGATGGCTGGGGCACATGGGGCATGTTCCCCCCTTCCCCTCCAAGGAAATGGCTGGGACTGGCTGCATTTAGATATTTTCGGGGAGGGCTTATTTTAGCACATGCGCTCAAAAGCCCAATTGGGCTTATTATCCGGGGAGGTCTTATTTTCAGGGAAACAGGGTAGTTCTGCTTTTTAGGCATGAAAGCCAGCTGGGCCAATCGCTAGAAGACTGTGAGTTCTAGTCTCATTTTAGGGATGAAAGTCTTTGGCCAGCCACTCATTCTCAGCCCTAGAAAAGAGGCATTGGGAAACCACTTTTAAAAATTCTTATTAGGAAAACTGCAGGGACTTGCCCAGGTGCCCGGAGTAAAAAAATTGGCTCAAGGGATTTGTAAAGACAGTGGTCATTTTTCATTAGGGGTTAAAGACTTGCTATAGTCTTGAATCGACACCTTTCTAATACCCGTGAAAGCAACTTCAAATGATTTTAGGATTTCTCCCTTCCTCTCGCTCTCTTCCCATCTCCCCCTTTGGATACACAATATTATTCACAGCTTCAAAGAGGTGAAAATGGCTTGAATGTAGGGGAAAAAACTCTTCAGATCGATACTATCTCTGCATTACACAAGGCCTTAAAAATACAAGCATGTTGGGTTTAATATTCCCTCTTGATTTTGGTGTACAAGAACTGACATAAGGGGAAAAATATCCTTTTAGATAGCTTGTGTCCTTTACAGCAGCTGTTTGCAAGTTTAGTTTCCTGTTGATGGTGGATTTCCCATCCAAACAGAGGCTGGCCTTTGGGAAAATGGTGTTTTCCAGAGCCTCGGGACAAGGCATTACTCAAGTTTTCCAACAGATAATATCGGCGCCTTCCCATCTAAGGCTGAGCTCAAAAAAAACCACATTGAGGGATGAAGCTGTTTTGGCAACCCTGCAGCGATCAGAAATGTCTGGAAGGAAGCAAGGATGGACGCTTTCAATCAAATCAAAGTTTTTAATGCTGCTGATTTTCAAAAACTGCTGGGGGGGTCTTGTTTGAAGGTACATCTTGAGACAGCCTTCCGAACCTAAACAGATTCATGCTTGAGGATTTGGCAGGATAGGATATGACTAAGACTCTTCTTCTTCGTTGCACCTTGAGTTCCCTGGGAGAAAATTTACAGAAGACCGATTAGGATATTTAATCTGAGAAAAACAGAACACGCTGTGAGAAAGGCTATTGCTAAACATCCTCTGCCAGAAATTGATTGAGAGACCTGTTTTCAGTCTGCCCAAAACTGAACCAAGAATTCAAAGAGGCTGTTCTCCTTTCAGGACGCAAGAAGATTTAGATAAGGTGTAAGCAGCAGGTCTCTGAAAGGTGGCTCAGTGGCTGAAACGCTGAGCTTGTCGATCGAAAGGTTGGCAGTTCGGTGGTTTGAATCCCTAGCACCATGTAACGGAGTGAGCTCCCATTACTTGTCCCAGCTTCTGCCAATCCAGCAGTTCGAAAGCACGAAAAAATGCAAGTAGAAAAATAGGAACCACCTTTGGTGGGAAAGTAACCGCGCTCCGTGCACTTTCAGCATTGAGTCGGCCACATGATCACGGAGATGTCTTCGGACAGCGCTGGCTCTTCAGCTTTGAAACGGAGAGGAACACTGCCCCTAGAGTTGGGAACGACTACCACATAGGTGTGAGGGAAACCTTTACCCAGCAGGCCTCTGATGTATTGTAAATTGCTTTTGAAACGTTCCCCTTAATTTTAGATTCTCCGGGTTGTTTTGTTTTGTTTTTTAGCTTCCCCTGCAGGGATCAGCAACCTTAAACATTCAAAGAGCCACAAAGGTCCTAACTGGAAGCTCCCCGTTCAATTCTGGAGCCGACCAGAAATCTGGTTCCCTCACCATAGAGTCTCCTCCTAGCGTGGCATCCTTTTTCCTCTACCTGTCCTAACCGAAAGCCCTATCAATTGTGGAGCTGACAGGAAAACCCGCCCCTTGCCTTAGAATTTCCCCTGGTGTGACAGGGAGCCGCAGCAGAGGGATGAAAGAGCCACATGCAGCTCCAGAGCTTCAGGTTGCTAACCCCTGCATTAGCGAAAGAATATTCCGTCCTCAACTATTCATGTCAAGATTAGCTCAAGGGCAGAAGATTTGTGATGGCTTGCAAAGCTCCCCTTTTGATGCCTTCGATATAGCATTGTGTACTGGTAGTCCTTGCCTTACGCCCATTCATTTAGTGACCGTTCCAAAGTTACAACGGCACTGAAAAGAGTGACTTGGGGGGTGATTCTGATGCATTTATGGTTGAATCGCTACATTGGGTGTTTAAAAAAAAATGTTTATTTGTTCAATGAAATGTCTGCGTGTTTGACCTTTTCCTCGTTTCCTCCTCTTTTCAGTCTTTCCTGAAGACTCGGGTTTACCTTTTCTCCCTTTAGAGAGTTTTGAGCTGACCCTCACCAAGGAAGGTGATGAATGGCTCTTTGTGTCCCGTTTTATCAATATTAACCCACTAACTTTTGTTATGAAATGGGGAATTGGCACTTAAACAGAAGATCCTGTCATGCTTTTCAATCCTATGTTACCACCCACTTTTCTCCCCCTCCCTTCCTGCTTCTCCCCCCCCCCACCTTGCCCTTTCCTTGGCGCTCCCCCCCCCCAAGTCCCCACTTAAAAAAAATATCAATATCAAAAATGTTGTGTTTATAATCCCTGGCTAGAAATATCAGTAAATCAGATATCCATTTGGAGTGTCCAGGTGGTGTGTGGTTTGAAAACTCCGGCCTTTCCAAGCCTCTTCTCAACAGCCTCATTTTTCCAAGTATATCGTATTTTTCGGAGTATAAGATGCACCTTCCCCCCCCCCCAAAAAAGAGGGTGAAAATCTGGGTGTATCTGATACACTGAATGCAGCATTTTTGGCCTCCTGAAACCCCGCCCCTTCACGAAAATGGACGTGCAGAGGGTTTCAGAGACATGCAAATGTTCCTGGGGGTTGGGGAGGGCAAAAACGAGCAAAAAAACAGGCCATTTTTTGCTTGTTTTTGCCGCCCCCCCCCCCAGGGCACTCTACAAGCCTCCTAAAGGCTATGCATAGACTTTGGGGGGGGGGCAAAAATGGGCCTTTTTTGCTCGTTGTTGCACCCAGGAGCACTTGGCAGGCCCCTCAAACACTCTGCATGCCCCGTTTTTAACACAAAATGAGGCGTGCAGAGGGTTTGAGAGGTCTGCAGAGTGCAAAAAACGTTTTTTTTAAAAATGTACCTCTTCAAAATCTTGGTGCGTCTTATACTCGGAAAAATACGATATATGATTTCCGCTTGAGTTGAGGAGATGGCGTGCCTGGGTTAAAAAAAACCTGCACTGAACTAGCAGTGCAGTCATCCTGACTGCAGTTAGGAAAGGGAGAACTCCGGGGCCATGTGGCATTTTAAAAATCCTAGCTTTGTCATTCCGCCCCCGCCTTCTCCCTCGCTGGTGAATTCCACCCTCCGGGTTCTCTCCGGAGCGCAGCCTTGCCTCTCTGTTGCTGAGTCGGTCAGCCGCCAAAATCAGCCGAGTGTGGGACAGTGTCCTTGCAGAGAATCTGTCGGCTCAATCCCATTGACTTTGAGCCGCGGAGATGGACGTTTTGATTCAGGATGAGTTAGTTCCTGGATCATCCTTCCCCTGGGACCTGGGGAATACAGGTGGCCCTCGACTTAACAACCACAGTGGAGCCCCAAATTTATGTTGTAAGTGAAATGTTTGTGACGTGAGTTTCTCCCCATTTTACCACTTTCCTTACCACTGCTGTTAAGTGAATCACTGCAGTTCTTAAGTTGGCACAGCGATCAGAATGCAGCCTGCCAGCTGCCTGCAATTCGGCAGTTCGAATCTCAACAGGCTCATGGTCGACTCAGCCTTCCGTCCTTCTGAGGTGGATAAAATGACCCAGATTGTTGGGGACAAGAGGCTGACTCTGTAAATCTCTTAGAGAGAGCTGTAAAAGCACTGTGAAGTGGTATATAAGTCTAAGTAATATTGCTCCCCTGTTTCCCCATAAATAAGCCCTCCCCAGATAATAAGCCCAATCGGGCTTTTGAGCGGATGCACTAAAATAAGCCCCCCCAAAAAATAAGCCCTCCCTGAAAATATTGCAACACAGCAGCAGCCATGAGGTGACCACGCTCGCTGCCTCCAGCACCTCAAAAATAAGACCTTCCCGAAAATAAGGCCAAGTGCTTATTTCGGGGGTCAAAATAAAATAACACTGTCTTATTTTGGGGGATTGCTATTAACTCTGTTGTTAAATGACTCTGGCTTCCCCATTGTCAGAAAGTTGTAAAAAAAAATGATCATATGACCGTGGGACAGTGCAACGGTCATAAGTATGAACCGGATGCCGAGCATCTGAATTTTGATCGTGGAGATACTACCAAAAAAAACAACAACAACTCATCAGTGCGAATAACGGACCTAAGATGCTTTGTCCAGCTCCGTTGTAACTTTCAACCGCCCCTAAACGAACCGTTGTAAGTGGAGGACTACCTGCAGTTAGAGAAACCCTACCAAGAAGACCCAAACTGGAGTTGGTTGGGTTTTGCTCAACGCATCGGTCTGCAAACACTAGTTTCCTGGAGCCAGTTGGGCATGCTGGTTTTGCAGAATGTGTGCGGATGCCTTGACTGTGTGCTCCTCTCCCCCCCCCCCCCCCCAGTCTCTGTCCTGGTGGATTTTCCAGTCGGCCAGCTAAGATCCAGGCAAAAAACAATGAAAAAAGGCATTAGAAGGGACAGCATTGCTGCCTAGAACTATTGAAATGGATGCCTGAGAAATTGGTATTTCTACCTTTCTCCTCTGGGTCGTTCATTTGGGTCCCCCTCCCCCTCCTTCTGCTTTTCTTTCTTTCTTTCTTTCTTTCTTTCTTTCTTTCTTTCTTTCTTTTTCTTTCTTTCTTCTTTCTTTCTAAAAAAAATCATTGCACAGGAAGACTTTCCTCCCCCTTCTCCTTTCCCCCTTGAATCAAGAATTTTTGTGAATGACAGTGCTCTTCCCCTCCACCTTTCCCTCGCCCTCACTCCCCCACCTTCCCTTCCTTGACTTGGATAACTGGAGTGTTTTTTAACTGCTCTGGTCAAAAAACATGAGGGGAGCGCCCCCCCCCCCTCCCCGCCCCGCCAGCCTTTATTCCCAGCGGCTTGACCAATTGATGCTCTCTGCTGTCGTATTCGCTCGAGTTTCTCAAGTATTCCTGTGAAATGCCTCTCTTCTCTTTTTCGACGTTCCTCCCGCATGAACGAATGCAAAGGCAATTTAATTGCTTGGAAATCCAGATGTCTGCCTGTTTTTGTTCCTTTCTTTTTAAAAAAAAAAAAAAAACAAACCACCAAACAAACTAAAAGTCCCCGGAACTCCCCAACACAAGTTCCTTTCGCTTTGTCGGCTCACAAAACCTCCCCCTGGCTGCTATTAAAACGGTTGAGACATACGTGTTTCTAAACCCACACGCTTGCTTGCGTGTGTGTATGTGTGTGTACTTCCTCGTGCACGCATCCCCCCCCCCTGTTTTTGAGATCCCTCTTCCTTTCT
Source organism: Thamnophis sirtalis (assembly GCF_051295495.1). Taxonomy (NCBI): domain Eukaryota; kingdom Metazoa; phylum Chordata; class Lepidosauria; order Squamata; family Natricidae; genus Thamnophis; species Thamnophis sirtalis. The sequence goes on from NW_028261395.1 coordinate 41,103,529, forward strand.
CCTGGCTCCCCCCCCCCTTCTGAATGGTACTCATCCGAGCTACCTTTGCCTTTCCCTTGTAGGTGAAATTTGTGGATTTAAAATTCACGGCCAAAATGTCCCTTTTGAAGCGGTGGTGGCGGATAAATCCACTGGGGAGGGGACCATCCGATCCAAAGAAAAACTGGACTGCGAACTGCAGAAGGAATATACCTTCACCATCCAGGCCTACGATTGTGGAACTGGACCGGATAGAGCCAATATGAAGAAGTCCCACAAGTAAGTGATGGGTGGGTGGGAAGAAAGGAAGCTCTCATCAGAAACACCCTTCGCTTTTTCTAAATGGCATCTAGTATATATGTGTGTGTGTGTGTGTGTGTGTGTGTTTGTGCGTGTGTGTGTGTGTTTGTGCGTGCTGGTAAATAAATAAAGGGAGACTAGTATAGATCTATTTCAAGCTATTTAGCTCTCATCAGCTACTGGGATTCGAATCTGGGCTATATTACATATTAGGCAGATGTGTTAACCACTAAGCCACAAGGTTCTCCTTGTTTATCAGCTGAGCCAGGGAAATAGATATGTATTTAGTGTTTCCCTGGCTCAGCTGATAAAGGAGGAGAACCTTGTGGCTTAGTGGTTAACACATCTGCCTAATATGTAATACAGCCCAGGTTCGAATGCCAGTAAGGGTATGGCTAGCTGATGAGAGCTAAATAGCTTGAAATAGATCTATACTAGTCTCCCTTTATTTATTTATCAGCACAAATACAACACAAAAGTAACAAAGGCAACAGTAAAAATAATGGCTTTCTGTCTGGATGGTCTTTTGTGACGAGCCGATAGAGAAAGGAAGCAGTAGACTTCCTCCCATATTTGGGCATACCAGGTTGTGACACTAAATACATACACACACACACACACACACACACACACACACACACACACACACACGAGACACATGTGGGTCCCTGCCCAAAATCCACAGCAATAGAATAGAATAGAATAGAAAATAGTATAGAATATAATATAATTGAATAGAAAATAGAATAGAATAGAGTAGAATATAGAATAGAAAATAGAATAGAATACAATGAGAGAGAGGAAGAGAAAGAAAAAATTGAAGAGTTGGAAGGGACCTTGGAGGTCTTCTAGTCCAACCCCCTGCTTAAGCAGGGAACCCTATGCCACTTCAGACAAATGACTCTCCAACATCATCTTAAATACTCCCGGTGTTGGAGCATTCACAACTTCTGGAGGCAAGTTGTTCCACTGGTTAATTGTTCTCACGGTCAGGAAATTTCTCCTTAGTTCTAGGTTGCTTCTCTCCTGGATTAGTTTCCACCCATTGCTGCTTCTCCTACCCTCAGGTGCTTTGGAGAATAGTTTGACTCCTTCTTGGGGCAGCCCTTGAGATATGAGAAGACTGATATCATGTCTCCCCTAGTCTTTCTTTTGATTAAACTAGAGGATGGAAGAGAGTGTGCCACTGTTGCGTCTTGGCACATGGGTTCCAAATCAGAAAGGCTCAGAAAACCCACTTTTGAGAAAAACAAACTCGGAGAGAGGAATTAAATCAGCAGCTTTTGAGATCATGGTTTGTAAAAATGAAGGGAATACATGCGCCACTCCCCAGTGGCTGATGGAGGTCAACGGCTCTGGCAGATGTGCAGGTTGTTTCTCTTGCAGGATTTATGGGACAGAAGCAATCTTCTTTTTAAAAAAATTCACATTAACCTTTAAGAGTATTTTCCACCTCTCTTTTGGGACAATAAAGATATAATGCCTGTGGTTAGTTCTCTCTCTGTCTCTTTCTCTCTCTCTCTCTTGCTTACTCTGTGTGTGTGTGTGTGTGTGTGTGTGTGTGTCTTTCTCTTTGTGTCTGTCTCTGTCTCTGTGTGTCTTTCTGTCTCTCTCTCCCTGTGTCTGTCTGTCTCTGTCTGTCTCTGTCTCTCAGTGTCTCTCTTTGTGTCTCTACGTCTGTCTGTCTGTCTGTCTGTGTCCCCACCAAAACCATTGTTTGCATTATGCTTTATGGCACAGTTCCTCCTCCAACATGCATCCCTTTGGCTTTTGCTGATCCACAGCGATCTTAACACATCCCAAGTCTTTTCCGTAGATCAGAAAAGCTGATCCAGGCGTCTTTCTCGGAAAGGTTCAAATATCTGAAAGATGTGATGAGGTGGGGGTTTTTTTTGAAGGCTGCTCAGTCTGCTGAAAGGGCAGAAAGCAAAGCATATCTGCAGCTAGAGTTCAGGATACCCTGATGAAAGTATATCCTGACTCCCCCCCCCCCCAAAAAAAATTACATTTTCACAGTAGAAGGGGCGTGCATAAGTGCACTAACATGCCTATCGTCCCTGTCATTGTATTTTTATTCTTAATATCTCTGATCTGATTTTCCTCTAATAGGAGAGCCCAGTTAGAATAAAATAACAGAGTTGGAAGGGACCTTGGAGGTCTTCTAGTCCAATTCCCTGCCTAGGTAGGAAACCCTACACCACTTCAGATAAATGGCTATCCAACATCTTCTTAAAGGATTCCAGTGTTGGAGCATTCACAACTTCTGGAGGCAAGTTGTTCCACTGATTAATAGTTCTCACTCTCAGGAAATTTCTCCTCAGTTCTCAGTTGCTTCTCTTCTTGATTAGTTTCCACCCATTGCTTCTTGTTCTACACTCAGGGGCTTTGCAGAATCGTTTGACTCCCTCTTCTTTGTGGCAGCCCCTGAGATATTGGAAGACTGCTATCATGTCTCCCCTAATCCTTCTTTTCATTAAACTAGACATACCCAGTTCCTACAACCGTTCTTCCTATGTTTTAGCCTCCAGTCCCCTAATCCTCTTTGTTGCTCTTCTCTGCACTCTTTCTAGAGTCTCCACATCTTTTCTACATCGTGGCGACCAAAACCGGATGCCGTATTCCAAGTGTGCCCTTACCAAGGCCTTATAAAGCGGTATTATAATGTCTTGGTGAGGCCACACTTGGAATACTGTGTGTGACTCTTAAGGTAGTGGGTTGTTATAGCTCCCTCCCACTCCCCTGCTTTGACCTTTTAAAACTATTGCCCAGGAGAAATTAAACAATTGGCCTGCAAATTGAGTGGTGTTTTTGTGTGTGTAATAAAACTGTCTGGAGCCTCCATCTTTTCTTCCTTTAACTGCCATAATTGATGGCTTCGTGAGGCCTGCTGCTCATAGTTGAAAAACCTAAAACATTCACAGCTGTCACTGCAACATGATGAGAAGCTGAGCGCAGATTTGTATATGGTGATGAAGCATTAGCCAGCCTCCTTCCCCATTGGCCCCATAGTGCCTGGGGAATTCTGGGAGTTGAAGTCCACACATGTCAAAGTGGACACAATCGAGAACACGTCTGCTGGGTCTCAAGCTCCCCCAGTCTTCACTTTATTAAGGCAAGTTAGATTCCAAGGGAGCTGCGCCATGGTGGCGCAGTGGTTAAAGTGCAGCCCTACAGGCTACTTCTGCTGACTGCCAGGAGTTCAATCCTGACTGGAAGGTTGACTCAGCCTTCCGTCCTTCCGAGGTCAGTAAAATGAGGACCCAAAATTGTTGAGGGCAATAATGCTGACTCTGTAAACTGCTTAGATAGGACAGTGAAGCCCTGTAAAGCAGTATATGAGTCTAAGGGCTATTGCTATCTTACCTTGTTTTTCTTCATCCTAACATCCGGTGGTACCCAGAAGTTACTCCCTTTGGCCTATTACCCAGATGTAAAGCAGAGTTAACTCCGTGGAGTCAGTGGATGGAAGACCAACAGGAAACTGAGCCTAAATGATGGGAGTTGTTGTCTCAAGACTATCGGTTCAGTGGCTGACCTTTTCTATTAATTCCCAGGCCCTGCTAACACTTCCGTCTGTGCGTCCCCGGTGCAGAATTTCCCTATTTATGAAAGAGCCATCCCCTTCCCCCATCTGTTCCCCAGAGCCACCGTGCACATCCAGGTGAACGATGTGAATGAGTACGCGCCCGTCTTTAAGGAGAAATCCTACAAAGCGACGGCAATCGAGGGGAAGCGGTCCGACAACATCCTAAAGGTGGAAGCAGTGGATGCCGACTGTTCTCCGCAGTTCAGCCAGATCTGCAGTTATGAGATTGTCACTCCAGAGGTTCCCTTCGCAATCGACAAAGACGGTAAGGCCAGTGGCCGGCTTGTCACGGAGGGCCTTTCTGGATAGTGACCCCAAATCCCTTGGAAGTGGCCCAGATCTCTGTTTTAAGTGGCCCAAAGGCCCCATTGACAGAGGGATGGGCTTGCCCAGGAGAAATTGGCAGGCCACAGTATAAGGTAGGACCTCGAATCCATCACCTTGGGGGAGGGATCGTCATAATTCCCTTTCTCTCATCACAGGGGTGCCAGCCATTTTTATTTGGGACCTCATTTTTTAAAAAAATAACATTTAATACCATTTTTTAAATATAACAAGAAGTTATAAACGGGTGAAATGCTACTGGTTCGGCCAAACCGCTAGTTAAAAAAATGCTACTGGTTCGGCCAAACTGGTATTTCCTACGATCAGCTGTGACCCATGATTTATATTAACTAAATAGCGTGGCACAGTGGATTTCTTCCCCCCCACCCCCGCTGTTCTACTTACCTTTGCAGATGCGCTTGGTAGCTGGCTCCGGCCACCTACCCGGACGTCATCACGTCCATTTCTGATACTCTGCCCATGCGCAGAAGGTCCTGCGCATGCGCGGAGGTGGCTCGTATGATTACATTTGTGAACCGGTAGCAAAGGTAAATAGATTTCACCCCTGGCGATAAAGTAATAGAAAATAGAGAGTAAATAGGAAAGCAGTGAGGAGGGAAAGGGAAAAGAGAAGTGAGAAAAGATAGAAAGGAAGGAAGGAAAGAAAGAAAGAAAAGAAAGAAAAAAAGTGTTGACTTCCAAGTCTCTCTGTTACAGTAAAATAAGGCATTCCCCTCAAATCACAACTTTTTCCTTTTTTCTGATAGTATAAACAAGCCACTTCTATAAAGTTCTATCAATCTAATGCGGTATTTTTTATTTGTGACCTCTTAATTCACTACGGCAAGGCCCTCTCCGTTTTTGAAACCTGCCCTCCTGCTTTTGCCAGGTTACATCAAGAACACTGAGAAGCTGAGCTTCAGCAAGGAGCACCAGTACAAGCTCACCGTCACGGCCTACGACTGTGGGAAGAAGAGGGCTGCCGAGGACGTGCTGGTGAAGATCAGCATTAAACCCACCTGCAAACCAGGCTGGCAGGGTTAGTCTAGAGCCCACTCCCCCACCCCCCTCCAGCCCCTCGCTTGCTTGCTTCGGGCACCAAAAACTGCTGGCTGCAAACGTCTCCTCTGTTAATGGTTTCAGGCTGGAGCAAAAGAATGGAATACGAACCCGGGACCGGGGCCCTTTCCCTCTTCCCCAACATCCATCTGGAGACCTGCGACGAGCCCATCACGTCCGTCCAAGCCACAGTCGAGCTGGAGACCAACCACATTGGGAAAGGCTGCGACCGAGACACCTACTCGGAGAAGTCCCTTCACAGGCTCTGCGGTAAGCCGAAAGATTCCAGGCTTCTCTTGGGTGGGTGGGTCAGGCTAGGTGAGCATCTCTCGGCTGCAGAATGGATGTTGAAAAGGGGCACAGAGGCCTTTTTCCTAACGTCCTCCAGACCACGTAAACAAAGATGCCAGGTAAGATCTAAAAAAGGAGTGTCAAACTCGATTTTATTGAGGGCCGCATCAGGGTTGTGTTTGACCTTGGGGAGGGGGGGGGGACAGAGTGGGCATGGCCAGCCACACATCACTCATGCTCTGCCAGAGAAAACGGACTCCCAAGCTCCATTTTCGGCTGTGACCGCCTCATACGATCCTCTGCCAGCGAAAACAAAGCTCGGTAGGGCTGTGTGCGGCCCTCCAGAGCTCTGCTTTTGCTGGCGGAGGCACCACGGGCCAGTACTTCTCTGTTTCCAGGGCAACCCGTGGGCCAGATCTAAGCACCCCGCGGGCCTTGAGTTTGACACCCCTGAGCTAAAGCTTTCCTCTCTGTAGCGGGGGGGGGGGGGGGGCAGAGAACTGAAAAATGAGAACCAAAATGAGTATTTTCCCTGCCAGAAGGAGTGACCCAATAGCAGATCTGCTTCTTTCCAGCCTTCCCTTTTTTATACTTCTTCATCCTGGTCTTAACAGGCGCTTCCTCTGAAACTGCCGAGCTGCTCCCGTCTCCAAGCAACACCGCCAACTGGACCATCAACCTCCCGACCGACAACGGCCACGAGAGCGACCAGGTCTTCGAGTTTAACGGCACTCAAGCTGTGAAGGTGCCGGATAGCGTGGTCACCATCAGTATGAAAGAGCCTTTTGTGATTTCCGTCTGGATGAGGCATGGCCCTGGGGCCAAGGAGAAGGAGACCATCCTCTGCAATTCAGACAAGACAGGTGAAAAAAAAAGGGGGGGACGGCACCTGTTCAGCTTGTGATGTCATGCACCTGTGGCCTTGTCAACCTCGGGATAGAATTGTTGCGACATCACAAAAGACCGTACCAACATCAGTTGGAGAGTATTAGACTAAAATATCATGGGGAACTCCCAGCCAAAAGGCTGCAAATTAAGTTCAGGCAAGCAGTCATTGTGGCACGAAACACAATGAGCAAAATCTTCAGAAATACGAACTGTTGTCTCCTACAACCACCACTCCCCTTTCCTTCTATTTATTCCCCAGCCAGGGAGGGGCCATTCAGCATCCACGTTTGCTTTGCTTTGCTTCCCGAGTCGACTCCCTGTCCTCTGTTGTTCACCTCTCCTATCTGCGCATACGCGCATCTGGAACAAGCCCCTTCCTCCTCACTCATTTCAGCCTCCAAAGGCAGCTGCCTCTCCAAGAGCTGAGAAATGTCGGACGGCCCTGACTCTTTCTCTCTGTCCGACACGTGAACATCCTTCAGAGCCTTCCCCAGGCTCCAGCACTGGCCCAAGTTCCTCCCCAACCTCCTCATCGTCTGTGTCTGCCATCAGGTCCGCTGACCTGAGCCACAACAGGTTTCTCCATAGTAACCCTGCCGTGGGTGTGTAGGGTTTCAGTCTGTCTTTGAGTTTTGTGCTCATTGTGATCTGGAGCTCCCCACCTTTCTTAGAGTCAGAAGCCCTTGCTGCCTCTTTTTTCTCCCTAGGAGACGTCACAATCTGTATATTTGGAAACACAACAGAGCAGATCTGATCCCCCCCCCCCCCTTCCCTCCTCCCAAGAGAAGACCTTTGCTCGTTGTCCCCTGTTCCCTGCCACCTATGTGTCTCTTAAACAGGTTCAACGTCTGGGCACTTCAAGTGGTTGTTTCTAACGCGGGCTTGATTCCAGGAGGAATTGGGTTTTGCAAGAAAGCAAAGAAAAGGAGATGCTTTAGTCACTTGAAAAGGCTCCATTTTTTTCCCCAGCTAAAATAAAAGGTTTGCTCTCAAGCAAGCAAAAACATTGACCACTGAGGTTTACCTACTGTTTTCATCAATGTCTGACTGACATGTGGGAACCGGTCAAGCCCACGTTCCTTGTTAAGTCACTGCGAGATTCTTTTTGCTTTTTGAGTTGCAAGGAAGGAAGAGTTGCCTTTATGTCACTCTCCCTCTCTCTCTCTCTCTCTTTTTAGTTGGCTCCAAAGTGGATTTAATTAGGGAAGGATCAGGAAATAGTGACAATGTTGTGGTTAGTTGCAAAGTCGTGTCTGACTCATCACGACCCCATGGACAATGTTCCTCCAGGCCCTCCTGTCCTCTACCATCCTCTGGAGTCCATTGAAGCTCACGCTGACTGCTCCAGTGACTCCATCCAGCCACCTCCTTCTCCATCGTCCCCTCCTTCTTTTGCCCTCCATCTTCCCCAGCATCAAGCTCTTCTCCAGGGAGCCCTTCTTCCTTCTCATTAGGTGGCCAAAGTAGTTGAGTTTCCTCTTCAGGATCTGATCTTCTAAAGAGCAGTCAGGGTTGATGATCTCTAGGACTGACCAGTTGGATCGCCTTGCAGTCCAAGGGACTCAGTGCAGGAGTCTTCTTCTCCAGCACCAGAGTTAAAAGGCCTCCATTCTTTGGCGCTCAGCCTTCCAAGGTGGCGCAGTGGTTAAATGCAGCACTGCAGGCTACTGCTAGATCAGCAGGTCAGCGGTTCAAATCTCACCGGCTCAGGGTTGACTCAGCCTTCCATCCTTCCGAGGTGGGTAAAATGAGGACCCAGATTGTTGGGGGCAATATGCTGACTCTCTGTAAACCGCTTAGAGAGGCCTGAAAGGCCTATGAAGCGGTATATAAGTCTACTGCTATTGCTATTGCTATTGCTTATGGTCCAACCTTCACAGCCATCGATTGCAACTGGGAAAACCATCGCCTTGACTAGACGCCCTTGTGTTGGCAGTGACAATGTAGGCTGCGTTTATTTCGTACGTCCCTCCCAAATCCAGGGAAGCTGCTCTGGAGAAGGGAATTGTAAGCTTCCTTTCACACCATATCAAGTGTTTCCTGCCATTTAACGAGGGGATATTTGGGATGCTGGGAATAATTACTTTAGAAAGGGGAGCTTGGAAACGGAAAATTATTAGAAACATATGCTGGCTTGCTTAGAGTTCCACAAAGGACTCGCTGCAGAGAAATTCTTCAGTGGAGCTGTGTATTCCCACCATGCATGTTGACTTCTGGCTCTTAAAACTTTCCTTTTTTCCTGGAGGCCTCCCAGCCTTCCGCACCCCACGGTGAACGTTTGTTGGACATTAGTAGGCCAATTATGAGTCTGGAGATAACGTGTTAAGTCCTTGTTTCTGGGTGTCGGAAAAAAAGAATGGTCTGGGCTTGCATGCTGTGATACTCAGCTGCGGTTTATTGGCTCACAACTCGAGTTGGCCTGGTTCCCGCTGAGCCGGAGGAAAAGTTCTCCAGTTATTAGCTGAAAACTGGGACTATTCCAGATGTTGTGCTCTTCCCCCAACCCCAGCCAGGGGTCGTGGATAATGGCAATTTGTAGTGACCAGCACTGGGAAAGATCCTATGACTTGCCAAGAGTATCAAACGCACATCACGTTGGATGTGTGAGATGAAGCGCTAATTCTGTTCTTCCCCTGTAGACATGAGCCGTCACCGTTACTCCCTCTACGTGCACAACTGCCGGTTGGTCTTCCTCTTCCGCCAGGATCCCTCCGAGGGGCAGAGTTACAAGCCGGCCGAATTCCACTGGAGGCTGAACCAGGTGGGCGCAAAAATACTTCTAGCCACCCTTGGTTAGCTTCCCCCGCGTGGAAACACAGCTCTTTCCTGGTTAGAAACTTCAGATTCGCAAAATGGGTGGCCTAAAGGGGGGCTGTAAGTTAGGCTCCTTGGGTTATCTACATCAGGGGTCGGCAACCCGCAGCTCTGGAGCTGCATGTGGCTCTTTCATCCCTCTGCTGCGGCTCCCTGTCGCTCAAAATATGTGTCACAGCCGCCAATGTGCAACACCCACCGGCACACAATTTGAGCTTTTCGGGCCCCGGTAGGTTTTGTGGCTCCCGGTGTTTTCTTTTCCGTGGGAAATGGACCCAAATGGCTCTGAGTGTTTAAGGTTGCCAACCCCCGATCTAGAAATTGGTTGCCTGCTATCAAGGGTTCAAGACCATCCTACCTGGAGGCGTATGATCTTGAATTGCTATCTGTTTGCATTCGATTATGATCCTCCCTGGCCCATCAAATCCAGAGTGCAATCTCATTAAAATCTCCCTCGCAGATAACTGTCCTGCCTTCCCTTGATCACCTCCAGCAAAGGGTAACCCCATACAGGTTCCTTGTCCTGTCGGAGTATAACTTTACTGATAGAGCCATACAGGCACAGAAGTAGCAAAGCCAGTTCTGAAGATTTCCTGGGAAAACTGCATAGTTGAAGTCCTCCTTTTCCCCCACCTGGACCACCCACTGTCCATTGTCCACCAATCCAGCGCAATCCCTTTGTTTTGGGAGACAGTCTGCTCAGATCAGAAGCTTCTTATCGGTCGACCTTGAGGTGTTGAGATTCTCCCCGTCTACCGACGGTTCACATGAATTCCTCCATTCCTTCCCAGCCACCCATACATTCCAGTCATATCCCTCCCTGGTTGTTATTGTCTGGCTGCGAGCACAGCCAATCAGCCACGACAGCTATGAATCTTTCCCAGGTAAAGCTAGGAAGGAGTCCCATCCTTTGGGAATAATGAAATGTAGGTTTGCTTCCCTCCAGTCTTTTTAAACGCTTGGCTCCCCTTCCAGGTTTGCGATCAGGAATGGCACCACTACATCCTCAATGTAGAGTTTCCAGCAGCCACGCTCTACGTCGACGGCGTTTCCTTCGATCCCTTCCCGGTGACCGAAGATTATCCACTCCATCCCTCCAAGATAGAATCGCAGCTAGTAGTCGGAGCTTGCTGGCAAGGTAAGCGACAACCTAGATTTTGTCTTGATGGCTTCTTTGTGGGCCGGGCTCCCCTTTGGGGGTTAAATGACCTTCAACTCATCCACCCAGCACTCCATGGTAGGAGCAATGGGGCTGGTTGAAGCAAAGACATTCGAAAGAGTAGCTCGGATATAATAAGACATCAGATCACACAATAACTCTTTTTCCTGCTTCTCTCCAGCTCAGATAGCTGCCTTAATAATTCTTAATGCCTTAAGAAACACTTAATTTGTTGTCATCTTGAGAGCTGTTAGTTCTTATGGCCCGCCAGCGGCCAGCAGAGCTGGCAGCAGAGTCGAACAGTGAGGAGGTTGGGGAGGAACATGGGCCAGTCTTGGGGGCTGAGGAAAGCTCAGACGAGGGCTCTGCATCAGCGGGAGCTAGACAGCAGCGAAGCAGAGGAATAGCTGGAGCCTGTTCCCAGTGTGCGCATGCGCAGAGCTGCCACACAAGACAAGAACAACTAAGAAAGCAGGGTCGACCTGGGAGTAAAGCCACACCTTGGGGATGATTGACCCCTTCCATAGGAAACAAAAGAGGAGCGAATGGGGAGGGGGCTTTTGCAGGAAGCAATTCGTGCCTTCAGTCGTTTCAAGGGTGGAAAGTTCTGTTTGTGACTATGAGAGACTCTGTGCCAAGTTTTGCCTTGCCCTGCCTTTGGAAACTAGTTATCTGGCAGATATCCAAGCGAGATAAGGTTCGTGTTGATAAATATTCCTCTGAAAGACTGTTTGCCTAGCCTTGCTGACTGTGAATGAAAGGAATTCATAATCCTGTAAATAAAAGAGGTTTTCCCGGGACCCAGACTCTGCTTCGTCCTTGTTAAGGAAGCCTGGGTCAGAACATCGATGAAGAAAAACGTGGAGTGAAGAACTTGAACTGGGTCAGGAACATATAAAACCAGAAAGTCTTGTGAGAATGTTCTCTCTCTGGTTCTGCCTTTCCTGCGATAGGGGGGTTGATTGGGAAGTTTGCCAGGATAATAATTCACTGAGCGGCTGGATATGATGATGGCGATTTTGTTACAGAGGGCCGTAAAAATGTAGCAACCCAATGGTTTAACTAACATTCAAAGCAGGTTAAAACAGGTTAAAGCAGCCCTTCCCCTCGGGAACTGCATCAGCCTGAGTCATAACCTCAGAGGTGCCCGAAGGCTTTGTGTCTCATCGGCATCCTTAGAAAATGGATGCTTGGATTAGTCTTAAGAAGGCAAGCACTGCACCAACATTTTTGCACTGTAATTCTTCCTTTTTAAAAAATAAATAAATAAAAATAAAATAAATCCCCTAATGACACAGCTCTTTAAGGACAATCAGGTTAGTGGGGAAAATGATTTTTCCTTTTCCGTAATCCTTCGCTTTCTATTGCTATTGTGTGCGAGGTGCCACCTGAAGCTCACACAGGAATTTGATGACCGTAATTGAATTGTATAAGTCAATAGTGGGATTAGGTTTAGCGCTCGGTCTAACTTTAGCAGGAAAGGAGGAAAGCAGCCGGAGAAAGACATCCCCTTTCTTTCTTCCTGCGACGCCACGGAGGTAAAACGGCTCCAAATTCATCCTTGGGTTTAGATGCTTTTTGGCTTCTCCTTCAGGGAATTAGATCAGGAGATGGGGAGTCACCCCACAAAGGCGTTGGAAACTTTGCTTGGCTATTTTTATTTTACATATTTAGAAAATTGATATTGTTGTGGCCTGCCAGCTGGCAGCAGATTCGGACAGTGAGAAGGTTGGGGAGGAACATGGGCCAGTCCTGGAGTCTGGGCAAAGCTCGGGTGAGGGGGCCAGAGCCGTATGCCAGTTATCAGCTGCCTTCGGAGTTGGAAATCAGTGGGGCAGATGGAGCCTGTTCCCAATGTGCGCATGCACAGAGTGGCCAGATGAAGGGAACAGCTAAGGAACAAGGTTCGGCTTGGGAGTAAGGCCACAGGTGGACGGTGAATGGCCCCTTCCAAGGGAATAAGAGGAGCGAAAGGGGAGTGGAGTTTGCAGGAGACAATTAGTTCGCTTCATTGGTTCGTGACTCTGAGACTCCTTGCCAAGTTCTGCAGATAATCGGCCTGGCAGCTCTCCAAGCCAGAGAAGGTCTGTGCCTGTAAATTCACCCTTGAAAGACTTTGCTGGATGCGAATGAACAGAATTCACAGTAACTTAATAAAAAGAGTTTTTTGGTCGGGACCAGGAGTCTGCTTTGTGGTTTGGGGGAAGCCTAGGTCAGAACAGATATAGTCCCCTACTCGCTCACAGCGACTCTCGGCAGCTTGCAATCAATTAAAAAAAAATACAATATTGAAAAAAAAACCACATAAATTTTAAAAATGGCTTCCCATGCATTGGCAACAGGACACGGTTAAATAATCCATTTGATGGGCTCCATCCCACTCAGGCTTCCCCAAGGCAGCAGAACCAAATCTTCTGAGCCTTCGGAAAGACTGCCAAAGTGGCGGCCAGTTTAATTTCTGCAGGGATGGTGTTCCAGAGGGAGGGAGCCCCCACAGAGAAAACCCTTCTTCTGCATCCCGCTACCTTATTCTTAACAAACTGGAATTCCAGGTGGGTGACTGTTCTGGCCCCCCTCCGTCCGGTAATGAACACAGACACAGGCTTAGCTGTTTGCTACTCTTTATTCACAGCAATTATAATCCTGTTGGCTGAAAGCCCAGACACGACTCACTGGCAAGACGTTGGCAGCAACTCAGACTCCAACAGACATGGGAACACAAGGCAGATCAGACAAGGAGTTCTCCAGATTATTACAAACGGTTGTGTCCTGCAAAAGGACTCCTCCCAAAGTCTCTTCTTATATACTCTTTTGGGAGGGGCCAAGCCACAACCACCTGGGCTTGATCATCTCTTATGAGTCTGTCTCCGTAACTGCTGTCTCTGTTTCTCTGCCCCACGTTGCCTGGTGTCAGGGACAAACTCCCTTTCATCTTCCCCACTGCTCCATGCCTCAGGCGCCTGGTGGCCAACCAGCCTCTCTGGTCCCCGCTCTGAGTCTGAACCCTGCCCAGGGTCCTCCACATCTTCCATAGCAGACTCATAGGGGTCCTCGCTATCGGAGTCCATCGGCAGCTCCAACGGCTTCTGCTGGGCCACAACAGTAACCCATCCAGGTCTGAACTGCGACAGGTTATAATATCCAGGCCCTACCTAATCCCTTTGTTCCTGTTGTTTCTTCTCCCTGTTTTCTTGCTTCTCCTCCGCAGAATATTCGGGAAATGAGAATGACACCGACCAAGCGACCGAGAATCCTACAGGTTGCTGGCAGTCTTAATTTTTCTCTTTTTAATGCTTTCATATCCAAGGCAAGCTGTGGCTTCATCACACATAGCATGACGGGCCAGCATTGCATTACTACGGCCATTGAAGAGACACATAATCATGTTGCCGAGCTTGTGTTTTGTTTTTTTCATTGCACTTTTCTTATATATATCTATATCTATATATTCACTTCCTCTTTAGTTTCTCCTCCCCTCACCTTTTTTTTAGCAATAACCCCCCCCATCACATGTTCATATGTAAGTCCATAAGCCATGAAGGTGGCCTTGAAATGAATTAGCAATAGACTTAAATACCACTTCACAGTGCTTTTCAGCCCTCTCTAAGCGGCTTACAGAGTCAGCCTATTGCCCTCAACAATCTGGGTCCTCGTTTTAACGACCTCAGAAGGATGGAAGGCTGAGTCAAAGCTCGAGCTGGTTAGGATCGAACTCCTGGCAGTGGGCAGAGTCAGCCTGCAATACTGCATTCTAACCACTGCATCACCAGGGCTCTGACGAACTAGTTTGAGAAATCTCCCAAGTGGGTGTTGGCTACCGCAGGGTGGGACCTATCATGGACAGTGACTTCTCATTGGCCCGTCGTTCGCTTCCTTGGAATCAAGCAGCCAACCCAAAGCAATGCCTCTGTAATTGATTTCCTGTCCAATGGGGCATCTTCAGCCATGGAAAGTCGCTGACCCATCTCGGTCTCTGTCACAGGCTGATTCTTGGGGAAAGCCTAGGAAAGGCAGATCCTAAGGAAGATCCCTTGGAGAAAAAGCAGGATCTCACCCAGAGGTGCCCAGCGTGGGGCTCATGCCCCACAGGGAGGCAATTTGATTTGTAATGGGGGCAATTTGAACCTTGTTTAAACCAAGTTAATAGGTTTCCTCCCCATGAGTAGTTCACGTTTTGAGTAAAGTAAGAATTATGTCACAGGAAGGGGCATCGGGATTTTAGAGATGCTTAGGTGGGGCATGCCCCCCCCCAAAATAAAAAAGGTTGGGAATCACTGATCTAACCCATCCATAAAGAGAAGAGAGAACAGGATAAAATTGCAGAGGTGGGCACAAAACGGAAAATGTTTTCCCCCACCTTCAAATCGGAGGCAAACCTCACCTTTTGGCCTTTCTCACGAACCCATTCCCGTCAATTCAAGCAAACCTCTTCAAATAGGGTTTTACAGGGCCAGGCTGGTGAGGATTAGTGGTGAGTCAGAGAATGGCTCACGTCCAATTTTGTTTGGCTCCTCTTAGTGCATCGCAGGCTGATGAGCAGTTGGCCACGCTAACCTGCTGAATCACCTGTCTAGTTTTGGAGGATATGACTTGGCGGCCTTGAACTTCCCAGTTGGAGGCCACTGAATCATTCTGGCTTTAATTTAAAATTGCCTCTTGCCAAATATCCAGCACCCAGGCATCTTTTTAGTATTATTATGATTATCATCAACCTAAAACAGAGGCCCTGGAAGCCAAAGGAAAAGGATGGCTTTCCTGCAATTATATCTAAAGGCTAGATTAAACTTGCGGAGAAGATGGGATTTCAGTGAAAGCTACATATGCCCCGTTTCCCCGAAAATAAGACCTCCCCGGATAATAAGCCCAATCGGGCTTTTGAGCGCTTGCGCTGAAATAAGCCCTCCCCTGAAAATAAAGCTCTCTCCGAAAATACTGCAACACAGCAGCAGCCATGAGGTGACCATGCTCACCGCCTCCTGCACCTCAAAAATAATAAGACCTCCCCGAAAATAAGGCCAAGTGCTTATTTTTTGGGGGGGGGAGAAAATAAGACCCTGTCTTGTTGTTTGTATGCATGGTGTTTGCATACAAAAGTATTTGTTTCAAAAAGTATTTCCTTTACGTGTGGATTTTTATCAGTGGGGATTATAGAGAACTACAAGAACAGGAAGAGTTCCAATTTTACTAGGCTTCATCAGTTTTTCAACCTTGGGAACTTAGCTGGCTAAGGGGAATTCTGGGAGTCCACACCTCTTAAAGTGGCTACAGTTGAGAAATGCTGGTCTAGAGTGATTTAGATGACTTCCAGGAATAGTTCAGTGAAACCCTTGCAAGGACTGGATTTCCAGAATTGATTACAGCATGGAAATGTAGCAGTCCACATCAGGTCTCTCCTCTCCCCCCCCCCCAATCCTGGCTTTCACTGCAGTCTTCATCCGGGACCTGTGATTCTTGGGAGTGGGGAAGGCCTCCCTTTCCACTGGTTGCAGTCACCTGTTTTACACAAGCTGTCTTAAAATAAAGGCCGCCGGACAGGTGTCCTTTTAAAGTCCCCTTGATTCCTCAACAAAGCTCGCTCATCCCATCCCTGCCCCTTGCTGCATGAAACGAGCATCCGTTTTATTTTCCGTTCCCTCCCCCATCACGCTTGAGCATAACTGCGAGTCGACCTCCGGAACGGGCAACTCACTAACTGCATGCCGTCGGAAAGCAAAGCCGAGCACAGTGCGCGAGTGGAACCGGGCCAGAGAGGCCGCCGAGTGCCAGGACTAAATACGGTTGCTTTTCCATTCCTTCCTCAAGGTGGCGACCAGCGGATGGCTCAGTTCTTCCGCGGCAACCTGGCCGGCTTGACCATCCGCTCGGGCAAACTGGAAAGCAAGAAAGTGATTGATTGTCTGTATACCTGCAAGGAAGGCCTGGACCTGCCCACCACGGACGGCACTGCAAAGGGCCTCAAGGTACTGTCCTGACCCAGCTCCCCAAACACAACAAACCTCCTGATGTGAATTCAAAAGATTCCTTTATTAGGAATGCTGGCGGTCCCGACAAAACTTTTCTCAGGCTAACGAGTCCGCCGGCTGGAAGATGAATAGTTATCTGCCACATCTATTCATCACCGCCTCCTGCTTTTTATCCCCAGAGCTAGGGTGGGGCTTCGCTAGCAGCGGTGGCTCTTCTGTCCCAAGGACCAGCCCATAGATTTTCATTGTTCTTCTCTCCTCTGCCTTCTGTGCAACCACAGAGCTAGGGTGGGGCTTCACTAGCAGTGATGGCTCTTTCGTCCCAAGGACCAGCCCATAGATTTCCACTGCTCTCCTCTCCTCTGCCTTCTGGGCATCCACAGAGCTAGGGTGGGGCTTCGCTAGCAACGGTGGCTCTTCCGTCCCAAGGACCAGCCCATAGATTTCCACTGCTCTCCTCTCCTCTGCCTTCTGGGCATCCGCAGAGCTAGGGTGGGGCTTCACTAGCAGTGATGGCTCTTTCGTCCCAAGGACCAGCCCATAGATTTCCACTGCTCTCCTCTCCTCTGCCTTCTGGGCATCCACAGAGCTAGGGTGGGGCTTCGCTAGCAACGGTGGCTCTTCCGTCCCAAGGACCAGCCCATAGATTTCCACTGCTCTCCTCTCCTCTGCCTTCTGGGCATCCGCAGAGCTAGGGTGGGGCTTTGCTAGCAACGGTGGCTCTTCCGTCCCAAGGATCAGCCCATAGGTTTCCACAGCTCCCCTCTCCTCTGCCTTCTGTGCATCCGCATGTCAGGCACTAGACCCAGCTGTTCCTCCTCTTCCCCATCAGCCACCTCCAAACCTAGGGGCTCTTGACTCCATCTGAGGACTGACAGATGGCCACCAAGTTTTAGATCGGTGTCCAGCCAACCTGGGCTAGGGCTGAGGCGCCGAGAACCGGTCCTTGGCTCTTTTCAAGGCAGCCTTGTGGGCTAGATCTAACCACATCGCGGGCCGGATCTGGCGCCCAGGCCTTGAGTGTTAACACCCTTGATCTAAGAGAAGAACAGACAAATTCCAGCAGGCTTTTTCATCTTCCATTATTCTACCTATTATTTACATTATTACATTTATTGTAAATTACATTAATGTAATAATTATTACATTATTATTACATACAGGATTATTACACTCCGGGTGGCTTGATTGACCAGAAAGCTTTTCTTCCCTGATGGGCTACCTTTCTCGCAACCTACGACTTCTCTTGCCCTCATTTCAGATCCACATGAATCCCAGCCAGTCAGCCTTGAGCTTGGAAGGGGACGACCTCGAGAGGTTCGACAAAACCATGCAACGCATCTCGTATGTGAACTCCCGCCAGTTCCCCACCCCCGGCATCCGGCGGATCAAAATCACAAGCACGGTGAAGTGAGTCCTTGCGGCGGGCGGAGAAGAAGAGACGCAACCAGGGGTTTGACTCAGGGGTTTTTCGGTTATTCTGGGTCACGACGTTTGCCTTGTGGCTTCGTTCTAGCCTTTTAGAGTGGGGCTGTTAAGATTTGAGAAGAATCTGACTGGAGGTTTAGGGTATGGTAGAAAATAGAATAGAATGCAGAATAGAATAGCAATAGAACTTATATACCACTCTACAGTGCTTTACAGCCCTCTCTAAGTGGTTTATAGAGTCAGCCTATTGCCCCCCAACAATTTGGGTCCTCATTTTACTCATCTTGGAAGGATGGAAGGCTGAGTCAACCTTGAGCCTGGTGAGATTCGAACTGTCAAATGTCAGGCAGCCTGCAGGCAGCAGAAGTAGTCTGCAGTACTGCACTCTAACCACTGCGACACTGTGGCTCATAGAAATAGGAATGTAATAAGAATTAGAATTAGAACAGAACAGTAATATATAGTAGAACAGAACAACAGAATAGATTAGAACAGAAACAGGAATAGAATAGAATAGGAATAAGAATAGAAAAATGGAATGGAATAGAATGGAATAGAATTAAATAGAATTCTTTATTGGCGAAGTGGACACACACAAGGAAATTGTCGCCAGTACACAAGCTCTCCGTGTACATACATGCAACAAGTGATCAATCATAATCATAAAATATGTCCATCAAACATCGTAAGATACAACATTCAGTGATAGTCATAGGATACCAAATTCAAGTTACCAAGGTTGAGAAACACTGGTCTAGTGTTAGAGAGACCCAAGGTCTGCCTGTACTCTCTCATGGAAACCCATCACCTGCTGATGGCCAACGACGCCTTACCTCCCCAGGTGTGCCGACAACGAAGCCTGCATTGCCATTCCGCTCGTGGAGGGTTACATCATGGTCTTGCAACCCGAGGAGCCCAAAATCAGCCTGAGCGGCATCAACCACTTTGCCCGTTCGGCTTCGGAGTTTGAGAGCCCTGAGGGCGTGTCCCTCTTCCCTGAGCTTCGGATCATCAGCACCATCACACGGGAGGTGGAGCCCGAGGGAGAGGGGGAGGAGGACCCTACAGGTGAGACACAGGGACGGAAGAGGAAGGGAAAGGCTGCCCGGAGCTCTGTTCTATTCTCAAGCAACCACTTTTCTCCCGAACGGAGCAAAGCGGCGTCTTCTCCATAAAAGTGGAAGTTAATTTTGGGAATGTTGCTTTATTTTGGGGGGGTGTCTCTTTTTATTCTGCCCTGAAAATCAGGGGTGAGTGGATGCGGGGTCAGATTCAGCAGTGTTTGAGGGAGATGGGCGGTTAATGAAATAGAGGAAGGGAAGGGGAGAGAGAGAGAGAGAGGAAGGAAAGGAAAGAGAAAGGAAGGAAAGAAAGAGAAAAGAACAAAAGGAAGGGATGGGAAGAAAAAAAGAAAGAAAGAAAATGAAAGGAAAGGGAAAGGAAGGAAAAAAGAAAGAAAAGAAGGAAGGAAGGGAAGAAAAAAAGGAAGGGGAAAGGAAGGGAAGAAAAAGAAATGAAGGGAAAGGAAGGGAAGAAAGAAAAAGAAAGAAAAAGAAAGGAAGGAAGGGGAAGAAAGAAAGGAAAGAAAGAAATAGAAAAGAAAGAAGGAAGGGAAGAAAAAAAGAAAGGGAAAAGAAAGGGAAAGGAAGGGAAGAAAAAGAAAGAAGAGAAAAAGGACGGAAGGGAAAGGAAGGGAAAGGAAGGGGAGAAAAAGAAAGAAGAGAAAAAGAAAGGACAGAAGGGTAAGAAAGGGAAAGGAAGGGTAAAAAGAAAGGAAAGGAAGATCTGGTGGTCAAGACACCAGACTAGAAAGTGGGAAACTCTTGAGTTCAGGTCCTGCTTTAGCCATGAAAGCCAACTTGAGTGACTTTGGGCTAGTCCTTCTCTCTCTCAACTCAGCCCATCTCACAGGGGGGTTATGGTGGAAGAAAATAGGAAGAGGAACATGTGTTGGATAAGTTTCCTACCTAATTTGTCCAAGCAATAAAGGCGGGTTACAAATAAATATTTAAAAATGTTGCGTATTTGGCAGTCGGGACAAGATCGATGAACAGAGAAAAACATCCAGCAACCATCTCATGCAGCCCAGATTTTATAGGGTAAAGATTCCAGTCGGGGAAACAACTTGATGATCAGCTGGTATTCAGCTGGTTAGGATTCAGCTGGTTAGGATGGGTTCTGGTGAACCGGTAGTGGAAATTTTGAGTACCGTATTTTTCAGAGTATAAGACGCACCTTTTTTCCCTCAAAAAAGAGGCTGAAAATCTGGGTGCGTCTTATACACTGAATACAGCATTTTTGGCCTCCTGAAACCCCACCCCCTTCACCAAAATGGCCATGCAGAGCCTTATGGAGGTTTACAGAGAGCTCCTGGGGGCTGGGGAAGGCAGAAATGAGTGAAAAACAGGCCGTTTTTTGCTGAATTTTGCCCCCCCCCCCCAAGCCCTTAGGAGCACTCTGTAAGCCTCTTAAAGGCTATTCATACAATTTTTTTTGACAAAAAATGGGCCCATTTTCACAAAAAAACGGGCCGTTTTCGGGAGGTCTTCAGAGTGCAAAAACTTTTTTTTAAAAAAATTGCCTCTTCAAAACCTTGGTGCGTCTCATACTCTGGAAAATATGGTAGCTCGAACAACCGGTAAATACCACCTCTGGTATCCTTCCCCTGCCACGCCCAAAGAACAGGTAGTAAAAAAAAAAATTGAATCCCACCACTGGTGGAAACCTAAAAGCCATTTCTTATTTCCTCCTTCCTGATCATTTTTCCCCTTCCTTCTCCTTTCCAGTCCAAGAATCCTTGGTGTCCGAAGAAATCATGCATAATTTGGATACCTGTGAGGTCTCGGTCTTGGGGGAGGAACTGAACAGGGACCAAGAGAGTCTGGAGGTCGACCTGGTACGGCTGCAACAGAAAGGAATGGAAATGAGCAGCTCAAGCCTCGGCCTCATCCTTACTGGTACGGCTCCCCCTCTCCCTTCAACCCTTGGAGAAGGTTTACACGTTGCACTAAGCCACAGCTATCTTTCCAGGACATTCTAGCTCCGTGATGGGGAGCCTACGGCGCATGTGCCAGAGGTGGCACACAGAGCCCTCTGTGTGGACACACGTGCCGTTGCCAGCTGCTCTTCTGGTTTCAGTAGCCCTGAAAACCAAAAGACCATCTGGCCAGTGTGCCTGCATGCAACGGCCACCTGATCTTCGGGTTTCCCGTGCTCCGGCGTGCGCGAAGACCAGCTGGCCAGAAACCAGAAGAACCAGCTGGCCGACGTGCGCAGGTGCACCTATCAGCTGGTCTTCGAATTTCCGGGGCTCCGGCGCACACGCATGCGTTCCGGTTTGGGCACTCAGGTGTCGAAAAGGCTCGCCATCCCTCTTCTATGTCCTAAATCATGGCTTGCAATCCGCCACAACCGGGTTTTGACAAAACACGGCCTCCTAACCAGCATTGATTGTTTTTAGCTGACCCGTGTCTGTTCTCCCCAGGGGTGGACACTATGGCCAGCTACGAGGAAGTTTTGCACTTGATCCGATACCGTAACTGGTACGCCGTCTCGCTCTTTGACCGGAAGTTCAAGCTGGTGTGCTCGGAGCTCAACGGACGCTACGTTAGCAATGAATTTAAGGTGGAAGTAAGTGAAGGAGTTTCCTCTTCCGATAGGACTTTGGGGTTTGGGAATCCTCGTTGGATGTATTGTGACCTTCTATCGATGGGACAGAAGTAGATTTGTCATTAATGGAAAGAGTACAGGAGATGAACGCAAGAGGAGAAACCATCAGTTAATCCTGTGAAGGAGGCGTTTAAAATGACCACCCTCGAGTGCCCTGGGTATAAGACGGGGGCTGTTGTGGCCCGTCAGCAGCCAGTAGATCTGGCAGCATAGTGGGACAGTGAGGAGGTTGGGGAGGGTCCTGGCGGCTGGGGAAGGCTCTGAGGTGGTCTTTGCGTCGGAGGCAGAGATGGGGCCAAGGCCGTTTTGCAGTGATCACGTGCCTACAGAGCTCGACAGCAGTGAGGCAGAGGAACAGCTGGAACCTGTTCCCAGTGTGCGCATGCACAAAGCTGCCAGAAGAAAAGAACAATCGTCCTGCAGATGGGGGAATTTGGGGAAGAGGACCCTCAGGTCAGGAAGTATAGACTAGTCAACAAGGCACACACACAAACAGGCATACACCGGGTTTCTGCGGCTGATTTCCTAAAACTCTTGTGTTCCCCTTTCTCTAATCTTGTATGTGCCAGGTGAATGTCATCCATACCGCTAACGTCATGGAACACGCCAGCCATATTGCTGCCCAGCAGCCACAGTTTGTGCAGCCTGTCCATCATTCCTTCGTTGACCTCTCTGGCCACAACCTCGCAAACCCTCACCCAGGGTTTTCCGGTAAGGACCACATCCCTTCCTTAAATCTCCCCGTTGCCATTTCCAACAGCTCCCCAGTTTTTGAAGAAGCAGCTGTTGAGATGCCATTAAACCAGGGTGTCAACATTGCCATAGTGAGAGAAGGCGAGGGAGAGCATTCCACGCATACTTTCAGCTAAAGTTGGGTCTCAGATTACTGGAGCAGGCTTGGGAGGGGTGCAACTCATTGGGGAATGTGATTTATGACACAGACTGAGGGGAAGGAAGTAACAGACAAAGTTCAGGGCTTAGTTTCCAGTTAGGCCTTATTTTGGGGGAAATACAGTAGATCCCTGGTATAGGAGTTAGCCCATTCTGCTTCTCCACTTACATCCCCGCAGATTCTGTTCCCCCAGATCAGTTGCCCCAAATTCCCGCCGCCCAGAACAGGGGAAAAAAATGAATGCATTTCTGTGCCTCCTGCCTTCCCTTCACACCTAACTCCCTTCCTCTTCTGAACACGCTGTTCCCCAGTGGTTCCCAGTACAGCCACGGTGGTGATTGTGGTGTGCGTCAGCTTCCTGGTTTTCATGATCATCCTTGGAGTCTTCCGGATCCGAGCGGCCCATCAGCGGACAATGCGGGACCAGGACTCTGGGAAGGAGAACGAGATGGACTGGGACGACTCTGCCTTGACCATCACGGTTAACCCCATGGAGGTAAAGGCTGGTTGAGATCTCGGCTCGTCCCAAAGTTTGGAGTCGCAAACTGATATTCTCATTATAACTTTTGAGTTGGATTGATTGGAGCTGTTGTGGGTGGGGAGCCAAGGATTTTGGTCCCATCTTTTCTTTAATAGCAATAGTCCTTAGACTTACTGTTAGGTAAGCTCCCCGTTGGGAGAGCGAGTACGTTCAGCAAAGCATTATGAGAGTTGTGTTGGAGAACACAAACCAGCATACAGAGACACTGCAGTTTAAATAGGCTTTTACTTTCGTGGAAATAGAGGTATCAGAGTCCATCAAACAGTCCAAGTCATACACAGATAAGACAGTCAGTCATCAACGTCTTTCAGTTAAGGGATAATCCAAAAAACATAGACCAGTAATCATATAATCAGTCCGGTACACAAAGTTTGCTAACAATTGCAAAACTTACAATAGCTCACGGCACTCAGATCAGATCAGCCCAGCATCTAACAAAACAGAGAGAGCTAAGAGTCATTCTGGCTCCCTCTTATGGCCGAATGAGGAAACAGCACCCAATCACATTTACAGCATGATTTAAAGAAACAGGTATAGCATTGTTACAAGATTTATATATTGCCAACCCAACCGTTAGAATTATATTCCTAATATTTGCCATGTTTTTGGAGCATAAGGCACCATTTTCCCCCAAAAAAGAGGGTGAAAATTTGGGCGCGTCTTAGATACCGAATGTATCCCCACCCACCCTCACCAAAGGCCAAAAACGCGAGGCATGGAGGCAGCGATGGTCTGTGGCAATCCCTGCAGCCTGGAACAGCCGACATTCCGGCAGTCCGACCCATCTGCCAATCAGCTGTGCTGATGAAATCAGGCTGCAATAAGTGCTGAAGCTGACCTGGCTTGTCAGAGTTTTCAGCAGCAATCACATTCAGAAAGCAGAGTGACTGATTCAGCAAGATTCAAAATAATAATAATAATATACAATACATTACCAAAAGCAGGTTTTCCAAGGTAGCAGTAAATACAAGCAAAACACAAGCAGTTTCACTTTCAGTTTTCAGTTCTCAGAGTCAGCATATCTCCCCCAACAATTTGGGTCCTCGTTTTACCCACCTCGGAAGGATGGAATGCTGAATCAACCTTGAGCCAGTCGGTCAGGATCAAACTGCTTGCAGTGGGCAGAGTCAGCCTGCAATACTGCATTCTAACCACAGGGAGGGAGAGGGACGAAGGAAGGAAGGAAGGAATAGTACTTAAGACTTATATACTGCTTCACAGTGCTTTACAGCCCGCATCTAAGCCAGGCTCCTTCCTGTCTCCTTGTTGCTCACACAGCAAATTTCAGACTCCAAATAGCCCTCATTGGCTGACTTAGTTGCTATGCCTATTCATTGGCTGATCCTGTTACCATGTGTCAGCTGAATACCATGGATGCTGGTAGGCAGAGGCAGAATTTTTTTCTTATTATTTTTCTCCCCCCAAAACTCAGGTGCACCTTATACTCCGGAGCGTCTTATACTCCGAAAAATATGGTATATACCGCTTCACAGTGCTTCACAGCCCTTTCTAAGCCGTTGATAGGGTCAGCCTCTTGCCCCCAACAATCCAGGTCCTCATTTTACCCACCTTGAAAGGATGGAAGGCTGAGCCAACCTTGAGGCAGTGAGGGTGAAACTACTAGTGGTCAGCCTGCAGTACTGCATTCTAACCACCGCGCCTACACGGCTCTTAAAAGCACCATTATTTTACAGTTTCCATGACTGACTTTCCGCATGGGAAACTTCAAATGCTAGGAAGGACCCCGTTGTTTTAGGAAAATTTTCCCCAAATTGGGCCAATTCCTCTCTCTATTATTTCTTGGAAAGCAGCTCCTTATTCTCATCTCCGTACGCAACACCCACATCCCCCTTCACACCCACCACCCAAAATACCTCTTAGTGGTGCTCTTTCCTCCTGTCCATCCTTTTCTCCCCGTAGCCTGCCTGTTCCTCCCTCGAGCTCTCTGATGAGACTTTGAGTTGAATCTCCGGGTGTAAGACAGGAGGGAAGGCGACTGCCCCCCCAGGGTTCTCTCTTAAGGTGCTTCCCCCCAAACGGGAGAGCCCCTTGAGAGAGAGTCTCCATGTGTCTCTGTTTCCCAGACGTACGAGGACCAGCACAGCAGCGAGGAGGAAGAGGAGGAGGAGGAAGAGGAAAGCGAAGACGGGGGCGAGGAAGACGACATCACCAGCGCGGAATCGGAGAGCAGCGAGGAGGAGGAGGGTGGGGGCGAGCAGGAGGAGGACCCCCAGCACGTCAACCGGCAGCAGCAGTTGGAGTGGGACGATTCGACCCTGCCCTACTGAGCTTCACACTCCCTGCTCGCCTCGTCGGTTTTTCTTTCGTTTCATTTCGTTCTCTCCCGCTCCGGAGGATGCCAGGACAAACCACTTCCCTTCCTTTCAGGGGTGCCAGAGGCCAGGCCGTCTCTTGGCCCCATTAGAGTTGGCCAGTCTCCCTTCTCTCCCACCCACCCCCTCCCCTTCGTGTGTCGGGCATATCCTTTCCCAAACCCCTGCCTGTAGAAATGTAGCTAGCACTTCTTCCTCCCCCTCCACCAGTGACTGGATTGTGGTGATTTCCCTTTCTTTCTTTTTTAACCGCAGGGCCTTGCCTTGTACTTTCTGGCCCCAGTCATCTCCCTCCAAAGGGCCTCGGTCATCCCAGCTGCCCCCACCCCCGTTTGACGAGCTACGTTCCCGCCCGCGACCACGTACGGGTGGGCTCTTAAAGCAGCCACCGTTTCCAGCTTGCGGAGGAGGCTGCTTTAATGAACCACAGGGAAAAGGGTGTCTTCTCAACGCTTGTAAAATATGCCCGGATCTAATGCTTCCCCTTCTGTTTCCCCCCCCCTCCCCTTTAGAATTTAACTTTTATTTTATTTTTATTATTTTATATGGGGATGTCTTCTCTCTACCCCACCCTCCTTACTTCACACCTCTTTTTCTGATTTGCGAAGGGGTGAAAGCAAGGGAAAACAACAACCCGCCACTCCTTTGTCGACTGAGAGCTAACCTATTTTTTTTTTAATTATTATTATTATTTAGTCTTTTTCTTAAAAAGAAAAAAAAACAAACACCTTGGTTTGATTTTAGTTGATTTTCGGTTGTCTCGGGTCCTCCCGCGGACAACGCTCTTTTTTTTCCCCTTCCCGACTCTAGTGCATGTGTAAAATGGCAGAATGGGGTGGGGGTATCGATATTTAGGAGATTTAACAAGACTTTTTAATATTTTGTAAATACGTCGGAACTATGTAATTATGTCACTTGTGGTAGTGAAAACATGGCTGGGCTAGGGAGGGACAGGGAGGGAGGGAGGGAAGGCAGACGACTGCGCGGAGGTTTTAAAAAAAAACGAAAAAATCACGCAGCATGGCATAGCGATTTCAAGGATTTTTTTCCCCCCAGAATCCCCTAAAACTTCCCTGAGACAGGTTTTAAAAGTAGTAAAGCAGAGAAACCAACAGCCACCGGAAGCCGACGGACTCGACTTGTGATTTCATAACGAGGTCTGTGGATGGGTTCTCCCCCCCCCCTTTTTTAAATTAATACATTTTTTCTTTCTGAAACGGGGGAGAGGAGAAAAGAAAGAAAGATAGCTTCTTCTCTCGGCCACCTTCAGATGCCAACTCCGCTTGTTATCCTCGGAAGCTACGCGGCTTCGCAGCTTCTGTTGTTGTTGTCGGCGTTGTCGTTTTGAAAGCACCCAGGGCCCCTTTAAACACGGCCCTCTCTGGGTTTTACACTACACTTCTCAGGAGTTGAGCCAGATCCAGAAAGCTGCGCGGTCCAAGTTCACCTCGGCTTCCGAGGGAAGCTTCTCTTCTGGCGCCATTTTGTTTTTCCCAACACTCCATTCATTCCTGTAGCTACTACACCACTAACTTTTGAGATGTGGGTGTCTCTTCTCTCCGGCTTATTTTTTTATTATTATTATTATTTTTATTGAGGGAGGAGGAGACACACACAGGAGGGGGGGGTCTTTGTATACCCCCAAATGGATGGGGCTCTTCCTTCTCTCCCCCCCCCTCCAGCGATCACATCAACATTCCAGATAACGTTGACGAGAGTGGTCCAAGAGATGGAAACCAACCTAGCGTTTCATTTAAACCTTGCCTGGGTGAATTAGTGCCAGGAGCAGAATGATTCCCCCCCCCCCCCAAGCAGCTTTACACACCGGTAGTGGCAGGAAATAATGTCACATTCTCCTGGGTGGAAAAGGGTTGGAGGATTTGAGGGTGGGGGGCTTGGGGGGTGTCAAGGAAGGATCTTCTCCTGTTGGTTTCACTTTTTGAACAAAAAGTTCTCAGCTCTTGTCGCCAAAGTGGAAAAGCCCTTTGCTAATCACGCTTTCCGACAGAATAATTAACCGGTGGAACTGCTTGCCACCAGAAGTTGCCGGGGCTCCATCAACGGGAAGTTTTTAAGAAGAGACTGGACAACCATTTGCCTGAGATGATGTAGAGTCTCCTGCCCTGAGCAGGGGGTTGGACTAGAAGACCTCCGAGGTCCTTCCAACTCTGTCATCCTGTTAAAACGTCACACACACAGCTTCCCTTCAGCTACATGGTAGATCATCTCCCCAAAAACTGTCAAAAGCACACAAAAAAAAAATTACAAAGGGAGGAGGAAAAGGATTTCAAAAATAAGGATTTCAGCTGCAAAAGTATAGAAGAGTGTTTCTCAACCTTGGCAACTTGAAGATGTCCGGACTTCAACGAATGCTGGCTGGGGAATTCTGGGAGTCGAAGTCCGGACATCTTCAAGTTGCCAAGGTTGAGAAACACTGGTATAGAAGCTTTTGTTTAATTTACATTTTTTGCAGTGGGAGGCAAGGAACAGAAAAGGAAAAGAAGAGACACAATTTGTGGCAGAAATATTTGGACAGGTAGAATTCTCCCTTCGGTCCTGGCCATCTCACCGTGCAAAAATGAGGTGCCTGTTATCAGTGGGGCGGGGTGCTTGAATTATGCCCCCTCCCTGGGCATCCTTTTGAGAACTTTTTGTTAACTGCCAAACGAGGAGCGTACATAGGGTTTCCTTTGGGCCGGTGTGATCTCCACAGTGCCTTTGGCAACGGGACAGCTGGGGAAGCCAAGTGCAGTTTCACTCGCCCTCCCCCCTCCTCAAATCATCACCCCTTCCCTCCCCCCTTTTGCAAAAGCAAAACACAATGGATAGGAGGAAAAAAAACAACAGTTGATTGATTAAACAGGCAAGGGAAAAGCTGGTTTGGAAGATTTCCACACACGACTTTTCACTGGGAACACTCTTTAACTTGTGTCTGAATTTGTCCTGTGTTTTTGTTGTCACCGTGTAGAGGAAAAAAAAACAACCTTAAGCCTTTTTCTCCATCATCCCATCTCTGTTTAGCAACTGTATTTTAGAGATTGTAAACCTAATCATGTCCACTCCGCTTTTCCCCTCCCTCCCTCCCACCCATGCTAATACGGAAAGGCTGTTAATTTTTTTTCTCCCCCTCTGATGCATTTTGTAGCCATCATGGGTCTAACATTTCAGATGTGTATATTGGTAAATAGGTCACGTTTGGAAAAGTCTGAGCTACAATAAATTTCTGATTCTAAAAAAGATGAGTTGAATTGCTGTCATTTCGGGAAGGGAAATCCAGAAGCTTCCTTGTGTCTACCTGCCTGCCTGTCACTTATCTATCTACCATATCGATCTGTCTATCTACCTTGCAATCTACTGTATCTATCTACCTATCATTAGCTATCTATCCTATTTAGCTATGTATATCCTATCTAGCTATCATCTCTGGCTCTCTGTCTTGTCTATCTACCTACCAATCTACTGTATCTATCTATATCTATCTATCTCTATCTTGCTATCTAGCTATCGCTATCTATCTATCTATCATCTATCTATATCTTTATCTAGCTATCTATCCTAGCTATTATCTCTGCCTCTGTCTTGTCTATCTACTTACCAACCATCCATCCATCTATCTCTGTCTTGCTATCTATCCTATCTAGCTAGCTCTATCCTATCTATCTATCTATCTATCTATCTATCTATCTATCTATCTATCTATCTATCTATCTCTATCTTGCTATCTATCTATCTCTATCTTGCTATCTATCTATCTATCTCTATCTTGCTATCTATCCTATCTATCTATATCTATCTGTGTGTGTGTGTGTGTATAGTATATATCTATCTATATTGCTATCTATCCTATCTAGCTAGCTCTATTTAGCCTATTTATCTATCTCTATTTAGCCTATCTATCTCTATCCATCTATCTATCTTTATCTAGCTATCTATCCTATCTAGCTATCTCTTGATCCTATCTATATCTATCTATCATCTATCTTTATCTATATCTATCCTATCTATCTATATCTTTAACTATATCCTATCTAGCTATCTCTATCCTATCCTATCCTATCCTATCCTATCTATCTATCTATCTATCTATCTATCTATCTATCTATCTATCTATCTATCTATCTATCTATCTATCTATCTATCTATCTATCTATCTATCTATCTATCTATCTATCGCTATCTATCCTATCTATCTATATCTTTAACTATCTATCCTATCTAGCTATATCTGTCCTATCTAGCTATCATTTTGTCTTGTCTATCTACCTACTGTATCTCTCTCCCTCTCTCTCTCTCGCTATCCTATCTAGCTATCTCTAGCTATCCTATCTATCCATCCATATAACCACCTACCCTATTTATACCTACCTACCTACCTACCTACCTACCTACCTACCTACCTACCTATCATCTCTGCCTTGTCTGTCTATATCTACTGGTACCGTGTTTCCCCAAAAATAAGCACAGGTCTTATTTTCTTTTGACCCCCGAAATAAGTGCTTGGCCTTATTTTCAGGGAAGTCTTATTCTTTTTGAGGTACTGGAGACCCCTTAACCTCGGCCCACAACCCGTGGATCAGCTGATCCAGAGAGGGCTGGAAGTTCTGTCTCTGGCACACTCTTGCCAGCCCTAGCGCCGCTGGGCCTGCCACTCTTTTTGTGGCCGCCACTAAGAGAAGGGGCATGGTAGCCAGAGTTTTCAAGAGCAGCCTCTGCAAAACCGTTCTGTGTGGATGCCAGGTGCATATGGAGCACAAGGGGAATGTTCCCCCTCTCCCCCCCCAGGACTGGCTGCACATTCGGTTAAAATATTTTAGGGGAGGGCTTATTTTCAGGGGAGGGCTTATTTTAGCACATGCGCTCAAAATCCGATTTGGCTTCTTATCCGGGGAGGTCTTATTTTCGGGCAAGCGGTAGTTAGGAATCTCAGGCTTTGAAATTTTTTGGAAACATGCTCAGGTCCCCAGCAGAAACAAACCTTGTCCAAAGATATTGGTGAAACAAACTTGCATTTATTGAAAAGCTGGATTTTAAAAAGAAAAAGGGTTATCGGGAAGTGACCAGTTGTTTTTTTTTTAAAGAAAGAATGCAATTAAGAAGTAACTGAAAAGTTTGCAAGAACATTTCTGCATCGGACAAACCAGGACGCGTGACGTCATCAAACCATCCACCTCCTTGCCAAAACTTCTCACCGTACTTCTCACTAAGGGCTCTTCTTTCAAAAGACAATTCCTGGCCTCGCAAGACTGGAAATTTGAGGGATGGGGGGGGGGGGTTTCCAACGTTTTGTGCAAAAACCAACAAGTTTTGTGAGAAAAGTCCATCTCTTTCTAAAGAGGCCAGCTCTTCTGGATGCATCTTTGAAACCTCACAACCACCCTCAACCAGTGAGCGAGTCGAGTACCATTGAGCAGTATAAAATACGAATCTCACACACGTGCACACACACACACACACACACACACACACACACACACACACAGTTGCAGCTATATGCAGATCATCAAACAGCGCGGTTGCCAAAATCGTGCCACGGTTCCTCCTCATTCTCTCGCACCATCACCATTCGGCCGAGGAGTTATCTCCAGGGGCTTCCAAGCAGGACCTCTGGAATAAGGACATCGTCTTGCCACCAACATCTGGGCCGCCTAAAAACGGTCCTGTCAACCTGTTTCACGCAAGGTGCGGAAGGGCCCGCCTGCTCCACCCGGAGAGCCAGGAAGGAAGGACTCCAGGAGAGGGCCTCCCCTACTGGCGGTTATCCTTGGAGACGTTATGGGCCAGCCAGTTGACTTTGGTTTTCCAGCTCTCCCGAAGAGCCTCGTTGAACTTCAGTTGGAATTGCTTCCGGGCCTCTTCATCCGTCTTCCCCAACGCCAACGAGTCCTGAAAGGTGTAAATGAGACCTTAGGGGGAGTGGGTGTGTGAGAGGAAATCTCTTCACCTAGGTTTTCTACAGAATAGAATGAAATGGAATACAATACAGTACAATACGGTAGACTTCGGTAGAGTAGAATACGGTAGAATTAGACTAGGATAATAATAGAATGGAACAGAACGGAATAGAATAATAATAGAGTAGAGCAGAGCAGAATAAAATAATAGTGGAGTGGAGTAGAGAGTAGAGTAGAGTAAGGAATAGGAAAGGATAGACGAATAGGGATAGAATGGAATGGAAGGGACTTTGGAGGTATTCTAGTCCAGCCCCCTGCTCAAACTATACCATCCCAGACAAGCGACTTAGAAACCTCCAGTGATGGAGCACCCACAATTTTTTTTTTGGGGGGGGGCACCATTCTAAACCCCTGCTAACTCTTAAGAGGCCACATCAGAGCTTCACCCTCAGCCAGAAGTTAATACACCAAAGTAGGAGGCAGACTGGGAATATCATATTGTCTTCCTTTCTGCCTCACTTTTGATGTATATTATGTCTCTTGCAATCTGCAGAAATCCCTATTCCCTCCCACCCCACCCCTTTTCTCAGTCCCTATATAAATTACACGTGGGCTAGCACAATGGCCTTCAAACTCGGGAGTCATTGGCAATCTAGTGGGCAGAATCGGCCTGCAGTACTGCATTCTAACCACTGCGTTGCCATGCGCCAACCTGGGTTCTCGTTTTACCCACCTCGGAAGGATGGATGCCACGGGTGAATAGACGGCGATATAAATTTAACGATAAATTTAAAAAATGGAAGGTTGAGTCAGCTTTGAGCCTGGTGGGATTTGAACTGCCAAATTGCAGGTAGCCGGCAGTCAGCAGAAGTAGCCTGCAGTACTGCCCTCTCACCACTGCGCCACCATGGCTCACCTTCCGTTTTTGTGGTGTTCAGAACACTTGACTCTTTGTAATGGATTTCATGATCCAGCCCAAATCTGGAAGATTGTGAATCCACTCAAAATGTCTCCTCCTCCTCCTCCTCCTCCTCCTCCTCCTCCTCCTCACCTTGAGATACTGGATGTCTTTGGAGCAGCTCAACTCCGGCAAGCCAGCAGCTTTCATCAGGGAGAAAAGATGCAAGAAGAGAAGGCCATGGCCTCGAAGGATCATGTATGCCCTTTCACAGTAATCTCTGAATCTGAGAGGGGTGGGGAAAAGATCACATGGGGTAACTCGGGTGAAATTCAGCAGGTTCTGACAGGTTCTGGAGAACCGGTAGCGGACATTTTGAGTAGTTCGGAGAACCGGCAAATACCATCCCTGGCTGGCCCCAGAGTGGGGAGGGAGTGGGGATTTTGCAGTATCTTTCCCCCAGGAATGGGGAGAGAATGGGGATTTTACAATATCCTTCCCCCAGGAGTGAGGAGGGAGTGGGGATTTTGCAGTATCCTTCCCCCAAGATTGGGAAGGGAATGGGGATTTTACAATATCCTTTCCCCAAGAGTGGTGTGGGAATGGGGATTTTGCAGTTTCCTTCCCCTGAAGTTGGGAGGGAATGGAGATTTTACAGTATCCTTCCCCTGGAGTGGGGAGGGAATGGAGATTTTACAGTATCCTTCCCCTGGAGTGGGGAGGGAATGGGGATTTTGCAATATCCTTCCCCTGGAGTGGGGTGGGAATGGGGATTTTGCTGTATCTTTCCCCTTCCATGCCCACCAAGCCAAGCCCACAGAACCAGTAGTAAAAAAAAATTGAATTTCACCCCTGGGGTAACTACTTAGTCCCGGATTTGGGAGATCAATTGCCAGCTGTAAGTTGAATTGAACTGAACTTTATTTGGGGGCCTGCCTACTCAGTATCAACATCCAGCTCGAGTATCCAAATAAAAGTCATGGATCATTTAATTTCTGATAAGCTTACCATTTATTGAATATACTGCATGATAATAACGAGGTAAAACTAACTCTGAAATTCTCAGGCATCAGTTCAACGTATTAAAACAATGTTTTTTCCCAGCCAACCTGCCCCCAGGCTTCCTTGTAAACCAGTGGTGGGTTTCAAAAAATTTTCGAACCTACTCTGTGGGTGTGGCCTCCTTTGTGGGAGTGGCTTGCTGGCTATGTGACCTGGTGGGAGTGGCTTGCCGGCCATGTGTCTCTCCCTCCCTCTCTCTCTCTCATTCTCTCTCTCTTTCCTTCCTTTTGTCTCTCTGTCCCTTTTTCCTTTTTTTCTTTCATCTCTCTCACTTTTTCTTTTTTCTTTATTTCTTCCTTTCTTTCTCTTTCTCTCTGTGTGAGTCTGTCTGTGTGTAAGTCTGTCTGTGTGTGAGTCTGTCTGTGTGTGTGTGTGTCAGTGGTGGGTTTAAAAATTTTTTGGAACCTCTTCTGTAGGTGTGGCCTGCTTTCTCGGTCCACTGGTGGAACCTCTTCCAACCGGTTCGGTAGATTTGACGAACCGGTTCTACCGAACTGGTGCGAAAACTGGTGCGAACTGGTAGGAACCCACCTCTGTTGTAAACCATGTAAACAAATTTGTTATGGGAACTATCTGCCTTCTTCTTCGCACTTGTTAAGACGTCCTTGAAAGGTTTCCAGAGTCTCACAAGCTTCAGTGAAACCGTATAAGTTTCGTTTCTCCAAACTAACCCATTCGTAATCGACACCTCCGCCCCCTTATTCTTAAGGGCAAGTTGAAGCTGCCGATGTTTCACTCTTTGACACTGAGTCTCCCTATATGACCAACCACGAGCATTTCCCCTCTGCGGAGGAGAGGGACCTTGGTTGAAACCGAACGACAAGCCTCCGTCCCACGCTTACCTTTCAAACTTCTCGCTGTTGCTGGTTTTCCCCTGCTGGATCACGTGGACAAAATCGTAAGTTAGAATGAAAGGCACTCGCTCGCGATTGATTCCAAATTTGGTCTTGAAGTTCCCCAGGAAGTGGCCGAAATCAATATGGAACAACTGCAGAGGGACGTTTGAAGGGAAGGGAGGAAAACGTTTTACAATTCTCACATTGCAAATCCAGCAGTGTTTTTGTTTCAAACAAAAAAGGAGCAGCGTGTGTATGAAAGAATTCCGAATCTGTTAAAATATTCATGACTGGGGGAGACATGGGAACAAGGTCAGCCAATGAACAGGCATAGCAACTAAGTCAGCCAATGGGAGCTTCAACAGATCTTGAGTGTCAGGCCTGCAGTCATATTCCTTTTTAGGATCTTTGGCCTGCCACACACTCTATTATTTCATTATGCTATTTCATTAGTGTAGTAATTGGGAGGGGGAATAGTAAGGAGTAGAATTGTGTTGTTGTCATTCCTTTTTAGAAATCAAAGTTATCTTTTGTCTCCACACCTCTGCATCTGACCGGAACTAGATGGGTGGAAATGCCAGCGTGGCCAAAGAAGATTGGACCATGTGATGGATTTATGGGTGTGGTGATAAGATCATGAACTTTCAATTGGGTGGAATCCCAGGAAGCTTTTAGATTTGGGATTCCACAGATTTGCCAACATGTCTGTCTTATTAAATTGGAACTTTGAGGGTAGCTCTGCCTTGGACTCTGATTTAATTCTGCATAATATTTGGAACGCTGACACTGAGTCTGTGCAGAGAATTGAAACAGAAACTTGAGCAATTTGCTGCTCTGAGAAGTAAACTAGCAGTTTATCTGGGCTTGTCTGCTGAAATGAAACTAACTGCTTGTGTTTGTCTGTAACTCTCCTGCCTTGTGTTTACTTGGAAGAACCATCTGTTGGTATTCTACATTTATTCATCTATTCTTATGCGTATCAAGAAGTTAATGAATCCAGCTGCATCCGTTATCTGTGTGCACTTCTGGATTTGAATTTATTCAACAAACTTTGACAGAATCAAAACTGTATGTAATATTTAGAATCAAGCAATTTACAATGCAGGGGATCACAATATGAATGAAATGCATAACCCTAACTTGGACAATGTTAACCAACTCGTTAGGAATTTTTAGGTTGCAAAATAATATGTGAAGTGGTATATAAGTCTTAAGTGCTATTGCTGTATCCACTAATCTACCTTTGGTTCCTATAGAATAAAATGGGAATTAACAAGGAAAGTCAGGTATGAGCTGCGGTGGCGCAGTGGTTAGAGTGCAGTACTGCAGGCTATTTCTACTGACTGCAATTTGGCAGTTCAAATGTCACCAGGCTCAAGGTTGACTCAACCTTCCGTCCTTCCAAGGTGGGTAAAATGAGGACCCAAATTGTTGGGGGCAAGAGGCTGATTCTGTCAACCGCTTAGAGAGGGCTGTAAAAGCACTGTGAAGCGGTATATAAGTCTTAAGTCTATTCCTTCCTTCCTTCCTTCCTTCCTTCCTTCCTTCCTTCCTTCCTTCGTCCCTCTCTCCTTCCCTCACAGTGATTAGATTGCATTATTGCAGGCTGACTGCCCACTGCTAGCAGTTCGATCCTGACCAACTGGCTCAAGGTTGATTCAGCCTCCCAATACTTCCTAGGTGGGTAAAACGAGGACCCAAATTGTTGGGGGCAATATGCCGACTCTGTAAACTGCTGAGTTTAGAGAAGGTTGTGAAGCACTATTAAGCAGGATATAAGTCTAAGAGCGATGGCTATCATGATCCTCAAAATACCTGGCCATTCTCTCGCACCATGATGTTGTCGCTGTGACGGTCGCCAATCCCCAGCACATAGGTAGCCACGCAATATCCGGCACATGAAAGCGTGAATTCTTCAATGGCCTGCTCCAGAGCATCACTGCACAAGAGAGGAGAACAGGCTGTTGAAGGAAAAGTCAACTTGGCTCTTGGAGGTGGCATAAAAACCTCACCCCGTGGTGCCCTTTCCAAGCTGCAAACAGCCCAAAGAATGCCCCAAGATCGAATTCTTATCCCCCCAAAAGATCTTCTCTTCCTCCCTTAAATTCATTTTAAGCTCTGCTGCCCTCAATTCTTACGATTCTTAAGAAAGACAATTCATCCAGTTAAGTATCTGAGGGCCTCAAAAGCATCACGAGAAGG
Source organism: Thamnophis sirtalis (assembly GCF_051295495.1). Taxonomy (NCBI): domain Eukaryota; kingdom Metazoa; phylum Chordata; class Lepidosauria; order Squamata; family Natricidae; genus Thamnophis; species Thamnophis sirtalis. The sequence continues at coordinate 41,139,644 of NW_028261395.1, forward strand.
ATCTACTTAAAGAGTTATTGAAGAACTGGGTTGTTTGAGACCAGCCGGTCATTAACATGTTTGTATTCCATGTTCCATGTTTCACATGTACCCCTCTGCTCCTTCCAGCTAAATGAGTTGAGTAGAGAATGGGCAGGGGCCATTTCTGAGTAAACCTTCATCCATTGCATCTCATCTTCATAGTCTTCTCAAGCCTGAATTTGTTTAGACTTTTATAGGTAAACGTAAAGGTTCCCCTTGAACATATGTGCTAGCCTTTCCCGACTCTAGGGGGCAGTGCTCATCTCCGTTTCAAAGCCGAAGAGCCAGCGCTGCCCGAAGACGTCTCCGTGGTCATGTGGCCGGGATGACTCAACGCCCAAAGGCGCACAGAATGCTGTTACCTTCCCCCCCAAAAAAGTGGTTCCTATTTTCCTACCTGCATTTTTTACGTGCTTTCCAACTGCTCGGTTGGGCAGAAGCTGGGACAAATATCGGGAGCTCCCTCCATTACAGGGCACTAGGGATTCGAACCGCCGAACAGCCGACCTTTCTGATCAACAAGCTCAGCATCTTAGCCCCTGAACCACCACGTCCCTGTTAGGACCACCTTTTATTCTGAGCCTCTTCATTCAAGATCTGAGTCACCGACACAACATCGGCTGAGCTAGCGAAGATTTCTGGGAGTTTTAGTCCCAGCCAATCTGGAAGGCCTGGGGGCTTCCCATAGAACATACCCGGGATTTTTGGATTTCAGCCAATTCAAGAGGGCATCCTTGTTGAAAGCGGCAGTGGCCGCCATGTTGCTCTTGTTGAGTTGAATGTTGGCGATGGTGTCCGAATTCATCACCACTTCGATCAGCCCCATTTTGTCTCCTGTGGAAAGGCAGCCGTAAGGGGTCATCCTTGAGAGGAAGAGAGAGAGAGAGGAATCATCAGACCCTACCCTGGTGGAGGTGATATGTGAGATGTCAGAGAGGGTACCGGCACCTCTACCGAACCCAAAGTTGAGATCAAAACTCAAGCAAGCAACCTTTGGAAGAAGGATCAGATGAAAAGCGAAGAGCAGGAAAGGGGACACTTCCGTCACAACTGGCGGGAGTTAACGGAAGATAAAGACTGCAGGGGTGTCAAACTTTATTCCATTGAGGGTTGTGTTTGATCTTGGGGTGGGCATGGCCAGCTTGATGTCACTCGTGTCGGGGGTTGCTGTGGTGGCCCAAGCGCTTTGCCGGCAAAAATGGGCTTCCGAGTTCCGTTTTAGGCTGCGACAGCCTCCTGCAGCCCTCTCCCAGCGAAAACAGCTGATGAAATGTGGAGTCTGGGAGGGACGTGCGCGGCTCTTTCGAGCTCCATTTTCACTGGCAGAGGCTCCGCGGGCCAATCCTTCGCTGTTTCCAGGGCAACTCTGCGGGCCAGATCTAAGCACCCCATGGGCCGGATCCGGCCCGTGGGCCTCGTGTTTGACACCCCTGCTGTAGAAGAAACAGGATGGAGAAGGGACTTCATCAGCACCCTCCAAGGTTTGTATTACAGCTGCAGAAAGCGAAGTATTACATTCTTTGGGACAGTTTACCCCCCACATCAACTCACCTCAAGTCGAGACCTTCTTGTTTCCATAAGATATCCATGAGTTGGATCATTTGGAGGGTCAACATATCCTGGCGGAGATCTGCCAAATAGCAATAGCAATAGCAGTTAGACTTATATACCGCTTCATAGGGCTTTCAGCCCTCTCTAAGCGGTTTACAGAGTCAGCATATCGCCCCCATAGTCTGGGTCCTCATTCCACCCACCTCGGAAGGATGGAAGGCTGAGTCAACCTTGAGCCGGTGAGATTAGAACCGCCGAACTGCAGATAACAGTCAGCTGAAGTGGCCTGCAGTACTGCACTCTAACCACTGCGCCACCTCGGCTCTTGGAGAAAGGTTGGTTTGGCCCTTCATGTCTCTCTCATCTTTCCTACAACCCTCAACTTTCTCCAACCAGAAATCACAAGGATGAGATCCGTGTCCAAATTCATCGCCCTGAATTTTTTCAGCTGGACCACAAGGGGGCGCTTTTGGCTAGGCAGAAGGATGCAAAAATCTGCCACGAACGCGGAGATGCATCTGATAACGTTGGCTAGTTTGGTAATGAAATGTCTGCAGGAAAGCAAGTTCAGAGAGCACTAAGGCCCCCTGGATGCAGGATTTTTTTTTAGCATGGCTTAAAATCCTCTGCAGCTCCATCGACTCACTCATATTTTTAATATTTTGTTTCTCCTTGGAGCCGAAGTCTTTATGGAAGAATAGAGTAGAGTAGAATAGAATAACAGAGTTTGGAAGGGACCTTGGAGGTCTTCTAGTCCAACCCCTTGCTTAGGCAGGAAACCCTACACCACTTCAGACAAATGGTTATCCAACATCATCTTAAAAACTTCCAGTGTTGGAGCATTCACAACTTCTGGAGGCAAGTTGTTCCACTGGTTAATTGTTCTCCCTGCCAGGAAATTGCTCCTTAGTTCTAAGTTGCTTCTCTCCTGGATTAGTTTCCACCCATTTTGCCTCTTGTCTTGCTTTCAAGGTGCTTTGGAGAATAGCTTGACTCCCTCTTATTTGTGGCAACCCCTGAGATATTGGAACACTGCTATTGTGTCTCTCCTAGTCTTTTTTTCCCATTAAATTAGACATACCCAGTTCCTGCAACCGCTTTTCATATGTTTTAGTCTCCAGTCCCCTAATCCTCTTTGTTGCTCTTCTCTGCACTCTTTCTAGAGTCTCCACATCTTTTCTACATTGTGGCGACCAAAACTGGATGCCGTATTTCAAGTGTGGCCTTACCAAGGCTTAATAAAGTGGTATCAACACTTCATGTGATTTTGATTCTATCCCTCTGTTTATGCAGCCTAGAACTGTGTTGGCATTTTTGGCAGCTGCTGCACACGGCTGGCTCCTATTTAAGTGATTGTCCACTAGGACTCCAAGATCCCATCTCATAGTTACTACTATTGAGCGAGGTGCCACATATACTGTACCTGTGACGGGCTCACCTCCCCTTTAACTTAAGAAAAACACCGAACGCCAATCCAGAGGGGGAGGCTTCCTCTTAAACCTGCCTTGCAGTGGAAGGAGTAAGTGAATTCATCCCAGGGGAAGGAAACGGTGCGTGAGGACATCTAGCCTGACCCCTTGCACACAGTATCTTGCTAACCCAAAACTGGGTTTGTTGCTCGCTCTCTCTCTCTTACCGTCCCCGTTTTTGAATATCAGGCCGGTGCCGTTTCCTCCTGCCTCTCCGTTGCTAAACATAATCCATAGCGGCTTCATCTTGGAATCCATGACGGTGCAAAGCTCTACGCTGAAAAGAGACACACACAAAAGAGTGGATGGGTGGGTGGGACACACAACACAAGTCCCTTGTTGAAAGGGAGGAAAATAAAATCCTTACCGCTCCTTAAACCGAAGAACTGACCTAAACACACACATGCACACACTAACTTTTAAGTAAAATCAGCATTTGTCTACCTTGGCAATTTTAAGGTGTATGTGTGTGTGTGTGTGTGTATTTAAATTCCCAGAATTCCCCAGCTGGGTTGGCAGGAATAACAGAATACTTCATTGGCGACCTTCCTTAAAAAGCAAGAAGCAGACTCTGGGCCCCGGCAAAACCCCTTTTATTTACATGACTGTGAATTCCTTTCATTCACAGTCTGCAAGGCTTGGCAAACAGTCTTTCAGAAGAATGTTTATCCACACGAACCTTATCTCACTTGGCGAGCTGCCAGAGCAGTTCCACTAGTTTCCAAACTCAAGGCAAGACAAAACTTGGCTTCTTATAGTCACAAACAGAACTTTCCACTCTTGAAACGACCGAAGGAAAGTATTGTTTCCTGCAAAAGTCCCCTCCCCGTTCGCTCCACTTTTGTTTCCTATGGGAGGAGCCAATCACCTCCAAGGTGTGGCTTTACTCCCAAGTCAACCCTGCTTTCTTAGTTGTTCTGATCTGTCAGCTCTGCGCATGCGCACACTGGGAACAGGCTCCAGCTGTTCCTCTGACTCACTGCTGCCTATCTCCCTCTCTGCCTCCGACGCAGAGCCCTCGTCTGAGCTTCCCTCAGCCCCCAGGACTGGCCCATGTTCCTCCCCAACTTCCTCACCGTCTGACTCTGCTGCCAGCTCCGTCGGCTGCTGGCGGGCCATAACACCAGGGAATCCTGGGAGTCCACCCTTCTTAAAATTGCCAAAGTTGAGAAACACTGAGTTAAATCAGCCAGTTATGAGTGGTAGTTGTCTAAATGTGAATGAATGAATGACAAGTTGCAGCTATTTCTCTCTCTTTCCTCATTCACCCCCAATTCCATCTCAGCGCTACAATGCCCATCATTTTTAGCGGCTGCCCTGAATCATGTGTCATGCCTGCAAGCCATCTTTGCTTTTGGGACTTCAGTCAGGCCTGCCCCACTTTCTATCATGGGAAACTGGTAGGGGGGATTATGTGGAGTTGGGTAGTATGTAGCCATAACAACATTCTTCTTAGAAAGCCAAGGTCATCCTGGCAGGGTCTGGATGGGAGGAATCTGTCTTCATGGAAGTGAACGATTGGACCATGTGATGAGCTTGTGAATTTTGGGGCAGGATCCTGAACTTTCAATTGGGTGGGGAAACCAGGGAGCTTTCAGATTCGGGTTTTCTCAGATGTGCCAACGTGTCTCTTTTAATAAATTGGAACTTTGAGGAATCCTTTGCCTTGGACACTGATTTAATTTTGGATGCTCTTTGGAACCCTGACATCACAACTCTCAACTGACATGATTCTATCATTTAACCCAGCAAGACAGGGCTGGCCTTCTGACACGACCCTATCAATTTTCAGTCCCACCATGAAATCATTTCCCCTCCCCCCCCAACGCCACTTTCTTCAGCCCTCTTACCTGACTTTTGCCAGGAGGATTCGCGGATCCAGAGGGGACTGGAGATTGGAGAGGGCCTCTAGGTAGGTCTCTTGGCGCATACAAGTATGCATGAACTCCTTGGTTTGAGGCTTGGTGTTTTTCTGAGCGCTGACCTTGATCAGGTCATTCAAGGCCTTCAATTTGTTGAGAGCTTCACTCTTGAATTTGGAGACAGACAGAAAGTTAAGATCCCACATGGTGTTTGCTAAGACAATCCTCTAGAGCAGCGGCCTCCAACCTTGGCAACTTTAAGACTTGTGGACTTCAACTCCCAGAGTTCCTCAGCCAGCTTTGCAACTTTAAGACTTGTGGACTTCAACTCCCAGAGTCCCTCAGCCAGCTTTGCAACTTTAAGACTTGTGGACTTCAACTCCCAGAGTCCCTCAGCCAGCTTTGCAACTTTAAGACTTGTGGACTTCAACTCCCAGAGTTCCTCAGCCAGCTTTGCAACTTTAAGACTTGTGGACTTCAACTCCCAGAGTCCCTCAGCCAGCTTTGCAACTTTAAGACTTGTGGACTTCAACTCCCAGAGTTCCTCAGCCAGATTTGCAACTTTAAGACCTGTGGACTTCAACTCCCAGAGTTCCTCAGCCAGCAAACCTGGCTGAGGAACTCTGGGAGTTGAAGTCCACAGGTCTTAAAGTTGCCAAGGTTGGAGACCACTGCTCTAGAGGTTGGAAATTAATAACAGAGTACTTCATTGGCCAAATGTGATTAGACAAACAAGGAATTTGTCTGTGGGGCAGAAGTTCTCAAGTGCCCCTTGAGTTGAATCCGGAGAGAAGACAGAAAATTAGATCAAATGGATCCCACAAGGGGCTCGCTAAGACACTGATTGTATATCTTGAGGTTGGAAATAATAACAGAATACTTCTTTGGCCAACTGTGATCAGACGCACAAGTTCTCGGAAGTTCTCACATGCCACTTGAGTTGGCATATGGACTCATATTGTTTGGTCTCGCCCTCTTTTTTTGTCTTTGCTGGTTGTTCTGAGCGAGGCTTCCCAAGAGCATGAAGAAAACTCCTTGCCCCAACAAAAACCCCTTTTATTAATTGACTGTGAATTCTGCTCATTCACATCCAGCAAAGTCTTTCCAGGGAGGATTTACGGTCACAGACCTTATCTAGCTTGGAGAGCTGCCAGGCCGAGGTCTGCAGAACTTGGCCAGGAGTCTCGGAGAGTCAGGAACCAATGAAGCGAACTAATGGTCTCCTGCAAACTCCACTCCCCTTTCGCTCCTGTTTTATTTCCTCTGGGAGGGGCCATTCATCGTCCACCTGTGGTCTTACTCCCAAGTCAACCCTTGTTCTTTAGCTGTTCCCTTCGTCTGGCAACTCTGTGCATGCACACATTGGGAACAGGCTCCAGCTGTTCGTCTGCCTCACTGATGTCTGACTCTGAAGGCAGCTGATAACTGTCAAGATGGCCCTGACCCCCTCTCTGCCTCCGACACAGAGCCCTCGTCAGAGCCTTCCCCAGACTCCAGGACTGGCCCATGTTCCTCCCCAACCTCCTCACTGTCCAAATCTGCTGCCAGCTCTGCTGGCAGGCCACAACACTGTTTGACTATCCTCTTGAGGTTATAAATAATAACAGAATACTTATTTGGCCAAAGGTGATCAGGCGCACAAGTTCTCGGCAGTTCTCACAGGCCACTTGAGTTGGCATATGGACTCATATTGTTTGGCCTTTTCCTCTTTTTTCGTCTTTGTTGATATCAACCAAACTGGTATGACATCTCTGGGTAAATGGCTATGTGTCTGGCTCTCACCAAGACCGATATGTGTGCACGGGTGTTACAAGGCATTTGTGAAGGATACATGCAACCTTCAACAGCGATAACCAAGTGGTTCAGATTGAGCCCATTTAACTAGAAAAAGCTAACCATCCTGCTTTCTACCTGTCCCAAACAGACATAAAACTTGAGTTAGGAGTTTCCTTCCCACGCCCTTCGTCCTTCTGTGGACTAAGATATCTTTGATATGATGATGGTCCTGTGTGTGTGTGTGTGTATGTATGTATGTGTACATGCACGCATCTGCCTGCCATTTCTTTAGACCAGGGGTTGGCAACCTTAAACACTGGGAGAGCCATTTGGATCCATTTCCTACAGAAAAAACACCGGGAGCCACAGAAACTCTTCCCGTGCATGACTATTTCCTGCACCCACAAAACTAGCATAAGTAGTTGAATTAAAGGTTAAAGGAAACATTTCTTTTCTTGGATTTATCCATGGTTGGCCTATCTGGGGTCAAACAACTGAATAAATCAAATGCCGGCAGGCATCACACATTGGCAGTTGTGACGCATATATTGAGCAAGAGGGAGCTGCAGCAGAGGGATGAAAGAGCCACATGCGGCTCCAGAGCCACAGACTGCTGACCCCTGCCCTAGACCAATCTCACTTCCCAAGGGAGCCTCCTTACCTGCTTCATCAGAGCTTTGATATGGTGAGCGTTTCCCCGGCAATAGGCCTCGAGAATCAGGCCAAACCTTAAGGCAAGTGAAGGGAAGTGCATTTCCGATCTAACCACGGTTAAAACGTCGAAGGAGACATGGAACCCGAGCAAGAAAAAAAAAAGACAGAATTTTAATCATGGGGGAGTTACAATACATTGCCATAACCCTGGACAGCTGTGGCTCATTGAATTTCTTCTTATCTCCCGCTCATTTCCCTTGACTGTTGGTAGTTCAGATTCTTGTAGAGAGCTTAAGCTTGCAATACATTTTTATATTCATTTGAACTGCCCAAATCTCCTGATTTCCCCCGGGGACTTGATAAATTAACATACGTATGAGCCTTGGTGGCCCAGTGGTTAGAGGGCAGTACTGCAGGCTATTTCTGCTGCCTGCCGGCTGCCTGCAATTTGGCAATTCAAACCTTACCAGGCTCAAGGTTGACTCAGCATTCCATCCTTCCGAGGTGGGTCAAATGACCCAGATTGTTGGGGGCAAGAGGCTGACTGTAAACCACTGAGAGAGGGCTGTGAAGTGGTATATATGTCTAAGTGCTATTGCTGTTTTCCTTCCTTCCTTCCTTCCTTCCTTCCTTCCTTCCTTCCTTCCTTCCTTCCTTCCTTCCTTCCTTCCTTCCCTCCCTCCTCCCTTCCTTCCTTCCTTCCTTCCCTCCCTCCTCCCTCCCTTCCTTCCCTCCCTCCCTCTCAGTGGTTAGAATGCAGTATTGCATCCTAACTCTGCCCACTGCCAGGAATTCGATCTTGACCGGCTCAAGGTCAACTCAGCTCTCCATCCTTCCGAGGTGGGTGAAATGAGGACCCAAATTGTTGGGGGGGGGGGCGATAGGCTGACGCTATAAACTGCTTAGAGAGCAGCTGTAAAGCAGTATATAAGTCTAAGTGCTATTGTGATATAAGTGACAAAGTTATTCTAAGTCTAATCGGCTTATACTAAAATGAAATTTCATTGCATTCAGCTCTCAAAGGGTCACCACCTCCACTCTACACTACTAAATAAAATAAATGACAAAATAAATAAATGCAAAATTGTGTATACACCCACATATATCATATGACACAGAGAAACAACACTGATTTCAGTTAACTAAGCCTCCATGTTCCAGGGCAGCCTATCTCCAAATCTCAACTGCTGAGAAGTGAATGTAAGCAAAGGGCTGGGGATGGATGGGTATATGTGTGTATGTGTCTCTCATTATTTCCTCAAAATGTCCAATCCCAGAGAAACGGATCGTAAACCCGCCTTGTTTCTCCCAAAATCCTCTTTTCTCACCTGAGATGCCAGAAAAGGAAATGGCCGATCTTCCGGTTGGATAAGGCCCTGCCCAGAAGGAACCTGGTTAATTCACAGTCTAAGTATGACTGGTATTTCAAAACTTGAACCAGCTGTAGGAGATACTGGAACAATTCGGCATCCCTGAGGAAGGAAGAGCAGAGGGTTAATCGATGGCCTCCTCGGTTGCATCGTTGTATTTGTATTTTGTATTTGTATTTGTTTATTATTTATAGGCCGCCCTTTTCCCTGAGGGGACTCAGGGCGGCTCACAATTTATAGGGAGGGGAATACAAGACGAGACATGAGACAATACATAAGTAAAAATAGAACACAACATTCATTCATCATTCGGGTGGGGACGGATTAGAATCTTTATCCCCAGGCCTGATGGGATAGCCAGATCTTGAGGGCTGTGCGGAAGGTCTGGACGGTGGTGAGGGTGCGAATCTCCACTGGGAGATCGTTCCAAAGGGTCGGAGCTACTACTGAAAAGGCTCTCCTCCGCGTAGTTGCCAGTCAAACACTGACTGGCGGATGGAACTCGGAGGAGGCCTAATCTGTGCAATCTAATAGGTCGTAGGGAGGTAATTGGCAGGAGGCGGTCTCTCAAGTTGTGGCCCGCTAGCAGCCAGCAGAGCTGGCAGAAGAGTCAGACAGTGAGGAGGTTGGGGAGGAGCATGGGCCAGTCTTGGAGTCTGGGGAAGGCTCGGACAAGGGCTCTGTGTCGGAGGCAGAGATGTGGCCGAGGCCATCTGGCAGTGATCAGGTGCCTACGGAGCTACACAGTAGTGGAGCAGAGGAACAGCTGGAGCCTGTTCTCAGTGTGCGCATGCGCAGAGCTGCCAGAAGAAAAGAACAGCTCAGAAATCAGGGTCGACTTGGGAGTAGAGCCACAGATGGAAGGTGAATGGCCCCTCCCAGAGGGAATAAAAAAGGAACGAAAGGGGAGTGGGCTTTTGCAGGAAACAATTTGTTCAGTCGGCTGTTAGATTTATTTCAGGAGTGTGAAGATCTGTCCCTGAATCTCAGAGACTCAGTGCCCAGTCTTTCCTTGCACAGCACCTCATTTGGGAAAATATTGACATGGCAGCTTTCCAAGAGAGATAAGGTCGGTGGTCATAAATACTCCTTGGAAAGACTGCCAGGCCTTGGGCTGAATGTGAATGAGAGGAATTCACCTTCGTTTAATAAAAGAGGTTTTGTCGGGACCAGGACTCTGCCTCCTGCTTTTTGGGGAAGCCTAGGTCAGAACATGCATAGCCATTCAGACAACACATTTAATCCTGAGGGAATTATCCTGTTTTCTGGGTTTCCAGGTTTATACTAACCACGATCCAGGTTTAAACTAACCCATTTTGGCCCGTTGAGGGGAGGGAACTGTCGGATCTTTAAAACAAATATATATCTCCCGTTGGAGGATTGATATGACTCCCATCCTGGGCAGGTGTGGGTTGCTGCTGGTTGGGGGGCGTGGCCAGCCTGGGTCACTGCCAGTTCTGCGACCCAGGCCTGAATTCCACTACCAGTTCGGCCGAACTGGGCCGAACCAGGAGCAACCCACCTCTGATCCGGGAGACAGGGATGATGAGACTTGTAGTCCAATCCCCCTGGGGGAGTGCCACATTCAGTGGAGGGGGAAGTTCAGCAACCCCGAGCCCTCTTCCTCCCCCCCCTCATTCGCACGGTCAATTTCATCTCCCTCTGTGTTTTGACAACGCACTTTTTGCCATGTTTTTCTCAAAGCCAGAAAGACATCCGCCAGAAAGGTACGCAAACAGTACCTCGGATCGATATTTTTTCAATCTTGGCAATTTTTAACCTGAGAGTTGAATGTCTACCCAACTCCCGGAATTCACGGCTGGCTGGCGAATTCCGGGAGTTGAAACCCACCCATCTTAAAATCGCCGAGGTTTAAAGTTTGTCCCCCTTTTTAAAGTAAAACCCGAAATTGTGTTAGAGCACAACTGCAGCCTATCCTCTCCTTTTCAAAACTGCCTCCGCTGTTCCTTTCTCTCTCTCTCTCTCTCTCTTCCTCACCCCATCCCTCTTTCCTCCCCCCCCTTTCTTTGAGAGAGGGATTTTAACTCACGTCAGCTTTTTCAGGGAATTGACGGTGAAGCAGCTCACGTTAGGATCGGGGAAATTGAAATCTAAAAGCTCCAAGGCATTGAGAACGGGAAGCTCGGGCCAAGATTGCAGCAAAAATATCATCTGCAAGAAAAGAGCAGGGTCAGATCTGGATGAGGCCAAGCCTTTTGTTGTATTTTGGACGCCGCCCGACACCCCCCTTCTGTTACAAAAGCACTGAAGGTAACGCTGTCCTGGTACACTGCCCCTACATAAGGAGGCTTGATTTAACAGCCTGGCCTATACAATTATAGCTTTATCGATTAGCCTGTAGGCCATATCAAAGCACAAGGTTCAAACACATATCGCCAATAAAACCCTATACAAACAATTCAAAATAGTAAAAGTAAAGGTTCCCCTTGCACATGTGTGCTAGTCGTTCCCGACTCTAGGGGGCGGTGCTCATCTCCGTTTCAAAGCCGAAGAGCCAGCGCTGCCCGAAGACGTCTCCGTGGTCATTTGGCCGTCATGACTCAACACCAAAGGCGCATGGAGCGCTGTTCCCTTCCTACCAAAGGTGGTTCCTATTTTTCTACTTGCATTTTTTACATGCTTTCGAACTGCTAGGTTGGCAGAAGCTGGGACAAGTCACGGGAGCTCACTCCGTGACGCGGTACTAGGGATTTGAACCGCCAAACGGCTGACCTTTCTAATAGACAAGCTCAGCATCTTAGCCCCGGAGCCACTGCGTCCCTTAATTTATAATAAAAGTAGCATAACATTTAATAGTTATAGGATAAGATACAATATAATTTAATACATAAATATGTAAAATAGAATTCTGGTTTGCTTAGTAGAGAAAACCTTCCTCTCATTCACCACATGCTTTACTAGCTGGAGTAAAAAAGCTGGAGTAAAAGATGAACCTCTCAAGTAGTAAAATTGAAACTTTAAAAGTTAAAAATTGATTTAAAAGTAGAGTATTTTTTTAAAGAATAAAACTAGAGAGCAAAAAGGAGAACAAAGTTAAAAATTGATTTAAATTTCCACTCTCAGTTCGGCCAAACAGTCAGAATTGGCAGACTACTACGTCTGAATTTGGGGCAGCTTTATAGATGAGTTTCTAAAATTAATTGCTTGTCATCCCCGGCTAAATATTTTGTCCCCCGGCGGATCTTAATTAAAATTCTCACCTGAGCCACATCCTCGTGTTTATTCCACTTGGTTACCATAAGCAGTTTAGCCAACGCTCCTGGATACTGATCCCGAATCTGGTATCTCATTTTCCACACCAAATCTTTCTCGTGCTCATATAGTTCGATACAGGATCTTCGCTCGAGTATCTCCTTCAGCTGCTGTTTCTAGACAGACCACAAGGTGGCGGTCAAGAGCAAGACAGAAAGCTGACAATTTACCCCACTAGAAAAGGACGAAGTTAAAAGACTTTTTGAAGGGAGGGGGGGCTTAGAAAAGCTGTCTGTTGTTTTTTTGCAGGCTTATGGGGGGGAAGTGGGGGGGGGATTCTTCAGGGATTAAAAAAAGGGGCTCAAAAGGGGAAGCCCATCGTCCCCTGCACAAGAAAAGCAGTTGTTTAGTTTAGTTCAGGAGAGGAAAAGGAAATACAGAAATGTAAATATAAAAATTAAGGATATAAAATTAAGCCCAGGCATTGTTGAGTAGGAAATATCTTTTCTATGGTAAACCTTAGCCGCATGAAGACGGGTGGACTTCAACTCCCAGAATTCCCTAGCCAGCAAGCCTATTCTTACAACTTTTTTTAAAAAAAATTAATTGCTTTAATTTCCATCGCGTTGCTGGATTTAAATAAGGAGGGGAAAAAACCGTCTTTGAACAGTGGCCTTGGAAGGTTGAAATATTCAAGATTCGGTCCCTGCTTTTAAGAGGGCATGCTTGGGTCTTTTGAAGGTCTCCTGCTTGAGCAGGGGGTTGGACTAGAAGATCTCCAAGCTCCCTTTCAACTCTGTTATTATTATCCATCATTTGTCTGAAGTGCTATAGGGTCTCCTGCGCGAGCAGGGGGTCCGACTAGAAGACCTCCAAGGTCCCTTTTCATTCTGTTATTCTGTTGTTATCATCCATCATTTTTCTGAAATGGAATACTGTCTCCTGCTTGAGCAGGGGGTCAAACTAGATGACCTCCAAGTTCCCATTCAAGTGTTATTATTATTATTATCCATCATTTGTCTGAAACAGGATAGGGTCTCCTGAGCGGGCAGGGGGTCAGACCAGATGTCCTCCAAGGTCCTTTTCAACTCTGTTATTATTATCCATCATTTGTCTGAAATAGAATAGGGTCTCCTGAGCGGGCAGGGGGTCGGACTAGATGACCTCCAAGGTCCCTTCCGGCTCCGTTATTCTGTTTTTAACTTACGATCACAACTTGGGCTAAGAATTTTCAATGCTAAGCATGGCAATTGTTAAGAACGGAGTGGGGACTGATTTGTACAACCATTTATTTTGCCACGGCGGCTAGGCAAATCACCGTTGTTAGGCAAATCACTCCGTCGTAAAGCAAATTCCAGCTGCCCAGATTGAGTTTCCATATTGGAAGCCGGCTGGGTAGGTCTCCACTGAGTGGTCTCATGATCCTAGGATATCTACAAACACTGTAAGTACACCCAAACGCCCAATTCTTATCACGTGACTGTAGAGATAGCAATAACATTTAGACTTATATACCGCTTTACAGTGCTTTACAGCTCTCTCTAAGCGGTGTACAGAGTGAGCCTCTTTCCCCCAACAATCTGGCTCCCCATTTTACAGACATTGGAAGGACAGAAGGCTGAGTCAACCTTGAGCCAGTCAGTCAGGATCAAACTCCTGATGGTGGGCAGAATTAGCCTGCAATACTGCATTCCAACCATTGGGAAGGGAGGGAGGGAGGGAGGGAGGATGGATGGATTCATTTTACCAATCTCGGAAGGACGGAAGGTTGAGTCAACCTTCAGCCTGGTGAGATTCGAACTGCAAAATTGCAGGCAGCCAGCAGTCAGCAGAAGCAGCCTGCAGTACTGCCCTCTAACCACTGCGCCACCGTGGCTCTTCAGACATTGCAATGGTCCCCAAGGATCGGTTGTAAACCTCTTTTTCTGATGTTTCTGTAATCTGAGCAGTCATTAAATGAATGGGCTGTACGTCCAGGACTAACGCTATCCTCCCTGTATCCCCAATTCCCGTTTTAAGCGGAATTTCTGCATGGCACTATGGATAGAGCTCAAAATATCCGCCAGACATTAAAAAAAAATAGAGAGTTTGTTTCGTGCTGACCTCGTCTGGATCCTCCCCCGTACTGCAGACAGCATGGCCATTCTGCCCTTTTTCTAAGATCTGAAACAATAAAACACACCAACACAAAAATGGTATTTGAACAATGTTTGTCCTCCAAGAAAGATGGACTTCAAGAGAAAATGGCTTCAGTTATCATCTGGTCTTCGTTTTCCCTTCCTTTGGGGGAGATTCCCAGTTGGCATTTTCTTACTAAATAGTATAGCCTTTATTGTCATTGTACAAAATAAATACAACAACACTGATTCCCAATGTTATAAAAAGTAAGGGTTCCCCGCGCACATGTGTGCTAGTCATTCCCGACTCTAGAGGGTGGTGCTCATCTCTGTTTCAAAGCCAAAGAGCCAGCGTTGTCCGAAGACATCTCCGTGGTCATGTGGCCGGCATGACTCAACGCCTAAGGCGCACGGAGCGCTGTTCCCTTCTCACCAAAGGTGGTCCCTATTTTCCTACTTGCATTTTTAACGTGCTTTCGAACTGCTACGTTGGCAGAAGCTGGGACAAGTCACGGGAGCTCCCTCCATGACGCGGCGCTAGGGATTCGAACTGCCGGACTGCCGACCTTTCTGATCGACAAGCTCAGCGCTTTAGCCGCTGAGCCATCCTTTCCCAATATTATAGCCGATGGCAAATTTCTTTGAAAAACCATTAATAGTTCCTCGACAACACTACTAGTCCCTTCTGTGGGATTCGGGAAGGAAAGGCCACATGGAATCGGTTGCTCCTGGACTAAAATTTCCCAAGAAATCCACTGGTATTTTCTACAAATCTTCACATTTTTGTGTTTTGGAAGAAAGAGGTTGGAAGGAAAGAAGAATCCACAACAGGTTGTCCACTGTTGAAATGAATACATTGAATTTCAGATGCAAAAACATGACGCTTGGGCAGATTAAATGTTGCGGACCCCTTTTGGGGAAGAAAGTGCAACACACACAAACCCCCGGGATCTTGTTAGTTTGGGAACCAAAAGATCCAGATCTGGTTCACAGTTCCGCTCCTTGTCTGCTTTTGGGAAAAACTTCGACCCACGAACACCAAGAGAATCGGGAAAAACCATCCCAGCGATGGTCCCAGGGGCCTATTTGAATTGAATTGAATTGAATTGATTATATTTCTATGCCGCCCTTTTCCCCGAAGGGGACTCAGGGCGGCTCACAACCCAAGTCAAGGGGGAAGGGTACAAATAAGGAATAAAAAGACAGACAAAACAATACCATAGTTTAAAAGCACACAACAACCATACCATACCATATTTGTCCAGTTACCGTATTTTTCGGAGTATAAGACGCAACTTTTCCCCCCGAAAAAGAGGGTGAAAATCTGGGTGCATCTTATATACTGAATACAGCATTTTTGGCCTCCCGAAACCTCGCCCCCTTCACAAAAATGGACCCCCAGAGGGTTGGGGAGGCTTGCAAAGTGCTCCTGGGGGCTGGGGAGGGCAAAAATGAGCAAAAAATGGGCCAGTTTTTGCTCGTTTTTGCTCCTGCAGCCCCCAGGAGCACTCTACAAGTCTCCTAAATGCTATGCATGCCCTTTTTTTTGTTAAAAAAGACAGGCCCATTTTTGCAAAAAAAAACGGGCCTTTTTTTGCTCGTTTTTGCCCCCCACCAGCCCCCAGGAGCACTTTGCAGGCCTCTCAAACTCTCTGCATGCCCCATTTTTCACACAAAAACGAGACCTGCAGAAGGTTTGAGAGGCCTGCAGAGTGCAAAAACCTTTAAAAAAAAAATTTACCTCTTCAAAATCTTGGTGCGTCTTATACTCCGGTGCGTCTTATAGTCCAAAAAATACAGTACCCAGAACACAAAACAAGCAGCAGGGAAGACACCCACCCACTCACACAGGGTCTCACCTGTCTCATGGAAGGGTAGTAGATCGGGTACAACGAAATGCCGGGAAAGCGGATGTAAAGCGTGGCCGCGCTCTCTGTGTTGGGGTTGGTCTGGATGGTGCCCGTCGGGTTTAACAATTCCCCTTTCTCATCTGGAAGGCAAAAGGGCACAAGCTACCAAACGGCTCCATTCCAACGCAGAGCCTCGCTTGGCTAGGTTTTTTTACGGGGTGCCGTAACCGTGTCTGCTGGAACAAACCGCGATCACTGGGACGTTATCCCACCGCGCCCTGCGTGAACCGGGCTCCTACATCCGATATCAGCAAATTCTAGTGAATACCTTGTTCACCGTTTAACTGCCTGGGGGGGGGGGGGGGGACAGAACCTGTTCTGACCTCGGCTTCCTAAGATTACAAAGCAGACTCCTTGTCCCGATAATTTAGGTTAAAAGGAATTCCTCTCCAGCAAAGTCCCGGCCAACAGTCTTTCCTGAGAGTTCACAACGACAGATCTTTATCAGGCTTGGAGAGCTGCCAGGCCGATATCTTCCAAACACCATGCTGTAGCAGCAATTACTTGGCAAGAAGTCAGGAACGGATCTTCACACTAATGAATTGAACTAACTGTCTCCTGCAAACTCCACTCCCCTTTCGCTCCTCTTTATTCCCTATGGGAGGGGCCATTCACCATCCACCTGTGGCTTTACTCCCGAATCGGCTCTTGTTCCTTAGTTGTTCCCTTCTCCTGGCAAGCTCTGCACCTGCGCACATCAGGAACAGGCTCCAACTGTTCTTCTGCCTCACTGATGTCTGACTCCGAAGGCAGCTGATAACTGGCTTACGGCTCTGGCCCTCTCTCTGCCTCCGACACAGAGCCCTCATCAGAGCCTTCCCCAGACTCCAGGACTGACCCATGTTCCTCCCCAACCTCCCCACTGTCCAAATCTGCTGCCAGCTCCCCTTGCTGCTGGCGGGCCACAACAGAACCAATCTCTTGCTTGCAAAATTACAATTTGTTCCAAAGAACAGGTAACAAGGCAGTGTTACTCATGCAGTCAGGACGGCGAGGAGTCCGTGCTTCGCAGTTGCACTTATCTGCCATCAAGTCGAGCCTCCATATCCAAAAGCAATCCTGTACTCTTCTAAATTGCAGGATCAAATGACTCCCGGACCACAGAGTGGTTACTGTTGTGGCCCAGCAGGAGCCGTTGGAGTTGCCACCAGACTCCGACAGCAAGGGGCCCTATGAGTTGGCCCTGGAGGATGTGGAGGACCCTGGACAGGGTTCTGACTCCGAGCAGGGTGCAGAGAGACTGATTGGCCACCAGGTGGCGACTGAGCCTTGGATCAGTGGGGAGGAGACAGGGGAGAGTGATTGAGAAACCAACAGTGAGTTGTTCCGATATGTACGCCGTCGAAGAGCTACTCGGCGTCAAGAACAACTACGTAATTACAGGAGGTTAGGGTTAGGGTTAGGTCCAAGGTCCCTTCCAACTCTGGGATTCTATCTTTAAAACCTGACTCTTGTCTTTTAGGCCTTCTGGTTCAACAGAAACCAGATGGGTTTAAATAATCGTAAATTAAAGGAGCAGACTCATCCAACAGGAAGCCCTTCCTGTTGTCCCTAGAAAAAAGAGGAACGGGAAGGATTTATCCCACCTGGGAAGGCCGACCACATGGGTAGGACACATTCTCCGGTTTTCAGCTGGTCTTGGTAGTCAAAGAGCATCACGTTCACCCAAGCAAGTGGGCAGTCCTAGAGAAGGGAGAAAAGGAGACGGGGATGATGGTATACGTGGTGATGAAAATGAAAACTGAATAAAAAAGCAAAATGAAATTCAACGTAGAGAAAAGTCAAGTGCTACACTTTAGGTAAGGAAAACTAAAAGGACACATATAGACTGGGTGAAACCAGGCTTAATAGCAGTGACTGGGAGAGGGATCGTGGAGTCTTAGTGCACAACCAGCTAAATATGAGCCAGCCGTGTGCGGCAGCAGCCAAAAAAGGCAACACAATCCTGTTGTGGCCCGGCAGGAGCCGTTGGAGCTGTCACCAGACTCCGACAGCGAGGGGCCCTATGAGTCGGCCCTGGAGGATGTGGAGGACCCTGGACAGGGTTCCGACTCCAAGCAGGGCACAGAGAGACTGGTTGGCCACCAGGTGGCGCCTGAGCCTTGGATCAGTGGGGAGGAGACAAGAGAGAGTGATCCAGAAATCAACAGTGAGTTGTTCCAGGATGCACGCCGTCGAAGGGCTGCTCAACAACTACGTAATTACAGGAGGTAATTACGCTCAGCTGATGGTCATTAAGCTCCTCTCCACACTATAAAAGAGACTGCTTGTACCACGCCCTTCTTGCAGAAGTCAACGCTTGGACTAAAGAGAAACGAACTTGGCAGGCTGGATTGCTGCCAGAGTTTGTCTGCATTGCTGCCAAGGTTTGTCGGACTTGCTGCCAAGGTCCTTATCTGTTTATTTGGCTTTCAGCCACCGAGTCTGGTTTTGTTATTAAAGGACATTCCATTTTACGCTTGTCTCGGCTTTCGTTACTGGACGGAGGAGGGGGGTCAGAACACAATATTAAATTGCATTAAGCGAGGAATACAATCAAGATCAAGGGAGGTACTAATACCACTCTAGAAAGCCTTAGTAAGGCCACACCTAGAGTACTGCATCCAGTTTTGGTCACCACACTAAAAAAAAGATGTTGAGACTCTAGAAAGAGTTCAGAGAAGAGCAGCCAGGATGATGAAGGGACTGGAGACTAAAACATATGAAGAACAGTTGCAGGAACTGGGCATGGCTGGTCTAGTGAAGAGAAGGACCAGGGGAGACAGGAGAGCAGCCTTCCAATATTTGAGGGGCTGCCACAGAGAGGAGGGGGTCCACCTTCAAAGCACCTGAAGGCAGGCCAAGAAACAATGGATAGAAACTAATCAAGGAAAGAAGCAACTCGGAATGAAGGAGAAACTTCCTGACAGTGAAAACAATCAACAGAAGCTTCCTTCGGAAATTGTGTGGGCTTCATCACGTGAGACTTTCGAGATTGGACTGCCATTCGTCAGAAATGGCGTAGGGTCTCCTGCTTGAGCGGGGGGGGGGGGGTTGGTCTAGATGACCTATAAGGTCCCTTCCAACTCTGATAACAGGACTGCCAAGGGGTGCCTTAAAGACAAGCCAAAGCAGACCTTTTTAAAAAAAGGCAAACACGTTCATTTTTCAAAGCCAAACCCCAATTTTTCTGCCTTTTCGCTCCACTGCCTGCCTCCTGCTTGTGGTATCCTGCTTGAGAGGCAGCCGTTAATCCGGTTCAACAGGGATTTTTAATTTTAAAAAAAACCTCAAACCTTTTGCAGTGCAAACAAGACACGGGTTCCAGCTACAAAGGGCTGGGGTTTTTTTGAGGGGATACTTCCATGCTGTTCCTTTCCAAGTGAGGCTGGCCAAGAAACTAACAAAAGTGCCTTCACTTCCTTTTTCCTTCTTTATTAATATTATTCTTATTCATCATCCACACAGTCAGCCAGCGCAATTTTTGAGTCCTTACCAAGGACCTGGGATAGGCAAATCTGGATGTTTGATGGTGTTACAGATATTGCCGCAGGATGAGGATGATTATATTCGTTAAACGTGGAATTCAAGTCAACTGAACATTTAAAAGCGTATCTATATTACGGACTATCGACCAAGTTGTTGTAGTTATTATTATTGTTATTTCTTTTATTCATTAAGCATGAAACTCAGTCAAGTGAACATTTAAAGTTGTGTCACAAATACCATTGACTGGTGCTAATGGTTGACATCCTAGATACCCACCATCCTAGGTATTAACCAAGTATCTTCTTAAAATATATGATGTTCTTGGAGGAAGTATTTTGCAGTTGCGCTGGTGTTATTGCAGGAAGCTGCAATTTCTTTATGTGTTATTTATTATTATTATTATATACTTTATTCATTAAACATGAAACTCAGCCAACTGAACATTGCAAACACTAGTGACGAGGGCTAATGGTTGATACGGTTTGCTGTCAGCGTCCTAGGTATCAACCAAGGACCTTCTTAAAATATAAGATGTTCCGAGTAGCGCAGTTTTTGGCAGTTCCGCTGGCGTTATTGCAGGAAGCTGCAATTTGTTGATCTATCTTGTAAAATTCTTGGACGTGGTACCAAGTGCCCTGATGACAATGAGTATCACTGTGACATGCTTCATCCAATTATTATTATTATTATACAATTGTATCACAGCGGCCAGTTGTTTTGCCGGATTTGGCATTGGTTACTAGTCGGGCCCCACCCAGGGGCCTAGGACCTCGAAACGTATTTTCGTAATATACGTGCAGATCCAAGCAGTGCGGCTTTCTGCATTTGACTGATGGTGATTTTGTCAATTTTTAACTGTTTTAAATGTAATTCCAGTGCTTTTGGAATAGCACCCAGTGTGCCAATTACCACTGGAATTACCACTGCTGGTTTGTGCCATAGTCGTTGAATTTCAATTTTTAAGTCCTGGTATTTTATTAAGTCCTGGTATATGATGATGATGATGATGATGATGATGATGATGATGATGATGATGATGATGATGATGATGGTGATGATGTGTGGTTAGTCTTTGGTGAGACTCACAGCCTTTGGGGCTGGTTGATAGCTCAACAGCTTGAGTCCTAACCAAGGACCTAGGAACTATTAAGGTAACGTTGGAGGATATAAGCTGTTCCAAGTAGGGTGGTTTTTTGTAGAATCAGAACGTTCAAGTCTGATGAATTTAGAATTTCCAAATAGCGAAGTAGCCCTTTGGGTATTGCTCCAAGGGCTCCAATTACAATCGGGACGACACACGATTTCTTTTTCCACAGTCGCTCGACTTCAATTTGCAAGTCCCGGTACTTGTGATTTTTTCTTGCTGCTATCTTCAATTCGTGTATCTCCAGGTATTGCAATGTCAATGAACCATACTTTTTTCTTTTCAACTATTGTTATTTCAGGTGTGTTGTGGGCCAAGTGTGGGCCTGTCAGTCTGGATTCTGAAGTCCCACAAGATCTTGACTTTCTCATTCTCTAAAAACTTCTGAGCCTGATGTTCCCAGTGGTTTTTGCTGTACTCAAATCCAAACTTTTGGCACAATTTCCAGTGAATGATCTTAGCAACGCGGTCATGGCGTTGTAGGTAGTCAGTTCGTGAAACTTTGCTGCACCCCCTGATCAAATGGTCGACTGTCTCGTCTTTCTCATTACAGAGGCGACATTTGCTGTTGGTGGTAACATGTTGAATTTTTGCCTTCATGCAGTTTGTGGCTAAGGCTTGTTCTTGAGCTGCCAAAATAAAGCCTTCTGTTTCTTTTTTTCAGTGCTCCTGATCTTAACCAGTTCCAAGTTAGCTTTTGGTCAGCTTTGCCTTCAATACTTTTCAAGTATTGGCTATGCATAGCTTTCTTTTTCCAATTTTCAGCTCGCTTCTCAATTAGTTCTTCCTTATACTCAGCTTTTGACTTAGTTGTCTTTAAAAGGCCTCTTTTATTTACTTCCTTAATCATTGGTTCTTCACTTTTCTGGATGTTATCATTCAGGCTGTTGTTGTTATTATTATTATCAACAACTTTTATTCATTAAATATGAAACTCAGACACCTGAACATTTAAAAATGTATCACAAATATTATTGACTGGGACTTTATTATTGTTGTTGTTGTTACATAAATAATATAAATATTATTTATATTCTACAATAATATAAATAATAGTCGAAGAGAAGGACCAGGGGAGACAAGATATCAGTCATCCAATATTTGAGGGGGGGGGGGGTCAAGCTATTCTCCAAAGCACCAGATAAGAAACTATGGATGGAAACTGATCAAGGAGAGATTCAACCTGGAAATA
Organism: Thamnophis sirtalis; assembly: GCF_051295495.1. NCBI lineage: Eukaryota > Metazoa > Chordata > Lepidosauria > Squamata > Natricidae > Thamnophis > Thamnophis sirtalis. The sequence goes on from NW_028261395.1 coordinate 41,161,391, forward strand.
AGGAGAAATTTCCTGAGAGTGAGGACAATCCAATGGAACAGAAGTTGCCTTCGGAAGTTGTGGGAGCTTCCTCATTGGAAGCTTTCAAGAAGAGACCGGACTGTCATCTGTCAGAAATGGTGTAGGGTCTCCTGTTTGGGCAGGGGGTTGGACTAGATGACCTACAAGGTCCCTTCCAACTCTCCTCTTCTCCTCTCCTCTATTATATTCCTAATTTGAATTCTATTTCTATTCTCCTTCCTCCTCTCTCCTTTGAACTCTTCGCCAGAGTCAGGGCAGCAAAATAAACCAGGCAACTAAGCAGAGAGTGGTGAGTAATTCAGTGAATGGACTCCAAAAAACCAGATGACTCAGCAAATTGGGAGGAAATGGGGAAAACAGAGGCTGTATGACTCAGCAAAGGACACCGAAATGCGTGTGGCCAGACCATCAGGAGCCCAGTTCTAGGAAGTCCCAACGCCTTTCGCTTCCCCTCCCTCCGTTCTCCCCCCCACATCAGCCTTTGGCAGCTGCACAGCTTGTCTGTTGGCGCTTTCTCATGTTTCTACAACCGAGAAACACATCCCGTCCCTTTGCTGAAACGAAATCTTCTTTTTAACATCTGGAAGGAGACGGGGACTTTCTCAGAAAGCTGCCGGTTTTTTTTTGTACGGATGTCAAAGAGAAGGCAGCCTCTGGAAGGATAAACAGGCCCACGTGGGCTAATTCTCTCTCTCTCTCTCTCTCTTTTCTTCCAATTCAGGGTTTGCGAGATGAATGTTTAAACCCCTCAAACGCTGGTCTGCATCCCTTGTAAAGCCTTCTAAGCCGACTTATTCTCTTGCAGGCGGGTGCGCGAGAAAAACTCTTCCCGTTTTGCACGAGGGTTAATTTTTTAAAATCCCGAATCTGCCATCATTCCCCACTGGTGGTCCGTGAGAAAATTTTGGTGGTCGGCAGAAAAATTATTTGCATTTTTCATATTGCACTAAATCGGGGGTCCTCAAACTACGGCCCCTGGGACGGATACGTGCAATGAACAGTTGCTGCAGAGAGTCTCCCCCTTCGGGGTCTTTTTGTGGGGGGCAGAAATCCCGACTTGGGGTCTGCTTCAGCCTCCTGGTGGGGGGCTTTGGGTGAAGGCTGGAGGGAAGCACCGCTGGTGGCAAAGAGCCGGAGGGCCTCGTTCCAGTGGGGCTGCATCCTGGCCTGGAACTGGCTGACCATCTCAGCCTGCTGAGCTTCCAGGCGCCGGTAACCTGGCCTTGCACTCCCGCAGGTGTTCCCTTTGCTTGGAAAGCCTATGCTCCTAGTCCTCAGTGAGATCCTTCTGCTGAGCCTCCTCCTCGGCCAGATCCAATTTGAACGGAGCTGTTTTGCCAACTCTTTCTCCTGGTGGCTGCTTAGCTCCAGCAACTGCTTCCTGTTGGGGCCCTAAGGAGCCCCGGCGGGCAGGCGAGGAGCAGCATGTAGTGGCTGGCAAGGCGCCCTTCGACGTGAGTGACATTGAGTTGGCCACACCCACCCAGTCACACGACCAACTAGCCACGCCCACCCAGCCGGCCATTAGGCAGATCATATTAGTGGTCCGCCAGATTTAAAATTATGAATTTAGTGGTCCCTGAGGTTGGAAAGGTCAGAGACTCCCGCCCCCAATGCAACCATTCTCATCCTTGGCCGAATTTCTATCTTGCAGGATTCTCAAATTGCCACCCAGTGGAGGCAAGAGTTGTGTTTTACACCCCCGATTTGCAAGTTTTGATTGCTGCACATTTTGGAGACAACTTCCCAAAGCTGCATTTCTTGACTGCGGGTTTTTTTTTTTACATTTTTTTTATTTGTATTAAACAAACAACACACACACAAAAATAATCATCTTACATCTTGTAGAAATTGTGTCAATTGGTTATCATTAGCTTTCGGGCATCTCTTCCACAGTCATTACTTAACATTCATATCAAATGTCTTAATGAGTCTTATTTTCAACATATCATAGTTCTCATTTGACTGAAATTGGCTGTGGTTTTTGTTGTTGTTGTTGTTGTTGTTTTGCTGGCAAAGGATGGTGCCACCTTGCTTTAGCAAAGGACCAGGGGTGGGTTCCTGCCAGTTCTGACCTCTTCTATAGAAGAGGTTCCACAAATCTACCATGCCGTTTAGAACCGGTTCCAGCTCCCTCCCTCTGCCCGTCCGCATATCATCAAGATGAAGAGCGAGAGGAGGAATTCTGGGAGTTGAAGTCCACAAGTTTTAAAGCTGTCAAGTTTGAACACCCCTGGGGGTTTTTTTCTAAAGGGTTAGGGGTGCAAGGGTTTTGTAACTTGACAGCTTTAAGATTTGCACACTTCAATGCCAGAGTTCCTGAGCCAACATGACTGGAGGAGGAATTCTGGGAGTTGAAGTCCACAAGTTTTAAAGCTGCCAAGTTTGAACTCCCCTGAGGGTATTCTCCTAAAGGGTTAGGGGTGCAAGGGTCTTGTAACTTGACAGCTTTAAGACTTGCACACTTCAATGCCAGAGTTCCTGAGTCAATACAACTGGAGGAGGAATTCTGGGAGTTGAAGTCCACAAGTCTTAAAGCTGTCACGTTTGAACACCCCTGGGGTTTTTTTTCCCTAAAGGGTTAGGGGTGCGAGGGTTTTGTAACTTGACAGCTTTAAGACTTGCATGCTTCAAATGCCAGAGTTTCTGAGCCAACATATTGGTTGCTAAGCAAGAGCGTTGTTAAGTGAGTTTCACCACATTTTATAAGTAGGCCACGCCCACCCAGTCACATGGCTGGCAAGCCACTCCCATCTGGTCACACGGCCAGCAAGCCACTCCTACAAAGCAGGCCACACCTACAGAAGAGGTTCTAAAATATTTTGAAACCCACCACTGTGCAAAGGACTTACCGCTTTTTTGGATTTCTTCTTGGTGGACCTGGCCTTTTTGGCTTTTTCCACTACCGAGTAGAGAGCCAGGCAGAGCCGAGCCATCCGGGGCAAGTCGCAGACCTGGATGTCAAATTTTAACGTCTGATCCCACGCGGGCTCGGAGCAAACGTTGGCTTCGGCGCTGGTCATCATCTTGCACAGCATTTCGTGCCCGTGGTAAAGGCCCGCTTGCACAATCAACTGGGGGGGGGGGAGGAGATAAACAGACAAAGGAGCGTGTTAGCCACCCTTTCACACACACCCCCAAAATGAACAGCCACCCGATCTGCTGACGGAAAGCAGGAAGTCTCCAATTCGTGGGCAAAGGCAGGATGTCTGTTTGCAAAGCTCTCGTGCCACGTTTCTAGTCCTCGTGGCTGTGAGATTGAAAAAATCCCTCGGACAAACACGCTCGCTGTTACAAGTAGACCTTAACTCTTATTCAGTGACCATTTAAAGTTACAACAGCACTGGAAAAAAAATCATTTTTTTCATACTTATAACGGTTGCAGCATTCCCCCCCGGTGGCATGATCAAAATTCGGACACTTGGCAACGGACTCACACGACGGTTTCAGCAATACCCTAGGAGCCTAGGTAGCGCAGTGGTTAGGGTGCAGTACTGCAGGCCACTTCAGTTGACTGCAGTTCGGCAGTTCGGCAGTTCAAATCTCACCGGCTCAGAGTTGACTCAGCCTTCCATCCTTCCGAGGTGGGTAAAATGAGGACCCGGATTGTTGTTGGGGGCAATATGCCGACTCTGTAAACCGCTTAGAGAGGGCTGAAAGCCCTATGAAGCGGTATATAAGTCTAACTGCTATTGCTAAAAAGAGCCGAGGTGGCGCAGTGGTTAGAGTGCAGTACTGCAGGCCACTTCAGCTGACTGCTATCTGCAGTTCAGCGGTTCAAATTTCACCGGCTCAGGGTTGACTCAGCCTTCCATCCTTCTGAGGTGGGTGAAATGAGGACCCAGACTGTGGGGACGATATGCTGACTCTGTAAACCGCTTAGAGAGGGCTGAAAGCCCTATGAAGCGGTATATAAGTCTAACTGCTATTGCTATTGTTATCAAAATTCAGACACTTGGCAACGGGCTCACACAACGGTTTCAGCAATACCCCCTTGGGCGACTGTCTGACAAGCCAAGTCCGATTCACTTAACAACCCTGTGAATGAACTAACTTAATGGTTGCAGCAACTCACTTAACAAAGGTGGCAAGAGAGTTCGCAAAATGAGTCAAAACTCATTTAAACAACTGTTTTCCGCTCCGAGCAGACATGTTGGCTGTAAGCCGAGGATCCTCTGTACTGAATTATTTACCTATATCCTGCCTTTATTACTTTTACAAATAACTCAAGGACGCCATAATCCTTCCTCCTCCTGTTTTCACTCCCCCCAACAACAACCCTGTAAGGTGGGCTGGCCAGAGAGAACTCTTGGTCTCCCACTTTCTACCTTGGTGCTTTAATCACTAGACCAAGATAGCTCTTTTGACACCCCTTTTTTCTAGAGATTAGACATGACAATATACTTGCTTTAATCTCCTATTAGGATAATGTCTTGTCTTATTTTATAATCTACACTATATACATATGACTTACTCTCTGGAAACAAATACTATGGGGGCAAGACACCCCTATAACATCCCTTGAGGTGTGTGTTCTGTTAAGATATAGCCTGTTGTGCCTTCAAACGGCTTCTACTCTACTGCCGTAAAATGGCTTCTAGTGTACAGCGCAGTGGAGTTGCCATAGTAACGGCTTGACAGTACTACACAAGGGGGCTCCATCTGGTAAGGGGGAAAATCCAACGTTAGAAATTACGTTTGGTCCGGATATTTATAAATAAATATCCGGGCAATGCAAGGTTATCCGCTAGTTATATTATAAATAATCTATAATAACCCCAGTCACATAATAAACCTGAAGCAACAGACTCCAATTTTGGTCAACGCAATTTGGAAATTTGCACTAGTAAATTCAGGAAGGAAATCACGATGTGCAAAAAAAAGAAGGAATTCCAAAAAAAAAAACCTTTGCGGGTTCCGTGTTTCCTCCTACCCTCTAATTTCTCCATTTAAAAAAACAAAAAACTCCTAGAACTATAAAGTCAAGAGACGTTCACCTTTTTTAAAAAAAAGAAAATTACTTGCAAAAAGCTGCATTTTAGCGTAAGTGGAAAGGAAGGAAAACATTTTTTTTAAAAAAAAAACACACACACATACGCACACACACACACACACCATAAACAGTTTCTAAGAAGTTCATTTCTGGCTAATCAACACTGCCGCCCTCACTTCCTGTAGTGAGACCGCCGAATGTTTGAATGAACGAGTTTCCGAAAAGAAAAAGCGAAAAAACAACAACAACCGCCACCCGTTGCAAGATTTTGAGCTTGAAGATTGCAGGTTTGGTTCAATGCAAGTCGTAAACAAATCTCGAGTGGGAAGCCACAGAGAATGTCTAGCCGAAAGAAGAATAGGAGAGAGAGAGAGAGAGGGAGGGAGGGAGGGAGGGAGGGAGGGAGGGAGAGAGAGAGAGAGAGAGAGGAAAAAGGGAGACAGACAGACAGAGACACACAGAGAGAGACAAAGACAGAGACACACAGAGAGACAGAGACACACAGAGAGAGACAAAGACAGAGACACACAGAGAGACAGAGACACACGGAGAGAGACAGAGAGAAAGACAGAGACACAGAGAGAGAGAGAGAGAGAGCAAGAGAGAGAGAAAGAGACAGACATAGGGAGAGAGATAGAAACAGAGAGAAAGAGAAAGACAGACAGAGACAGACAGATATACACACACAGAGTGAGCGAGAGAGAGAGAGAGAGAGGAAAAAGAGACGGACAGAGACAGAGAGAGACACACACAGAGGGACAGAGACACACAGGGAGAGAGACAGAGAGAAAGACAGAGACACAGAGAGAGAGAGAGCAAGCAAGAGAGAGAGAGAAAGAGACAGACACAGGGAGAGAGATAGAAACAGAGAGAAAGAGAAAGACAGACAGAGACAGACAGATATACACACACATAGAGTGAGCGAGAGAGAAAGAGGAAAAAGAGACAGACAGAGAGACACACAGAGACAGACAGAGACAGACACACACGGAGAGACAGAGACAGACACAGGGAGAGAGACAGACAGAGAGAGACAGAGACACACAGAGAGAGAGACAGACAGAACGAGCAAGTGAGAGAGAGAGAGGGAGGGAGGGATAGGAAAAAGAGACAGACAGACAGAGACAGAGACACACAGAGAGACACAGAGACAGAGACACACAGGGAGAGAGACAGAGACACACAGAGAGACACAGAGACAGAGAGACAGACAGCGAGCAAGAGAGAGAGAGAGAGACAGACACAGGGAGAAAGATAGAGACAGAGAGAAAGAGAAAGACAGAGACAGACAGACAGACAGACAGACACACACACACACACGCAGACAGAGTGAGCAAGAGAGAGAGAGAAAAAGAGACAGAGAGAGAACTAACCACAGGCATTATATCTTTATTGCCCCAAAAGAGAGGTGGAAAATACTCTTAAAGGTTAATGTGAATTTTTTTTAAAAAACAAGATTGCTTCTGTCCCATAAATCCTGCAAGAGAAACAACCTGCACATCTGTCAGAGCCGTTGACCTCCATCAGCCACTGGGGGGGGGGGGAAATGGCACAAGAGAGAGAGAAAATATTTGGCTTAGGGTGACTTACTTTCATTCCTTCGTCGGCGTTCACCTTGCTGCAATGCAAGAGTTCGATCGAATACAGCTGCTCCAGAGACCACAGAGATACACAGGTCAGCTAAGCGGAGGAACAAGGAGAAGAGAGAGAGAGAGTGAAGTTGGATTTCATGGCTAATTTTGACATTTGGCCCCTAAAGAATATATAGCTAAGGTAAAGGTTCCCCTTGCACATCTGTGCTAGTCGTTCCTGACTCTAGGGGGCGCTGCTCATCTCCGTTTCAAAGCCGAAGAGCCAGCGCTGTCCGAAGACGTCTCTGTGGTCATATGGCCGGTGTGACTCAACTCCCAAAGGCGCACGGAACGCCGTTCCCTTCCCACCAAAGGTGGTCCCTATTTTTCTTCTTGCATTTTTTACCTGCTTTCGAACGGCTAGGTTGGCAGAAGCTGGGACAAGTCACGGGAGCTCCCTCTGTGATGCGGCGCTAGGGATTCGAACCGCCGAACTGCCGACCTTTCTGATCGACAAGCTTGGCGTCTTAGCCACCGAGCCACCACGTCCCTCTAAAAGGATATATAGCCAGCCCCTATTTAAACTTCCCCCGCAAAGATGGGATTTGCAAAAGTCTGAAAAGAGGGCCTTGAATTAAAGCCGTCCTTCCTGGCTTCCGAACACCCCTACGAGGTAGGACACATCGCACCAAAGTCGGGATTTGAAGAAAGAAGCACTGAGGATGAAGGGGGAGGGTGGGGGCAGAGGCCAATCCCATAACTCCAACCAAAGAACTCTGTACCAGCCTCCCAGGGATCTGCTTCGTTTCCTAACATAATTTTAAAAAAAAATAGATTTCAATCAATTAAAATAGAGCTGGAAGGGACCCTGGAGGTCTTCTAGTCCAGCCGGCTGCTCAAGCAGGAGACCCTACATCGTTTCAGACAAATGGCCGTCCAATCTTTTCTTAAAAACCTCCAGCGATGGAGCAGCCACAACCTCTGGTGGCAGGTTGTTCCGCTGGTTAATTGCTACTCCCTGTTAGTAAGTTTCTCCTTAATGCCAGGTCGCTTCCTTCTCTCCCTGATTATTTTCTTTTTAAGTTTTATTTTTTTCCTTCCATATACATTCACAAATACACATTCTCGTACATACTATTAACGTTTATCTGTTGACTTCTAGCATTTATCACCATCCGCTTATGAATATAAAAAACACAATTGGGATCACTTTCTTGCCACCCCATATCTCCCATCTTATTTGGCAACAACCCTGCTCCTTCCTTCTTCCCAACCTCCCTTCTCTGCCTTCTTCTTTCCTCCTCTCCTTCCTCTTTTCTTTTTCCCCTCCTTCCCCCCCACTCCTCCTCTCTTCTTCTCCTTCTTGCCCTCTCTCCTACTCTTATTCCTCCCTTCCATTCGGTTTCTTGTCCTGCCTTCAGGTGCTTTGGAGAATAGGTTGACCCCCTATTCTCTTTGGGGCAGCCCCTCAAATACTGGAACGCTGCTATCTTTGTGTGTGTGTGCCCCCCCAATACTTCTTTTCTGAATTTGAAAAATAATCATCTATGGTGAAAAAGGAACATTATACAATACAATACAATAGCAGAGTTGGAAGGGACCTTGGGGGTCTTCTAGTCCAACCCCCTGCCTAGGCAGGAAATCCTACACCTCTTCAGACAAAGCATCTTCTTAAAGACTTCCAGTGTTGGGGCAACTTCTGGAGGCAACTTCTGTTCCATTGATTAATTGTTCTGACTGTCAGGAAATTTCTCAGTTCTAAGTTGCTTCTCTCCTTGATTAGTTTCCACCCATTGCTTCTTGTCCTACTCTCCGGTGCTTTGGAGAATAGCTTGACCCCCTCTTCTTTGGGGCAGCCCCTGAGATACTGAAACACTGCTATCATGCCTCCCCTAGTCCTTCTTTTCATCAAACTAGACATACCCAGTTCCTGCAACCGTTCTTCATATGTTTTAGCCTCCAGTCCCCTAATCCTCTTTCTTGCTCTTCTCTGCACTCTTTCTAGAGTCTCCACATCTTTTTAAAATCGTGGCGACCAAAACTGGATGCCGTATTCCAAGTGTGGCCTTCCCAAGGCCTTATAAAGTGGTATCAACACTTCACGTGATCTTGATTCTCTCCCTCTGTTGATGCAGCCTTGAACTGTGTTGGCTTTTTTAGCAGCTGCTGCACACGGCTGGCTCCTATTTAAATGGTTGTCCACTAGGAGTCCTACAGATTACCTTCTGCTTACGGCCCGGAGACAATTTGGGGGCTGTTTTGGGGGGATGCCCAAGCCCGTTGCTCTGTTCTTCCCGCAAACTCAGAAGAGAGGATCTGTGGACCATAATGAGGTGTGGGACGAAACGCTGGTGGAGGCACTGACGGATGTACTGAGGGGGAAAAAAAAAAGAGACCCCATTAACACCCGGAGCCAAACTTCAAATGCTAAACGGGTCAGCGAAATTGGGAACAAAATGAAACCAGGCTCAAATCCCTGGAGCCGAATCCTAAGAACTTGGACTAAGTTTAAAACCGACCTCAAGGTTCTAGCCCCTGTGAAGGAAAGGGGGCACATTAGGCACACCGTTCGCCTTAAATAGCCAAAAAGGACTGAGGCGCGACTTCCAAAGGTGAACAGGTTCAGGTAGTCGTTTTAGTTCCTTCCTCGTCTCTGCCTTGAAATTCCTTGGGATTCATGAGGACTAGCATGCCAGTTTGGGGCTCGAAGTCTAAACTGCAACCGAGGCTACATATGGACACACCAATTATTTGAAGCAGTGTTTTTCAGCCATTTTAAGAAGAGGAGGACTTCAACTCCCAGAATTCCTCAACCAGCTTTGCTTTGCTACCTGGGGGATTCTGGGAGTTGAAGTCCACCCACCTTAAAAGTATCCGAATTTGTATTATATCACCCTGCCTCCACTGGTTGTGTTTGCTTAGCAAAAGTGGGGAAAGACACATTTCTGATCTGGGCTTCCCCAGCAGCACGAAGCCGAGTCCTCGTCCCGATAAACCCCTTTTATTTAATTTATACTGAATTCCTCTCCAGCCAAGTCTTTCCTCAACCGCAGTCTTTCAAGATAGTTCACAACCACCGACATTTATCAGGCTTGGAGAGTGGCCAGGCCGATATCTTTCAGATAATAATGACAGAATACTTTTCTGGCCAAATGTGATGAGATTCACAAGTTCTCGGAAGTTCTCACATGCCACTTGAGTTGGCATATGGACTCATATTGTTTGGCCTTGTCCTCTGTTTTCGCCTTTGCTGATTGTCCTGACTTAGGCATCCCGAGAGCAGGAAGCAAACTCCTGGTACCAACAAAAAAACCCTTTTATTAATGGACTGTGAATTCTGCTCATTCCCACCCAGCAAATTCTTTCAAGGGAGGATTTACAGCCACAGGCCTTATCTGGCTTGGAGAGCTGCCAAGCCGATATCTGCAAAACTTGGCCAGGAGCCTCGGAGAGTCACGAACCAATGAAGCTAACTAATTGTCTCCTGCAAACTCCACTCCCCTTTTGCTCCTCTTTTATTCCCTCTGGGAGGGGCCATTCACCGTCCACCTGTGGCCTTCCTCCCAAGTCGACCCCTGTTCCTTAGCTCTTTCCTTCGTCTGGCAACTCACACTGGGAACAGGCTCCAGCTGTTCTTCTGCCTCACTGATCTCCGACTCCGAAGGCAGCTGGTAACTGGCATACGGCCCTGGCCTCCTCTCTGCCTCCGACACAGAGCCCTCATCAGAGCCTTCCCCAGAGTCCAGGACCGGCCCAGGTTCCTCCCCAACCTCCTCACTCCCCGAATCTACTGACACTGGCGGGCCACAAGAAGACATACCTGGAACTGATAAAGGGGATACTCCCCGTAGATGTACTCATGTTTCCCGTTCACCTGCAAGGTGTACTCGTCCACGGGGCTCACTTTTTGGTGGCGGAAAATGGTGGCCTGTTTCTTGACGGCGTAGCTCATCAGAGTGATGGGGAATTCCTTCAGGGAAACCTGGAAAGTGAAGCTCTCCTGCCCATTGGGGAAAAAATAAATCAAAAGGCAAAAGGTTTAATTTTTCTGTCCGTCTCTGCGGCTTCGTTGTTGATCAAGGCAGTTCTCAACATACAACCGTTCGTTTAGCGACTGTTCGGACTTACAACAGTGAGGAAAAAGCGACGTACGGCTGTTTGCCGCGTGTCACGACCGTTGCGGCATTCCCCCTCAACATTTGGATCCTTGACAACGGATCCGTGTTTACGACGGTCGCGGTGTCCCCTTTTTGCGACCTTCTGACAAGCCGAGTCAATGGGGAAGGTGGATTCACTTAACAACTGTGGCAAGGAAGGTGGTAAAATGGGGCAAAACTCACTTAACTGAACGTCTCGCTTTGCAACATAAATGCTGGGCTTAATTATGGTTGCAAGTCGAAGACTACCTGTATTTTGCATTGGTTCAGCCCCCGTGTCTTCACCCCGTTCCTCTAAAAAAAATCAGGTCTTTGCAAACCAGCCAGGATTCTGAGGAAAATGGGAGGTTAAGGAATATGAAAAAGGGAAGAGAAGGGAAGGAAAGGAGGAAGAAAGGAAACAGAGGGAGGAGGAAGGAAGGCTGGTAGAGGGAAGGGAAGGGGGAGGGAGGAAGAAGGGAGGAAGCAATGTAGGAAGGAAGGAGAAAGAAAGGGAGGGAGAGGGAGGAGGAAGGAAGGAAACAGAGGGAGGAGGAAGGAAGGCTAGTAGAGGGAAGGGGGAAGGAGGAAGAAAGCAACGTAGGAAGGAAGGAGAAAGGGAGGGATAGAGAGGGGGGAGGAAGGAAGGAAGGAAACAGATGGAGGAGGAAGGAAGGACGATAGAGGGAAGGGAAGGAAGGGAAAGGAAAAATGAAAAGGAAGGAAGGGAAGGAAAAGGGGGAGGGAAGGAAACAGAGGGAGGAGGAAGGTAGAGGGAAAGGAAGGAACGGAAAAGGGGAGGGAGGAAGAAGGAAGGAAGCAATGAAGGGAGGGAGGATAGAGAGGGGGGAGGGAGGAAGAAAGGAAACAGAGGGAGGAGGAAGGAAGGATAGAGGAAAGGGAAGGAAGGAAAAGGAAAAATGGAAGGGAGAGGAAGGAAGGGAAGGGAAAACAGGAAGGAAGGAAGGGAACGGGTAGGAGGAAGGAAGGATGATAGAGGGAAGGGAAGAAAAAGAAAGAGGGAGGAAGAAGGAAGTAATGAAGGAGAAAAAAGGGAGGGAGGATAGAGAGGGAGTAGGGAGGAAGGAAGGAAAGAAAGAAAAACAAGGAAGAAAGAGAAAGAAAGATGATAGATAGATAGATAGATAGATAGATAGATAGATAGATAGATAGATAGATAGATGATAGATGATAGATAGATAGATGCATTTGAGATTTTACACATTAGCAAGAGCATTCTTAGTTTCTCCCTTTGGCTGTCCATGATCTAGGGGACACACACACACAGACACACAGACACACACACAAATCTTTGCACTTTTCCACACACTACGACATCTCTCTTTCTCTACAGAGACTCCGGAAGCGTCCGTATTTACCCCTCCGGATTGAAATTTGACGTTGACAAAAATGGTCTTCCCAGGAATGGGCAGAGTCCGTCTCCTCCCGAGCCCACTCAGGGCGGTCTCCAGTTGAACTGGGAAACTGTACTCCATCCACTCCTTCCAGCTGAGCCGCTGGCGCTGAGCCGCTTTCTGCTCGCAGTAATCTTTCATTTGGACCCGGAAGTCGTCCACCTCGGGGTCGGCCAAGGAATCAAACTCGTGCAAACCTAGACAGAGAACAGGAGGAGCTTCTAAAAAACTGGCAGGGAGAACTCGGTCCGTCTACCTACCGCCTCAGATTTCCTCCCTCGACAAGGTAGGCTTTTTGTATCCCTTCACAGCCCTAAGTTTCTGGTCCTCTTGAATGCATGGAGGATTCCCCGCGGCCGGAAGTCACACACAAGAAATGGTTTGACTGCGAGTCTTAGGAATTCGGACAAACCTTTATAGAAAGCTGCAAAGAAATCTCCAGCTGGGTTTTCTCATTTAGTTACTACTGGTTCGCCGCACAGATGCCCCTTCCACGTATGCGCCCAGCTTTCCGTGCATGTGCTTTGCTCGCGCGCACGCCTTGCATGCACGCGCCCGGCCTCAAAAACATGCCTAAATAAGACGGCATCCGAACCGGCTGAATACCATCTCTGGAAATCTCACTTCTGCTGCCTTGGTCCATTCCAGTTGGCAGGAAAGGTTTTGTTAGCGGCCCTGAGATTTTAGGTTTTTCAGCCGCTTTCCTGATTGATCTTTATGGACTATAATTGTCAATAATACTGTCTGCCTTCTCTTAATTATTCTGATTATACTGTGGGGTCCGTGCTCTCTGAGCTTGGTGGTTTTCCCAGCAGACGTTTCATTACCCAGCTAGGTAACAACATCAGCGCTAGAAGGGAGCGGGGTTTGCCCTGATTGAATTGAATTTATTGCACTTATATGCCGCCCTTTTCCCCGAAGGGGACTCAGGGCGGCTCACAATCCAAGTCAGGGAAGGGGATACAGATAAGGGATAAAAAGACGAACAAAACAATACACAATTTAAAAGCACACAACAACCATACCATTCGAGGAGGGGGGCAAAAGCTGATGATGTTACCTCGTTGGGTAATGAAACGTCTGCAAGAAAACCACCAAGCTCAGAGAGCACCAAGGACCCCACAGTTCTCCTCCTCCTCCTGCCCCACTCCTTTCTCCTATTCACAACCCCACTTCCTTCTAGCATTGATGATGTTACCTAGTTGGGCCATGAAACGTCTACCAGAAAACCGCCAAGCTCAGAAAGCACCAGGGACCCCACAGCTCAACCCCACTATATTCTTTTCTATCAGTACTTTGAATATACATTAATAAATCAAAACAAGGACTAAAAACACAGCAGTGAAAAAGAGCAGCTGGGCTATTTTTCAGAGACATAGATACCATATTTTTCAGAGTATCAGACGCACCTTTCCCCCCCTAAAAGAGGATGAAAATTTGGGTGCGTCTTATACACGGAATGTAGCCCCACCCACCCACCGTCCCCCACCCTTTGGCCTCTGCCTCCCTGCATTTACCTCCTTGCATCAAATGTGGAAAATGGGGCTTGCGGGAGGCTGCAATAGGCTATAGTAATCCCTGCAGCCTGAAACAGCTGATCATCGGGAGGCCCCTGCTGAAACTGAAATTTGCTGTTTGCTGCAAGGAGGCAAATTGCTGGGAGGCAGAAGCAGAATTTTCCCCCTTGTTTTCCTCCCCAAAAGCTTGGTATGTCTTATACTTTGGAGCGTCTTATACCCCGAAAAATACAGTATGTGTGCATGTATGTATCTATATATATGTGTGTGTGTGTATGTGTATGTATATGTATTGTGTCACAACCCTTGGTATGCCCAAATATGGGAGGGAGCATATTGCTTCCCTTTTCTGTCTTTCGGCTCACCCTAGGAGCCATCCAGGCAGAAAGCCATTTTTTTATGTTGCCTTTGTTAGCACAAATGCAGTGTGTGTGTGTGTGTGTGTGTGTACAAGCTTTCAACTCCTCGCCCAGGTACCCTTCCACCAACCTTTGCCAATCAGGAGGCTAATCTGGGAATTGAGCAGCTTCTTTGCCCGGTCCCCCTCACGGGCCACCAGGCGCAAGACTGGGACGAAAGGCTGGACGTCACAGAGGCGCCTCTGCTCATCCTCCAGCTCCTGCAGCTCTGCGGCTTGGTTGATGCAGGTGAAGACGTAGGCGTCTGGGGTGCTGAGCATCTGGAAGAAGGGCTCAAACTGGGCATGGTGCCAGACCAGCTGGAAGGAAGATAGCAACAGTCCTTAGGCTTCTTATATACCGCTTCACAGGGCTTGACAGCATCTCTCTAAGTAGTTGACAGAGTCAGCATCACTTGCCCCCAGGCAATCTGGTCCTCATTTTACACACCTCGGAAGGATGGAAGGCTGAGTCAACCTTGAGCTGGTCAGGATCGAACTCCTGGCAGTGGGCAGTTAGCCTGTAATACCACATTCTAACCATTGTGCCACCACAGCATGCATCCCTCTATATATATATATCTGTCTGTCTGTCTGTCTGCCTGCCTACCTGCCATCTACCTACCTACCGACTATCTATCTATCTGTCTATTTATGTTTCATCATCATCATCTATCAATCATCTATCCATCCATCCATCCATCCATCCATCCATCCATCCATTATCTCTATCTATCCATCAATCATCTATCCATCCATCCATCCATCCGTCATCTATCTATCTATCTATCTATCTATCTATCTATCTATCTATCCATCCATCCATCCATCCATCCATCCATCCATCCATCCATCTATTATCTCTATCTATCCATCAATCAATCAATCAATCAATCATCTATCTATCTATCTATCTATCTATCTATCTATCTATCTATCTATCTATCTATCTATCTAGGTGGCGCAGTGGTTAGAGTGCAGTACTGCAGCCACTTCAGCTGACTGTTAGCAGCAGTTCAGCGGTTCAAATCTCACCGGCTCAGGGTTGACTCAGCCTTCCATCCTTCCGAGGTGGGTACAATGAGGACCCAGACTGTGGGGGCGATATGCTGACTCTGTAAACCGCTTAGAGAGGGCTGAAAGCCCTATGAAGCGGTATATAAGTCGAACTGCTATTGCTATTGATCATGTATCATCATTCTATCTATCTATCTATCTATCTATCTATCTATCTATCTATCTATCTATCTATCTATCTATCTATCATCTATCTATCCATCCATCTATCTATTATCTCTATCCATCAATCATCTATCTATTATCTATCTATCTATCTATCTATCTATCTTTCTATCTATCATCTATCTATCTATCTATCTATCTATTTATCTATTATCTATCTATCATCTGTCTGTCTGTCTGTCTGTCTGTCCGTCCATCCATCCACAACTTCAGTGAAAAGACAAGGCTGATGGGCTCCCTCCCTGAGCTGGCCTCAGGTGGGTGGGGGGAGCCCTGGTCCTTTTCGCCAGAGAGGATATTTTAATTCCACTTTATAAACCAGTCCCTTCTCTAATGGCCTTACAAGGAACTGACTCATTCCAGCATCAGCATCCTCAAAGGCATAAATCTGCTTGCGGGAAAAAGACAAGAAAACGAGTCTCTTTTCCTTCCCACCAAAGACTAAGAAGACAGAGGTGGTCCTTGACTTACGACCACAATTGTGGTCACAATAGGGGATCCAGTGACCCAGGGACTCTGCAACTGTCGTTGCCCAGCCTCTGGGTTTTGATCACGTGACTGCAGGGAGGCAGGAACGGTCGTAAGCGTGAAAAACGGTCGCCCGTCACTTTTTTCGCAGTGCCGCACTTTGAACAGTCACTAAACGAACTGTCGTAAGTCGAGGGCTACCTGTAGCCTGGGAAAACTCCCGCCGCGAAGACCTTACCTCTTTGATGGCGGCCAGGCTGGCATGGCAGGAAACGGACAGGGGCAGGTAAATCCCGGTGGGTAAGAGGAAGTCCACATAGATATCATAGTTGCTTTCTTTAGACCAAAATTCTGGCGGGCAGTGCATTTCTGGGCACAAGCCTGGCACTTCTCAATGCCAACCTGCAGTGAAACAGAACCAGGGAGGGGGGGAGAATTAATCCTGCTGTGTAAGATTCTCGTTGGGAGTTTGCAGGTAGATAAAAGGCTCCCGACTTTCTCTTTAAAACAAGGAGGGCCGACGAAAAATGGGACCTCCCAAATTGATACTCGATAGATGATTAGATATACAATTGAAAACAGTGATATATAAATAGTTGGTAAACTTTTTTACATTGTAAAAATATTCAGAATGGGATAAGTGATTATATAAAGGTATATTGTTATTAAACAGACAATCAAGAATGTAAGGGAATTGGGGATTATTGAAAAGAAAAGAAAAATATGAATCGTAATTGAATATACTTTGTACAATGAAAGTGAGGTATTTAGTTATAGTAGATGGAAAATCAGTGATTGTATATGTAATTGAGAATATGGATGCAAAAACATGTCTAACCAAATGACATGCTGTATGTAATAGATAAGAATTTTTTATGTAGTTTTTTTATGTTTAAAAATAAAATAAAATAAAAAAGGCTCCTGACTCTCTCTTTAAAACAAGGAGGGCCAACGAAAAATGGGACTTCCCGAATTGATTGAGCACAACTGATGATGTCTATTTGTTTTCTAAGAAATAGAGAAAGAATGGTCGGTAGATAGATACACATAGAAGATGATAGGTAGGTAGGTAGGTAGGTAGGTAGGTAGGTAGGTAGGTAGGTAGGTAGGTAGGTAGGTAGGTGGATAAATGGATGGATGGATGGATGGATAGTAGGTATAGACCAGGGATAGTCAACCTTTTTATACCTACCGCCCACTTTTGTATCTCTGTTAGTAGTAAAATTTTCTAACCGCCCACCGGTTCCGCAGTAATGGTGATTTTTAAAGTAGAGAAGTTAACTTTACTTTATAAAATTTATAAAACAGAGTTACAGCAAACCCCTACCATCCACCATGGAAGCTGGAACGCCCACTAGTGGGCGGTAGGGACCAGGTTGACTACCACTGGTATAGACAGACAGACAGATAAATAGATGTGGATGGAAGGATGGTTGGATGGATGGATGGATGGTAGAGAGAGGGATGGATGGATGGATAGATGGGTAGATGGTAGGTAGATAGATAGGTAGGTAGGTAGATGAATAGATAGGGATGGATAGATAGGAGAGAGAGAGAGAGAGAGAGAGAGAGATGGATGGACAGAGGGATGGGAGAGAGAGGGGGTTGATGGATGGATAGATAGATGGATAGATGGTAGTTAGGTAGAGAGAGAGAGGGATGGATGGATAGATAGATGGATAGATGGTAGTTAGGTAGGTAGGAAGGTAGATAAATAGATAACATAGGGATGGATATAGGAGAGAGAGAGATGGATGGACAGATGGATGGGAGAAAGAGGGGGTGATGGATGTATAGATAGATGGTAGGTAGAGAGAGAGAGGGATGGATGGATAGATAGATAGATGGATAGATGGTAGGTAGGTAGGAAGGTAGACAGATAGGGATGGATAGATAGGAGAGAGAGAGATGGAATGACAGATAAATGGGAGAGAGGGGGGGTGATGGATGGATAGATAGATGGATAGATAGTAAAGTAGAGAGAGGGGGGATGGATGGATGGTAGAGAGAGGGATTAATAGATGGATGGATAGATCATAGTTATGTAGATAGATAGCTGAATAGATAGATAGGGATGGATGGATGGATATATGATAGATAGATGATAGATGATAGATAGATAGATAGATAGATAGATAGATAGATAGATAGATAGATAGATAGATAGATAGGGATGAATAGATTGTAGATAGGTGGGTTAGGTAGTAATAGATTATTTGGTGGAGAGATTAAATTATATTGTCCTCCCCTGTCCCCAAAAAAAGCAGAATGTAAGTGGGGACGGATCCCAGGCAGAAAACAAAAAGGGCTTGAAAACCAGATGTCCTAGATCGTTTGAAAGGAGATTCCTGAGAGATGATTCATTTATTTATAAAACGTGCATCTCGGCTTTTCCCTTCTTTTTTTCAACTACCCCAGAGTTGGAAATGACTTCACCACCCTCCTCCGATCCGATCCCCCCGCTGTGTGCAAAGCAGATCTTTTAAATCTCCCAAACTCTCTGTCCTTTCCAGAGTCCCCACCTTTCTGAATCTATGGATTTCTTCCCAATTCATTTGCTGCAAGGGCTTTGCATGCGTGCCATCGCACCCCTTGCGCCACTGTCTTTCCATGCGACACATTTCTCTGCTGAACGTTCTCAAATCTGCCGGCGCTGTTTTATGCAATATTTTCTGCAGAGGTATTTCGAGATGACTTCGACCCGCCTTATTGTAAACAATTTTTACACCGAAAAAGTCTAGTGGCATCTTATTAAGCTCACTGCGGGGTTTCCAGAAACCTACTAATAACCAAATTGACCGGGGGGGGAGGGGGGAGGATGTAAAGTACACAAAGTTGAATTGAAATAAATCAAGTTTCTAGACCTTAAGATAGAATAGTCTGTCTGCAAAATCTGGGAATTAATTTTTTTTAATATCATTTTCCTCTTCTTTTTTTGCATCCTTTAGAGACAACATATACAGTACTAGCCAAAATTGTGGGAACTTTTTGGGAAAAGTGTACAGTATTTTTGAGGTTTGGTGGTTAATAACACCACTTTGTTTTGGAGTCGTACCATAAAATTATACATCAATGGAAAGATAATTTAATCAAGAAGGTAATGCAATAACTTTTATGAAGGGTTAGCTATTAGAGTAGCAGTTATAAAGAAGAAAAGTGAAACACGTAGAAAAAAAAAAAAGATATACAAAAATTATCACCATGGAAAGAAATGAGATATACTAACACTGGAAGCCTTTAAGAAGATGTTGGATAGCCATTTGTCTGAAACGGTGTAGGGTTTCCTGCCTAGGCAGGGGGTTGGACTAGAAGACCTCCAAGGTCCCTTCCCAACTCTGCTATTGTATTTGTATTTGTAACATTATCACCATGTCAGTTAATACTTAGTTGGGTAACCTTTAGCATGAATTACTGCTAATCACAATTTTCCATGGAGTAAACCAAGTCTTTTAGTTCTGCAGCTTGTGAAACCAAGATTGAATGATTGCTTGTATTAACTAGGTTTTATTGCTGGCTATATTTAGCTCTTTTCCTAGAATACAGATAATTGAGCTTTTTCCTAGAATACAGATAATTAAACAAACTTGGTTGCATTGCATTCTTGATTAAATTATCTCTCCATGGATATATAATTTTATGGTACTATTAAAAAAAGAAACAAAGTAGTGTTATTAGCCATCAAACCTCAAAAATACACTTTTTCCAAAAGGTTTCCACAATTTTGACCACGACTGTATATGCATCAACGCAAGGGCCTCAATTATGGAAAAGTCCATCCGATTCCACTAAGCAATGGACTAAATTATTTATTGACCCTTCTGAGAATTGAAGGCGCTGGGCGGGGAAAACCTTTCAAGCTAAATGCTTTGTAGGATAAGATTGTTTACCAAGGACTCCCAAACAAACAGAAAGTCCCTTTAAAAGGAAAGCTTTGCTTTTTAAAAAAAAGAAAAAACACCGATTAAAAAAAAAACCAACACTCCAGATTCCCTTGTAGTAAAAAAAAAAAAATTTAAATAAAGATGTTGAGAGGTTTTTCTCAACAAGTGCAAATATGTCAGAAGTTTGCTGAGAGATTGTTTTCGCCGGAACAAAACGATGCGTTAAGACACAATTGACACAAAATGATATAGAGAACAATTAGACTCTTGGTTCATTAACTGAAGCCCCCCCTCTCTCAAACTTGTTTCCCACACACACACAAACAAAGCCTTTCTTGAGGACTAGCGTCTTGCAAAGCTTATATTAGTCCCCTTTTGGATTTAAAGGAAACAAACGCCCAGATTCCCAGCGTTTTAAATCTTGGGCGTAGCCAAGGCTTAGCTTTATAGGGGCAAATAAAATTAATCAGATGTTTAATTTCTGGGAAAGGCTGATATGATATTATTTTTCTGTTTTTTAAAAAAACAAAATAAAAAAACAGTGGCTCTGAAACGGACGCAAAGCGAGTCAATTTATTTGTACCCATTGCGTGATCTTATTCACGTGTATTCTTATTCTTGTTATCTTCTTACATGAGTGACAAACTAAATAACTCAATAAATAATAAATAAATAAGAGGAGGAAAGGAAGAAAGAAGGAAGGAGAGGAGGGCGGAAGGGAGAGAAAGAGAAGGAGAGAAGATAGGAAGGGGAAGAGGAAGAAAGAAGGTAGGAAGGGGAAGAGGAAGAAAGAAGGAAGGAGAGGAGGGCGGAAGGGAGAGAAAGAGAAGGTAGGAAGGGGAAGAGGAAGAGTAGGCATAGGGGAGAGGTAAGGGAAGAAGGAAGGGGAAGGAGAGGAGGAAGGAAGGAAGTAGAGGAGGGAGGGAGGGAGAAAAGAAAGAAAAAATGAGTAAACAAAGCAACCCAAATTGTATATTGTAACCTTTTAAATGGAATAACAAATGTATAAGAATGATAAATGTAAAGAAGAAGAACCATACAAATGTTTACCTATAATTTGTATGTAAGAGAATAAAAAAATTAAAAAACTTTTCAAAATAAATAAACAAATAAATAATGAGTAAATAATAAATGAATAATGAATAATAAATGAATAAATAAATAATAAACAAATAATAAATAGATAAATAAATAACAAATAAGTAAAATAAACAAACCATAAATAAATAAATAATAAACAAACAACAAACAAACAACAAACAAACAACAAACAATTAAAATAAATAAATAGTAAATAATAATTAATAAATAAAATAAACAAATAAGTAAAGAAATAATCAAATAATAAATAAATAATAAACAAACAATAAACACAATAAACAAATAATAAACAAACAATAAACAATAATAAATAAATAGTAAATAATAATTAATAAATAAAATAAAAGCGACCCCTCCCAATCCAAATATTGCAGACGCCAACACACACACACACAAACACACACACACACACACACACACACACACACACACACACACACACACACACACACACAGCCTTTCCAGGTGCGCCCGATCCCTTGGGCATCCTAAGGCTCGGCTCTTGTTAAGGACGAACAAAGGAGGGCGCCTGCAGAAAGCCCTCTGCACGTGCTCAGAGGCTCGGTGCCCCCCGCCCTTCCTTCCCCCTCCTTTACCCCCAACCCAACCCAACCCAATTCCCCAAAGGAAGGAGGGAAGGAAGGAAGGGGGGGGGGTCCGCCCAGGGGAAAGGCTCCCCAAAGGCGGAGAAGCTACCCACCTCCGAGCAGCGGTGCCGGCTACTGCATCCCTTCCTCCCCGCCGAGGCTGCTTAACCCCCGGATCGGCTGGAAGGATGGGAGTCTCACAGCCAGCCGGCCGGCCAGCCCCACCTCTCCGGCGGCTGCCTTGCAAGGGAGCGTGGCCAAAGTGCCCGGAACGGCCAGAAGCGTCCGTCCCAGCCAGGGATCCCGCCCAGTCCGTGGTGGGCTGGATCCTTCCCGATCCCCACCCTCCATGGAACGGATCCCCCTTCTTTCGAAACAGATCCCTCCCTTTCCCCTCCTCGGTAACAGCTCTAGCCCTCGCAATCGATCCCTTTTCCTACCCTGCGTGCTCCACCAGCTTCCCTTCACTGATCCATGGATCGATCGAGCCACTGCCGAGAGAGCTGGGAGAAGTTCCTTTAACGCGCGTTCGGGTAGTAGATCCGCTTCCCCACGTGCGCCCTGAAGATTGGGGAGGTCTGCTTTTTTTTTTCAAGCGGCGCGCTTTGAAGCGAGTCCCCTCGCGGATCCCATCGCCCCAGGATCGACTTGGGGATCTTAAAAGAGGAGGATCCCCCTCCCGAGCGCTCGCTTTCCCTGCGGGGGCTTTTTTAAAAACAGCTACTCGCTGGGAAGGCTCCTCTCCGCTGCTTGGAGGCTTTGAAAGGCGCGGGAGTTGCGCTTCCTGCGCATAACCGGGTTGAATCCTGCGAGTTGGACGGAGTGGTTGCTTTCTCTTTCGCTCTCTTGGTTTTCGGCAACCTACTTCCCCAGCCAGGCCTGGCTTCGTTGGGTTTTGGCCGATGGAACGGCGGGAAAACTTCACCAGGTGAAAAGAAAGAAAGAAAGAAAGAAAGAAAGAAAGAAAGAAAGAAAGAAAGAAAGAAAGAAAGAAAGAAAGAAAGAAAGAAAGAAAGAAAGAAAGAAAGAAGAAAAATTTAAAGAAAGAAAGAAAAAAATTTAAAGAAGGAAAAGAAAGAAAGAAGAAAAATTTAAAGAAGAAAGAGAAAGAAAGAAAAAATTAAGAAAGCAAGGAAGAAAAGAATAAAAGAAAAAAGAAAAAAAGAAGAAAAACTACAAGAAGAAAGAAAAAGAAAAGAAAGGAAACAAAAGAAAGAAGAAAAACTAAGAAAGAAAGGAATAAAAAAGAAGAGAAAGAGAAAAACAAAGAAAAATTAAGAAAGGAGGAAAGAAAAGAAAAAAACAAGAAAGAAAGAATAAAAGAAAAAGAAAAATTATGAAAAAAGAAAAGGAAGACAAAGAAATAAGAGAACAAAAGAAAATGAGAAAGAAAAGAAAAACTAACAGAAAAAGAAAGAAAAAAGAAAAATTGAGAAAGGAAGAAAGAAAACAAGAAAGAAGAAAAGAAAAAATAAAACTAAGAAAAAAGAAAGAATACAAAAAAAAGAAAAATTAAAGAAAGGAGAGAAAGAAAAGAAAAATTAAGAAAGGAAGAAAAAAAGAAAGGGAAAAGAAAAATGAAGGAAGGAAGAAAAAATAAACAAAGTTTTTCTGAGGTTATTTTTTTCCCCTTCTCAGAATGGGTAACCTCACCCTGTATGTTTCTGAAACTGACAGCTTAGCCGAGTTCTGCTTTTCTTTTACAGTAAGTTCTTTTTTTAAACTCTCAGATCAGCCACAGTGAATTTATCATCTCAACAAAAACAGTGTTTGTTTTTTTTAAACCCCTGATCATTGATAAGGGATTTGGAATCTATTTTGCTGGCCATCTGCTTCAGTTTTCCCTCTAAGCTGTTTCCTCCTGGATTTCCCCCCTCTGCACTTCATTCTAATTTAATATCTTCACCTTTTAAGGCACTTAACAACTTGGAAAGTGATGTTTGCCACGAGCTACCAACAGCGTTTACTTCCTAAATATTATTTATCTTGAAAAAAAAATCAAGGGAATCTGGACCAACCAAGTTTCTTTCTTCGAACCCTCTGACCTTGCTAATTAAGGGTTTTTATTTTTACCCTTTTCCAAAACTGCTTTCTATGCAGCAGATTACTTATCCAATCCGAGGCCGATTTTATAATATCCTCATTTTCTAACATCCAAAAATGCAAAAATATCTGGGGGAGGAGGGAAAAAACATGGGAGAAGGAAGAACTTCGGGCCAATTCCATTGGCAGGCCTCTCAACCAAGGCTTACCGGTATGTTGCAATTTCCCCAGAATTGCTAAAAACAAATAAGTTACTAGTCCTCAGGAATGGCAAAATAAATAAAGCCAGATCTCTAAGATTAGGTTGCAAAGATAAGCACAGAAGCGTTCGGGGAGGATGAAATGAAATTCATCTGGTATTTTTTAGGGAAAGCGATGGTTTTCCCAGTTGCAATGGATGGCTGTGAAGGTTGGACCATAAGGAAGGTCAAAGAATGGAGGCCTTTGAACTCTGGTGCTGGAGAAGACTCCTGCGAGTCCCTTGGACTGCAAGGCCATCCAACCGGACACTCTTTGAGGAGATCAACCCTGACTGCTCTTCAGTGACGTGCGGTGAGGTTTATGGCTGGTGAGGCACTGATACAGTGGTGGGTTTCAATTTTTTTTAGACTTGTGAACTTCGACTCCCAGAATTCCACAGCCAGGCATGCTCAGTTCCGATTTAAAGCGACAGCATTTGTTTTTCTCCTTTGTGAAAGAAGTTTCCTTCTTTCTTTTTCTTCTCCCTTCCCCTCCTTCTTCCCTCTCTCCTCCCTCCCCCTTTTCTCAAACACACACACACACACACACACACACACACACAGAAGTTGGATTGGACTATCTCTCCTACCCCCTTCCCTCTCTCGCTCACTCTCTCTCAAACAAACACAAACACAGAAGCTGGATTGGAGCTGATCCGAGCCTTTGATTGCAGGCAGAGCCATGTTGCCTTTTCAAACTTGTAATCAGTGAAGTTGGGCTTATATAGTTTTATCCAGCTCTGTGTGTGTGTTGATCCATTCGGAGCCTTTCCAGGCAAACCAAGGGGCATTGGGCAACGACGAATAAAATGTCTTAAAAGGCCACCTTTGAAGGAGCCACAAGACAAACAGGAAGCGTGGCTTTTTCAAGAGGTTACCAAGGTTTTGTGTGTGTGTGTGTGTGTGTGTACCAGCTGCAGAATACATTTTTGGGATCTGCAAAAAAGCCAGAGACGGCCAGTTTGTGCCCAGAAATACTCACAGGAAGAGGTTGCTGATTTGATGAAGCTCTCTTGAGATAGCAGAACATTAGCAATGCGGAACAACTGAAGACTTTGGGGGAGAATTCAGGGCAAGGCTGCAATGTACCCAAAGCGTAGATCAGGGGTCTCCAACCCCTGCTCCGTGGACTCGCACTGCGCCGCAGGATGCCAGAAATCAGGCGGTGGAAACAAGCGAAGCCCCATTCATAGGATGCAAGATGCACGCGACATCACACTCCCCTCCGGTCTACGGAAAAACCTTCCTCTGGTGGCCAAAAGGTTGGCAACCACTGGCTTAGATCAGCAGTCACCAACTGCTGGTCCGTGGACCACTGGTGGTCTGCGAGAAAATTTTGGGGGCCCGCAGAGAAACTATTTGCATTTTTTATATTGCATTAAATCAGGGGGTCCTCAAACTACGGCCCCTGGGATGGATATGTGCAATGAAGGCTTGTGTTGCTGCAGAGAGTCTCCCCCTTCGGGGTCTTTTTGTGAGGGTGGGAGGACAGAAATTAAACTAATTAAATTAAGCTTCAGCCTCCTGGTGGGGGGCTTTGGGCAAAGGCTGGAGGGAAGAGCCGCTGGTGGAGAAGAGCCAGAGGGCCTCGTTCCAATGGGACTGCATCATGGCCTGGAACTGGCTGACCATCTTCACCCACTGAGCCTCCAGGCGCCAGTAACCTGGCCTTGCACTCCCGCAAGTCTTCCCTCTGCTTGGAAAGCCTATGGTCCTAGTCCTCAGTGAGGTGCTTCTGTTGAGCCTCCTTCTCGGTCAGATCCAATTTGAACTGAGCTGTTTTGCCAACTCTTTCTCCTGGTGGCTGCTTAGCTCCAGCAGCTGCTTCCTGTTGGGGCCCAAAGGAGCCCGGGCGGGCGGGTGAGGAGTAGGTGGCAGGGGAGGGGTGAGTAGAGGCCGGCGAGGTGCCCCTCGATGTGAGTGACATTGAGTTACCCACACCCACCCAGTCACATGACCGCCTGGCCACGCCCACCCAGCCTGTCATTAGGCAGATCATATTAGTTAGTCTGCGGGATTTAAAATTATGAATTTAGTGGTCCCTGAGGTCCAAAAGGTTGGTGACCCCTGGCCTAGATGACCCGGGCTGATTTTTAAAAAAATGGGAATGGATGAAGGAGCCAGATCTGGAATGCGGCAGGATCAAGCTACATCGATGTAGGTTCTCTGGATGTAAGCTGTTAGGAGGAGAGCTGCCTTTTGCAATTGACTTATTTTGGGTTTATCAATGCTGAATGTGTACCTAGTACTCCCATTGTTTTGGAGTTGATATTCATCAGGTTCTGACCAGTTCTGGAGAACTGGTAGTGGAAATTTTGAGTGTTTCGGAGAACCGGTAAATGCCATCTGGCTGGCCCCGCCTCATCTAGCTGCCTTTTGCAATTGACTGATATTGGGTTTATCAATGCCGAATGTTTACCTAGTACTCCCATTGTTTTGGAGTTGGTATTCATCAGGTTCTGACCAGTTCTGGAGAACCGGTAGTGGAAATTTTGAGTATTTCGGAGAACCAGTAAATGCCATCCGGCTGGCCCCGCCCCATCTAGCTGCCTTTTGCAATTGACTGATATTGGGTTTATCAATGCCGAATGTTTACCTAGTACTCCCATTGTTTTGGAGTTGGTATTCATCAGATTCTGACCAATTCTGGAGAACCAGTAGCGGAAATTTTGAGTATTTCGGAGAACCGGTAAATGCCACCTCTGGCTGGCCCCGCCCCATCTAGCTGCCTTTTGCAATTGACTGATATTGGGTTTATCAATGCCGAATGTTTACCTAGTGCTCCCATTGTTTTGGAGTTGGTATTCATCAGGTTCTGACCAGTTCTGGAGAACTGGTAGCGGAAATTTTGAATATTTCGGAGAACCGGTAAATACCACCTCTGGCTGGCCTCGCCCACATCTATTTTCTGCCTCCCGAGTCCCAGATGATCGGCAGGGAATGGGGATTTTGCCGTATCCTTCCCCTGCCATGCCCACCAAGCCACGCCCCCAGAACTGGTAGTAAAAGAAATCGAATCTCACCGCTGGGCTTGTACAGGAGGCAACTATGACTATTAGTGCGCTCTTTGCTTACTTTTGCCACATTCTATTTCAGAATAACAGAATTGGAAGGGACCTTGGAGGTCCTCTAGTCCACCCCACGCTTAAAGCAGGAGACCCTACAGCATTTCAGACAGATGGCTGTCTAGTCTCTTCTTAAAAGCCTGGAGTGATGGAGCACCCAGAAAGTGTTGGAGGCAAGCCATTCCACGGATTCCTAATTCTTATCACTCAGTAAATCTCTCCTTAATCCCATGTTGTTTCTCTCCTGGATTAGTTTCCACCCATTGCTATTTGTTCTGCCTTCTGGTGCTTTGGAAAATAGGTGGTTCCCCCCTCTTCTTGTTTTGTGTCAATTGCTCTTTGCAAGGCTTTGTTGTTGTTATTATTTTAGAAATATTTTCCTGGGATGGAGAGAGCATAACAAGTTATGCCGACATAAAAAGCCAAGGAATCATGTTATGGATGCAACTGTCACCACGCCAAACCTTTAAAAAAAAAACACACACATTTTCTGCCATTGATTAATCAGAAGAAATAACTGCGTATCTCCTTTTTGTCTTCATCCCCATTTCTGTATTTATAATTTCTTGATCTGGAAACGTTTGCACTCTTAAAAAAAAAGTCAGTTAAAAATGCAGGACGGGAAGAGGAAAAGAGAGAGAGAAAAACACCACCAAAATAGTCTCTCTTTTTACCCTTACACACTTTAAGATGACCGCAGCTTCTCCAGGAGAAAAAAAATGGGTCAGTGCTGGGAAATTTTAAAGCACTCAAGGGGAAATCCACCAGCAAGCAGTACAGAAATGTCATTTTTAGGCAATTTACGGGCTTCATTCTAAATGTGAAATGTTTTTTTTTTTTAAATCACAATACTATAAAGCTCTCTTTTCTTTTGGCCCATCAGGCACACTGCAATCCCCACCAGCCATTTTGGTACCCTGGAAATCTCATTTTAACAAAAGCACCTGCTCTCAAGTTCCTAGTCCTCAGGATCGAAAGCAACAAAGAGAGGAGGCAGCTTGAGATGTAACGGGTCCACTTTGGATCCTTGCAATTCATTTTGTGGAATGGTCAGATTTGAGAACTGGAAGGGTAAAAAGGAGACTCATGTTATAATTTAAGGCTCTTTCTTTAAAAAAAAAAGAGAGAATAATATAAATCCGGCAGCAGGGAGTTCCATTGGTAGAAAGATCTCCTTTATATCAGTTTAGCTGTCAGTTGAACCCTGTCCATTAACATTTCAATGTTTCTCGCATCTGCCACTGCCAGAAGTACTACCCTTCCCATAATCCCCCAATAGGATGGGCCCAGGGCATTAGATTAAGCCCCCCCCCCCCATTTAAACCATCCAACAGCGCCACCTGGTGGAGGCCACAGAGCAAACATGAAAAAAAATGCATTCAAACTCCCCCATCTCTCTCTCTAGAAATTGCTCAGGAAGACAAAAGTGAAACTGGTGTTTAGTGGTAAATGCTGTTTGTTTGCGCTGTTTGAAAGAACCGCAAACAGGTATAAGGAGTTCTCAAATCTCATGCTTGCCGGTGAGAAAAAACAATACTCAAAGGGAGGAGAAAACCCCCAAAGCGTTAGTAAAAATTGTTTTTAACTTTTTAATACATGCACGTTACTGGCTGGTGATGACGGAAGGCAAAATAATAAGAGACAAAAGAGGTTAAAATTATTCTCTATTAAAAATAGGTAAAGGGTTCCCTTCGCACATATGTGCTTGGCGTTCCTGACTCTAGGGGGCGGTGCTCATCTCCGTTTCAAAGCCGAAGAGCCAGTGCTGTCCGAAGATGTCTCCGTGGTCATGTGGCCGGCATGACTTAACCCCGAAGGAGCACAGAACACTGTTCTCTTCCCACCAAAGGTGGCTCCTATTTTTCTACTTGCATTTTTTACCTGCTTTCGAACGGCTGGGTTGGCAGAAGCTGAGACAAGTCACGGGAGCTCCCTCCGTTACGTGGCGCTAGGGATTTGAACTGCTGATCGACAAGCTCCGTGTCTTAGCCACTGAACCACCATGACCCTTTTATTAAAAACACAAACCTACAAATAACTATACTAGAAATTTATCCTAAGTAAGTAAAAAGGAATCAAACGGGCTTCAGAGACTTTAATGCAATCAAAACTTTAATTTATTTTTAAAAAAGTTTTTTTTCACAAACAGCACACAACATTTGAAACATAATTTTAACTCACAAGGAAGGAACTGAATAACAGGTTATGTTTACAACTCTATAGATAGAATAAAAATATATATTCTTCCACTATAACTTAAAAATGTTCCTGGCAGCCCTTGCAGTATTAAAAATATTACAGTAACAATTGGAGATAACAAATGCTAAACGCATCACTTTTTTTTTCATCCTGTGATTTGCTAATTGACTTTAAATCACTCCACAGTCCTGTAAATTTAAAGAAAGGAGCTATAAAAATTAGCCGGGGTTTATAGAAGATGGCGTGAAACTTTATTTGAGAAAGTTTTCATGTTCATTCTTACTTTTTAAAAATCTTTGATCTTTATTCAGAAGACGGAAAAATTAGCTTCTCTTTAAAAAAAAAAAAAAAAACCCCAGCCTTTTCCCTTACCCAGATTTTCAGTTTCCCGGACCTGTCAAAATTTGTTTTTTTCCCCCCCACTTCTCATATTACAACTGTCAAAACCTTCTACAGAGCAGAAAGCAGTGAACTGATGAACTATGTTTATCCAACAAACAAACTTAACAAAAAAAAGCTAGCGAAAACTGTGCCATTTACGCATTTGCCAACCTGGAAGGAGGAAATCAAAATATTGCAAGCCTCAACATTGGACAATCAATCAACAACAGTAACCTCATCCAGCAAATTCTTTGAACCAGGATTATTAACTTTTTAAACAAGGAACTTGCTGGACTATATCATGAATGGTGTTTTCAACTTCCCTTTTCTAAATACAATCAACGAATATGTTTTGCAGAAAAAAATGTTTAAATTGTGTGTGTTTGTATGTGTTAAAGGTTTATGCCCTCCTGGCACCTACACATTGGGTGGAGGGGGGGAATTACAAATATCGCTCTATCTCTGTACAAGGCATCGAAATATCTTTAAATGAAAATAATGAATGGAAACTATTTTAATGGAATAATTAATGGAAAGGAGGTACAGCCAATTTTCTTCGGTTTGGCTTTTCGTAGCTGGACACTCTTCCCAATTTCTCTGGATTTTGTTTCAAAAGGAAAGGAATTGCACCACTCGAGACATTTTTCAAATGGATTTTTTTTTTTTAAAAAAAGAGGGCATTTGCAGAGTTGTGATCATCCTGCAGAAAATAATTTTGCGAAACTGCAGCAGAAATTCTTTGCGAAAAAAACCCGGGTCGAAGTCAGTGACCTCTTCCTAGTATAAATGATTTAAATGCTTCTATATTAAAATAAAAAATAAAGAAATAAGGACTTCCCCAACTTAAAAGCAACATTCACATACACAGAAAAAATATCACAGGAGTGGTAAAAACATTGCCTGGTTTTAACTTCCTACGCGGTGGAGTTTCCTCATTCAAAAACCAGGTGCTGTTTTATTTTTTGTATGTGTCTTGCAAATTGGCGGAATTGGCCTAGTTTCAAACAGGCTACTTCAGGGGGTCTCCATCTGCAGACACCCACTCTCCCCCTTCAGTACTCCTGATCTACAATCAGGGCAGTACCAGGAACGTAACTAACACCATGACATATTGGGAGTTATAGTTTTACCAACTTGACTGCCAACTCAAGAGTGAAGATCTCTCTCTCTCTCTTTCTCTGGTGGGTTGTTTATTTTTTTATTTAAAAAAAAAACAGAATCTGCCTTTGCAGAAAAACCGAAGTTTGTTGGAATTCGTGCCCTGCGCCACCTAGTTGCTTCCGTCCCGCATGACAAAGCTGTGAATTAAGAGCGCATCGGAGCAGAACTGCTGTCCATAAGTTGGCCGCCTGGATTTCAATAAGAGAAGATTGATGGAACACCTTTGCTTTGAGAGGCCTCGAGAAAGAGGCATCCTTGAAAAGAACATGGAAAATCAGAAGCTGGAGGGGGACCATCCTCACCCAGAACTAGAAACTTGAGACTGCCAACCTCCAGAATTGGATTGTCTGTCTTCCTTCAGCTTTTTCTCCGGCCCCCTTTCTTTTGCAGGATGTTCTCATTTCAGCTCCATCAGGGAATATGTCGACTCGTGCCAGCTCCAATAAGGGAAAATGGGAAGGTCGGAGAAGGCCGGGACGGGAGCCGAGGGTTGGAGAACCAGTGGCTGCGGGGGAGTCACCCCGCCGGGGATCCACAGGCAGGGACAGGGCTCGTAGACGCCTAAGGGGACGATCCCCGGCGGGCGGTGGGCGATCGGATGCGAGGGGGGCTGCCCCACCGCTGGGGGCACCCAGAGGCTTCCATCCGGGCCGCAGGATGGCTGGACGGGCGCCTCCACGCGAGGCGGCGGGGAATTCGGTTTGGATCTGCTGGCGCGCTTCCGCCGCAGGTACTTGCCCGGCTCGAACATGCCTCGGCAAGCCGGATCCAGCGTCCAGTCGCAGCCTTTCCGCGGGGCGCCCGGGCGGGGCAGCTTGACGAAGCACTCGTGGAGGCTCAGGTTGTGGCGCACGCTGTTCTGCCAACTGCGCTGGCCCAGCCGGTAGTAGGGAAAGCGGCCGGCGATGTACTGGTAGATGGCGCGCAACGGCAGGCGGCCGCCCGGGCTGGCTTCGATGGCCATGGCGATCAGGGCCACGTAGGAGTAAGGGGGCTTCAGGCCGCTCGCAGCCTCCTCCGGGGCATCCTCCCCGGGCCGTTCCGCCTGGCCCGAGCCGGCCAACTCCGGAGCGCAGCTCTTGGAGAGCCTCTCCAAAGCGCGCGTTTGGCGAGGC
Source organism: Thamnophis sirtalis (assembly GCF_051295495.1). Lineage (NCBI taxonomy): Eukaryota > Metazoa > Chordata > Lepidosauria > Squamata > Natricidae > Thamnophis > Thamnophis sirtalis. The sequence continues at coordinate 41,192,923 of NW_028261395.1, forward strand.
AGCGCGCACGCCTCTCCTTGCCCTCCTCTCGTTTTGGGGGAGTCGGGGGACCCGGCCGGGCAAGGGCGCGGGGAGCCCCCGGAGCATTGAAGGGGATCCAGCTTTGGGGGCAATTTCCTGGGCTCCTCTTTTGGGGGGAGGGGGCGATCGCGGGTGAGCAAGCTGGGCGCCCAGCTCCTCGGCAGCCTGGTGCGCTTCTGCGCCCGGCGGTTGACCTCCGCGGTTCAGAGACGGGTCAGCGGGAGAATGTAACTTTCCGGAGCGATGTAACAAACTGTAGCCCCACTTTTGAACCGAAGACAAATTCCTTGTGTGTCCAATCACACTTGGCCAATAATACGAATTCGAATTCTATTCCTATTCTATTTTCTATTCTATTCTACATTCCATTGCATTCCATATTTTCTGTTCTATTCTAGTCTTAATTCCATTGCATTCCATATTTTCTACTCTATTCTATTTTCTAGTCTATTCTTCATTCCATTGCATTCCATATTTTCTATTCTATTCTATATTCCATTGCATTCCATATTTTCTATTCTATTCTATTTTCTATTCTATTTTATTCTATTTTCTATTCTATTCTTCATTCCATTGCATTCCATATTTTCTATTCTATCTTCCATTGCATTCCATATTTTCTATTCTATTCTATATTCCATTGCATTCCATATTTTCTATTCTATTCTATTTTCTATTCTATTTTATTCTATTTTCTATTCTATTCTTCATTCCATTGCATTCCATATTTTCTATTCTATTCTTCATTCCATTGCATTCCATATTTTCTATTCTATCTTCCATTGCATTCCATATTTTCTATTCTATTCTATATTCCATTGCATTCCATATTTTCTATTCTATTCTATTTTCTATTCTATTTTATTCTATTTTCTATTCTATTCTTCATTCCATTGCATTCCATATTTTCTATTCTATTCTTCATTCCATTGCATTCCATATTTTCTATTCTATTCTATATTCTATTTTATTCTATTTTCTATTCTATTCTTCATTCCATTGCATTCCATATTTTCTATTCTACTCTATTTTCTACTCTATTCTTCATTCCATATTTTCTATTCTATTCTAATTCTACTCTACTCTATTCCACGCTCCCCGTGGATTGCAACTTGGCTTTTCCTTCTAATATTCATGGCTAGGGGTTTTTAGAGCCGCCTGCACTGTTTTAAATATTTTTTTATATTTATGATTGTCTCAGGCCTTGGTGTGATGAGGGGAAAGTTGGTTAAAAATAGCCCACAATCCAAAACAAGGATTACAAGGGATATGGTGGCTCAGTGGCTAAGATGGTGAGCTTGTCAATCGGCAGTCAAGTGGTTCGAATCCCTAGCGCCGCATAACAAAGTGAGCTCCCGTGACTTGTCCCAGCTTCTGCCAACCTAGCAGTTTAAAAAATGTAAGTAGAAAAATAGGAACCACCTTTGGTGGGAAGGGAACAGCGTTCCGTGCGCCTTCGGCATTGAGTCATGCCAGCCACATGACCATGGAGACGTCTTCGGACAACGCTGGCTCTTCGGCTTTGAAACGGAGATGAGCAACGTCCCCCTGGAGTCAGGAATGATTAGGACATATGTGCGAGGGGAACCTTTGCCTTTGCAAGGATTAAAAATCACAAATTTAAAATTGCATCTTCAGAAGGATGCGCAAATCTGTGGTTAGAAGGGCTGCCCCCTTGTGGATACCTTTGGTCATATCATTCCCCCAGAAAAAGTTTTTATAATTGAATTTAACGTCAAACGGCGTCTTTATACAAACACAATCACTCCATGCACACGCTGGGTTTTTTTTTTCTTTTTCTTTCTTTTTTCGTTTCTGCTCTAATTTTGCACCAGTGAGGTTAAAACCAATTTCGTTGTATTTAAGTACTATGACAATAAAGATTATACTTATACTATACTTATACTTTAGAGATGCACCCGGGAAAAATAGTTAACGTTGGCCACAAAAGGCCAGTTGTTACCTTGCCATTTATTGCTTTGCAATATTGTTTGGCAAACACGATTTTAAATTAAATGGAACACAAAACACAATGAAATACATTGCTTTTCTTTGTGGGGTGCAATGGCACACTGTATCCACCAGAGGGCAGTTTCCTAAGTCATTATCTTCAAGATTCTTTTCAATGTTTTTATTAATAGTCCTCGCTTTACAATAATTCATTTAGTGACCATTCAAAGTTACAATAGCACTTGAGTAACTTGTGACCATTTTTTCACACTTACGGCCGTTGCAGCCTCCCAACGGTCACGCGATCAAAATTCAGATGCTTGGCAATGGATTCATATTTACGACGATCGCAGTGCCCCGGGGTCATGTGACCCACTTTTGTGACCGTCGGACAAACCAAGTCAATGGGGAAGCCAGATTCCCGGGTGACTGACTTAACAACCGCAGTGATTCACTTAACGAACGCGGTTAAGAAAATTCGTAACACGGGGCAAACCAAACTCCCTTAACTAATTTCTCACTTTGCAAGCTGAATTGGGGGGCTCGATTGTGGTCGTAAGTTGGATCTTAACTGGATTAAAATTAAAATTTCAAGTGTGATTTTGCACACCAGGGCCGAAGCAACTTTGAAAGTTTAAAACTTCCCTCTACTTTTATACAGAAATAAGGACCTGTGAATTCTTAAAGGGACAGTTTTAAGATAGTCTTTAATGTAAATTTGGGGTCAGGTTTGCCCTGGGATATAAATGCAGATTTTATTTGGGCTGTTGATCCTTTACCCTCGGCGACACCTGCCCGGGGGTGTGTGTGTGTGCTACATTTCATCCCACATGTTGGGTTTGGTCGGGGGCACCAGCTTGCAAAGGATCAATTCTGTTTAGCAAACAATTTGCTTTCTAAACCTCTCCTCCCTCTGTGATACAAGAACAAGACCTGGGCTTTCCCAGCAGCACGAAGCCGAGTCCCCACCCTGATAAACCCCTTTTATTTAATTTACAGTGAATTTCACTCCAGCAGTGTCTTTCCTCCTCTCCCAGTCTTTCAAGGTAGTTCACAACTACCGAACTTTATCAGGCTTGGAGAGTGGCCAGGCTGATAACTCTCAGATGCCGCAATACTTGGCAAGAATGCAGGAATGAACGAATGGCGTCCTGCAAGCTCCACTCTTATTCCCTCTGGGAGGGGCCATTCACCGTCCACCTGTGGCCTTCCTCCCAAGTCGCCCCTTGTTCCTTAGCTGCTCCCTTCATCTGGCAACTCCGTGCATGCGCACATCGGGAACAGGCTCCAGCTGTTCTTCTGCCTCACTGATGTCCGACTCCTGAAGGTAGCTGATAACTGTCATACGACTCCGGAACCTTCCCCAGACTCCAGGACTGGCCCATCTTCCTCCCCAACCTCCTCACTGTCCGAATCTGCTGTTGCTGGCGGGTCCACAACAGACTTAAAACTCAAGATGCAACGTCACTTTTATTCTCAACTGTTTTATAAAGAAAAATAACCTTCCAAACGCAGAACATAAAACATCTCAAGAGGGGAAACATAACAAGAGGGGGAAACGCCCTCTCCTTCGACACGAAATCTGAAACACCCCCGAAAGGCGGATTCGTCTCCGGCCCCCTTATGTATAAAATGAAATAAAAGATCCCGTCATTTTCTCCAACGGCCTTCCCATTGGTGGTGAAATTCAAGCCTCGCAGGAACACAGTGTATATTTGATTGTTCTTGTACATTCAGCAAGTAGCTAGTCCTCAGGGAGTTACCGCGACAGTTGCATGCCTTTGCGTGTAACAAAAGATGCAAAGATCCAGGGGGGAGAGGGACTGCTTCGACAGAAATACGGCAAATTGGAAAACAAACTCCTGGATGTGAAAAATAAACTTTTCCGTTGCCAAACGTTAAGACCTTATTCCCCAGGAGGAAAGGGAAAAAAAAAGAGACGGACATGAAATATACATTTAAAAAAACGTGTGTGTGTGGTTTTCCACCCCCCCACATCCCACCTAAAGTTTAAGAAAATAAGTTTGAAAACGGGCAACCCTTAAGACACACCTTAACACTGTGATCAAAGGAACACAGGTGTGACTTTTTAATAACTGTTTCCTAGCACCAAAAATACAGGCCTCTTGTTTGAGCTATTGTGTCGTCCCTGTGTATATTTCGCTGATTTTTTTTTTTAAAAAAGCTGCTTTCTTGCAACCCCCATGGGGGGAGAACCCCCCTTTTGAGAAATTTGCCCTACGAAGCAAAATTAAACGAGACGGATAGGGTGGTTTTAAAGAAAGCCTCTTTTAACACAACGTTTGAAATTTCTGGAAAACAAAAAAAAAATACTTTGAGAGAAGTTTCATGGGAGCTGGCAAGAGACCCAGGATGGGAAAAATTGGAAACTTTTTCAACCAGAGGGAACTTTGAGAAAGTTAACTGGATATCCTGCACCACCCCTGAGCCCATTGGCAATAAGACATTGAACGTCCCGCTTTCCAAGCCAGGATCACCGATGGATAAAGTTGTTGGGTCTTAATCTTGGCTAAAAAAATAAATAAATTAGAATTCCTCGGTTGCTAAAGAGGCAGGGGGAAAAAAAAAAGCTTTGAAGAGGTCTCTTTTTGTCACGCCCTTAAAAAAACAAGCAAAATCAGCCTTCTAACCCATGTTGCACAGCCGGCTAAGGCAGAAGAAGCATTCTTATCATTTTAGCCAGCCGAGGTGAGCCATTACGAGGAAGGTTGAAACTTGGGTGTTTAACGCAGGAAGTTACTTCCGGAGCCGAGTTTAAATTTTCTAAATTTCTAACACACCACCAGCTTTTCTCTGGCTGGAAAAGGAAAGGAAAAAAAGCCATCTGGTTTCATCTTTCTCCCTGAACTGCTAGTTTTCTACATGCAGGGGATTTTCTCCCGCAGCTGAAGTAACGAACTTCCAAATGCAAAAACCCAATTGAAGGAACCCAATTGGTTTGGGGAAAAAGCAGGATGTCATTAGAGGCCATTTAAGCATGGGGAAAAAAATAACAAAAAAAATATCACTTTAATTTGCACAGGTTTACTTCTCCTGATGCTAATAAAGATGTCAGCCCACTGACCCATTTCGCCCTGCGTGAAACTTCTCAAAAACTGTCTCCCTGGCCTTGAAAATTAATAAATTAAGAACAAAGATAGACACAAGTAACAGAGACTTTCTCCAAACGTCCCACATACATTTGACTTGAAAAGCAGTGAAACTGACCGGATCCTGAAAAGCAGTGAAACTGACCAGATCCTGAAAAGCAGTGAAACTGACTGGATCCTGGAAGTCAGCAACTTATCCAGCAACGCAAAGGGACTGTTTTTTTGCCCCTCCCCTCGGCCACAGAGAGATTAGGAAAAGAGAGGCCGGGGCTTGGAAGACCAAAGAGGATGGAGAGAAGGACTCTCCCAAAGTTCTTAAGTTCTCGCCGCGAGCCAGCATTTAACCACCATTCGAGGTTTGTGGCAGAAGGGCGGAACGCAACTGCAGCCCACTTCCAAACTCCATCTCTTCATCCCACATTCTGTACAAATTGGGGGAAACCAAGGGGGGGGAAAAAAAGTCAAGAGCGCTTCCCGATCCACCCAGGCTCTTCTCAGAAGATGGAGAAGCAGGCGAGGAATATCAGGGCAGCCACAGCGATCAGGAGAAACAGACCGGATCCCGCTGCCTGTGCGGGACGCGGCCATGCGACGGAGAAGGTCCTTGTGACGTCCGAGTCTCTTCTGTAAGCTCGTGATCTCCAGGACGAAAGGAAATGGGGAAGACCCTCCCCACTTTTTGGGGGGTGGGGTGGAGTGGGGAGCTGAGGCTCATCGCAACGTTTGGTAGAGATAAGCCGAGGTGAAGATGGCGTTGACTGTCAGGCTGACGGCCAGGAGACCTCGGAGAAGGAAGTTCCCAAAGCAGCCTAAGAAAGAAGGGAACCACGAGAGAGAGAAAAAGCGTTCGAGTTACCCTTTTGGTTTTCAAAAGCAACGTTTTAGGAAATGCTGTCTCTCCTTACAGAATAACAGAGCTGGAAGGGACCTTGGAGGTCATCTAGTCCAACCCCCCACCCTACACCGTTTCTGACAGAGGACAGTCCAGTCTCTTCTTGAAGGCCTCCAGGGATGAAGCCCCCACAACTTCCGAAGGCAACTTCTGTTCCATGGGTTGATGGTTCTCCATCAGAGACCTTGTAGGTCATCTAGTCTGACCCCCCTGCTCCAGCAGGAGAGCCTATTTCGTTTCTGACAAATGGTGGATAATTAGAACAGAATAACATCCAGAAGGGACCTTTGAGGTCTTCTAGTCTGACCCGCTACTCAAGCAGGAGAATAAATCTTGCTGAATAAAACTCCGCAGCGGTGACAGGAAGGGCATCTGGCCAGTAATAAACACTGCTAGCTCCGTTCAGTTGCTCAGACTCCACCCCGCAAGGAATGAGGGGGGGGGGGGTTCATTAAAGATGATGATGATTGGGGTCTTAAGTTGAGGACTTCACCTGTATTCTAATTTCTGGTTTGTCATCTTTGCCGCGGGGCGGGGGAAAGGGAGGGGAGCTTACGATAACGATCAACTCACCCTTCCAGCCTGAAGGTTCTTCTTTTGTGGTGGTGTCAACAACACAATTGGATGAGTGGGACGAACCCTCCGCTTTTTTCCCTGAATCCTCGGTGGAGACGCTGCTGGCCGCTGTCACATCTGTGGGGAAAGTCAAAAGTTGAACTGTCCATGGATCAAAACTCCCCCCTCCCTTTCATCCTTACACTCAACTCGACTTTTTCTTAAATTCTCACCCAATTGTGGACAAACCAAGTTAGGTAAAGGTTAAAGGTTCCCCCTTGCACACATGTGCTAGTCGTTCCCCACTCTAGGGGCGGTGCTCATCTCCGTTTCAAAGCCAAAGAGCCAATGCTGTCCGAAGACGTCTCCGTGGTCATGTGGCCGGTATGACTCAACTCCCGAAGGTGCACGGAATGCTGTTCCCTTCCGGTTCCAGCACAAAACCGTGTTCGACTAAACCGTGCTCGACGAAACCGCGTAGCTGATGTCATCAACAGTGCGACAACAGCGCGGAGACAAAAGCATGCTGTAAACCCTAACCCTAATCCTAACCCTTAATCTAACCCTAAACCTAACCCGTAACCTAACCCTAAAGCTAACCCTTAACCTAACCCTAAAGCTAACCCTAAACCTAACCCTAAACCTAACCCTTACCTTAACTTGAATCGGCTTGCTTTCAAAGCGCTATTTAAAGCGCTCTTCTTTCTCCGCACTCTCTGTTGTCGCCCTGTTGATGACGTCAGCGACGCGGTTTAATCGGGTGCGACTTAGTCGAGCGCGGTTTTGTCGTGCCACGTTCCCTTCCCATCAAAGGGGGTTCCTATTTTTCTACTTGCATTCTTTACATGCTTTCGAACTGCTAAGTTGGCAGAAGCTGGGACAAGTCACGGGAGCTCCCTCCGTTACACAGCGCTAGGGATTCAAACTGCCGAACTTTCTGATTGACAAGCTCAGTATCTTTTTTTTTTAAATAGTTTTTATTAAACATTTTTACCTTTAAAAACAGAAAGAAAAACACCCCAGAAAAAAAACAAAACATACATAATAATATAAAATAATTATACAGTGTCTTAGCCACTGAGCCACCCTTCAAACCAAGTTATCCATCCATAAATTTATCCAAATCTGGTTCGGGGGTGTGTGTGTGTCAACTGATTTTGAGCATCCTTCCAAAGATGAGATGTGTTTGAAATGCGACTGCTCCAAGCGCTAACCCGTAGGGCCAATAAATGCCCCCACGCCTTACAGAATGACAGAGTTGGAAGGGGCCTTGGAGGACCTCTAGTCTGACCCCCTCCCAGCCCCCTGCTCAAGCAGGAGACAAAAAGTCCGTAAAGATTCTCGTTCATCCAGATCAGGGTTTTTTCAAAGGTGCTTTTTTTTAAGGAGGCCACTGGACTTTCTTGTTTCTTTTTCTTTCTTTCGAAGACATTTCGCTTCTCATCCAGGAAGCTTCTTCAGCTCTGAAGAGTCGAAATTGAGAAGTGGATGAGAAGCGAAACTTCTTCAAAAGAAAGAAAAATTGGGATGAGGACCTCTGGAACGGTGTGGGAGTAGGAATGGATTTCCAGAGGGGAAAAAGAATTGCAGACTACAGGAACCATTTGCACCACTCGGAGTCTCGGAATAACGAACCAATGAAGCGAACTAATTGTCTCCTGTAAACTCCACTCCCCTTTCGCTCCTCTTTTATTCCCTCTGGGAGGGGCCATTCACCTTCCACCTGTGGCCTCACTCCCAAGTTGACCCTTGTTCCTTAGCTGTTCCCTTTGTCTGGCAACTCTGTGCATGTGTACACTGGGAACAGGCTCCAGCTGTTCTTCTGCCTCACTGATCTCCGACTCCAAAGGCAGCTGATAACTGGCATATGGCCTTGGCCCCCTCTCTGCCTCCGACACAGAGCCCTCATCCGAGCCTTCCCCAGACTCCAGGACCAACCCATCTTCCTCCCCAACCTCCTCACTGTCCGTATCTGTTGCCAGCTCCCACAACAATTACAGCCTTGCCGGACCCATGGGACTGCCCTTGGAGACTGTCCGGTATCTACATCTGGCTCTTCCCATGTCTCCAAAAGGAGCCTACCTGGTGGGCCATGCTCTCCGAAGTGTGTTTTTGGAAAGACGGACCGCTCCGAAGCGAACAGGCTGTTTTCCGAAGGGGCGAAATCTTCCCCGTGGTGGAGTTCGCTTTGTCCCCGGAAGAGCCGTAGCTGCTGCCCCTTCAGGTTCAGCCGAGCGGGGCTGATCAGAGGCCGGCGGAAGCGCAAGGAACTGGAACTGGAGGCCATGGAGCCGGCTACCGACGGTGCCGGCGAGGGCGCTGGCGAGGGCATGCAGCTTCCGGAAAGGACTGGGAAATATTCTAGAAGGTCAGAAAGAAGCCAAGAAAAACGGGCGTTAGAATCAGCCGCATCTCGATTCCGCGCAAAATAGATATTCAATATTTTGAGAAATTTGTGGGCTCAGGAGTTTCAGGGGGAGCAGGGCAGAAGCCCCCCCCAATCCAGCTGTGTTCTTGGCCATCACCGCACACCAAAGGGGTGTGTGGCTCCATTGTGGATGGGGGAGGGCCGACCTTCCCGGCCTGATTCTACACAGGCTAACGGAGGCTAACATCCGGATTCCAGGTGTGGCAAGAGGGGTAAAAAAGGGAAGTTCGTCCAAATGGGGGATGTGGAAGAGGAGAGGGGGACCCCACGCCCTCCGCTCACCTGATGCTGCCCAGTCCTTGGGGCAGGAGGCCTGCGAGGGCGGCCGACTTCCGCTGAACAGGTAGCCCGAATCTCAACACAGAAAACAAAAGATAGTTTTTAATCGTGATGGGTGGTCGGGGTAGGGTAACTGCGGCAAAGTTATTGTACGCACAAAGGGGGCAAAAAAGACGCAAGGAGACGGGACGATCAAGATGGCGGAATCTGACGAGGTGGCGCAGTGGCTAGAGAGCTACTTCTGCTGCCTGCCAGCTGCCTGCAATTTTGCAGTTCGAATCTAACAAGGCTCCAGGTTGACTCAGCCTTCCGTCCTTCCACGGTGGGTCAAACAAGGACCTGGATTGTTGGGGGCAAGAGGCTGACTCTGTAAAACCGCTTAGAGAGGGGAGTGGTGCGGTGGCCTAGAGACAGAGCTCTTGCCTCACAATCAGAAGGCTGTGTGTTCAATCCTAGGTAGAGCCAGATATTTTTCTCTCTGGGCACAATGAGAAGGTATCTGCAAGGGATGATGGAGTCATTCAGAGAAGATGATGATTGTGGTCTTAACTTGAGGACTATACCTGTAGTTAATTTTTAGTTTCCCATCTTTGTCGTGGGTTAGGGGGAGCTTAAGATAACGCTGAACTCACTCGACTATTTAACAAACTTTACACTAGTGAAGTAAATATCGGATTTAAAAAAGCTGGCTGTTCTGTCTTCAGCGAGGCCAAACACACAAAGGACTAGAAACTTGGAAAACTTGGAAAAGCCACCACCACCACCACTATACCAGCCAAAGTAAGGAAAGAAAACAAGCTTACCAGTCCTGGCCAGGGAAGGAATCGTGCCGAGCGAAAGGGCCCGATTCAGCCGCCCGGGGAGGGAAGAAGAGGACGTCCGACGCGGGGAGCAGAAAAGCCGCTGGTTCAACTGGAGGATACTGGGAGGGCTGGGGATGAAAGGGAGGGGAGGAGAGGGGTAGGCGAAGCTGAACTCGGCACTGCTGGGGAAGACGGCCGCTTGGTCTCCTGAAGAAAACCTGCAAGGGAGACACACACACACAACGTCGCAAGGGGGGGGCGCTTGCAATCGTTCGCCCCCTACCTTGCACAAAAGCTATTGGTCTTTTCTCCCCTTTCCCGCATTTGCTCAATAAACCAAAATCAAGTTTGTTTCCAGCAAATGGGGGGCTTCGTAGGGGGTTTCGCTCCAAGGCATTTTATGGAGTTCTGGATGTCCTCGTCTCTCTTTTACTATCTCTATTTTATTTATACAATCTCCCTAACAGTCATTCACTCTTGTAGCTTGTGGTTCTGCTTACATTTTAATAATAACGTTTTTTAAAATAATTTTGTTGTTTTAATTCAGTGCTGCATGCCTCCCGGCGTCCTTTTTTCTGAGACAGCGGAGGTTGTATAAATTTGATAAATAAGGTAAGGTAAAGGTTCCCCATGCACATATGTGCTAGTCGTTCCTGACTCTAGGGGGCATTGCTCATCTCCGTTTCAAAGCCAAAGAGCCAGCGCTGTCTGAAGACGTCTCTGCGGTCAGGTGGCTGGCATGACTTAATGCCCAAAGGCGCACGGAACGCTGTTCCCTTCCCACCAAAGGTGGTTCCTATTTTTCTACTTGCATTTTTTAATGTGCTTTCGAACTGCTAGGTTGGCAGAAGCTGGGAAAAGTCACGGGAGCTCACTCCGTTACGTGGCACTAGGAATTCGAACTGCCGACTGTTCTGATCGACAAACTGAGCATCTTAGCCACTGAGCCACCGAGTCCCTCTTGAAAATTTGATAAATAAATAAATACAATTGCAAATTAGTCTTCCTCTTTCTGTAAGGTTCTGTAGAATCCTGAAAAGATGGGAGTATGAGGCATTTTTGTTTTAGGGATGCATTTCTCAACCGAACAATTTTAAGGTGTGTGGACTTCAACTCCCAGGATTCCTCAGTGGCTGAGGGGAATTCTGGGAATTGAAGTCCACGCGTCTTGAGAGTTGCACAGATCGAGAAAAAGGATCTAAACCAGCTACATTCTGCCCAAAGCTTAAAAGCACCCAACTACAATTAGCCGAATTATTTGATTTATATCTTCTGTGTGCAAGGGAACGTTCAGTTCCCTTCCCACAAAGAGGTATGAATCTCCAGGCAGTTCATCCATCCTTGGTGAGAAAAATATACCAGTACTTTTATCGGAGTTAGTGCCGGAGAATTTGAATTAGAAAACGACCCCTTTTTTGGCTAATCGATAGGGATCTTATTCAAAAAGCAGGAATAGGAATGTGTGCATTTTTTTTCTTGTCCAAATACCACATGCCTTGTTTGGGAATTGGAAAAAAAACCAACAGCAGCTGATGTTTCTCCGATAAGAGTATCACATCAGTGCAAGAACAAGACAGAAAAAGGCGTGGCTGAAATGGCAATGAGAATTGGGGAAGGGGTTTGGAAGAGAGAGGGAAGAAAAGAGAAAGGGGGAAAAAGACGAAAGAAAGATTGAGAAAGAGAAAAAGAGAAAAAAAAGGGAGGGAGAGAGATTGATTGAGAAAGAGAGAAAGAAAAAGAGAAAGGGAAGGATAGAGAAAGAGGGAAAAAGAAAGGTAGGGAAAGAGAAAGATTGAGAGAGAGAAAGGAAGAAACAGAGAGAAACAGAAGGAAGGAGAGAAAGAGAAAAAAGGGAGGGAGGGAGAAAGGAAGGGTGGAAGAGAGAAAGATTGAGAGAAAGAAAGAGAAAGGAGAGGGAGAGAGAGAAAGGAGGGAGAAGAAAGAGAAAAGGAAAGAAGAGAAAGATTGAGAAAGAAAGAGAAAGAGAAAGAAAGAGAAGAAGAGGGAGAAAGAAAAAGAAAGGTAGGTAGGGAGAGAGAAAGAAAAAAAGAAAAAGGGAAGGAGAGAAAGAGAGGAAGAGAAAGAAAGAGAGATAAAGAGATCGAGAAAGAGAAAGAAAAGGAAGGAGAGAGGGAGAGAAAGAGGAAGAGAGAAAGGGAAAGGAAAAGAAAGGGAAGAAAAAGGGAGGGAGAAAGAGAAAAAAAGGGAGAGAGAAAGAAAGAGAAGAAAAACTCACGAAAGGTTGTGTCGGACCTGTGCCATTTTGTAAAAAAAAAAGCTTTGCAAAATAAAGGTGCTTTTTTTCCACCTGGATTTTAAATAAGACGCAGAGAGATTTTGTTTCAAGGGATGCTCCAGTGGATGGGAAGCATTTAAAAAAAAAAAAGGGGGGGGGGTTAGAAAGTGCCCGAACACAATGGGAAGAAAAACCTGGCAGACAAAAACACGCAGGGATGAGTCCTCCTCCACTCCGAGACAAAGAAACAGCCCCTCGCTTTAATCTGCATCCATCATCTCTTTCAAGGAATAAAGAAATAGAAACAAACTGGACCGAATCCCCTTGGCCGGCTCTCGTGCAAGAATGGCTTTGTCTCTCCATCCGGGCACTGCCCATTGGTCTGAGGGCTGGGCACATTTACATGGCTCCCTGCCATTGGCTGAGCCCAGACGGTGTTTGGGGAGGGGGCGGTTCACAGCTCCCGCGAGCAAGGGGATGGGGGGGGGAGTCACTGCGGCGGCTCGGGTACCAGCCAATCCCTGGACAGAGGCGGCTGATGGAGGGGAGGGGCACCAAAGGCATCATTTGAAGCTTGCTGGGTGGCAGGCGGGAGGAAGAGGAAGGCAGAAGAGGCTGAGGAAGGAAGGAGCAGGCTGGTACCCGATATGAACCATCTTAAGGAGGAAGCAACGGGGTGGGAGATCTTGGAAAGTTGGACCAGCCGTCAGCAAGGAGTATCAAACCTTCCCTTCCCCACCATCCAGTCAGAGCTGAGGAAGCTTCTTGGGAGGAGAAGCGAAATGTCTTCGAAGAAAAACTAGAATGTCCTGGGGGAAAAAGCACCTTTGGGACAACCTTAATCTGGAGGACTTGATGATCGCTGCAGGCTTCCGAACCAAAAGAAAATGTTCCCGATTTGTACCCCGTGATTCTGCTTAGCCACCTTCTCAACTCCTTCTCCTCCTCCGAAGCAGGCGCAAGAAGCCATGAGGACTGGGGACATGATTATAGTTTTGAGCTGAAAAAGCTATTGTTCGGAGTTCAGGTCTGGTGGGCTGAAGATGCCACAAAAAGGATCTGACTTATTTTGAAAACTTTAAAAGTAAAGCTTCCCCTCGCACACATGTGCTAGTCATTCCCGACTCTAGGGGGTGGTGTTCACCTCCGTTTCAAAGCCGAAGAGCCAGCGCTGTCCGAAGACGTCTCTGTGGTCCTGTGGCCGGCATGTCTCAACTCCCGAAGGCGCACGGAACGCTGTTTCCCTTCCCACCCAAGGTGGTTCCTATTTTTCTCCTTGCATTTTTACCTGCTTTCGAACTGCTAGGTTGGCAGAAGCTGGGACAAGTCACGGGAGCTCACTCCCGTTACGTGGCGCTAGGGATTCGAACCGGCGAACTGCTGACTGTTCTGATCGACAAGTTCAGCGTCTTAGCCACAGAGCCACCACGTCCCTGTCCCTTGAAAACTTTACACATCTCTAAATCTCTTGTTTGAATTAAGATCATGTGAAGTGTTAATACCACTTTATAAAGCCTTGGAATACGGCATCCAGTTTTGGTCGCCATGATGTAAAAAAGATGTGGAGACTCTAGAAAGAGTGCAGAGAAGAGCAACGAAGAGGATTAGGGGACTGGAAGCTAAAACATATGAAGAACGGTTGCAGGAACTGGGTATGTTTAGTTGAATTAAAAGAAGGACTAGTGGTGACATGATAGTAGTCTTCCAATATCTCAGGGGTTTGCCCCAAAGAAGAGGGAGTCAAGCTATTCTCCAAGGCACCTGAGGGCAGAACAAGAAGCAATGGGTGGAAACTAATCAAGGAGAGAAGCAACCTAGAACTGAGGAAAAATTTCCTGACGGTGACAATTAATCAGTGGAACAACTTGCCTCCAGAAGTTGTGAATGCCCCAACACTGGAGGCTTTTAAGAAGAGACTGGATAGCTATTTATATGAAATGGTATATAGGCTATCCTGCTTGAGCAGGGGGTCAGACTAGAAGACCTCCAGGGTCCCCTTCCAACTCTTGTTATTTTATGTTCTTTGGCGGTGGCCAACACAGTTTTTATATACCGATGCACCCCAAATTTTGCTTTTTTTGCAGGGGAAAAACCAGTCCTAGTTGAGCCATCCTGGAAAGACCTAAGAGGGCTTCTGGACTCCAAACACCATCGATGATCAGGGATGATGGAGATCGGAGTCCAAGAGTTCCAGGAAAAGCAGAGAGATTCCTCACGGCCCTGGTGAGAATTAACCAAATTCTTCTGAAGCCTGACATAAAACCATTAAAAACAAGAGATATCAGAAGGTAAATTTAGCTAAACCTGTAAACCAGGAAAGGAGGTGCGTAAGATTTTCTACGCTGTGTTTATCTGCACGGCCCGGGTTTGCTGATCATCCACAATCCTTCAGCTCCGGAGAAGGTGCTCAACCTATTTACGCTTTGCCAACAGCAGTTGGGGGAATCCCCTTAAAGGTAAAGTTTCCCCTTGCACATCTGTACTAGTCGTTCCTGACTCTAGGGGGCGGTGCTCATCTCCGTTTCAAAGCCGAAGAGCCAGCGCTGTCCGAAGACGTCTCCGTGGTCATGTGGCCGGCATGACTCAACTCCCGAAGACGCACAAAACGCTGTTCCCTTCCCACCAAAGGTGGTCCCCATTTTTCTACTTGCATTTTTACGTGCTGGGTTGGGAGAAGCTGGGATGAGTAACGGGCGTTCACTCCGTTACGCGGCGCTAGGGATTCAAACCGCCGAACTGCCGATCTCTCTGATCGACAAGCTCAGCGTCTTAGCCACTGCGTTCTTTGGGGATCACCTTAGAAAGTCTTCCCCCCCCTACTTTCCGTTACCAAGGAGGGAACGGCGAGCGTTTTTTATTGGAGCAAGCGTTATCCACCGTCGCGATATACAGCAAGTCAAAAAAAAAAAAAAGTCAATTGGAAAAGCAGTATGGTCAAAGCGCCTTTTATTTTCAACAATTAGTGTTAACAAAATCAGGCACAGGGATAAAATATTAAAAGTTAAATAATCATAGTTCAATCGTCAACATCATCATCGCGACGCCTGAAACATTTCCTAAAGCTTCAACAGGCCTTTAACCCAGTTGGCCAAGAAAAAATAATAATAATGAGGATCTTGGACAATCAACTAATTTTTCCCTAAGACGGAAACGATCCCGTTGAAAATCCGGAGGGGGGAGGGGGGGATGGAAAGGAAAATCCGATCAGCTTTAGTTAAATTGCTGAGCTGGTTTCAGATAGGTTTAAAAATAGTTTCTATCCTCCGGCTGTCAAGACTCTTAAACACAACCACAATCACTCCATGCACACGCGGAAACGTATTTCTAGTTTTTCTTTTTTCTTTGCTCCCCCCCACAAATTACTTGCACAGGGATTATGCTTTATGCTATTTATGTTGTTTGAATTTTTTGTCATGGATTGCAGCAGAGAGGCTAAAACCAATTTCGTTGGATGTGTGATGCACAACGACAATAAAGGCTAGACTCTGCTGCTCTGGCTGCCCGCTACATGGTGAAATAAACAGTTGAGCGGAGATGCGCGAGAAAAATCTAAAGAAAACCCGCAAACATGGTTGTTTTATTATTTCTGCGTCTCCGGCTCAGCTCCGAGAGAGAAAATTTAATTTAGATCTAGGCCTCCAAGCCCAAGTAACCATCATAACAGGGTTTGACCCCTTTTTTCAAGTTAAGTTATTCAGGAATGGAAAAAGAGCCAGAGATTCACATTTTTATCAGGGGTCCTTGGTGCTCTCTGAGCTTGCCTGTTTTCTTGCAGACGTTTCATTGCCCAAACTAGGTAACGGCATCAGTTGCGAGGGGAGTTACCTAGTTTGGATAATTATGAAACATCGGGAAGTAAACAAGCAAGGCCAGAGAGCAATAATGACTCTTCATGTCAACTCTGAGCGACAAATATCCTCCTTTTATTAGTATTATTTTTATCTCCCAGGTCCGAGCGGAGGAAATAAAACTCCCGTTTTGCTGGTGGGACCCGCTGAGAATTTGTCACGTTAAGAAATCAAAGCTTATTAAACTAAGTATAAAGATATCTGCTCCAGTTAAATATAAGTTGGTTATAATATCAGAGAATAAATAATCCTACATCCGTGATTCCCAAGATTTGATTCGCCTATCTTCTTCACAAGGTCGCTTTTTTTTTTCTCTCTTTAAACCAAAGCAAAAGATTAAAAATCAAAATTGGAGGAAGGATTGAAAAAAAAAAAAAACAAGAAGAAGAGAGAAAAAAAGCCTCCAGTCCCGGGAAGTCGCACTACAATTCCTATCAACCACTGCACTCCTGTGTGGGCAATTGATGGGAGCTGTAGTCCAACCCTGGAAAAGAGGCGGAGGAGAATTGCAAAACTCTTGAAGAGATGAAAAAGATATTAAAGGTATTAAAATGCACAAACACACAAACATGCCCAGGATTAAAAATAAGTCCTCGCTTCTTTAAAAACAAGCCAAGGTGAGTAGGTTAACAAAAAAAAAAAGAGGATTTTCTTATATTTTCTGTAAAAAACACCAGGTTTTTCCAGAAATTACAGGTCAGAAAGAGAGGCGAGAGGACCAGTTATGTGTGGGCTTTTGCAAGCTGTCTTCCCTTGGAAGTGCCCAAAGTCCACGTGTCAATTTAAGAAGTGGGGGAAAAATAAAATATGAAAAAGAAAACACCGCACCCTTCAAACCAAAGCCAACCCCAACATCCCCATGCAAACGTAAACGTACCCCATCTTTAGAACATGCAAAGAAGTGGCTTCGAGGGGAGGGGCTGCCGCCGTCGGGAGCTCAATAAAGCTCCTGCCAGGACTCTGGTTCGTATATCTTAATTAAGATCTATAGATATCTCCCCTTTCTGGCAGAAAGGGGCAGGGAGAAGGTCAGTCGTTAGGATCTCTTTGTAATTCATAGCTTTTTTTTTGCTGTGAATGGAGAAGAGGTTCAACATTAGCTGAGCCTTTACTCCGGCCAGTTTTCCGCGCTGCTTTTTTTTTGCAGCCTAGGCAGATTGCCTCCCCCCCCAGGACAAAGCTAAGCTATTTAAAAGCCAATCCGGGCGGGGAACATTCCCGAGGAACTTTCTTTATTACTATCTAAAATACCAGCTTCAATTTCGCAAAAGGCTCCCTTTCTTTTTTAACTGCGTCACAAGATGGCGATCTCGTAGCTTTTGTGTTTGATCTGACGCAGCTAGCTGACTCTACCCTCCTGAAGGCTTCTCCGTACTAATTGCTAAAAGATTATCTGAGGGTAGCACAGACTTTGATTTTTGGCTCGCTGGATTGCTTGTCTTTTAATTTTATTCTGGAATGGCTCCCAAACCTAAACAGAAGCGCCTTCTTAATAAGCCGCTACCCTTGTCTCCTACACCCTCCACGGGAGAATTGCTAACACAAGAATTCCTTCTCAAAACGCTTAATGATTTCAGACAGGAGATTAATCAACTGATTTCGGATTTATCTGATCAATTTGATGCCAAAATTGCTCAGGCAAAGCAGGATATGATCGGAGTAATGACAGTCATGACAGATTATATTGCTGAAACGGAGGACAAATTGGAACTTTTGGAAGAAACTAACCTTAATTTGATATCAAAAATTCAATCGTTAGAACAGGAAATTGAATCTGCACAAAAAGAACTTGTCAAATTAAATTATAACAAGACTGCCTTGGCCATACGTGTTAGAGGATTGCGTGAAAACCAACAGGAGAATTTGAAACAGACATTCTTTGAGGCTTTCAGCCGCTTGGTGGGAAGTCCGGGACTCAACTTTGATTGGCAGATTCAAAGAATTTACCGCCAGAATTCCTGGGTAGCAAAACAGCGACAGCTTCCGAGGGACATAATAATATACTTTACTACAAGGGAATCTAGAAATGAGATAACACAGAGGCTCTACGGAAAGAGGTTGAGAATTGACGGGGACGACTTGGTTGTTTTTAAGGAGATACCATTTCAAATGTTAAGAACAAGGAGACAGTATGCTTTCTTAACCGAAGAACTCAGAAACTCTCAGATTTCATATAGATGGGAAGTCCCAGCTGGTATTACAGTTACATTTGGCAACCAAAAACACCGCATTAACTCTGTCTGTGAAGCCCGAAAATTTTACTACGAGACCCTGAAGGCGGGACTTCCTGATTCATCCGGATCTGGGGAGAGACAGGGAGAAGGAGAAGACAAACAGTGAGACACGTGGCTACAAGGTGGAGCGTGTTGCTTTTCTC
The DNA here is from genome assembly GCF_051295495.1 of Thamnophis sirtalis. Lineage (NCBI taxonomy): Eukaryota > Metazoa > Chordata > Lepidosauria > Squamata > Natricidae > Thamnophis > Thamnophis sirtalis. Next base: position 41,211,422 of record NW_028261395.1, read on the forward strand.
TTCCGGAAGGGCAGAAGACTAAAGAATAAAGACTAAGCGATGTTTTTAAAGCTTTATGATTTCCGTCTGGGATAAAATGGAAAAGTGGCATATTGATGATGAGACATGGAGACTGAAAGAAGCGTTGATGATTGGGGACATATATTGTACAGAAATTTTGTCTGAACTCTAACTTTAATTGCGCATGAACTATTCTTTCAGGCGAAGAGAGCGGATATTGTGATCTTTTTGAGTTGCGGTTTGGGACAAACGGAGTTGGGAGGTGCGTGGGAGAGGGAAGGGCAGCGAAAGTTTAATTAGATTACATGGGGCTAGAACGTAAGCTGATGTTTGTTTGAGTTGCTATATCAATATAAGGTTAAGAAAGTTTGGTCGGAGAATCTTCAGGAAAGTGGAGTAAATATAGGAGGAGCAATGAATGTGGATAAAATATATATGTGGATATGGATAAAGGCAGGGTGGAAGGTAAAAAATTTATATGTGGAGGTGGGTAAGGATAGAAAGGGAGGTGTTGGAAATGAAAAATGAAAGAAGTATTTGAGTTAATGGTGTTATAGAAAGGTTTGGATACTTGGATAAAAAAGAGATAAATTAAAGGTTTGAATAGATAGACAAAGCAAGGAGATTTTTAGTTGGGGAATTCTAATTGATCAACTTACCTGGCTCTAATACAGTTTGAAACCCTGCAAGTAGCAAAATAATCGAAATTTGGAATGAGTCACATTGATTAAGATTTATAGATAATGGGAAGCTGTGGTAACGTAGTGGGTTTATGACCCTTTTTGTTTCTTTCTCTTTTTTTTTGTGTGTGAGTGTGGGTGTTTTTTTTTTTATTTTTTATTTTTTTTTTTTTTTATTATTATTTTTCCTTTTTCTTTTTGGCTTTACTTTTATCTTACTTTCTTTTAAATTTTAAAGTTAGCTGGCCTTATTATACTTAAATGCTTGTTAAAGAATTATGCCGGGCATGGGACCTGCGAAGCCGTAAGGGGGTTAGGGAGGGGGGATTATAGGGGGGAGGGGGGAGGGTGGAATTACAGTTTCAATCCTTAGAACAATAAGAATTCACTTGTGTACTGTCGTTTTTTTTTTCTTTTTCTTTTTTTTCTTTTTCTACACCAAAGTGGGGAGAAGAGGGAAAGAGAAGGGAGAAGTAAAGAGGGAGTGAGAGGGAATGTAAGGAGGGTAAATGGAGGGAGGGGGAGATGTCTGAGGGGGAAGGGAAGTAGAAGAGGGGAATGTTGGAGGGGTGAAAGGAAAGTTGGAGGGGGAGAAGAGAGGGTGTATGGGGGAATGAAGTGTTATGTTGGGGGTTTTTTTTTTTTTTCTTTTTTCTTTGCACAGTATATAAGTGATTGTATAAAATGAAAATGAAAATGAAATAAAAATATTTAGACAAGAACATGCAAAGAAGTGCCAATTCAAACCAGGTTCAATCCACTTTTAACCGCGAAGCCTCCAAGTCCATTAAAAGATTTTTTTTTTGCCCAAGTTCCTGGGATGTCCATAGAATTCCTCTTCCAGTGGGTTTATTCATTCATCACTTCCCTTAAGGCAGGGATGGCGAACGTTTTCGGCACCGAGTGGCCAAACCGGAAGACGCGTTTCTGGAGATGCGGAAACTTGGAAGACCAGCTGGGCGAGTACGCATGCGCGTGGCACCTGGTCTTCTGGTTTCCAGCACATGCCAGCAAGCGGATGTTCGCGCATGCCGGAGTGCCAGAAACCCGAACATCAGCTGGCCGGCCTGCATGCGCGCACCAGAAACCAGAAGAGCAGCTGGCAATGGCACACGCCCCCATAGAGAAGGCTCCGCCATCACAACCTTAAGGGATTAAATTGCCTTCGACTCATTTTATCGACGTAATTTCTTTTTTGCTTTAAGCGAGACACCGCAACTACCCTAGTCAAAAATCAACCCGGCTCTCAAGACTGAAATGGGATCTTCGCAACCATCCGTTTCTCTCTCCCCAACCCTCCCTGCCCCATGGAAGTGAAGCCAAGCCGGCTCAACGAAGATGCCCCTCCCTCCCCCAGTAGCTGCCTAAGAGGAAGTGAGGAAGAGGAGGAAGGAAGAGGAAAAAAGCTGAGATGGGAAGAGCGAAGATGAAGCCACGGGGGGAAATCTGAAGGCGTTTCAGGCACTTCAACCCCCCCCCCCACTCCACCCGCCCGCCAAAGTCACTGCCGAGGCTCTGACCTTCGGGGCCGAGGTTTCCACTGACCCCCGGGCTTCCGCGTGGCCACGGCGGCTGCGAATCCCACCAAGCAGCACAGGGAGGTGGTACTGAACTTGGCGGTCTCCACCCAGCTGGGGATGTCCACCTGCAGATACCTCTCTACCAAGTGGAAGCCCATCAGCAGCAGCCACAGGAAAGCAGCAAAGGCGTCGATGCGTCGGAGCCTGGAAGGCAGAAAAGAGCGGGTCAGTTTTTGGGATAACCTGAAGGAAGACACCCTCGCACCGGTGTTTGTGTGTTCTGAGCGAGGCTTCCCAAGAGTAGGAATCAGACTCCTTGTCCTGACAAAAACCCCTTTTATTCATTTGCTGTGAATTCTGCTCATTCACATCCAGCCAAGTCTTTTGAGGGAGGATTTACGGTCACAGACCTTATCTAGCTTGGAGAGCTGCCAGGCCGATATTTGCAGAATTTGGCAAGGAGCCTCGGAGAGTCAGGAACCAATGAAGCGAACTAATGGTCTCCTGCAAACTCCACTCCCCTTTCATTTCCTCTGGAAGGGGCCATTCATCGTCCTCCTGTGGCCTTCCTCCCAAGTCGACCCCTTATTCCTTAGCTGCTCCCTTCGTCTGGCAACTCTGCGCATGCACACACTGGGAACAGGCTCCAGCTGTCCTTCTGCCTCACTGATGTCTGACTCTGAAGGCAGCTGATAACTGTCAGACAGCTCTGGCCCCCTCTCTGCCTCAGACACAGAGCCCTCATCCGAGCCTCCCCCAGACTCCAGGACTGGCCCAAGTTCCTTCCCAACCTCCTCACTGTCCCAATCTGTTGCCAGCTTTGATGGCGGGCCACAACACTGTGTCTGTGTGGGTGTTGAGGACAGGGGGAGTTAATCCTCGATTGATAACAATCTGCTTAACAACTGTTCGGAGTTAGGAACTGAAAAACTGAAAAATTTGTTTGCAACCAGTCCTCGCACTTATGACTGATGCATTCCAAGAAGAACCCCAAAAAGGAAGATTCTACTGAATTGGTTTTACCTTCGGCCAATCCCCCTTCAAAACCTCTAGATCAGGGGGTATCAAACTCAAGGTACTGGCGTCAGGCCTGGAAGCCATCTTTTAAATTTGGGCCTTCAGGCCTGCCACCTTTTCTACTGTGGCGAAATGGGAGCGGGGGATTATATGGAGTATGGGAGATATATAGTCAAAATAACATTCCTTTCTCAGAGAGTGGGCGGAGTGCTTAGATCTCATCTGCAGGGCCGGCTTGAAAATATTAAAGGACTGACTCGCGGTGCTTCTGCCAAATGAAAACAGGCCATAAGGGGTGGGGGGCCTGACGTGGCCACATGGCCCATTTTCGGCCGGCAGTGCTGCAGAAGGACGTGAGCCCCCAACCACCACACCCTGTTTTGGCCGGTGGGGTGCTGCAGAAGGCGTCCGTCTTGTCTCCCCACTGGCCCATGGACGAGAACTACAGGGCCTTGATGAAATCCAGTTTGACACCCTGCTCTAGAGCTTTTATGAACAATTTGTTTCCTCCCACCCCCCTTTCTTTAATCCTCATCCCTTTTTTCCCCTTGCCTGCTGTTGCCTCCAGAATATACCTTTCCAAAGCAAAGACTGCCTGTGTTTACCGCTCATTGGCCGGAAGCGTTGTAAATTTAACCTTCTCCACGGCTCAATTTTTTGCATCTCTACACCGGTGTCTAAGGTTCAAGGGTTTTGTTGCGTGCTGCAATTCTGCTTGGGAATCGCCGGTCGGCTCCACAGTGGATAGGGCTTTTGGTTAGGACAGGTAGAGGAAAAAGGACGTCGGGCTAGGAGGAGACTCTATGGTGGGGAAAGTGGACTTCCGGTCGGCTCCAGAATTGAACGGGGTGGGAGGATGGAGCTTCCAGCTTTGTCTCCCAAACCCTTGCCCTGGGAGATCTAAACGCCCCTACAACATGCTGGGTTATCGAGAGTTTGCATCGCAATCGCGGGCCCTTGGCTTCCTCCGTCTCCCAAAGTCCTTCACGCAGACCGCCCCTCATCGTACCTGATCCGTCCTCCCAGCAACATAGCCAGGAGGCAAGTGGACAGCCCCAGGACGACCACAGCCGTTTGATGGTTCTTCCCGTAGATCCAGGCGGCTTCCAGCATCTCCATGGCTTGCGCTGAGAGAGACTGGATCGCCTCCTGCCAGTCCATCGATTCCAGGAGGGAGCCGTTACGCGGCAGAATCGCCGGCGGGGGTGGCCCGGTCTTGTTCTTTGACAGACCTGGGCTTGGCGGAAGCGGCGATGTCGCAGAGCCCGAGAAAAACGGGTCTCCTGACCCGTAGAGCGCCATCACCACAAGAGTGGCGCAACTGAGGAAGGCTAGAATCCTCAGCAGGATCACTCGCAGAGGGGTGGTATTGCCCACAGAAGCCGAAGCATAAAAACTCTACGGGGGGGAAAAAAATGAAACTTCAGACAACACAGTTCTGGTGTACGTTTTCAAAAATAAAACAACCATTTGACCAGGATGTCTCCTGCCTTGAGCAGGGGCTGGACTAGAAGACCTCTCAGGTCCCTTTCAGCTCTAAGAGTCTATGTTCCATCTTGGCGTGACCAATTTCTGGGAAACGTTTAAAGAGAACGGGACAGAAGGAAGGACCTCCCTCTCTCATCATCATCATTTAACGACCCCATCATCCCTTGCGGGGTGGACTCTGGGCAACTGAATGAAGACGTGTTTTTTTTTTTTGGCCAGATGCCCTCCTGTTGCCAATGAGGAGTTTTGTTCAGCAGATATATTCTCATTGTGCCCAGAGAGAGAAAAATCTGCTTCTACTTAGGATCAAACTCACAGCCTCCTGATTGCGAGGAGAGAGCTCTACTACCTCTAGGCCACCACACCTCCCTCCCTCCCTCTTTCTCTCTCCCTCTCTAAAAAAAAAGGGATTCAGCGTCTTCTCTGCACCAAATCAAGGGGGAGGGGTGCTTTGTGGTCCCGGAAGACGGAGCCGAGACGGGTGGTCACCTCTTCATACCTGCATGTAACTCTTGTCGCTTTTCCGGCTGTTGAAATGGTGCCGGAGGAGGAGGGCTCGAAGCTGGCGGTTTTGATACTTGATATAATATTCGACGGCGGCTTGACAGGGCCGGCAGAGTTTATAGGTCTGCTCCAAGTGGTGTTTATATACTTCGATTTCTTCATCGTATTTGCCCTGCCCCAAAAGAGAGAAATTGGAATGAAGAATCTGATTGAGTGTTGTGGCCTATCAGCCGCCGGCCCCTCCAGCAGCTGAATCGGAGGAGGAGGAAGAGGTATGGGAGACAGGGTCAGCATCGAGGCAACCTGAGGGAATGGAGCTGTCAGCGAGAGAGAGAGAGAGAGAGAAGGGGAGGGAGAGGGAGGGAGACAGTGAGACGGAGGCGGAGCCTGGGCCGTCCGTCAGCCCTCAGATGGAGTGTCCACAGCCCCCAGGTCTGGAGGTCGCTGATGAGGAAGGAGGAACAGCGAGGAACAACAGAGGAACAACAGAGAGGAGAGCAGTGGAAATCTATGGGCCGGTCCTTGGGACAGAAGAGCCATTGCTGCTAGCGGAGCCCCACCCTAACTCTGGGGATAAAAGGCAGAGGAGAGGAGAGGAGTGGAAATCTATGGGCCGGTTCTTGGGACGGAAGAGCCATCGCTGCTAGCAAAGCCCCACTCTAGCTCTGGGGATAAAAGGCAAGGGGCGGAGATGAATAGATGTGGCAGACAACTATTCATCTTCTGGCCAGACGGACTTGTTAGCCTGCCATGAAAAGAGAGACTTTTTCCCAGGGCTGCCGGCGTGCCTAATAAAGGAATCTTTAAGTTCACTTCAGAGGGTTTGTTGTTTTTGGGGAGCTGGGTCAGAACAAATAGGTTGTCAGGTTTTTGAAAGATGCCCTAATTAATTCATGAGACTCGAGCCAAGTTTCAAAAGAAATCCAGTCCTTTATTAGGAACACCATTTCGGCAATACCCCACTGCAGTCAGATCTGACCTCATTTAAATTATGGCTGAACTTTGCCCCTGTTTCTTCCCGCCCCTCAGTCTGTGTCATGAATCACATTCTCCAATGAGGTGCCCGCCTCTCAAGCCTGCTGTACTAATCTGAGATCCGACAGCAAATGCTTTATGAGTTGAAATAGGGTCCATTTAGGAGACCAGTAACGGCTATCACTGCAGGTGGATGAACAATTACAGAGCAAATTCAGTTAAACTAAGCCCTCTTTACTACCCATACAAGTAATCCTCGACTTACAACAGTTCATTTAAGGACCGTTCAAAATTACAACGGCATTGGAAAGAAGTGACTCAAGTGACTTTCAAACTTACAACTTGGCCACGTGATCAAAATTCGGATGCTTGGCAATTGGTTCATATTTATGACAGTCGCAATGTCCTGGGGTCACACGTGACCCGCTTTTACCGACCTTCCAACGTGCCAAGTCCATGGGGAAATCCGGATTCACTTAACAACCGTGTTACCAATTCATTGATTCATTGAACAACAAGGGATAGCGTAAAAGGGGGCAAAACTCATTTAACAAGCGTTTCACTTAGCAATGTTCAGTTTCAGGCTCAATTATAGTGGTAACGCGAGGACTACCTGTGTTTTTTAGGCAACTGGAAGATGTAACTGTGTAGGGAGACAGCAGGGAAGCCCATCACAAAAATAGCGGTACAGAAAGGGGCATGAGCCCCGTTTGCGTACTTTTGGAAGAGGACAGGCCAGAAGTAAACAATGCACCCATTTTACACATGAGCAAGACTGAGGCCAGGGGCAAAATCAGCCAGGGGAAGGGATTTTCGTTCGCTGTCCCGCGGGGGAGGGCTCCCCCCTACCTCTTCTCGGGGGGTGAAGGACGCCAGTTGCTTAATCTTCACGGTCTGGTGGTTGTTACACTTCTTACAAAGAAGAACTTGGCTGCTGACCCACTGTTGGGGCTTGGTGCGATCGTAAAAGGCCTCCGCCCCAGACACGACATGATTTAGATTCTCCATGTATTGAGCTGGGATGGGCTTGTTGTAATCTCCATTCTAAGCGGGACGAAAAAAAAAAGAAAGGAAGATTGTAACAAATCAGTTTTAACCGCCTTCAAAACCTCCACACCTGTGATGGTGAACGCATGGCATACGCCTTGCCTGTTTCTCTTCTAGACTTCTGGCATGCATGCGCACACGGTGATCAGCTGTCTTTTGCGTGCGTGGCAGTGCTGAAAACCGGTGTGCACATGCGGGCCGGCCAGCTGATTGTCAGCTGCGCATGCACGCCAATAACCCAAAAGTTTGGCTTTTCCAGAGCGTGATCCCTTGGCGTGTGTGGCGGAGTCAAAAAACGGCACACAGTTGCGCTAGAATCCAGAAGTTCAGCTTTTCTGGAGCGCGGCCCTGGCGGGCGAGCGGGCATGCATGGGCATGATGTTTCTGTACCTTTTATGAACAAATGCCGGGGCGGATAAAAATCATTTTTTTTCTAAAAAAAATGAATTTTTAAAATTTAAATCGGATATTTTTTAAATTTTAAAATCTTAAATCGGATTTTTTTAAATCAAATTTATTTCAATAAATGCTTTTGGAATAAAAAAACCTACCTAAAGATAGTTTTCTATTTAAGATACACTAATAATTTCGTTTACTCAGCATGGAATGGAGCTTAGTTAGGTAGCACGAGGCTGTGTATATTCTGCAATATTTAAATTTTTGGGGTAAACTCATTCAATGAATCCAAGCTCTGCCAGCTGAGATAACATGCACTGCGTTGATGCATTCACGCAATTTCACAGTAAGAGATACAATCATAAAACGAAGTTCAGGAACATTGCTTTATCTCAATTGTTTTGCAAATCTAAGTTCACTACAAACTCTATGATTGTTTGAAGAGAAAGGCATCTGTGCCACCAGGCTCTAAGTGTGAGGAGGGAGGGCAAGCAGTAAAAAAGAAAATGAAGCCTTCTAAGCAGCTTATAAATATAATATTTGTCCCATTAAAGCGAATGGGACTGCCGTTGAAATCGAGTGGATTTAAATCAAGCCTTTTTATTAGCGATTTAAACTGTGATTTAAGTTGACTTGACTTAAATCAAATCCACTGTGCAAATTTGCAAGCAAGGACTGCCCTGTTCCTCACTGGAACTTTTGTAAAATTTAGCTTCTCCAAGGCTCAATTTTAGCTTCTCTGCACCAATATCTAGGGTTCAAATCTTTGCATCCTGCTGTCGTTAGTTTTGGGAGGCATTGAGGCCAAAATGCAAGATTAATTAAACATCCCTAAATACACACAGCTATTAGGGATGTGGTGGCTCAGTGGCTAAGACGCCGAGCTTGTCGATCAGAAAGATTGGCAGTTCGGCGGTTCGAATCCCTAGCGCCACGTAACGGAGTGAGCTCCCGTGACTTGTCCCAGCTTCTGCCAACTTGGCAGTTCGAAAGGTCGTAAAAAATGCAAGTAGAAAAATAGGGACCACCTTTGGTGGGAAGGGACCAGCGTTCCATGGGCCTTCGGGGTTGAATCATGCCGGCCACATGACCACGGAGACGTCTTCGGACGGTGCTGGCTCTTCGGCTTTGAAAAAGAGATGAACACCTCCCCCTAGAGTCGGGAACGACTAGCATATATGTGCGAGGGGAACCTTTGCCTTTGTCCCTGCAAAGGGACAGAAGGTGGAATTTCTCCTGGAGAAATAATTTGGAGATCTACAGTTGCAAAAATCTTGAATTTTGTTTCACTTCCAAGAGCAGAAAGAGAGACTTTTAAATACACAGCTATGTTTTTGCTTGGATTGGGGTGAGGAAGTGTCCCCTGAATTTCGTTAATCCTTTTCAATTAATCAGGGTCAATATGAATAGGCACGTTTGCTTCAAAAGTATTCATTTTATAGCTAGGGGATGTTTCATATTAATTAATTTATCTCCGTTTTTCTATGGCGTTTAGGATTCGATCTTATTCACAACAGAGCAAAATTAGTACACCTGCGTACGTCTCCTGGTTTTGTCAAATCAAACTAATTTAGATTAATTAAAACTCTTTTTAACGTTGCAAAAGGGCAGAAATGTTGATGGACACAGGACACCAGCCCGCTGGGACCCCAAAGAGGGAACTCCCCACCCGGAGCAACGCCAGTCCCACCTCTTCAAATCCGTTGTACTGCTCACAATTCGGACAATCCCAGCAATTGCGATTCCCATATGGCACCACGGTGTCCTGGTTACAAAACCAGCAGTTGACCGTCGTGTGGGTGGGCTTCGGCCTGTGGGTTGGGGGGAGAGCGGGAAGCAGGAACGAGAAATCAAGAGCCATTAAAAAAAAAGATAGATGGACAATCGGTCCCCAACTTTGGACAATTCTGACCCCGTTTCCCCGAAAATAAGACCTCCCTGGATAATAAACCCAATTGGGCTTTTGAGCGCATGCGCTAAAATAAGCCCTCCCCAAAAAGCAGCAGCCAATGAGGTAACCACGCTTGCCGCCTCCTGCACCTCACAAATAATAAGACCTCCCCAAAAATAAGGCCAAGTGCTTATTTTCGGGGGTCAAAAGAAAATAAGACCCTGTCATATTTTCAGGGGAACATGGCACCGTATTTTTTGAATTATAAGAGGCACCTGACTACAAGACGCATCTAAATTTAGAAGAGGAAAACAACAACAAAAAAGGTTTTTGGCCTCCGCATGCCACATTTTCAGCCCTTTTGGGGGACTTTTTCCCAGCCCTCTTCTGGTCTTTTTTCTACCCATTTTCAAAGCTTTTTTGGCCTATTTTTGAGGGTCTTTTTTTTAGCCCATTTTCAAGGCTTTTTGGGGGGAAATGGCCCAGAAAAAAACCTCAAAAACGACCTGAAAAAAGCCTCAAAAACAGCCCCCCAAAAAGCCTCAAAAACAGCCCCCCCAAAAGCCTCAAAAATGGGGCGCTCAGAGGCCCCAAAATGGCCGTTGGGTGGGCGGGGCTTCAGCAATATTCGGTCTATAAGACACACAGACATTTTCACCCCCTTTGGGGAGACATAGTTTTGCATCATATAGTCCGAAAAATACAGTAGTTGTTTCTCCAGCTTCACACCCATATTTTAAATCACAATGTTTGCACAAAGAAGGGGTATGCCATGGTCCTTCCGTTGGGGTTGGGTCTCACAAGCAGGGCCCAATCCCTATTTTGTTCATGTCCCACCCCTTAAACTGGACTCCATTTTAACCTATGGGACCCATCGCCCACCACAGGTTGAACCTTTTGCTCCAAAAATGGCACAAAGGCATTCTGGAAGGCCCATGGGCTGGAGAGGATGGAGAGAAGCCATGTGCTGGTTGCTTAGTAACCCTGCCACTTCCTGCCTGCTTCAGAAGAAGCTGTGGGTTTTTTTTGCTGGTTGCCTAGTAACCCTGCCACTTCCTGCCTGCTTCTTCAGAAGGGGTTTCCGTTGCCGGGCAACGGAAGCATCTTGGGGTCACCTAGCAACGGTGTCATTAGGCTGGTCCAACAGGCAGCACCCCTCCCCACCCCAATATAAGAAGTTTTTCTTCCTACTGTCTGCCCAAAAGCGTAAAATAAGATAAAATAATAACATATAAAATAAAATAAAAATAAAATATATAATAAAATAGGAAGCCATTTTCCCCCTTTCTGGATTAGACTGAGGGAGAAGAGAAAAAAAGTGATGTCTGGGGAGGGAACCCCCCCCAAATAAAAATCTAATATGAACACTTGTGCATCGCATGTGACCAGCTGCTAGGACTAATTAAATAGAGGGTAGGGGGATGTGGCAGCCCAATTCCCCCCCCCATGAAAATTGCAGAACTGGCATCCAGCTATGGGGAAGCCTATTTCCCCTAGAGACCAGGATTGGATATCAGCACCTGTTGGACTTCTGCCTAACAGGCGGCACAGCAAATGGCAGAGAGGAGAGATTCCACAGCATCTGGACACCTGTTCCCATGTGGCTCTGCCCCAAGGGGTGTCTCCTGCTTTCTTGATGATCCCCAACAGGCTTTCATAGTATTTATAAAGCCTCTATTCTCTAGCTTGGCTGCTTTATGAAAGCAGGGGACTACAAAACCCTTAGTGCTTGGGGTTGAGGGTTTGAGAATCAAGGGATTTGCAGAGGAAGGCTACCACAGAACAGCTACATCCTAAAAAGTGGTTTGTTTGTTTTTTTTAAAAAAAACCACTTGCTTTAAAAATCAATCTAAACTTTTCATCAACTTTCCATTAAACTGACAAAATCGACGCTATTTTTAAAAAAATTATAAATAGAAAGAGCAACATATTCAATATCCATAAAGACAGTGTGTTGAATGGTTACAATTCCTTTGAACAAAAATCCTCCACATCTTAATAGTGATGATATTCTCTAGCACTAATCTTAAAGTAACAGTGCTTTTCCTTCATTATATTAATACATATTCATTATTAATAATACTGGAATTAACTTACAACTTGCAGTAATCAACCGTGATGATAAAATTAATCTTTCTCTTAAGAGTTTTAAAAGTTCTAACTCCTGCTTCTCTTATTTAACCATCAATGGAACAAATCCCATATCTTAAAATATTCAGTGTCTTTAACCCAGTGTTTCTCAACCTTGGCAACTTGAAGATATCTGGACTTCAACTCCCAGAAGTCCAGACATCTCCAAGTTGCCAAGGTTGAGAAACACTGCTTTAACCTATTCATTTCTGCACATTCTAAGATTCTAAAAAATTCTAAAAGATTCTAAAAATCCAAGCTATTTTTCATTAGGATGTTGCTCATCAGACTTTTAAAGTTTTTTTTTAAAGACCCCTTTTTTCTTTCTCTCTAGAGAAAAACGAACCAATCCCAGCCAATTCCTATTTTGAAAATATTTTTTTTTTTTTAGCAACAGCCGACTCAGTTAGGGAAACTGTCAAATCATTTTCTTTCTTTTTTTATTTTTTAAACATACAAAAATTCCAGTTTCAATTGAACAGTGTATTGTCTGGGTACAAATCATTTTAGGAAATAATAAATCAAGGTGTTTACAACAATATTCATTACATTAGTATCAATTATAGGAATGTTAATAACAGTAGTAATCTATTTATTTAACCAAGTTAACCTATCTTCGTTATATCACTGATACTTCAAGTCAAGTAATTTCTTTAAGGGTTAAATGAGCCAGTTGAGAATTATTTCATATTAGGCTGTTAGCTTGTCAGAAATACTTTCCCAAACCCATCAATAAAAAAAGAGCATGTAAATATTAAAAGAACTTTAAATCTCTCCTGAGAACACCTTGGCTGCATGTTTGAAATATCCTTCTATTTTGTACATAGGGTAAGTATTTCTTCCCAATTTTTTAAAAAATATTTTTTTATTTTATTTTAATATAAACAATCCATCTTCCATTAAACAGTGTGCCGTTTGGGTATAAATATTTTGTGCAATAGCAGTTAAAAATTACAATCATATTCGTTATTTAATCTATTCCTAGCTTAACACCAATACTTTAAATGTGTAATACTATAAAACTCCTCTTCTTGATTTATTTAACTCTGTTTAACTATGTTGATTCTATGAATCCATTTTCTATATTTTACACATCTACTTCTAATTCTTATATTTATTCTCTAAACATTGATAAAATGATTCCCATATCGTATAATAATCAGTTTGTTCTTTCTCTTTAATTGCCAGTGTTAAATCTGTTCATTTCTGCACATTCTAATATTTTCCTAATCACATTCTCTGTCTTTCTTCCCAACTTTTAAATTGCAAATACAGAAAATAAAGGATCCTATCAAAGTTTAATGCATTTCCTTTTTATTGGAACCAATAAAACACATGAGAAATTATTAATAGACAGATGAGCTGTCCTTTGGATAAGCGTAAACAGCCATAGATAAATTAGTCTTTTTTTCAAGCTAAGCCCTAGCAGTTCTGTTCTTTAAAAAGTAGAAGGAAAATGTTATTAATTCTTTGCAGTGCGCTAATGAACTGGGTATTTGATAGACAGGTGTCTCAGAAATAGCCAATTGTTCCTGAAAGAATTTTTGGCAGCATCTCTATACGAGTACCAACCAACTGCTAATATAAACTGGAAATCCCTCAACTTCTGCTCGCAAGTAATCCTTGTCTTAACAACCACAACTGAACTCAAAGTTTACATTGCTGAGCAGGACAGTTGTTAAGTGAGTTTTGCCCCATTTTATGACCTTTCTTGCTTGCTGCAGTTAAGTAAGCAATCAGAACAGAGCTGGAAGGGACCTTAGAGGTCTTCTAGTCCAGCCGGCTGCTCAAGCAGGAGACCCTGCACCATTTCAGACGGGTGGCTGTCCAGTCCCTTCTTCAAAACCTCCAGGGATGGAAGCACCCACAACTTCTGGTGGCAAGCTGTTCCACTGGTTAATTGTCCTCTCTGTTAGGAAGTTTCTTCTTAATTCCAGGTTGCTTCTCTCCTTGATTAGTTTCCATCCACGGTTTCTTTGTCCTGCCTTCTAGTGCTTTGGTAAATAAGTTGACTCCCCTCTTCTTTGGGGCAGCCCCTCAAATACCCCAGTCGTTCTTTTCTCTAAACTGGCCATACTCAATTCCTGCAACCATTCTATGTTTTTGCCTGTCTTCAATCTTCTTAGTTGCTCTTCTCTGCACTTTTTCCAAAGTCTCCACATCTTTTTTCTAATCTGGTGACCAAAACTAGATGCAGAATTCCAGGTGTGGCCTTACTAAGGCTTTACAAAATGGTAGTAATACTTCACGTGATTTTGATTCTACGCCACACCTGGAATAAGGCATTCAGTTTTGGTTGCCACGATGTAGAAAAGATGTGGAGACTCTGGAAAGAGTGCAGAGAAGAGCAACAAAGAGGATTAGGGGACTGGAGGCTAAAACATATGAAGAACGGTTGCAGGAACTGGGTATGTCTAATTTAATGAAAAGGAGGACCAGAGGAGACATGAGAGCAGTCTTCCAATATCTCAGGGGCTGCCCCAAAGAAGAGGGAGTCAAGCTATTCTCCAAGACACCTGAGGGTAGGGCAAGAAACAATGGATGGAAACTAAATCAAGGAGACAAGCAACTTAGAACTAAAGAGAAATGTCCTGACAGTTAGAACAATTGATCAATTGAACAACTTGCCTCCAGAATGTTGTGAATGCTCCAACACTGGAAGTTTTTAAGATGTTGGATAACCATTTGTCTGAAGGGGTTTCCTGCCTAAGCAGGGGGTTGGACTAGAAGACCTCCAAGGTTCCTTCCAACTCTGTTATTCTGTTGTCGTTAGTTGTGAATTCGTGTCCGACCCATCGCGAACCCCATGGACAACGTTCCTCCAAAGGCCTTCCTTTCCTCTACCATCCTCTGGAGTCCATTGAAGCTCATGCCGGCTGCTTTGGTGACTCCATCCAGCCACCTCCTTCTCTGCCGTCCCCTTCTTCTTCTTTTGCCCTCCATCATTCCCAGCATGAGGCTCTTCTCCAGGGAGTCCTTCTTCCTTCTCATTAGGTGGCCAAAGTCTTTTTGAGTTTCCTCTTCAGGATTTAGGACCTTCTAAAGAGCAGTCAGGGTTGATCTCCTCTAGGACGGACCGACAGAATTATACACAATATTTTTCTTCTCCTTCCTAAATAGGCTTGATATTGTGACCAGGGAGTTGGTGGCAAAGGACCCATAATCCACAGCAGCTCCCTCCTGTTCTGGCTTTAACTCCCTTAATTTCCCTGCAATGGGGCTGGAGGAAGTGGCCTTCAGCCTGTGGGCTTAGCAGCTGTTGGGTTAAGAAGACAAGGAGTCCAGTATCTTGAGTTTTCAACAGCATGGCTGGAAACCAGCCAGCTCATGTGGGTCTACATTGGGGCTTATTTGTGGGTGTTGGCTAGTCCTTCCAAAGAGGAGGGGACCTAAGGTGGAGCAAGGAAGGAAGGATGAATCTCATGACCCCGAGATGGATACTTCCTGTCTTCTATTGGAGTCCATTGAAGCTCACGCTGCTTCAGTGACTCCATCCAGCCACTTCATTCTCTGCTGTCCCCTTCTTCTTTTGCCCTCCATCGTTCCCAGCATGAGGCTCTTCTCCAGGGAGTCCTTCCTCATTATGTGGCTAAAGTCTTTGAGTTTCCTCTTCAGGATTTAGGACCTTCTAAAGAGCAGCCAGGGTTGATCTCCTCTAGGACTGACCGGTTGGATGGCCTTGCAGTCCAAGGGACTCAATGCAGGAGTCTTCTTCTCCAGCACCAGAGTTCAAAGGCCTCCATTCTTTGGTGCTCGGGCTTCCTTACGGTCCAACCTTCACAGCCATCCATTGCAACTGGGAAAACCATCACCTTAACTATATGCATTTTTGTTGGCAGGGGGTTCTCTCTGCTTTTTAGGATTCTGCCTAGATTTGCCATAGCTTTCCTCCCCAGGAGCAAGCCTCTTTTAATTTCTTGGTTGCAGTCCCCATCTGCGGTGATCCTGGAGCCCAATTCTAATTGCCCAATTTCAGGCTAATGGAGATAGAAACAAAAATGCTTCTATTGGGGGGGGGGGGGAGACTTGCTTGAAATCTAGCATTTATCACATTCCAAAGAGAGAGCGTCAGCCTCGTTTGGCTTAACCCTTTCACAAAAATTGCTTCCCTTCCCATCCCCCAAATCTTCTCCCTTCTGAACTGACCATTTTTTTGTTCCTCAAGCTAGGAAAATACTAATATTTTCCCGCAGGCCGTATTTTTTTCCTGTAAACTCCATCTCTGGTTGTTTTAAGCCACAATTGTGCCACAGATCTTGGCTCTGCTCGATGTTTTAATATTCTCTAGTGGAAATTCAGCACAGGTTGGTTCTCTGGTTATACCATTGTTCCAGTGGTGGGTTCCGGATTCCGTTGCAACCGGTACGCTCCGTATGGGGCCGGCTACCACCTTGAGACACCCAGGTGTATAATTGGCTCAGTTGCGTAAAAAAACGGTAAGGAACGGGGGCGAGCAGGTAGGCCAAACGAGCCACCGTTCCGGTACAGTGGCTGCTGCTCCCAGCTACCACCGGTCGGCCGTACCACCCAGTACCCACCACTGCATTGTTCCCAGCCAAGCGGGTTGGGGATGATGGGTCCTCCGATACTTAAGAGGAAGAAATATGTCACATCTCTGGGTCCTTTTTTTAATATATGAAAACTGCTGAATAAATATTCGAAGGACTTTTGGCTGTTCAACCCCCTTGTAAAAATAAATCGAGTCTCCCCCCTTTTTTAAAAATCACGAATCACTTAAAAAACAGAATAACTTTCAGAGCAAAAGCATTAGCATTATTTTAATATTTTAACAGTACACTATATTAATATTTTAAAATATTAGATCTAATACAGGTTCATTTAGTGACCGTTCAAAGTTATAACGGCACCGAAAAAAGTGACTTATGACCATTTTTCACCCTTACGACCGTTGCATCTCCTCCATTGGTCACGAGATTAAAATTCAGATGCTTGGCAAGTGATTCATATTTATGACGGTTGCAGCATCCTGGGGGTCACGTGATTCCTTTTTTGCGACCTTCTGACAAGCAAAGTCCACGGGAAAACCAGTTTCACTTAACAACCGGGTGACTCACTTAGCAATTGCAGTGATTCACCTAACAGCTGCGGCAAGAAAGTCCGTAAAACAGGGCAAAACTTGGTTAACAAATGTTTCACTTAGCAACAGAAATGTTCCGCTCAATCGCAGTCATAAAGTCGAGGATTATTGCAACTGCTTTTGTGTAACCGGATAAAGCTCGGGTCTGCCTTTGTGTGTCTTGTTTAGTGTGATATGTCAATCCAGTAATAATAAATAATATAATATAATAATATAATAATATAATAATATAATAATATA
The DNA here is from genome assembly GCF_051295495.1 of Thamnophis sirtalis. NCBI lineage: Eukaryota > Metazoa > Chordata > Lepidosauria > Squamata > Natricidae > Thamnophis > Thamnophis sirtalis. The sequence continues at coordinate 41,228,408 of NW_028261395.1, forward strand.
ATAATATAATAATATAATAATATAATAATATAATATAATATAATATAAATATAAATATAAATATAAATATAAATATAAATATAAATATAAATATAAATATAAATATATATATATATATATATATATATATATATATATATATATATATATATATATATATAGCTAACTAGCTAACTAACTAATTAACTTCATTCAGATTTTTGCCAGCATATTTTGCCCATCTGTTTACCCTGCTGCCCTTGGATTTCCCTGTGGTCTCCTATCCCAAAAACCCGACGTGGCCTCTAAAGACCCAGCTTCAATAAAACAAAATCTGTAGCAAAGTTGTGTAGCATTGCCTTCGCACATGAACAATCTCACGTTAACCTCTGCTTCTCCAGGAATCTGGTTTCCGGGAAGTTGTGGCCGTTTGGGGGGTAAAACAAATTGGATGGCACAGCTCAACATTCTGATTTTCCTTACAAATATCACACACACACACCCGAAGGCAGGCCACCAATTCGCTAACTTATCCCAAAGGGATTCTTTCTGTAGCTTGGGTGTGTTTGGTATATGTGATATTCTCTTTCTCTCCCCCTACCTCTATCTACCTATCTACCATATCTACCAACTTATTTATCTATCTACCTTATCCATCTTATCTATCTACAGTATCTCTTAACTATCTATCATCTATGTACCTCTACCTCTATCTACTTCTACCTCTATCTATCTACCTTATCTATCTATCATCTATCTATATCTCTATCTACCGTATCTATCTACCTACCATATCTATCTTCCTTATCTACCTGTCTATCTATCTACCTTTAGCTACTGTAGCTAACTACTTTATCTATCTACTGTATTAACTATCTACCTTATCTTCTATCTACCTATCTATCTACCTCTACCTTATCTATCTATCTACCTATCTACAATATCTATCTATCTATCTACCTACCATCCATCCATCCATCTATCTACAATATCTATCTATCTATCTATCTATCTATCTATCTATCTATCTATCTATCTATCTATCTATCTATCTATCTATCTATCTATCTATCTATCTATCTATCATCTACAATATCTCTCTATTTATCTACTCTAGCTACCCTACCTACCTACCTACCTACCTAGGCCACTTCCTTTTCCAAGTTACTTTTAATTCGCCATGCACCGCAGCCAGGCACACAGACACACACACACAATTACTCAAATTATGCAAAGTTGAACCCGGAAGGGCTGCACTCCCATGTTCTCAAGGCACGTGGGCTGGCAGGCTGCATAACGCTCCCCAGAGCGAATTCTTCCCCCTTTAAAGACATCCCAACGTTCCCGCCTTTGGACTCACGGGAGGGAGGGGGCAACACCTCCGAGTACATCCCGGGGACTCTGCCCCCCCCGTCTGCGAGACCCCCTCCCCAAAAACTTTTTAAGCTCTTGACAAAGCGCGCGAAGTGGAGGCATGGGTGGGTGGGTAAAATCAAACGGGGAGGTTAAGACAGAGCGCCGAGTCTGCCCACCCCAACCCAGCCCACCCAAGTCGTAAGGAGACAAATCCGCCTCTGGGCCTCGTCGGGGGTCCCCCCCCCTTTTTTTTTTGTCCCGATCGTGAGGGGAGGAAATATTATACAAAGCCCTGTGCTCGGCCTCCTCCTTACCTTCGCGCGATTTTATAAAGCAAGACTCCGCCGGCAGCGGCGGCGCACGCGGTCACGCCGAGGCCCCCGGCCAGGCCGCCGGAGTAAGCCGCCACCAAGGCGCCGACGTCTTCCATTGCGGGGCGGGGGGGAGAGCCGTGGGGTGCAGAGGAATGGAGAAGGGGATTTAAATAAAATAAAAAAAAGAGAAACGGAATATCAATCCGTCCCGGATGGATAAGGGGAAAAAAGCGGGGGGAGAAGGGGTCGCCGCCGCCGCTTCCTCCTTCTTCTTCCTCGTGCTGCGAAAAAAATAATAATGAAAAAAAAATCCCCGCGTGTCTCCGAAGCGCCGCGCCGATGGAACGTTGAGTTGCCTTTTTAGAACGTTCGGCGCCGCTTTGGAACGTTGAGTCTCAGCTCTCTTCCCTCCCCGCGGGGGGTTAGAACGTCGGGCAGCCAATCGCGCGGCCGCCTGGGGGCGAACGTTCCAAGGGGGAAATCCAGCGGCGGCGGCTGGTTGGGATCAGCGGCGCCTTTTCCTCCTCCTTCCCTCGCGTTGACCTTCCGCGGCTCCGCCTCTTCCAGCGAGCCCGGATCCTCCTCCTGGGCATGGGTGGAGGGATAGAAGAGGGGATCCTACAGGGTTACACACGGCCCCCACCCTCCCATCCACCCACAGCGCGGGATCCGGGGAATCTTCCTTGGCGGGGATCGCCTGCTGGTCTCCTCACGGCTTGTTTCTCAAGCCCCGCGACGTTCGCTCGAGATCTCCGCCGCTGCAGCCGGCGCGGTTCTTTTTTATAACAGAAGGAGGGGAGGGGGGGACTGTAAGGTGGGCGGCGGGGGAGGCTGAAGGGCCGCCTCGTGAAAGGGCAGCGTCGTGCCGGGAGCCGAGGGGAAGCGACTCCACCAACGCGCGAGGATTTTTTTTAAAAAAACAACAACCACCAAGGGCGAAGGGTCCACGCGGGGACGGAGACGTCGTGCTTTCAGCCACGGGGAACGGTCACGCTTTATTTAAAGCCGCCTCGGGCGTCATGAAGCGAAACGGTAGGTAGGTAGAAAGAAATTTGGAAAATAACGGGGTCCCCCCCCATGATCGCCTTCAGTGCGAGATAGACAGACAAGGTAGGTAGGTAGATATAGATAACGAGAGATAACGTAAATAAATATAAGATAGATAGATAGATAGATAGATAGATAGATAGATAGATAGATAGATAGATAGATAGATAGATAGATAGATAGATAGATATTGGAAAATAACAGGGTTCCCCCTCCTAAGATCGCCTTCAGTGCTGATAGATAGATGGATGGATGGATGTAGGTAGTAGGTGGATAGATAGATGGATGGATGGATAGATGTAGGTAGTAGGTGGATAGATAGGTAGGTGGATAGATAGGTAGGTGGATAGATAGATATAGATATATAAGGTAAATAGATAATAGGTGGGTAGACAGACAGACAGACAGACCAGTTAGGTATAGATAAGGATAGATGTGGATGGATGGTGATAGACAGACAGACAAGGTAGGTTTAGATAACAAGAGATAGATAGATATAGAAAAATCAGTCCCAATCTGGAATTTACACAGGTAGAAAATTGGGTGGTTTGGGAGCCCACCAGAGGTGTAACAGCAGTGTTCCAATATTTGAGGGGCTGCCCCAAAGAAGAGGGGTGTGTGTGTCAACCTATTTTCCAAAGCACCTGAAGGCCAGACATAATGGATGGAAACTGATCAAGGAGAGATTCAACCTGGAAATAAGAGGAAAAATTTTCTGACCGTAAGAACAGAAGTTGCCTTTGGAAGTTGTGGGAACTTCATCCCCTGAGGCTTTTAAGAAGAGACTGGACTGCCATCTGTCAGAAATGGTGTAGGGTCTCCTGCTTGGGCAGGGGGTTGGACTAGATGACCTACAAAGTCCCTTCCAACTCGGTTAATCTGTATCTACCTGCCTCCTCTCTTTCATTCCAAGGGTTCATTCTTTTTTTATTGTTTGTATTCTGTCTTTATATATATATTTTTTTTACCAAACTCAAAGTGGCAAATATATCCCATGCATCTTCCTCCTTTTCTTTTCCCCATAACACAGTTTCCCCACTTGGCACCAATATGAAAATAGCCTTTTGATTTCCAGATAAAGCTTCAAGTCTCGGGGATCACTGCGTGGTCTCCATTCTATTCCCAACACGATTTAACTTTGCTTAGCTTGTAAGCCCAAACAGAGGCTGCTCTCTGAAAAATTAAGTTTGCACAAGTCTCAAATCTGTAGTGTGTGTGTGTATGCGTGTATATATATGGTGGTGGGGCGAGAAGGGAATGCCTGTTCCTAAATTTCTCCATTTGGGCTAGAATTGTTACTAATCCTCAGCGGTCTGCTTGAGATTCCATTTCAATAGAATACACAACGTAATTGTATATCTATCTGTAGTAAGAATAAGGGCACAAATTCGTATTTTTATATTGTTGGCTTCTATCATACCACAGACTGATATTTTTTTGAAAGATAAATTCAGTATATATAAATATGTAGGCTGTGCAATGACATTGCAATCTGACCTTCACCAGAAATATCCTGTAGAAGAGAATAATTAAAAAGGAGAAATATCCAATACCTTAGACTAACATATCCCAACCAGTTCACGCGCCTGTGAACATTTCACAGCTAATAGTGCGTTTTTTTCCCCTTCAAGAAACATCTCCCAATCTGTTACGGCCTACCAGTGGAGCTGGAAGCAGATGCGGACAGTGAGAAGGTTGGGGAGGAACATGGGCCAGTCCTGGAGTCTGATGAGGGCTCTGTGTCAGAGGCAGAGTGGGAGCCAGAGCCATATGCCAGTTAACAGCTGCCTTCAGAGTCAGACATCAGTGAGGCAGAAGAACAGCTGGAGCCTCTTCCCAGTGTGCACAGGCAGAGTTTCCAGACGAAGGGAAGAGCTAAAGAACAGGGGTCGACTTGGGACTAAGGCACAGATGGATGATGAATGGCCCCTCCCAGAGGAAATAAAAGAGGAGCGACAGGGGAGTGGAGTTTGCAGGAGGCTATTAGTTCGCTTAGTTGGTTTGTGACTCTGAGACTCCTTGCCAAAAATTCTGCAGATATCAGCCTGGCAGCTCTCCAAGCCAGATAAGGTCTGTGACCGCAAATCCTCCCTCGAAAGGCTTTGCTGGATGTGAATGGGGAGAATTCACAGCAAATTAATAAAAGGGGTTTTCGTCGGGACCAGGAGTTGGCTTCATGCTCTTGGGAAGCCTCGGTCAGAACACAATCAAAGAATTGCAACTTTCCACAATAAATATATATGTGTGTGTGTATACATACATACATGCATACATACATATAAAAGAGGTTGTCCCAACACCATCCACAGAAATTAAATAGCATAATTTAATCCAGTCATTCTTTTAATTTCTGAACCTTGTCTCATTTAAGTTAAAAAAAAACCGAACTGTTATTAACATACCTACCTTTAAAAACAAAGATTCTGGAAGGGAAATTGCAGGGAGAGGGAAGGAGGGGTAGAGAGGAGAAAGGCCCCCTCCTCAAAACAACATCCAGCAAGCAGACTGTCCATTTCAAAGTTTTTCTTTTCCTAGTGTGTTGTGAACTGTCCCACAATCGTTGTGAATATATATATATATATATATATATATATATATATATATATATATATATATATATATATATATATATATATATATATATATATAGGTCTGTGCTTCGGACGGCTCTATTTCACTTGCTCTTCTAAAAGATACACAATCAATTCGTAGGTGGACAGGACGATGGCCGTGTTTGGAATTTGCCGCATCAGCTGGGCGAAAAGTCCGCGGTAAAAAGCAAAATACCCTTCTTCCTGGAATACTAGCCGGGCCGTCTGGAGGAAGGACTGGTACTTGGTGCCTTCCTCACGTAGCCTTGTCCGGATGACCTCTGTTTGGGGGGGGGGGGGGAGAGAAGGAGAAGCAAAATGTCAACACAACAGCCTGCGTTTAAATTCAGCACTGATTGGGGGTGGCATAAAAATCTATAGGTAAAGATAAGGGCTCCCCTCACACATATGTGCTAGTCATTCCTGACTAGGGGGGCAGTGCTCATCTCTGTTTCAAAGCCGAAGAGCCAGCGCTGTCTGAAGACGTCTCCGTGGTCATGTGGACGGTGAAACTCAACTCCTGAAGCCGCACAGAACGCTGTTCCTTCCCCACCAAAGGTGGTTCCTATTTTTCTACTTGCATTTTTTACGTGCTTTTGAACTGCTAGGTTGGCAGAAGCTGGGACAAGTCACGGGGGGCTCACTCCGTTACACGGCGCTAGGGATTCGAACTGCCGAACTTTCTGATCGACAAGCTCAGCATCTTAATCACTGAGCCACTCGGTCCCTATAAACTTTATAAAAGGACTCTAATTCTGCAGGCTAGTGAAAGTCTCCACCATTGTTAAGAAAAAAAAGGTTCCAAATTCAGAAAACATCTAAAAATTAAGCATCTCGGAAGTTACCGTGAAGCACCACCAAATTCACTGATCTTCTATTGCACAGAGATTGCCAAATTTGGCCATGCGTAAGTGTTAAAGACACCTGCGTCCTGCTTGATTTAAATCCCCCGTCCTTTCTGCGTGTGCAGTTGTTTTCTCACAAAAGAACGCTGCTGGGAGGGTGGGGTACGTTCCAGAGCAAGGAACAATAAGGACTAGAAACCTGATTTTCCCAACAAGAAGAGGCAAACCCTTGAAGTGGTGCAGTAGCCTAGAGGTGGAGTCTCGCCTCACAATCAGGAGGCTGTTGAGTTTGATCCATATTTTTTTCTCTGGGCATACTGAGAATATATGTGCTGAACAAAACTCCATATTGGCAACAGGAAGGGCATCTGGCCAGTAAAACACTGCTAAGATCCATTCAATTGCTGAGACTCCACCCAGCAAGGGATTATGGAGTCGTTAAAAAGAGAAAAAGCAGCAAATTGCTTGGTTAAATAAAAGGTTTTGCTAGGCCAGGGGAGGTTTAGAGATGTGGGTGAAAACAGAAGAAACCTACCGTGTGGGTAAGCGATGCAAGACGCACATCCTTTTGAAATGGCGGCGGCAACTGTGATTCCGATGAAATTGGTGGAATTCTTCTCCGGGTTTCCGGTGAAAGGAGACCGGATGGGATCTTTTAAAAGTTGCTTCAGTCTCTCGTAAATAGCGAAACAGATGATGGTCTCGGAGATGCCCGCGTAGGAGGCGGTGAGGCCTCGGTAAAAACCCCGGATGCCTTCGGAGCGGTAAACGTATCTGGCGCACTGGAGGGTGTTCATTTGCTTCGAGCCGCAGACTCTAAACAGGCGGAGAACGATCAGCAAATGTGGTGGGTTTAAACTAGACTTTAAATACCGTATTTTTCGGAGTATAAGATGCACTTCCGCCCCCTAAGAGAGGGTGAAAATTTGGGTGCTTCTTTTACACTGAATGTAGCTCCATCCACCCTTTGGCCTCTGCCTCCCAGCAATTTGTCTCCTTGCAGCAAACAGCAAACAGCCTGTTTCAGCTTCAGCACAGTCTGATTAACGCAAGCAGCTGATTGTCAGATGGATCAGCCTCCCAACCATCAGCTGTTTCAGGCTTCGGGGATTGCCATTGCCTATTGCCGCCTCTGCGCACCCCATTTTTCTGCCTCCACACCACATTTTTGGCCTCTGCGTGCCACATTTTCCACCCATTCCGATCCCCGCTGCCCAGAACAGGCGGAAAATGGGGCCCGCGAAGACCCAAAACAGGATGCGGAGGCCGAAAATGGGGCACGCGGAGGCAGCAATAGGCTATGGCAATCCCGTTGGGAGGCCAGACAATCAGCTGCTTGTGCTAATCAGGGTGTGCTGAAACTGAAATGGGCTGTTTGCTTCAAGGAGGCAAATTATTGGGAGGCAGAGGAACATTTTTTTTTCTTGTTTTCCTCCCCAAAAGTTAGGTGGGTCTTATACTTTGTAGCGTCTTATACTATGAAAAATACGGTAATTCCCCAGGGCCTATCCTGATGTTTACCACTAGTTGGTAAACAGGAAGTGGTCAGTTCTTTTTACTTTTTTAAAAAAATATATTTTAAATACAAATATACACAGTACCCTATAAATCTAAATACAAAAAAGGGAAAAAATACAAATATTACAGTGCCCACATGCACACACCCGTCCTGAGACTATTTTTTTCCCTTATATTTCTTCTTCTACAACTACTAAATACATTTCATTTGTGCCCTTATCCCCTCTAAAACAACATATATCCTTGAGTAGGTTTATTCCCTTTGCCTTCCACCAACAATGGTTTTTATAAAATCCTCCCATATTTCATTATAAGGGTTTGCTTTAACCATCCCTTTTCTTAAAATTTAATTTCTGTTGTTAATTTATCATTTGTTGCCATACTCCAAAATTCATTACACCACTCATTTCTTTGAATCTCCCAATTTCGTCCCCAATATTTAGCCATCACTAATTTAGCTGCCATTATCAAATTTACAATCAATTCCCTTTTTTGTTTCATTTATATCCTGCTTTTCCAACCGCAGCAGCAATGCCAATCTCGGTGACATATCTAAATTTACATTCTACTTTTGCTAAACACCATGCCCCATATTTTTCGTGCATTATTACAATCCCAACACATATGTTTATATGTTCCAACCTATTCCTTGCACCTCCAGCAAATATTTGCATATTTACCACCTATTTGATTTCATTTATGTGGTATTAGATACCATCTTAATATCACTGTTATATCCATTTCCCTTAACTCTTAACTGACGTATTCTTATGTTCTATTCCAAATATTTTTGCAATCATTATCATTTATTTCTCCTAAATCTGATCCCCAAATTAATTTTGGCCACTCTTCTAATTCAGTTAATATTCTATATATTTTCCCAATTCTCGTTGCCACCCTCGAAACAGAAATATATCCCATTCATCTCTAAAATGTAAAGGGTCTAGGGCAGCATTTCTTGAGCTCACAGCTTTTAAGATCGATGGACTTCAACTCCCAGAATTTCCCCACCCAGCTATGCCCCTCCCCTTTACCTTCTTTCTAGCTGCATTCTGGTTTTCACCATCCAGATGGGATTCATCAGGGAGTTAGTCACAAAAGCTGGAGAAGAGCCCAAGGAAAAGATGGAATCAGTCGTTGAAGGAACTTCAATTCCCAGAATCCCCCAGCCAGCACGCTCTGGAGTGCAGGAGTGAGAATCTGCATTGTGTGAAACTATCTATCTATCTATCTATCTATCTATCTATCTATCTATCTATCTATCTATCTATCTATCTATCTATCATCATCTATATCTATCTATCTATCAATCATATCTATCTATCTCTATCTTTCTATCTATCATCTCTATCTCTATCTTTCTATCTATCTATCATATCTATATATCTATCTATCATCTATCTCTATCTTTCTATCTCATATCTATCTATCTATCATCTCTATCATCTATCTATCTATCTATCTATCTATCTATCTATCTATCTATCTATCATCTATCTATCATCTATCTATCAATGTGTGTGTATGTATGTTCCAGCATAACTGGAACGCCTCCAGCAATTTCAACCAAACTTGGCACACAGATGGCTTACTCTCTGGAAACAAATACTGTCTCTGTGTGTGTGTGTGTGTGTGTGTGTGTGTGTGTGTGAGAGAGAGAGAGAGAGAGTGTGTTCCAGCATAACTCCGGAACGCCTGGGCAGCTGAAATGAAATGGACTGAATTATATCTATAGTGTCAAGTCACAGTACTTTTGACAGTGATGGTGTGCATTTTGGATTCAAGTTCTGTTAAGGTACAGCCTGTTGTGCCTTAAAATGGCTTCTACTGTACAGCACAGTGGAGTTGCTTCGCAGTTCTCCACAAGGGGGCTCCCTCTAATAACAGGAATGGAATAAATACATACCCGGGCTATACCAGGTTATCAGCCAGTGGAAAATAAAACGAGATGGGTCCAGTCTGGTGAACGCAGACCACTTGCTTAATGCCCCCCCACCCCCACCCCGGCTGACCTTGAAATATAATTTTTACCCTCAAAGGGGCGTCTTGCTCGGTCCAAGCGGACAAGGACAAGCAAAGCAAGACGTGGCACCTGGGACAGGTTATAACCCACCTGCAGAAGCCGCCGAAGAGATATGGACCATATTGCTGTTGGGTACGAAGACGTGGTTGAATTGCTCCTTCGCTCGGGAATAACACGCAAAATAGACAGCCCTGCAAAGTGGCAAAAACAAACACCGGTTGAGTCCTCGGCTTACGACCGCAGCGGAGGCCGAAACCTCTGTTGTTAAGCGAGACATCAGATCGATGGGTTGTGAGATTCCCATGGGGCCACGCGGGGGCAACCCTGTAGGCTGTCGTGAGTCCAAAACTTGGTTGACTCTTGCTGGGTGATGATGTCATGAGCTCAAATTTAAAAGCCCAGAGACGGTATAAAACTCTCAGCAACTTTCACCAGAAGTGGGTTCCTACCGGTTCGGCCGAATAGGTAAGTAACTCAGCTGGACACGTGACCAAACCGGTTCTTATCGTGCGCCCCGCCATCTTTATTTTCTGCTCTGCACATGCGCAGAACAATCTTCATTGAAAAAAATGATTATTATTTTTTTCATTTTGGTGGGCATGACTTGATGAGGTCATGTGACTGAGCGTGCGTGAGTGATGTCAGGTTGGCCACGCCCCCTCAGTCACATTCCTCCCCATCTAGCCACGCCCACTGAACCGGTAGTAAAAAAAAAATTGAAACCCATCCCTGATTTCTGCCCCTTTTTTTCTCTTCACCCAACATCTTCAAGGCGGGTGATTCTGTCCATACCTTGAAAACCATCTTTCCAAACAACCTCCATTGTTTCCAGTGTCTTTCCCACCCCCCACTTGGAACTCAACCCAGAAGGACATTTCCTTCCAACACGCCGAGGTGGCACAGTGGTTAGAGTGCTGTACTGCAGCCACTTCAGCTGACTGTTATCTGCAGTTCGGCGGTTCAAATCTCACCGGCTCAAGGTTGACTCAGCCTTCCATCCTTCCGAGGTGGGTAAAATGAGGACCCAGACTGTGGGGGCAATATGCTGACTCTGTAAACCGCTTAGAGAGGGCTGAAAGCCCTATTAAGCAGTATATAAGTCTAACTGCTATTGCTATTGCTCTTAAAAAAAAAGAAAAAAAAAGTGGGGGAAGGAAACTGCCTTCAAATTTTTACCTGGATGGCGCGACTCCGACCAGATTGGGGCCCAGCCCACGGAAAAGTGACTTTGGGCCCTCCTTTTCCAAAATGGACCTGGGAAAAAAAAATAAAAAATGCGAAATCAATACACGGAACATATTACCATTTATGGTGGGCCTGTGAGGAGGCTAAAACTTTTTGGAAAAGGATCAAAAATTGGCTGGAGGCAATAACAGGGGTTAAAATAGAATGGAAAACTGAAGTTTTTTTTTAATTAGGAATAATAATGTCTGCGAAATACAAAAAAAAGAAACCCAGTATGTAATACTGCATATAATTACGGCGGCAAGGATTGCCTTTGCCCAGAAATGGAAAAACAAATTAATTCCAAGCGAAGATGAAATAATAAGAAAGGACAAACTAACTAAAGAAATCCAGGGAAAAGAAGAATCAGAATTCTAGCAGATATGGGATAAATGGTATAGGTGGATGGAGGAAAGAAACAAGAATCAATGAAGGAATATAACAAAACTCAAAAAATAATAATTATGAGTAAAATAAGAGGGTTAAGAATGATGAAATCCAAATGAAAGACATTAGAAGGGGAAATAATATAAGGTGAGCGGTATTGATTGATAATTGCTATTAGAAAGAACAGGAAGCTCCTGTTCGTATTGTATTGTGTAAATGTGGTGTACGTCTAGGTTTTGTGTGTGTGTTTTACATGTTTGTTAATAAAAAATAAAAAATTAAATATATATATGAAAAAAAAGAAAGGAAGTAGGGAGAGAAAAGGAGAAATTTCAGCAGATCTACTCGAAGCAATTAAACAAAGGCATGAAATAACGAGGGATAAAAAGCCACACGGTAGTAAATTTTATCCCGGCTACAACAACGGAGTTTTTTCCTGGTCGAATTATCTTCCTTTTGCCTTTATTTTTTCAACTGGACAAATACTGGCCAGATTTCACACCGTATTTAAGCAAAGACGCCAGGCTGCGGTGCGTCAAACTCCAAAATCGGACCCCTTAAGAATTCAGGTTCTGTTTTAATCTGCGTTTCCAAGACACCCCACTTGCTGGAAAGGGGAATAATTGTGGTTCCTGAGGAAAAACACAAACCCCGCATTGTCTTGACAAGTTCTTTACAAGACTTTTTAAGTCCCATTTTCCGTGGGAAAGGAGAGATTTAAAAGGGGAGCGGGCCAGGAGGCTGCGTCAGCTTGGCCTCTTCTGCTAAATTGGCAGCGGTGGCTTTTTAAAAACAAAAACAAAACTTGCTTTTATTCAGATTTATTTATCCCCATCCACCACCGCCACCAACCTCCCTCTCTCTCTCTCTCCAGCCCCCTCTGCGCTTACATAATGCATGCGGACTCAGCAGAGATCACTGCCAAGGTGTGTGCGTAGGGGGGTATTTTTAAAACGCCAAGCAAGCTTTTTTTCTCCTCCCCTGGCATGGATAGATGCCTTTTCCTGAGCATGTTCCCTCTCTTTAAAAAATTGCACCGAGAAGGAGCCAAGGACGATCTTCAGCCTTCAAAGCTGTGAACATCGGCCGGCGTGTCTTAAAAAAACCTCCCCAAATCCCTAGATTTAAAACCAGAAATATTTCTGTTGGGTATTATACCAGAAAAATGTCATAAAGGGACTAGGTAAAGGTTCCCTTTGCACATATGTGCTAGTCGTTCCCGACTCTAGGGGGCGATGCTCATCTCCGTTTCAAAGCCGAAGAGCCAGCGCTGTCCGAAGACGTCTCCATAGTCATGTGGCTGGCATGACTCAACTCTCGAAGGCGCACAGAATGCTGTTCCCTTCCCACCAAAGGTGGTTCCTATTTTTCTATTGCATTTTCACGTGCTTTCGAACTGCTAGGTTGGCAGAAGCTGGGGACAAGTCACGGGAGCTCACTCCATTAGGCGGCGCTAGGGATTCGAACCGCCAAACCGCCGACCTTTCTGATCGACAAGCTCGGCGTCTTAGCCCCTGAGCCCAATAAAATCTTTAGATGTACGCAAAGACCCCATTTTTAAGACTCACTCACTTCAGCACCTGGACGACACCTGGGGGCAGAGAGGTAGGCCGGACCACGCCTTCGCCACTGAGCGTGCCCAGATGGACCTGCGGATAATAGACAGCCCGGAAGGCCAACCTTGAGGACTGCAATCTTGTCTTGATCACTTCCAAAGGGCAGGTGAAGATGGCCCCCACCGTCCCTCCGCATCTGCAAGTACCGAAAAAAGGGAAAAAATATTAGATAGATAGATAGATAGATAGATAGATATAATCAAACCTATTCTAAATTCTAATTAAGGAGGCTAAGCTACAAGTCGAGCTCACTTTATGTGGTGCAGAGAATCCTGAAAGCTTGACATGAAAAAAGACAAAATGTTAGGTTGGATCAAAACCCGGCTAATGGCAGCAGTCTTTCCTCCACTTTTTATGGGTTAATTCATTCATCTTCTATCTTGTATGTATGTTCCAGCATAACTCTGGAATGCCTCCAGCAATTTCAACCAAACCTGGTACACAGATGACTTACCCTCAAGAAACAAATACTGGAGGGCGGGGGGGGGGGAAGACACCCCTGGGGAGGGGGTGTCGGTGTGCGTGTGTTCCAGAATAACTCTGGAATGCCTGGACCGTTAAGGAGAGCGAGTGCAGCGTCCTAGAGCGGCAATTGTTTGTGATATCAGTTCCTTCGCAACTCCTTCCTCCGGAAAGTCATGATGTTCAATCTCCGATGGACCAATAGGGAAGCCCCTGATGGGTTTGGGGCAAAGTGCCAGGATCGTAGGCAGGGCGGGAAAGAGGAGCGCATGGGAGGCGGCGGAGAAAAGAAGGACCAGGGGTGACATGACAGCAGTATTCCAGTATTTGAGGGGCTGCCACAGAGAGGAGGAGGAAATCGTCCACTTATTTCCCAAAGCACCAGAAGGCAGGACAAGAAACAACGGATGGAAACTAATCAACCTGGAACCGAGGAGAAACTTCCTGACAGTGAGGATGATTCACCAATGGAACAGAAGCTGTGGGTGCTCCATCACTGGAGGTGTTTAAGAAGAGACTGGACAGTGTGAAATGGTAGAAGGTCTCCTTCTTGAGCAGGAGGTTGGACTAGAAGACCTCCAAGGTCCCTTCCAAGCTCTATTCTGATAGATTGATTGAAACTTCAGGATGCACAGATGAACAGCTTCAAAAGAAATGCCCCATTTCCCCAAGGGGGTGGGGGGTGGGAGGGAGAAAATCAGTGGTGGGTTTCAAAAAATTTTCAAACCCACTCTGTGGGTGTGGCCTCCTTTGTGGGAGTGGCTTGCCGGCCATGTGACCTGGTGGGAGTGGCTTGCCAGCCATGTGTTTTCTCCCTCTCTCTCTTCTTCCTTTTGTCTCTCTGTTCCCTTTTCCTTTTTTTCTTTCATCTCTCTCACTTTTTCTTTCGTTTTTCTTTTTTTCTTTATTTATTTCTTCCTTTCTTTCTCTTTCTCTTTCTCTGTGTGAGTCTGTCTGTCTGTCTGTGTGTGTGTGTGTGTGTGTGTGTGAGTGGTGGGTTTCAAAACATTTTGGAAACTCTTCTGTAGGTGTGGCCTGCTTTCCGGATCCACTGGTGGAACCTCTTCTAACCGGTTCGGTAGATTTGACGAACCGGTTCTACCGAACTGATGCGAACTGTTAGGAACCCACCTCTGGAGAAAATATTCCTGCTGTCTTTAACACCCCCCCCCCCCAAAGAGGCCACTGGGGGGGTCATGTGAAAATCAGGCAGGAGAAACAAACAAAAGGGAGCTGTGGTTTTTCCAGAAAAAAAAACAACAACACAAAAACTCTCCACTTTTGCTGCACTGAATTTTTGGGCTGTTTCCAAGTGCATTCTCTGCAAAGCTGCGGGGTACCCTGAGGTCATCCAAGAAATGGAGTGAGAGTGGGAAAGGAAGACAAGGACCAACTTTGTCTGGGTTTGGTAAAACAGCTGCTCCCAGGCCTCAGTTTCCCCCTCTGCCAAATAGTTAGCGGGAGACCCCCCCAAAAAATGTTCTCACCAAATTTGCTGGGTGCATGTATGTATGTTCCAGCATAATTCTGGAACGCCTTGAGCAGTTTCAACCAAACCGAGTACACAGAGGATTTACTCTCTGGAGAAAAATACTGTGGGGGTAAGACACCCCTAACACCTCTCTGTTAAGATACACCCTGTTGTGCCTTAAAATGGCTTCTACTGTACAGCGCAATGGAGTTAGAATTGGCTTCCACAGTACTCCACAAGGGGGCTCCCTCTGCTAAGGGGGAAAATCCAACATTAGAAATTACATTTGGTCCGGACATTTCCCCCCTATAAATAAATATCCGGACAATGCCAGGTTATCAGCTAGTTATGGGCTAAAAAGAGGTCTCCCATCATTTTAGCCTATCAGCATTTATCGTGCGTTAAAGGTAGCTTGCGCCTCTCCGGGGAGGCTCCACTGGGAGGCGACACGAAAAACAATTCCATTCACAGCCAACCTTCCATGGATTTGTTCATTTCACAAATCAGGCGACAAATCCCTTTCTTCCCCTTTGTGCAAAATTGTGTGTGTGTGGGGGAAACGTCTCAAACCAAAGAAAAATGAAGTTTAATTTTAAAAAATTAAATTAAATTAAATTCAGGGCTGTTGGAAAAGAACCCCACGAGCCTCGCGGTGGCTGTCCTAAAAAAATAATGCTAAAGGTTAACCAGGCGCTCTCTGGCGTAGTACTCAGGGCAAATATTTTCATTGGCACAGACCTGCCTTGCAGGACGTTGGAAATCCAATCGCGGGCCCCTTTTCGCGGGGTCAGAAATATCAGCAAACCATGTGCAAAATCTAAAGTGGGCCTTCAGGGTACCAGTTTCTGCCTGAGGCGTGTGCAAAGAGGCTTGCCACTTTGGCCAGGACTACAATGCCCCTCATCCCCGACCACAGGCGCCTGCTTCGTTGCTCAGTTGAGGGGCTGCCACAAAGGAGAGAGGGACACGGTGGCTCAGGGGCTAAGACGCTGAGCTTGTCGATCAGAGAGATCGGCAGTTCGGCGGTTCGAATCCCTAAGCACCACGTAACGGAGGGAGCTCCCGTGACTTGTCCCAGCTTCTGCCAACCTAGCAGTTCGAAAGCAGGTAAAAATGCAAGTAGAAAACTAGGAACCACCTTTGGTGGGAAGGGAACAGCGTTTTGTGCCTCTTCGGGAGTTGAGTCATGCCAGCCACATGACCACGGAGACGTCTTCGGACAGCGCTGGCTCTTCGGCTTTGAAACGGAGATGAGCACCGCCCCCTAGAGTCTGGAACGGCTAGCACATATGTGCGAGGGGATCCTTTGCACAGAAGAGGGGTTCAACCTATTTTCCAAAGCACCGAAAGGCAGGACGAGAAACAACGGATGGAAACTAACCAACCTGGAATGAAGGAGAAACTTCCTAACAGGGAGTTAACCGGTGGAACAGCTTGCCACCAGAAGTTGTGGGTGCTCCATCACGGGAGGTTTCCAAGAAAACATTGTCTGAAATGGGGCCGCCTGCTTGAGCAGGGGGTTGGACTAGAAGGCCTCCAAGGTCCCTTCCAACCCTGATCGGAGACCCTCCGCCGGGAGGCAATGTCTGCAGATCTGGTGTAAGTTTTCCAAAATGTAGCAAACCACCATAAGACCAGGATAATATATAAAGGTTCCTCCCTTGAGCCGGGGTTGGACTAGAAGATCTTTGAGGTCCCTTCCAGCTCTAGGATTCTATGTTCCTATGGCTGGAACAGCATAATCAAGTGACTCGCCTGCTTTCCTTCAACCTTTCGTTCTCCCCCAACGGACCCACTGCCCTTCTCAGCATGTGCAGCCATGCGCTGCACCTTTAACAGCTGCCTGCTGGGGCCAGATCAACTGCCAGATGGCCGGGCGGATCAAGAAATCACTTCGCAGCCGTCCCCTGGCCTTTGAGAGTCGGCTCATCGCACGTGATTTTCCTCCTGCTGCTCCAGAGATATTTATCCTGCTGCATCGACCGCTTTTCGCACTCGTGTCCCTCCCCTGCCTGCGGAATTGAGATGCCGCAGCGCAGAAAAAGGCATTTTTTTCCAGACGTTCAGTTGACAACGTGCAGCTGTTTTTTTGTGTGTGTGTGTGTGCAAAATTCGGGATGCTTCTCATCGCAAAATGAGGATTAGAGAACGTGGTGTGTTTGTGTGTGAAATGTCCTTCTCTTGCACCTCTGGATCAAATCCGCACATCCACAATACACTGCTTTATTTCTCGGGATCTGGTCGATCGGCTGCAAATTGGAAACCCAAGATTTTGCATTTTCAGCTTTTTGGAAACGGCTCGCGAGGGTCCCGGCACCAGAGTTAAAATTATGGGGAAACAGCTCTCGCGCATGTCCTCAACGCATAAGGGCTTCCAACTAGGGTGGATTTGATTTAAATCAAGTGGAGTACCCCAAGGCTCTGTTTTAGGCCCAATACTCTTCCACATCTTCATCAATGATTTGGATGAGGGAATAAATGGGGAACTCGTCAAATTTGCAGATGACACCAAGCTGGCAGGAATAGCCAACACTCCAGAAGACAGGCTTAAGATACAGAAGGATCTTGACAAACTTGAACATTGGGCACTATCTAATAAAATGAAATTCAATGAGTAAGAAAAAGAGTAAGGTTCTACATTTAGGCAACAAAAACGAAATGCACAGGTACAGTATAGGTGGTGCCTTGCTCAGTAGTAGTAACTGTGAAAGGGATCTTGGAGTCCTGGTGGACAACCGTTTAAATAGGAGCCAGCCGTGTGCAGCAGCTGCCAAAAAAGCCAACCCAGTTCTAGGCTGCATCAACAGAGGGATAGAATCAAGATCACGTGAAGTGTTGATACCACTTTATAAGGCCTTGGGAAGGGCACACTTGGAATACAGCGTCCAGTTTTGGTTGCCACGATGTAGAAAAGATGTGGAGACTCTAGAAAGAGTGCAGAGAAGAGCAACAAAGAGGATTAGGGGACTGGAGGCTAAAACATGAAGAACGGTTGCAGAAACTGGGTATGTCTAGTTTGATGAAAAGGACCAGGGGAGACACGATAGAAGTCTTCCAATATCTCAGGGGTTGCCACAAAGAAGAGGGAGTCAAGCTATTCTCCAAGGCACCTGAGTGTAGATTAAGAAGCAATGGATGGAAACTAATCAAGGAGAGAAGCAACTTAGAACTGAGGAGAAATTTCCTGACAGTGAGAACAATTAATCAGTGGAAAAACTTGCCTCCAGAAGTTGCGAATGCCCCAACACTGGAGGCTTTTAAGAAGATGCTGGATAGCCATTTGTCTGGAACAGTATAGGGTTTCCTGCCTAGGCAGGGGGTTGGACTAGAAGACCTCCAAGGTCCCTTCCAACTCTGCTATTGTATTGTATTAAGTCGGTTGAAATCACGATCGAAATCACTAATAAAAAGGATTGATTTAAACCAACTTGATTTAAATTGTAATTTTTAAAAAGTCGCTGTCATCTCTCTCCTGCAGTGGCTCCTCCTCCTCACCGACAGTCCCAATATTGCAGAATATACAGTCTCATATGCTACATAACCAAGCTCCGTTTCATGCTGAATAAACTAAATTATTATTAGGTAAAGGTTCCCCTCACACACATGTGCTAGTCGTTCCCCACTCTAGGGGGCAATGCTCATCTCCGTTTCAAAGCCGAAGAGCCAGCGCTGTCCGAAGACGTCTCGGTGGTCATGTGGCCGGCATGACTCAATGCCGAAGGCGCACAGAACGCTGTTCCCTTCCCACCAAAGGTGGTTCCTATTTTTCTACTTGCATTTTTTCACGTGCTTTCAAACTGCTAGGTTGGCAGAAGCTGGGACAAGTCACGGGAGCTCCCTCCGTTACGCGGCGCTGGGGATTCGAACCGCCGAACTGCCAGCCTTTCTGATCGACAAGCTTAGCCACTGAGCCGCTGCGTCCCTTAAACTAAATCATCAATGTATCTTAAATAGAAAACTCTCTTTAGATAGATTTTTACTCCAAAAACATTTTACTAAAATACGTTTGATTTAAAACAAGCCAATTTAAAGTTTTTAAAAAATCCAATTTTAAATTTAAAAATCCGATCTTTTTTATTTTCAAATTGATTTTTATCCACCCTGCATCCAAACTGACCTTCCTTTCCCCATCCCTAGATTTTGCCTGCTGGGGCTTTTCACCGAAGCTTTAGCCCGTTTGAAAGCTCAACACGTTGGATAAAAGCATTTTTCTTTCATCAGCTTGGCTATTCTTGCTAAAAAATGTTTTTTTGAAAAAGAGCACAATTGGCAGAAAACTGTTCACTCAGATTGCTCCATTGAGCCTCCACATCCAGAGGCAGCCTACCTGTGAATCACTGCTGGGAGAAGCTTTGGCAAGTGGGATGCTCGCAGCCCCCCTGCACAGGTAGTCCTCGACTTAAAACAGTTCGCTTAGCGACCGCTGAAAGTTACAACGGCACTGGAAAAAGTGACTTATGATTGTTTTTTACAGTTACGAACGTTGGTCGGGTGATCAAAATTCAGACGCTTGGAAACTGACTTGTATCTATGACTGTTGCAGAGTCCCTGGGTCATGTGATCCGCTTTTGCGACCAGCAAAGTCAGTGGGGAAGCCCGATTCACTTAACAACCAGGCCGCAACGACTGCAATGATGCACTTAACAAGCATGGTCGTAAAATGGAAGCAAAATTCACTGCACGCATGTCTCACTTAGCCACAGAAATCTTTAGGCTCCGTGGTGGTTGTAAGTCGAGGACCACCTGAAAAGAATTAATTGCAAAGCTCCCTTGTGTGTCAAAATGATGGGCGGAATCTCTTCAAACGGGTGGGCAATCTCTGGGCCCTTTTACGAGCTGTGGACTTCAACTCCCAGAATTCCCCAGTCATGGCTGTCTCGGGAATTCTGGGAGTTGAAGTCCAGAGGCCGTTAAAGGGCCCAGAGTTGTTTTCAAAGATTTTGCAAATTAACCCACAGTTTCAAAAATAAGATGCACCCCTTCCCTCTGGAGTGAATTAATGTTTAAGCCGTACCAACATGTGCCAACTAGGGGTGGGTGGGAAAACAACCTGACATTTCTAAAGAAAAACCAGAAGTTATATTCCCTCTAATTATGCCTCATTATAAAATCCTTCCTGCCCAAAATAATAATTTTGCAAATCCCATCATGAGCTGGGACGCGGCATTTCCAATTTGACAATTGCAAGCTCGATGGATTGCAGCTTACACGTGTCGGGGGGGTTGACCAACACTGCGGAGGTGTTGGGATTACACATCCCATCATCCCCTGCCCTGCTGCCGATTCAACAGCTGCAGCAAGAAAAAAAAAATATTTCTGCTTGTGTGCGATGGATTGTCTGGAGCATGGAAGAAAGTTGGGCTTTTGTTAGCTCTACTGCTCAAAACAACAGAGACATCATTTAGTTTAGATTAACAGAGTTGGAAGGGACCTTAGAGGTCATCTAGTCCAACCCCCTGCCCAAGCAGGAGACCCTACACCATTTCTGACCGATGGAAGTCCAGTCTCTTCTTAAAAACCTCCAGGGATGAAGCTCCCACAACTTCCGAAGGCAACTTCTGTTCCATGGGTGGATTGTTCTCCCACCGAAATGCAGTTGGTGGATCACAATTTTCTACAAAATCACAAACTTGCACTTCCCACAAAGTGTGAAGGATGCGTAGGGCCATCCTTTTCTGATAAATTCTGCATTTACGTCAACCGGAAAATGTTTTGCTCTGGAGTACCGATTTTCCGCCTGCATCGCTGGGAAAATCCCATGTGTTTTATTATTACAGATACCTTTAAAAAAAAAAGAGAGAAGCTGCTGTCTGTTACTAAAGAGATTTAATTTCCATCGTGCCATCGGCTTTCTAAGAAAGAAAATAACCGCACCACAAAGAAGCCCCCTTATTTTACGAAGTTTGCACACCATTAATTCCAGCAAAGTTTTTGCAAAGAGACAAAATAGAAAGGGACCCTTTCTGTACAACCCGTTGTGGGCTGCTGGCAGCAGAGTCAGGCAGTTGGGGAGGAACATGGGCCACTCCTG
This sequence comes from Thamnophis sirtalis, assembly GCF_051295495.1. Classification (NCBI taxonomy): domain Eukaryota; kingdom Metazoa; phylum Chordata; class Lepidosauria; order Squamata; family Natricidae; genus Thamnophis; species Thamnophis sirtalis. Next base: position 41,249,272 of record NW_028261395.1, read on the forward strand.
GGGGGCGGAGGGAAGGTCAGACGAGGGCTCTGCGTCGGAGGCAGAGAGGGAGTTAGACAGCAGCGAGGCAGAAGAACAGGTGGAGCCTGTTTCCAGTGTGCACATGGGCAGAACTTCCAGAAGACAAGAACAACTAAGAAAGCAAGATCGACTTGGGAGTAAAGCCACACCTTGGACGTGATTGGTCCCTCCCATAGGAAAGAAAAGGGGAGCGAACCGGGAGGGGGCGTTTGCAGGAAACAATCCGTTTCAAGAGTGGAAAGTTCTGTTTGTGACTATAAAGAGACTCTGTGCCACGTTTCGCCTTGCCCTGTGTTTGTAAAACAAGTTATCTGGCAGCTCGCCAAGCGAGATAAGGTTCGTGTTGATAAACATTCCTCTGAAAGCTGCAACTGGGTGCTTTAAGTGTCAAGTTATCAAGCCCGGTTGTAAATTTATCAAGCCCGATCACATATTTTCATAGAGGAGCACGGGTAACCCAGCTAGTTGCAACACGTATGTAAATCTGAGAAGCTGAAAGAATATTAATATGTATATTTAATTAATACTGTGATTGTCACCAAGGTTCTGTCTAGAGTAAATTGACCCAGACAACGTACTAAGTATGTACCCCGTTTCCCCAAAAATAAGACCTCCCCAGATAATAAGCCCAGCCAGGTGTTTGAGTGCATGTGTTAAAATAAGCCCTCCCCTGAAAATAAGCCCTCCCCGAAAATATTGCAACACAGCAGCAACATTGCCGCCTTCTGCACCTCAAAAATAATAAGACCTCTGCGAAAATAAGGCCAAGTGCTTATTTTGGGGGTCAAAAGAAAATAAGACCCTGTCTTATTTTCAGGGAAACATTTTCAGTAGAAGGAATGTATGTATGTGTGTGTGTGTGTATATATAGATAGATAGATAGATAGATAGATAGATAGATAGATAGATAGATAGATAGATAGATAGATAGATAGATGAGAGCTAAATAGCTTGAAATAGATCTATACTAGTCTCCCTTTATTTATTTATCAGCACAAATGCAACACAAATGTAACAAAGGAAACAGTAAAAATAATGGCTTTCTGTCGTGATGGTCTCTTGTGACGAGCCGATAGACAGAGAAAGGAAGCAGTATGCTTCCTCCCATATTTGGGCATACCAGGGGTTGTGACACAATACATACCTATTTCCCTGGCCTAGCTGATAAAGGAAGAGAGCCTCTGCCTTAGTGGCTAATATAACTGCCTGATATGTAATACAGCCCAGGTTCGATTCCCAGTAAGGGTATGGCTAGCTGATGAGAGCTAAATAGCTTGAAATAGATCTATACTAGTCTCCCTTTATTTATTTATCAGCACAAATGCAACACACACACACACACACACAAACACACACACACACACAAAATTATCCCAGCTGGACTTGAAAACGTCAAGCCCTTAAGTTCACCTCCAGCTGAAGCCGCTTTGCTGCTTCTAAAGTCAAGCATTTGGAACAAGATTTATCCCGAGTTGATCTTGCTTGATTAAAAGATCTAACTTGTCGATTAGAGGTTTCGTTTGGAACACCCTGCAGTCTTTCTCTTCACCCGCCCCCCCCCTTTCTCCGTCCCCGTTACGCTTGCAAAACACACAATTACTCAAGCCAATTTGGAGATGACCTTAACGAGTCTGTTTTACGCAGCAGCCGCCGCATGGGACAGAACACAGCAGGGGACACAACCCATTTTAGGACATTGTGTTTCTGAAGGAGGGAGGAGAAATGCAATAATCAGGACTTGGTGTGAATGTGAGGGTGTGGAAGCACTGCTAACTGAGCAGAAAAAAACCCGTCAGACACAATCTTAGAAGGGCCAAGGAACGGAGTGTGACACAATCAGAGGGACTTGCTCTTCCAAGTTCTCTATTTACAAAGGGCCAAAGTACGAACTTGGGTCTTTGCCAACAGAGCAAGGGATTTGCAAAACGAAATAATAATAATAGGCTAGACACTCATAAAGTCTCTTGCTTCATCTATTAGAATAGGAAGGACAGCTGGCTCTGAAAATCAGATTATTATTATATACTTTATTCATTAAACATGAAACTCAGCCAACTGAACATTCAAAAACGCGTCGCAAATACCAGTGACTGACTGGTGCTAATGGTTGATAGGGGTTGCTGCCAGCGTCCTAGGTATCAACCAAGGACCTTCTTAAAATATAAGATGTTCCAAGTAGCACAGTTTTTTACAGTTCCGCTGGCGTTATTGCAGGAAGCTGCAATTTATGGATGTATCTTGTAAAATTCTTGAGCACGATGCCAAGTGCCCCGATAACAATGGGTATCACTGTTACATTATTATTATTATGTAATCTAAATTGAATGGTGGAAATACAATCAAGGCCATAAATAACCTGGGCAATACCAGTTATAAGATACACATCTGGTATCGTTAACTGGACACAAGCTGATTTGGACACTTTGGACCGAAAAACCAGAAAACTAATGACAATGCACTACAATTTGCATCCACGTGGTGAGACTATACCTGCCCCGAAAATCAGGTGGCAGAGGATTATTACAAGTGAAGCAAATAGTTGAAGAAGAAAAACATGCACTGGCTGATTATTTAAAAGAAAGTCAAGAACATCTTTTAATCGAAGTAAAGAACAAAAATCTATTGAAGGCCCAACAGACGAAACAAGAATACAGAAAAGATGTGATAAAATCAAGAATGGAGAGTTGGCTGAACAAAGCATTGTATGGCCAATTTCTGGAAAAAATAAAAGATAAAGTGGACAGTGAAAAAACTTGGTTATGGTTAACTGCAGGTACATTAAAGAAAGAAACAGAGTCACTAATCCTGGCTGCGCAAGAACAAGCTATCCGCACAAATGCCATTAAGGCCAAAATCGAAAAATCCTCTGATGATGCCAAATGCAGACTTTGCAAAGAAGCTGATGAAACTGTTGATCACATACTCAGCTACTGTAAAAAAATCATGCAGACTGACTATAAATTGCGGCACAATTCAGTAGCACAAATGATCCATTGGAATTTGTGCAAAAATTATAATATTAAAACAGCAACAAACTGGTGGGAACATCAGCCTGAAAAAGTCACCGAAAATCAGATGGTCAAGATCTTGTGGGATTTTCGCATACAAACAGACAAAATACTGGCGCATAATACACCAGACATCACACTGGTTGAGAAAAACAAGGTTACAATCATAGACATCGCAATACCAGGTGATAGCAGGGTCGATGAGAAGGAATATGAAAAAATTGAGAAATACCAGGACTTAAAAATCGAAATTCAACGACTATGGCACAAACCAGCAGTGGGAATTCCAGTGGTAATCAGCACACTGGGTGCTATTCCAAAAGCACTGGAATTACATTTAAAACAGTTAAAAATTGACAAAATCACCATCAGTAAAATGCAAAAAGCCGCACTGCTTGGATCTGCACGCATATTACGAAAATACGTTATGACGTCCTAGGCCCCTGGGTGGGACCCGACTAGTAACCAATGCCAAATCCGGCGAAACAACTGGCCGCTGTGATACAATTGTGTAATAATAATAATAATTGTTGTTCATCTTCAATTCGATTCACAGTCTGGTAAAAACTTTAGGAGTTCAAGTAAGAGCTGTTAAGGTAATGTCTGAATATATCAGCAGTTCTGAGTAATTTGGTTTTCTAGCAAAGTCAGGATATTCATGTCTACTAAGTTCAAAATTTCCAGGTATCTAGGCAGCCCTTTGTGTATTGCTCCAAGGGCTCCCAGTACTATTGATACAACCACTGGTTTCTTCCCCCACAATTGCTCAACTTCAATTTGCAACTCACAATATATTGTTATTTTTCTAGCTGTTTCTCTCCAATTCCTAGTATTCACAAACCACACTTTCTTTCTTTCCCACAATAGTGATGTCGGGCGTGTTGTGGGCCAGATTTCTGTCTGTTTGGATTCAGAAGTCCTACAGGATCTTCACCTGTTCATTTTCAAAAACTTTGTCCGTTTGATGTTCCTATTATTATTATTGTTGTTGTGATTGGTTGTTTGGTTGTTATTGATTTAATCTTCAATTTGATTCACAGTCTGGGACTGGTAAAAACGTAACAGTTCGAGTCCTAAGATAAAGGTAAAGCTTCCCCTTGCACACATGTGCTAGTCGTTCCCGACTCTAGGGGGCAATGCTCATCTCCGTTTCAAAGCCAAAGAGACAACGCTGGCCGAAGATGTCTCTGTGGTCATGTGGCCGGCATGACTCAACATCGAAGGCACGTAGAATGCTGTTCCCTTCCCACCAAAGGTGGTTCCCATTTTTCTACTTGCATTTTTACATGCTTTCAAACTGCTAGGTTGGCAGAAGCTGGGACAAGTCATGGGAGCTCACTTCCTTATGCGGCGCTAGGGATTTGAACCGCTGAACTGCCAACCTTTCTGATCAACAAGCTCAGCGTCTTAGCCACTCAGCCACTGCGTCCCTTAAACGAAGTCATCAATGTATCTTAAATAGAAAACTCTCTTTAGATAGATTTTTACTCCAAAAGCATTTCATTAAGATACATTTGATTTAAAAATTCCAATTTAAATTTTTTTTAAAAAATCCCATTTTAAATGTAAAAATCCGATCTTTTTTTATTTTTAAATTGATTTTTATCCACCCTGCATCCAAACTGACCTTCCTTTCCCTATCCCTGGATTTTGCACTGCTGGGGCTTTTCACTGAAGCTTTAGTCCGTTTGAAATCTCAACACGTTGGATAAAAGCATGGACTAGCTCACTCCGTTACGTGGCGCTGGGGATTTGAACCGCCGAACTGCCGACCTTCCTGATCGACAAGCTCAGCATCTTAGCCACTAAGCCAGTGTTTTTCAACCTTGGCTACTTGAAAATGTCTGGACTTCAACTCCCAGAATTCCCCAGCCAGCATTCGCTGGCTGGGGAATTCTGGGAGTTGAAGTCCAGACATCTTCAAGTAGCCAAGGTTGAAAAACACTGCACTAAGCCACCACTTAAGTTCAAGTCCTAAAGAGCTGTTAAGGTAATATCTGAGTATATATAGGCATCATTATTATTATTATGTACTTTATTCATTAAACATGGAACTCAGCCAAAAACACATCATAAATACCACTGACTGGTGCTAATGGTTGATATGGGTTGCTGCCAGCATCCTAGGTATCAACCAAGCACCTTCGTTAAGATATACAATGTTCCGAGTAGCTTTTTAAGAAGGTCCTTGATTGATACCTAGATGAGGATGATTATCCCTTTAATTCATTAAACATGAAACTCAGTCAACTGAACATTTAAAAATGTACCATAAATATCAGTGACTGGTGCTAATAGTTGATACGGGTTGCTGCCAGCATCCTAGGTATCATCATCACTATTACTAATACTACTACTAGTAGTACAGTAGTTCATGAGATGGTTTTCTTGGCATATCAGGACTATGCAGAGAGATTCAGAAACCAAGGGGGGATGGGAGTTTAGAAAAAAAGGATTCTAGATGAGAAAAAAAGCCTTGTCAAAGCTCCCCTTTTCTCTCATCCCCCCCACCAGGAGTATTTTAACAACTGGGAGAGCAAGAAAGTAATAAACACCACCTATATCCAGGGATTAAATCAGAGTCTGCATTGGTGCCCAGGGACGCATGCAAATACCCAAGATAGCAACGCACTCCAGAAATACACACTAATCTTTTAAGAAGCCTTTTCCCTACCTCTGTGGGTTTCATAACCTTATCACAGTAATTTCATAATGATTTCCTATTTAAGGAAGTGTCCGTGAATCGGATATGACCCACGCGTGCTGAATTTTATTCTCACCCTCCATTCACCATAGCTTTTAAAGGCGCCTGGGCTAAAAATTTCCGATTTTGACAAGAGGAAGTTGAATTCCCTGCCCAGGAACATCTATAAACACTACAATATAAACACTGCATACAAACTGGCAGACAATCCCATGCCTCTAATTATAACTTGGAAAGACTGAGCGCCAAAGAATGGAGGCCTTTGAACTCTGGTGCTGGAGAAGACTCCCGCGAGTCCCTTGGACTAGAGGAGATCCACCCTGACTGCTCTTTAGAAGGCCAGATCCTGAAGAGGAAACTCAAATCCTTTGGCCACCTAATGAGAAGGAAGAAGGACTCCCTGGAGAAGAGCCTCATGCTGGGAACGATGGAGGGGAAAAGAAGAAGGGGACGGCAGAGAAGGAGGTGGCTGGATGGAGTCACCAAAGCAGTGAGCTTAAATGGATTCCAGAGGATGGTAGAGGACAGGAAGGCCTGGAGGAACGTTGTCCATGGGGGCCGCGATGGGTCGGACACGACTTCGCAACTAACAACAACAACAATTATAACTTGTCTCCTGAATCAGTTACTTCACCCCACACACAAAACCGGTGCTGTCATTTCGTCAAGCTGTCCACCTTTTTTGCACAACTTCCTTAATTTAAAAAGTTTTTCTTTCATTTGTTGTTTCAAGGTGGGGCCTGCTCAGTGAGTGTGTCGTCTTATGCAAAGGGGATAAATCTTTCTCGGAAGACAAAGAAGGGATGCCAAGGGGCAATCTACTGGCTTGTGACACGCTGTGCCCGGAGGGGATCTGATGCAATGGGGATCTACTAGGTTAGTGAGAACAATTAACCAGTGGAACAACTTGCCTACAGAAGTTGTGAATGCTCCAACAATGGAGGTTTTTAAGAAGATGTTGGATAACCTTTTGTCTGAAGCGGTGTAGGGTTTCCTGCCTCAGGAGGGGGTTGGGCTAGAAGACCTCCAAGGTCCCTTCCAACTCTCTTGTTCTATTCTAAGTCGGAGGCAACCTGGAGAGGAGAACAGTTGGAGAGTAGGGGGTGGGGGTGGCCGAGCACAGAGCACAGGGATGGGTCCCGGAACCCCTCCCCCGGGCTATTTCTGGCAGCTAAAGGTAGATTGCTCCTATCCATGGGAGATTGGCGTATAAAGTGTGTGTGTGTGGGGGGGGAACTGGTGAGAAAGAAGAGCCCTGGAAGGGGGGGGGAGAGAAATCAGAAAACCGGGGAGGGAGAAATATAATTTAACCCGAAAAGGATCAAGAAGGGTGGACATTTTCAATGAAAGGGGGAAAAGGAGGAGGAGGGGAATGAAGGAAGGGAAAAAAGGGAGGAGAGAAACAAGAGGGAGAAATCTTATGATTCCTGATGAATGTATTTTATTCTCCTTATGTACACCGAGAGCTTATGCACCAAAGACAAATTCCTTGTGTGTCCAATCACACTTGACCAATAAAAGAATTCAATTCGATTCAATTTTATTCTATTCTGCTCTGCTCTAATTACATTCTATTCTAAATGGGGGAGAGAAGGGATGAATGGGAAAAGGGGGGGGGAGAAAGGATGAATGGGGGCGTGGGAACCGAGGGGAGAAATTATGAATGGGAGCGTGGGAAAGGGAGGGAAAGCATGAATGGGGCAGAGGAGGGGGGCGCGGCGCAGGACTCACCCCCCGGCGAACAGATGAAGCAGCGTGCTCTTCTCCGCCGAGACCCCGGCCATGCCCTTCCCCCCAAGCGTGGCCTCGGTCCTTCCCGGCGCTGCGCCGCGCTACGAACTGCCAAAACTCCCGAACGTCCAGCCAAGAAGAGCCTGCTCGCTTACTGCGCCTGCGCTGTGGAGTCACGCGATGCCGGCGCCGGGCTCCACGTGCGGAGCGGGCCAACCACGAGGCCGGCGAGGGGCGCGAGGGGGGAGGAGGTCGATGACGCGGTTGGGCCGGCCGGGGAAGGCGGGGTGAGGCGAGGACGAGGGGGCGGGGAGGTATGACGCAACAGAGCGCGGTCGGCGTCACAAAGGAAAGGGGCGGGGCTCCGCGGAGGGGCGGGCTGGTTTGTTTTTAGTTATGAATGGGACGCCGTGGGAAGTGGGTATTCCGAGTTGAATGAATATTCGCCCCCCCCCCCCAAAAAGCAAAAGTGGGAATCGCAGCTCACTAGAATAGAATAGAATAGAGTAGAATAGAATAGAATAGAATAGAATGACAAGAGTTGGAAGGGACCTTGGAGGTCTTCTAGTCCAACCCCCTGCTCAGGCAGGAGACCCTACCACTTCATACAAATGGCTATCCAACAACTTCTTAAAAACGTCCAGTGTTGAAGCATCCACACGTTCTGGAAGCAAGTTATTCCAGTGGTTAATTATCCTCACTGTCAGGAAATTCCTCCTTAGTTCTAAGTTGCTTCTCTCCTTGATTCGTTTCCACCCATTGCTTCTTGTCCTGCCCTCTCTACACACACACACACACACACCCACACCCACACACCCACACCCACACACCCACCCAAGTTGTCATCCTCCATTTAAGCTAGTTTTAAGGTCAAACAAAGAAGAAACGAGAATCTAAGCCATGGTTTGCCACAGCCCATTTTAGCTTAAGCATGGCTGGCTGGGGAATTCTGGGAGTTGAAGTCCAACAGGTCTTGAAATTGTCCAGGTTGAGAAACACTGGCTTAGGTGATTATTCTGGTCCCTTCCAACTCTATCATTCCTGGCTGGCTGGGGAATTCTGGGAGTTGAAGTCCAACAGGTCTTGAAATTGCCCAGGTTGAGAAACACTGGCTTAGGTGATCGTTCTGGTTCCTTCCAACTCTATCATTCCTGGCTGGCTGGGGAATTCTGGGAGTTGAAGTCCACCCTTCTTAAAAGTTTGCCCGAGTGGGACAAACACTGCCTTAAAAGCTGACTCAGCCAGAGTTGATAGTCCCCAATGCTACACTCTCTCTTTTAAACATTTAAAAAGAAAAAAAAAGAAAAACACAGAACAGTGCATTGTGGGACGCCGTCTTTGCAACACACCCTTTTGCCTCGAGCCGAATTTCCTGGCAAAAGAGGAACACGGGAACTCAATGTCACATTGCAACTCAATCCGAGAATCACTGGCAGCCACCTTTGGCCGTGACGTTGGTCTGGCTCAAGACGCTTATAGGAAAAAGAGAAGTGTGTTTGTGTGTGTTTGTGACCCACACACCCTCCCTGCATTTGGAGAAGAAGTGGCAGCTGTTTGTCACAGGATCCCCTGTTAAGGAAGGTCAGCTTGGAAGGAGAGAGGAAAGATTAGCCAACTGCTGGCTTCTTTTTAAACCAATTAGTAAAATGCATTTAAAAAATAAATAAATCAAGATTTCATCGTTAAAAAACAAACCACAAGCAACCCACAACCAAGTTATTTATCCAGCCACTGCTGAGGTTAGATAACCTTGTCAGTTATTTCCCCGGTTATTTTAATGTCAGCCTTCCCATCTGTTCATAAGGATATTAAAAAGATTTGATGGATTTGCTTCCCCAATTACAGTGAGAACAATTAACCAGGGGAACAACTTGCCTCCAAAATTGTGAATGCTCCAACACTGGAGGTTTTTAAGAAGAGAATGGATCACCATTTGTCTGAAGTGGTGTAGGGTTTCCTGCCTAGGCAGGGGGTTGGACTAGAAGACCTCAAGGTCCCTTCCAACTCTGCTATTCTATTCTATTCTTCTATTCTATTCTATAGAAAAACTAGAGGTGTCCTATATCTCAGAGGCTAAATCAAAACTAAGGAGAAATTTCCTGATGGTTAGAAAAATTAATCACTGGACAATTTGCCTCCAGAAATTGTGAGTGCTCCATCTGGAGGCATTGATTAATTGTTCTAACCGTCAGGAAATTTCTCCTTAGTTCTAAGTTGCTTCTCTCCTTGATTAGTTTCCATCCATTGCTTCTTCTTCTACACTCAGGTGCCTTGAAGAATAGCTTGACTCCCTCTTCTTTGGGGCAGCCCCTCAAATATTGGAAGACTGCTATCATGTCTCCCCTGGTCCTTCTTTTCATCAGACTAGACATACCCAGTTCCTGCAACCGTTCTTCGTATATTTTAGCCTCCAGTCCCCTAATCCTCTTTGTTGCTCTTCTCTGCATTCAGTTCCTGGAGAAATGTGTCATCTTAAACAAACAAATTGTATTGATGGAAGAAATGTGTGTGTGTGTGTACGGTATATATACATATATATACATATACACACACACACACACACACACACACACACACACACACACACACACACACACACACACACACACATATATATATATATATATATATATATATATATATATATATATATATATATGTTATATTTATGCTGATAAATAAATAAAGTGGAAGTGTGACCTTCCTCCCATATTTGGGCATACCAGGGGTTGTGACTTTATATATATATTAGATTTTTACAACCCCTGGTAAGCCCTAATTATGGGAGGAAGCTAACTGCTTCCATCATCTCTCAATCGGCTCGTCACAAGAGTCCATCACGACAGAAACCCAATATTTTTACTGTTGCCTTTGTTATATTTGTGTTTTTTTTATTTTATACGCCATATAGCCCAGGTTCAAATCCCAGTAAGGGTATGGCTAGCTGATGAGAGCTAAATAGCTAGAAATAGATCTATACTAGTCTCCCTTTATTTATTTATCAGCGCGCGCGCGTACACACACACACACACACACACACACACACACACACACACACACATATTCATTCATTTTGGCCCTAAGGGAATTCTGCCTTATTCCAAATTAAATCAAAAGGACCACTCCTCTTAATCTAGCCTCGGTGTTGGTCCAGAGGAATTTTAAACAACTGGCTCTGAATTATAAAAATATCTGAAATTCCCCTTGTAGGAAGTTAGCACTCCCCACCCCGCCCACCTCCTAGAAGAATGAAATATCCTGGGAAATATTGAAAAGGCAGAATATGATATTTCCCCGGCTAAGAAATGAAGAAACATGTTTTTAGGCAGGAAACATACTCACTCTTAATATCCCTCAGCTTTTTCAATAAGCCATCAAAAAGCCTAAGCTAGTCTACTCTACATAACAAAGGTAGCATTAGCCCTCCACAAAAAATCACCACAAGGCACCTGGCAAAATTACATCAACCAAACTTGGAGTCAAAGCACAGCCTACTGAGTTTGCCCTGCATGGCCCCATGGGAGTCTGACCAACCATCAGAATACAAGCTCAAGATCAAAGGCCAGAGAGGGCATAAAACCAGGGACTTTCATCTTCTTCTCTCTCTTTTCTTCTTCACCCAACATCTGGAAGCATGGGATCCCCGTTTTCCGTTCAGGAGCTCAAGCCATGTGGTCCTGTCCACCATTAAACCACCTTTCCAAGCAGCCTCCATGTTTCAAGTGTCTTTTTCCCCACTTGGAACTGAACACAGAAGGGCATTCTCCCCCACCCACCCCCAACAACTATTTTCTTCAATTCCTGTTTGTTCTTCCCCCAAAGCTTTGGCTGATAAACTTCCCCCAAGCGTAAATATACAGATCTTTTGCGAGACAAGATAACATGCCTTGCTTCATCTAAGTTGCGAGATAGCATTGTTGGTCTTGGGGAGTTCATCTGAATTGAGGTCAGATAAAGTTGTTTGCAGACCCTGTTTATACAAGGATCATGTGATGGTTTGAAAGACAGACTCTTTCCTGGAAACAAACATTCTTCTGGACAGGTGACCTAAAAACCTTCACCTTTGCAACAGTGGCATATTTCCCCATCTCATTCATTCATATATATATTGTTATATTTGTGCTGATAGATAAATAAAGGGAGACTAGTATAGATCTATTTCAAGCTGTTTAGCTCTCATCAACTAGCCATACCCTTACTGGGATTCCTAAATAGCTTGAAATAGATCTATACTAGTCTCCCTTTATTTATTTATCAGCACAAATATAACACAAAATGTGTAACAAAGGCAACAGTAAAAATATTGGGTTTCTGTCATAACGAGCCGATTGACAGATAATGGAAGCTGTTAGCTTCCTCCCATAATTGGGGCTTACCAGGGGTTGTGACACTAAATATGTATGTATGTATGTATGTATGTATGTATGTATGTATGTATGTGTGTATGTATGTGTGTATATATATATATATATATATGTGTGTCTGTGTACATATATATCATATATATATATATATGCTGTAGGAAGTTAGCACCCACCCCTTCTCCTAGCAAAACAAAATATGCTCGGATATATTAAAAAAGCAGAATATTATATTTCCTTGGATGAGAAATGGAGAAACATGGTTTTTTTTTAAAGGCCGTGTTGGAAGAAATGCTTGAGATCCTGAGCAGAAAAGGGGGGAATCACATGCTTCAAAATGTTGGGTGCAGAATATTATATTTCCCTGGATGAGAAATGGAGAAACATGTTTTTTTTTAAAAAGGCCGTGTTGGTAGAAATGTCCTTCTGGGTTCAGTTCCAAGTGGGTAAAAAGACACTGGAAACATGGAGGCCGCTTGGAAAGATGGTTTTAATGGTGGACAGGATCCCATGGCTTGAGATCCTGAGCAGAAAAGGGGGGGGGGGTCACATGCTTCAAAATGCTGAGTGCAAGGGCAACTCTGTATAGGCTGTGCTTTGAGTCCAAGTTTGGTTGCCTTGCTGGTTGATGTAATTTTCCCAGGCGCCTTGGGGGTGAGTTTCTGTGGAGGGCTAATCCTACCTGTGTTATGTAGAGTAGACTGGCTCAGGCCTTTTGACGGCCCGTTGACAAAGGTGGGGGCTATGAAGGGTGAGTCTGTTTCCTGCCTAAAAACATGTTTCTCCATTTCTTAGCCAGGGAAATATCATATTCTGCCTTTTCAATATTTCCCAGGATATTTCATTTTTTTTTCTAGGAGAGGGGTGGGTGCTAACTTCCTACAGCAGGAAGCAGACTCGCTCTTAATAGCCCCCACCCTCCTCAATAGCCCGCATCAGATGTCCAGGGCGGTTAAGCGCTAAAGAGATAGCTAGGTCTATTCATAGGCAAATGCCCTCACCCAAGAAGATCCAACAAAGGTAGGATTAGCCCTCTACCCATCTAGCAACAGAACTCGCCACACGGCACCGGGCAAGATTACATCACCCAGTAAGGCTCAACCAAGCTTGGGACTCATAACACAACCTACAGAGTTGCCCCTGCATGGCCCCATGGGAGTCTTGCCAACCAATCAGAATACAAGCTCAAAATTCAAAAGCCCAGAGAGGGTATAAAACCCCTGGCACTCTCAGTATCTCTTCCCATTTTTTGCCCATGACTTCAAACCATGTGATCCTGTTGGGTTGCACTAGATGACCTACAAGGTCCCACCCAACTCTTTTATTCTGCTTCACCATTAAACCATCTTTCCAAGCAGCCTCCAATTTTTCCAATGTCTTCCTCCCCTCTTGGAACCGAACCCAGATGGTCATTTCTTCTAACAGTGCTTAAAAATAGTTTTGGGAAGAAGGAAAGATAGTAGGAAAGGAAGAGGAAGAGTGGAGGAGAGGTAAGGGAAGAAGAAAGAGATAAGGAAAGGTGGGTGGAAGGGAGAGAAACAGAGGAGGAGAGGAGGGAGGAAGAGAGAAAAAGAGAAGGAGAGAGGGTAGGAAGGGGAAGAGAGAGGGTAAGAGTAGGGGAGAGGTAAGGGAAGAAAGAAGGGGAAGGAGAGGAGGAAGGAAGGAAGTAGAGAAGGAAGGGAGAGAGAAAAGAAAAGAAAGAGAAAATAAGGTGGTGTCATAACAGGCGCTAGGGATGGTGAACAATACAATCCAAACTGTACCCTATAATCTCTTAAATGGAATAACAATAGTATAAGATTGGCAAAGAAAAAGAATAACCATGTGAATGTATACCTAGAATTGTATGTAAGAGAATAAATGATAGTAAGAATATATAGCACATTATAGATAAACAATATTTGGTTATAAATAGCTAAGTATAAATAAACATAGAATTGTACATAAAAATGGATAACGAATAAAGACACCATGAATGTAAGATAGAAAGGTATAGAAAGGGAAAATACTAATTGCAAAGAAACCAATACGGAACTGCTGTATGATATATGATTGATGGAACTTCTTGTTCCTATGTTGTCTTAAGTCATGTGTTTGTTTTTGTTGATGTGTTTAATGTGTGTAAAATAAAAACTTAAAAAAATAAAAAACATAGTTTTGTGATGATCTCTAAGTCAGTGAAACAGACAGAATATTTTTTTTGGGGGGGGGGACAGAATTTGAATTCCAGCGATGTTTCAAGACATCATAATTCCCATAAGATTGAGGCACGTTTTAAGCTGATTGCCAAAATCAATAATAGGAACAAAACTTTGTCCAAATCTGGAGAATGGAGAACACGGGGCCTCCAAAAATGTCCATTTTGTTCCCACCCAGGTGGCTAATACCAAAGGAAAACCATGTTTTCACCACCAACTTTTTAAATTACAGGCTGAACTCACCAAAATGTGGCTTCCCAACCCTTCTCTGCCAAATGATGATTTACAATCCACAACATATTCCTTGGAGACGGAGAACTGGTTTGTCCACTCCGGAAAGCCTGCGAAATAATCTTTTAACAAATTGGAGAAGGGAAATGTGATCTGTAACTAACACAACTTGTGTGTAAAGAGGCGAAGGGGAACCCGGAGAAAGAGAACAGGGCAGGGAAGAAAATAGATCCCCCCCCCCCGCAAAAAAAGGCCGCCTGCCTTATTTTGTTACGTACTAAGAGGCTAGTCCTCATGATTCTGAATTTTAAAAGGCTGGCTCTAATTACCAGGAGGATTCACATGTAGCTTTTGGTAGTGTAGAAAAGTCAGCACCCACCTGCCCTCCTAGAAGAATGAAATGTTTTGAGGAATATATATATATATAGTATTGTATTTCTGCTGATAAATAAATAAAGGGAGAGTAGTATAGATCTATTTCAAGCTATTTAGCTCTCATCAGCTAGCCATACCCTTATTGGGATTTGAACCTGGGCTATATTACATACTAGGCAGACATCTTAGCCATTAGGCCACAGGCTCTTATCCGTTATCAGCGAAGCCAGGGTCAAAGGTATCTATTAGATTTTTTTACAACCCCCGGTATGCCCAAATATGGGAGGAAGATACATACATACATACATACATACATACATACATACATACATACATACATACATACATGTGTGTGTGTGTTTGTGTGTGTGTTTGTGTGTGTGTTTGTGTGTGTGTGGTATTTGTGCTGATAAATAAATAAAGGGAGACTAGTATAGATCTATTTCAAGCTATATTTGGGCATACCAGGGGTTGTGACACTAAATACATACCCATTTCCCTGGCTCAGCTGATAAAGGAGGAGAACCTTGTGGCTTAGTGGTTAACACATCTGCCTAATATGTAATACAGCCGAGGTTCGAATCCCAGTAAGGGTACGGCTAGCTGATGAGAGCTAAATAGCTTGAAATAGATCTATACTAGTCTCCCTTTATTTATTTATCAGCACAAATACAACACAAATGTAACAAAGGCAACAGTAAAAATGTTGGGTTTCTGTCTGGATGGTCTCTTGTGACGAGCCGATAGATAGAGAAAGGAAGCAGTAGGCTTCCTCCCATATTTGGGCATACCAGGGGTTGTGACACTAAATACATAAATATATTTTAAAAGGCAGAATATTATACATTTCCTTAAAAGAGAAATTGAAGAACTGCAGCCTTAGAAGACAGAAAGCAGCCTCAATCTCCCTAATAGATACTGAGATGCGGAGGAGGCAGCTTTCAGAAATGCAGATTTGGTAATCCATTCAAGAGAGGATTAAAAAAACCCAAGGAAGCTAATATCTTGGATTTAATTACATTTGTTAAACAAGATTCAAAATCCAAGGAAGCCAGTAATCTGTAGAATCATTGCCGGCCTTTGGGAGACCAACAAATTAATATCAAATAACAAAATAGACAAAACAAAGGCCTAAATGACAAAATGTTGTATAACAAACCTGTATCAAAATCCGGGTACAATACTGACAAAACCAGTTGGTGATTTGATCCAGGACTGCTGTAGGCTTCTGCTTCATCATTAAACCATTTTCCCAATAAAGCCTCCATGTTTCTAAGTACCGTATTTTCACGACCAAAAGCCGCACCGGATTAAAAGCCGCAGTATCAATTAACGTTAATTTTTTAAACTTTTTCCACATATAAAGCGCACCGGGTTATAAGCCGCGCTCAGAGACCCGGCTCCCCTTGGTTCCTCATCGAATCACGTGCGCAGGTTGCAACTTGGAACTCCGTCTGCCCGAGTTGGGGCATTTTCTGGCTTGGGACGCTCCGGCGGCTTCTTCGGGAGGCAGCCTGCCAGCTTCGGCGAAGGCTGGGACGGAGAGCGCGGCGACCGTGGAGCATGTGTAAAGTACTTTCGCCCCCACGCCGGCCCCCCTCACCGCGCGCCGGCCTTCGGGGATGAAGGGGCAGGACTTCCCGGGCGGAAGGCATGCCTGGCTCTGCGGCTCCAGCCCCAGCACCTTTCGGCCGAGCCTCTCCCGCCAGGCGGCCGCCTTCCTCCGCTGAGCGGCCCCGCGCAGCCTCGCCACCCCGGGAGATCGCCAGCGCGGGGCCTGGGGCGCCGCGGCCAGGGAAGCCAAACCGGGCGGCGGTGGGCAGGGCGCCCGGGTTGCGGTCCCCGAGGCGGGCGGGTGGGCGCACGTGGCAGGCGGCGGCTAGAGGGACGTTTCTGGCGCGGGAGGCTTCGGGCTCCGCTGCTCTCCCGGCTCTTGCCCGGCCGGCGTGGTGTGCTGGGAAGACCGGCGCCGCACCGGCCACCCGCGCGCCCTTGACCGGCAGCGCAGAGCCGGCTGGGGCGCGGAGCGGAGTTAGGCAGGGCGACTGCCGGGGCGGATGGGGTGCTCGGCGCTGGCAAATCCTGAAGGGCTGAGCCGGTCAGCCGTCCCTTCTGCCGTCCCTTCTTGCGGCGGCGGGGGTGACGGAACAGCTCAGTCTATAGGGGCTGGGAACTGGGTGGCTCTCTGCTCGCCCCCCGGTCTCCGACTGAGAAAGTAGCGAGGTTGAAGGGAGAGACCCGAGGGACGTGTGCATGCTTGCGAGCTTCAAGTTTGAGCGTCGGGAGGGAGAGATTTTCTATCTTTTTCCACACATAAAGCGCACCGGGTTATAAGCCGCACTGCTGGTTTTTGATAAAATTTTAGGATTTTCAGTGCGGCTTATGGTCGTGAAAATACGGTATCTTTCTCCCAGCTTTGGAACCGAACCAGATGGATAATTTCTTTCACTAGGTTGCCGCTTAGTGGGTTACACAAATCCATTTTCTGTATTGCACCCGCAAAATGTTGTGCAAATATAATGAAGGGCCAGGGTTCTGACTGCGGGAGGCTTTCGGGATGTCCATTGTCCTGTGGTTGCAGGATTTAGGAAGTAAGGAGGAGAAACGTAACTTTTCCAGCTTCCACAAGCATGCCGAAGAGGGACACGGATTGCCTAATCTGGAATTATTTGTGAAATACACAGGAGACTAGAGTAGAGTAGAGTGGAATAGAAATAGGATAGGAATAGGAATAGGATAGAATAAATAGAATAGAGAATAGGAATAGGAATAGGAATAGAAATAGGAATAGGAATAGGAATAGGAATAGAATAGAGAATAGGAATAAAATAGGAATAGGAATAGGATAGAATAAATAGAATAGAGAATAGGAATAGGAATAGGAATAGAATAGGAATAGGAATAGGAATAGGAATAGAATAGAGAATAGGAATAGAATAGGAATAGGAATAGGAATAGATAGGAATAGAATAGGAATAGAAATAGGAGTAGAATAGAATAGGAATAGAATTAAATAGGAATAGAATTGAATAAGAATAGAATAGAATAAATAGAATAGAATAAATAGAATAGAATAAATAGAATAGAGAATAGGAATAGGAATAGAATAGAGAATAGAAAGAGAATAGGAATAGGAACAGAATAGATAGGAATAGGAATAGGAGTAGAATAGAATAGGAATAGAATTGAATAGGAATAGAATTGAATAGGAATAGAATAGAATAAATAGAATAGAGAATAGGAATAAAATAGAGAACAGGAATAGAATAGAGAATAGGAATAGAATAGAGAATATGAATATGAATATGAATAGAATAGGAATAGAATTGAATAGGAATTGAATAAATAGAATAGAGAATAGGAATAGGAATAGGAATAGAATAGAATAGAGTAGAGAAGAGGAATAGAATAGAATAGAATAGAGAAGAGGAATAGAATAGAGAATAGAATAGAATAGAATAGAATTCTTTATTGGCCAAGTGTGATTGACACACAAGGAATTTGTTTTTGGTGCAGATGTTCTCAGTGTACATAAAAAGACAAGATACATTTATTAAGAATCATAAGATACAACTCTTAATGATAGTCACAGCATACAAATAAGCAATCAAGAAACAATATCAATATAAATCATAATAATACAAGCAACATAGTTCCAGTCCTGCAGTCATAAGTGGGAGGAGATGGGGGATAGGAACCATGAGAAGACTAATAGTAATAGTAATGCAGCCTTAGTGAATGGTTTGACAGTGGTGAGAGAATTATTTGTTCAGCAGACTGATGGCATTTGGGGAAAAACCTGTCCTTGTGTCTAGTTGTCTTGGTGTGCAGTGCCCTATAGCATCATTTTGAGGGTAGGAGTTGAAACAATTTATGTCCAGGATGCAAAGGGTCTGTAGATATTTCCACGGACCTCTTTTTGACTCCTGTACAGGATAAATAAACTAACTAAGCTTGGCTCCTCTTGGCTAAGCTAAGCAGGATGAGACCTCTGGATGTATTCCATGAAAAAAAAACCACCACAAACTCCCAGAGCTGTAAACTAGAGCAGGAAGTTGAAATCTCATCCCAGGATCTTTGAGCCACTCCAGTATATAAACATATTAAAATAAATAACACGAATCAGTAGCTGTAATACCTTTAGCCACCACCAGAGGGCAGATAAAGCTTAAGAGAATAAAAACCTCCATCCCAAAATTCAAAATTTAAGGGAGATTGAATTAGGTTTACACACTTGCTTGCCAACACTCGTGCAGATTTCTCTTTGACAATGCAAAGTCACTACGCAGGTTCAGAAACACGCCGGGGAGTTAAATGAAACGCTTCGCCGATGGAAACTTCAGAAAGAGTTCAAAATGAACACATTCTCTCCTTTTCCTTATCTTTCTTTCTATAGATATAAAAATGACTGTGTGTGTCTCTGTGTGCGTGTTCCAGCATAACTCTGGAATGCCTCGAGCAATTTCAACCAAAGTTGGTACACAGACGACTTACTCTCTGGAAACAAATACTGCGGGGGGGGGGGGTAAGACACCCAAATAATGTGTTCTGTTAAGATACAGCCTGTTGTGCCTTCAAAGGGCTTCTACTGTACTGCCGTAAAATGGCTTCTACTGTACAGTGCAGTGGAGTTGCCATGGTAGCGGCTTCACAATACTCCACAATGGGCCTCCCTCTGGTAAAGGGGAAAATCCAAAGTTTGGTCGGGACAATTCCCCTCTATTAATAAATACCCTGCCAATGCTGGCTATATACATATATTTAGAGCAGGAGAGGAATCTAAAGCTAATATTTAGTAATATTTTGAACATTGCTTCAGGATTTGAACCCAGCACTTTGGTTCTACAGTCGGCACCATTGCTCCTAGCCACACCTATTGATTTTTCTCTCCGCCTAGCCATCAGCCCTGGATTTCCAACAGATATTCCTCAACAAAAGGGGAAATATTGACAAGAGGAATTGATTTCTCTCTCATGTGGCGGCTGTTAAGGTGGACAGAATCAATGCAAAAAAAACAACCTCAGCTATTTTGGCACTTGGATCTACTGTATTAATCACCAAGCCCAAATATATATTTTGTATTTCCAAAATGACAGGCTGATTTTGTGTAATCTGCCTGGTTGGGGAGGGGGGGGAACCCCTCTGCAGAAGATTTTAATTCGGTTTCTTCGGCTGTTTTTTTTCTTCTTCTTAAAAATATATTTTAAAAGCCTGGGCTGGTTAGTTTTTCCTCTTCCATTAAGGTATTTTGCTTTCTATCTGCCAATTCCTTAAAGATGCTCACAAAATAAATAAAGGGACTAATTAAACATATGAATCAAACAAAGGAAAACTGCGGGGAAGTTTGCTCCCCAAGCTGTAATTTTTCTTTCTTTCTTTCTTTCTTTCTTTCTTTCTTTCTTTCTTTCTTTCTTTCTTTCTTTCTTTCTTTCTTTCTTTCTTTCCTTCCTTCTTTCTTTCTTTCTTTCTTTCCTTCCTTCCTTCCTTCCTTCCTTCTCTCTCTCTCTTTCTCCAAATTATTTTGTATTTTACACCCACACATGTTCGTGAGTGACTGCATTGATTTTTATCTTTTATTAATAAATCCTGCAATGCTCGGCCATCCTTAAAAAGCAAGGAAACGCCATCTGTTTCAAGGAAACAAGTCAAATAAAAATAAAATAAAATAAAGCAGCAACTTCTAAGTTTTCCAAAGCAAACAGCACAAGGCAAAGCAGGGCTTAATATATATTTAATGCAAGGAAAGAGAGAAAACGCACCAGGTATACAATTCACTCAGTGCAATGAAGCAGTTGAAGGCTTCGTGCCTCTAAATTTCGGGGGGTTTAAAAAAATTATTTGGGGTGAAGATATCCTGCCAACTCTTCCCGTTTAGGACTGAATCTCTCCAGTCAAACACCCTAGAAGAATAGGCTCCAGATCCAGGTGGATCTTGGCAGACTTGAATATTGGGCGCAATCTAATAAACTGAAATTTGATGTAGAGAAAAGTCAAGTCCTACACTTAGGTAAGGAAAACCAAAAGGACACATATAAACTGGGTGAAACCAGGCTTAATAGCAGAGACTGTGAGAGGGATCTTGGAGTCTTAGTGGACAGCCAGCTAAATATGAGCCAGGAGTGTGCAGCGTCAGCCAAAAAAGCCAACGCAATCCCAAGTTGCATTAACAGACGGATACAATCAAGATCAAGGGAGGTACTAATACCACTCTATAAAGCCTTAGTAAGACCACACCTAGAGTACTGCATCCAGTTTTGATCACCACACTATTAAAAAGATGTTGAGACTCTAGAAAGAGTGGAGAGATGAGCAACAAAGATGATTAGGGGACTGGAGGCTAAAACATACGATGAACGGTTGCAGGAACTGGGCATGGCTGGTCTAGTGAAGAGAAGGACCAGGGGAGACAGGATAGCATCTTCCAATATTTGAGGGGCTCTCACAGAGAGGAGGGGGGTCAAGCTATTTTCCAAAGCACCCAAAGGCCAGACAAGGAATAATGGATGGAAACTGACCAAGGAGAGATCCAATCTAGAAACAAGGAGGAATTTTTTGACAGTGAGAACAATCAACCCATGGAACAGAAGTTGCCTTCAGAAGTTGTGGGAGCTTCATCCCTGGAGGCATTCAAGAAGAGACTGGACCGCCATCTGTCAGGAATGGTATAGGGTCTTCTGCTTGGATGGGGGGGTCAGACTAGATGACCTACAAGGTCCCTTCCAACTCTGTTATTCTGTTATTATGCTGTTATTCAGAAGTTGTGGGAGCTTCATCACTTGAGATTTTCAAGAAGAGACTGGTTTGCCATCTGTCAGAAATGGTGTAGGGTCTCCTGCTTGGGCGGGGCGGGGGGGGAGAGGGGTTGGACTAGATGACCTACGAGGTCCCTTCCAACTCTTTTAATCTATTTTTTTTATTAAAAAAAAACCTCTGTTTTGTGACGGATAGCTTCACCATTTAACCTCTCATCTACTGCCTCCCTAGTTTCCTAGATGAAATCAAATTCTCCCTAAAACTGTGAAAACTCCCTTGCCCGGTGGCTAAACTAGGCTCGGGTTTCTAAAAGCTGCCATTCAACTCCCACGTGGTACAACACTCACACACACACACACACACACACACACACACACACACACGGGGGTTAAAAATACCCCAGTTGCGTCTAGACTGTGTCTCAACGTGGATAAACTGCACCTTTGACACCAGAGAGCTAAAAATAAAAGAATTGTGTTCAGTGTCTGGACGGAAAGTGATTGGGCCGGAACGAGACAGAAAGTCCCTTTTTTTCAGACTTCGGGGCCCAAAGAAATCCTTTGCCTCCCCCCAACTCCTTTTTTGGGGGTGGGGGTGTTCCTCTTTTCAATGCCCCATTGAGCAAGCTGTCTCGCTGCCTGGCGGCATCAAAGCAACATTTCATTCCATTTTTTTTCCCCCATGTCGGGATGAATGTCAATCTTGCCGATGCCCTGGCTTTAACCGAAAGTGCCACGGGTTTCCTTCGGTTGCATCAAACGTTATACGCCCTTTTTAATTAATTCCTTGATTGCACCCAGATCCTCGAACTTGCACAAAGCTGCGCCCAAAGGTGCTTTCTAAAAGAGGCAACCGGGTTTTCTGGTTTTTCTATGAAGACCTTTTCGCTTCTCCGCCGAGAAGCTTCTTCGGCTCTGATCGGGTGGTGGGGAAGAATGGAAGTTTTCATATTTCTTGCAGACAGCTGGTCATTTGCATCCTGTTTAGAGGGCCGTTGAGGCCACTTCAGTGGTGGGATTCAATTTTTTTTTACTACCGGTTCTGTGGCTTGGTGGGTGTGGCAAGGGAAGGATACTGCAAAATCTCCATTCCCATCCCACTCCAGGGGAAGGTTGCTGTAAATTCTCCATTTCCTCCCCACTCCAGGGGGAAGGATACTGCAAAATCCCCATTCCCTCCCCACTCCAGGGGAAGGATACTGTAAATTCTCCATTTCCTCCCCACTCCAGGGGAAGGTTACTGCAAAATCTCCATTCCCTCCCCACTCCAGGGGGAAGGATACTGCAAAATCTCCATTCCTTCTCCACTCCTGGTGGAAGGATACTGCAAAATCCACATTCCCTCCCCACTCCAGGGGAAGGATACTGCAAAATCCCCATTCCCTCCCCACTCCAGGGGAAGGATACTGCAAAATCCCCATTCCTTCTCCACTCCAGGGGAAGGATACTGCAAAAGCCCCATTCCCTCCCCACTCCAGGGGAAGGTTACTGTAAATTCTCCATTCCCTCCCCACTCCAGGGGAAGGATACTGCAAAATCCCCATTCCCTTCCCACTCCAGGGGAAGGATACTGCAAAATCCCCATTCCCTCCCCACTCCAGGGGAAGGATACTGCAAAATCCCCATTCCCTCCCCACTCCAGGGGAAGGTTACTGTAAATTCTCCATTCCCTCCCCACTCCAGGGGAAGGATACTGCAAAATCCCCATTCCCTCCCCACTCCAGGGGAAGGATACTGCAAAATCCCCATTCCCTCCCCACTCCAGGGGAAGGATACTGCAAAATCTCCATTCCTTCTCCACTCCAGGGGAAGGATACTGCAAAATCCCCATTCCCTCCCCACTCCAGGGGAAGGTTACTATAAATTCTCCATTCCCTCCCCACTCCAGGGGAAGGATACTGCAAAATCCCCATTCCCTCCCCACTCCAGGGGAAGGATACTGCAAAATCCCCATTCCCTCCCCACTCCAGGGGAAGGATACTGCAAAATCTCCATTCCTTCCCCACTCCAGGAGAAGGATACTGCAAAATCCCCATTCCCTCCCCGCTCCAGGGGAAGGATACTGCAAAATCCCCATTCCCTCCCCACTCCAGGGGAAGGATACTGTAAATTCTCCATTCCCTCCCCACTCCAGGAGAAGGATACTGCAAAATCTCCATTCCCTCCCCGCTCCAGGGGAAGGATACTGCAAAATCTCCATTCCCTCACCACTCCAGGGGAAGGATACTGCAAAATCTCCATTCCTTCCCCACTCCAGGGGAAGGATACTGCAAAAGCCCCATTCCCTCCCCACTCCAGGGGAAGGATACTGCAAAATCCCCATTCCCTTCCCACTCCAGGGGAAGGATACTGCAAAATCCCCATTCTCTCCCCATTCCAGGGGAAGGATACTGCAAAATCCCCATTTCCTCCTGTTCAACTGGGACTCGGGAGGCAGAGAATAGATGGGGGCGGGGCCAGCCAGAGGTTGTATTTACCGGTTCTCCGAAGTACTCAAAATTTCTGGTTCTCAACTGGGTGTGGAGCCTTCTTGGAACTGCTGAAAGGACTGTGTTGTAAACTGGGGATAGATGATATCATATCCCTCCCCCTCTGTTGAGGGAGGGCTGTTCGATTTGGACACAGATGTCCTCTTTGATCCCTCGTTCCAAGAAGACTCCACACCCAATTGCACTCGGGTGACTCTGAGGACACAGACAAACCTCCAAGTGGCCTCAAAGACCCTCTAAAAAGGTTGCAAATGACCAGCTGTCTGCAAGGAATATCAATCCCTCCATTATTCCCCACCACCCAATCAGAGCGGAAGAAGCTTCTTGGATGAGAAGCGAAATGTCTTCAAAACAAAACAACAAGAAGAAAAGTCCAATTGTCTGCTGAGAAAGCAGCTTTGGGATAACCATGACCTGGAGAATCTCGACAGACTTTTAGTTACACAATTTGGGATGAACACCCTTGGAATGGTGTGGGAGTAGGAAGGGATTTCCAGAGGGGGGAAAAAATTGCAGGCTACAGGAACCAAGAAGTTCCAAGTATAAACACAGAAGCAGAGTTGGAAGGGACCTTGGAGGTCTTCTAGTCCAACCCCCTGCCTAGGCAGGAAACCCTATACCGTTCCAAAAAAAGAGCCGAGGTGGCGCAGTGGTTAAATGCAGCACTGCAGGCTACTTCAGCTGACTGCAGTTCTGCAGTTCGGCTGTTCAAATCCCACCGGCTCAGGGTTGACTCAACCTTCCATCCTTCCAAGGTGGGTAAAATGAGGACCCAGATTGTTGTTGGGGGCAATATGCTGACTGTAAACCGCTTAGAGAGGGCTGAAAGCCCTATGAAGCGGTATATAAGTCTAACTGCTATTGCTATTGCTATTGCTATTGCTATTGCTATTGTTCCAGACAAATGGCTATCCAACATCTTCTTCAAAACTTCCAGTGTTGGGGCATTCACAACTTCTGGAGGCAACTTCTGTTCCACTGATTCATTGTTTTCACTGTCAGGAAATTTCTCCTCAGTTCTAAGTTGCTTCTCTCCTTGATTAGTTTCCACCCATTGCTTTTTGTCCTGGTGCTTTGGAGAATAGCTTGACTCCCTCTTCTTTGGGGCAGCCCGTGAGATATTGGAAGACTGCTATCATGTCTCCCTTAGTCCTTCTTTTCATTAAACTAGACATACCCCGTTCCTCCAACCGTTCTTCATATGTTTTAGCCTCCGGTCCCCTAATCCTCTTTGTTGCTCTTCTCTGCACTCTTTCTGGAGTCTCCACATCTTTTCTACATCGTGGTGACCAAACCTGGACGCCGTATTCCAAGTGTGGCCTTACCAAGGCCTTATAAAGTGGCATTAACGCTTCACGTGATCTTGATTCTATCCCTCTGTTGATGCAGCCTAGAACTGTGTTGGCTTTTTTGGCAGCTGCTGCACACGGCTGGCTCCTATTTAAACGGTTGTCCACTAGGACTCCCAAGTTCCCTCTCACGGTTACGACTATTGCATCCATCCTTCCCCCACCCTCAATCATCCAGCCAGAGCTGAAGAAGCTTCTTGGATGAGAAGCAAAACATCTTCAAAAGCAAAACAAAGGAAGTCCAGTGGCTTCTTGGGGGGGGGGGGGGAAAGCATCGTTGGGACAATCTTGACCGGATGACCGAGAATCTCCCTAGACATTTTGCACAGGCTGTGTTTATTTCCTTGTTAGAAAAAAGGCCGGGGGGGTGGGTAGGCTGGGGGGATGAAATGAATTAAAAAGGAAAAGCCAGATCCAGCTGCAGGATCCCCAAACCAGTGAAGGTTTTCCCCACAGGTGTGGAATCGCATTGACCCGACCTGAACGTCCGAATCGGGTCTCCGAAACGGATCCGCAATCTATATAAGGGGCCAAAAGGTCTCGGCACAGCTGGAGGGGGTGGGGTGTTCCTTCTTAGGAAGAGAAGCCCCCGACTCCAGACACAAGCAGCTTTATGCGTTATTTAGTCTAGAGATTTTCTCAGGAAGTATCCCTTAGCACGGGAAAAATCTCTGGAATTTTACCCTTTGCGATGTCTTCGTACCATCCACAGCCCTCCTCTCTCTCTCTCTCTCTCTTTCTCTCCCTTCATCTCTCTCTCTGTATGTCTCTCTCTGTCTCTTTCTCTCTGTCTTTCCCTTTGTATGTCTCTCTGTCTCTGTTTGTCTGTCTGTCCATCTCTCTCTCTGTATGTCTCTTTATGTCTCTCTCTCTCTCTGTGTCTCTTTCTCTCGCTATCTGTCTCTCTCTCTCTGTGTGTGTCTCTTTCTCTCTGTCTCTGTATGTCTCTGTCTCTCTCTCTCTTTCTCTCTGTCTCTCCCTTTGTGTGTGTCTCTGTCTCTCTCTCTGTCCATCTCTCTCTCTGTATGTCTCTTTATGTCTCTCTCTCTCTGTGTCTCTGTCTCTCGCTGTCTGTCTCTCTCTCTTTGTGTGTGTCTCTTTCTCTCTGTCTCTGTATGTCTCTCTCTTTCTCTCCCTTCATCTCTGTCTCTGTATGTCTGTCTCTTTCTCTCTGTCTCTCCCTTTGTGTGTCTGTCTCTGTTTCTCTCTCTGTCCATCTCTCTCTCTGTATGTCTCTTTATCTCTCTCTCTGTATGTCTCTTTATGTCTCTCTCTGTGTGTCTCTGTCTCTCGCTATCTGTCTCTGTCTCTCTGTGTGTGTCTCTTTCTCTCTGTCTCTGTATGTCTCTCTCAGTCTCTCTCTCTCTTTCTCTCTGTCTCTCCCTTTGTGTGTGTCTCTGTCTCTCTCTCTGTCCATCTCTCTCTCTGTGTCTCTGTCTCTCGCTGTCTGTCTCTCTCTCTTTGTGTGTGTCTCTCTCTCTGTCTCTGTATGTCTCTGTCTCTGTATGTCTCTCTCTTTCTCTCCCTTCATCTCTGTCTCTGTATGTCTCTCTCTGTCTCTTTCTCTCTTTCTCTCTGTCTCTCCCTTTGTGTGTCTCTGTCTCTGTTTCTCTCTCTGTCCATCTCTCTCTGTATGTCTCTTTATGTCTCTCTCTGTGTGTCTCTGTCTCTCGCTATCTGTCTCTGTCTCTCTCTCTCTGTCTCTTTCTCTCTGTCTCTGTATGTCTCTCTCAGTCTCTCTCTCTTTCTCTCCCTTCATCTCTGTCTCTGTATGTCTCTGTCTCTTTCTCTCTTTCTCTCTGTCTCTCCCTTTGTGTGTGTCTCTGTCTCTGTTTCTCTCTCTGTCCATCTCTCTCTCTGTGTCTCTGTCTCTCGCTATCTGTCTCTCTCTCTCTGTGTGTGTCTCTTTCTCTCTTTCTCTGTATGTTTCTCTCTCTCTCTGTCTCTCTCTCTCTGTGTCTCTGTCTATCTCTGTGTTTCTTTCTTTGTCCATCTCTCTCTGTATGTCTTTTTTCTCTGTATCTCTCTCTCTTTCTGTATGTCTTTCTCTCTGTCTCTCTCTGTTTATCTCTGTCCATTTCTCTCTCTGTGTGTATCTCTTTCTCTCTATGTCCCTGTCTCTGTCTCTCTGTTTCTCTCTCTGTCCATCTCTCTCTCTGTATGTCTTTTTCTCTCTCTGTATGTCTCTCTCTGTCTCTCTCTCTCTCTCTGTTTCTCTGTCTCTCTTTCTCTGTCTGTTTCTCTGTCTGTCTGTCTCTCTCTCTCATTTGGAGCTGCCTCCTCAGCACAGAGTGCAAGAAGGGAAGGACACACATTATTTTGTTTCAACACAAGCAACACCCTGCTTGGCTCATTCTCAAGTGACTACAGCTCCCAGCATCCCCCTCCCAGGGGGTTTTTAAGGCTGCTGGACACCACACTCCGTCCGTAGCTCCCCCAGGCTCGATTAGGAGCCAAAAGTGAAAAACGGAGTATTTTAATTTATTTTAAAATTTATCTGCGGCCTCTCTCCAGAAGTTGTGAATGCTCCAACACTGGAAGTTTTTAAGATGATGTTGGATAACCATTTGTCTGAAATGATTTAGGTGGCACGTGGAACCACTTCTAGCCAGCTGATTTGGGGGCAATTTTTTGGCCAACCCAGAAGTCGGAAAACAGGCCATTTTTTGCCTCCCAAGGGCCTCGTGGGGAGGGGGGCAGAGAGGCATTTTCACCCTCTCCAGGCTCCTAGAAAGCCTCTGGAGCCTGGCGAGGGCAAAACATTGGATGTAAATGGGAGTGTCAGAAGGAGTGGGGTAAATTTGAGACCTGGGTTGGTCTTTGTAGTTGCTGACTAGGAGGTGTAAAAGGAGCATAGGTAGTTGAGAACGGAGGTGTTATTTTAGGCATGTTGATGCTGCCGTATTTCAAATGTTCGGAAGCAATCAACAGGGAGGAAGGCCTCGCCCAGACCTGTCCCAGCTTGCCTACCGTTGCTCCATCCTCAAGATACAACTACAACTTCATTGCAAATGTCGTGCAACGATCAGCATTTGTGGTCAAAGCCCACTGGGCTTGCTTAAAATGTCAGGTGCAGTGGCTCAGGGGCTAAGAGGCTGAGCTTGTAGATCAAAAAGGCCGGTCGTTTGGCAGTTCGAATCCCTAGCGCTGCATAACAGAGGGAGCTCCCGTGACTTGTCCCAGCTTCTGCCAACCTAGCAGTTCGAAAGCACATCAAAAATGCCAGTAGAAAAATAGGAACCACCTTTGGTGGGAAGGGAAAAGCATTCCATGCGCCTTTGGGAGTTGAGTCATGCCGGCCACAGGACCACAGAGATGTCTTCGGACAGTGCTGGCTCTTCGGCTTTGAAACAGAGATGAGCATTGCCCCTAGAGTCCGGAACAACTAGCGCATATCTGCGAGGGGAACCTTTACCCAGCACACATCCCTCTGAGCCAGAAAAATCAAGATAGAAAACCTCTGAGTATGTGCAGAGTGTATTTTGCCTTTGCCAAGTTTTCGCAACTCACTTGAATCAAGCCCAGTCAGGTTAAATAATAAAATAACATGTATCATGATCGCTGCTTATGAGATTCTCCGTGCTGCTTTTGAAATATCCGTCCCATTTGAAGCCATGATAGATAAGCCTAAATAAATATTATTTAACATAGAATAGAATAGAATAGAAAAGAATAGTAGAGAATAAAGTAGAATAGAATAGAATATAGAATATAGAGAATAGAATAGAAAAGAATAGAATAGAATATAGAGAATAGAGTAGAATAGAATAGAATATAAAATATAGAATATAGAGAATAGAATAGAATATAGAGAATAGAATAGAATATAGAATATAGAATATAGAATATAGAATATAGAATATAGAATATAGAATATAGAATATAGAATATAGAATATAGAATATAGAATATAGAATATAGAGAATATAGTAGAGTAGAATAGAGTAGAATATAGAATATAGAGAATAGAATAGAATATAGAGAATAGAGTAGAATAGAATATAGAATATAGAGAATAGAATGGAATATAGAATATAGAATACAGAATACAGAATACAGAATACAGAAGACAGAAGATAGAAGATAGAATATTGAATAAAATAGAATAGAATAGAATAGAATAGAATAGCAACAGAATTCCTTATTGGCCTTGATTGGACACACAAGGAATTTGTCTTTGGTGCATATACTCTCAGTGTACATAAAAGAAAAATTCATCATGAATCCTAAGGTACAACACTTAATGATAGTCAGAGGGTACAAATAAGCAATCGGGAAACAATCAATATCAATATAAATCGGAAGGATACAAGCCACAAAGTTGCAGTCCTGCAGTCATAAGTGGGAGGAGATGGGAGATAGGAACACAGAATAATAGTAATAGCAATGCAGCCTTAGTGAATAGTTTGACAGTGGTGAGGGAATTATTTGTTTAGCAGAGTGATGGCATTCAGGGAAAAAGCTGTCCTTGTGTCTAGTTGTTCTGGCGTGCAGTGCCTTATAGCGTCGTTTTGAGGGTAGAAGTTGAAACAATTTACGTCCAGGATGTGAGGGGTCTGGAGATATTTACACAGCCCTCTTTTTGATTCCTGCAGTGTCCAGGTCCTCAATGGAAGGCAGGTTGGCAGCCATTGTTTTCCCTGCAGTTGAACATGGAATGAAAACCCTACAAAGTTTGCTCCCCACCAGGCAGCTGTGGATGGCACCCAGGCTTCCCTGTTTGACAAGCTGGGGGAGCCAACAGCCCAACTCCCAGCGGCTGAGCCCATGAATAGCGTGTCCTGCCTTGCCCTGGACAAAATAGTAATAATAATAATAATAAATGGATGACATTTTTTCCCCCGGTTTGGTTTAGACCAGTGTTTCTCAACGTTGGCAACTTGAAGATGTCCGGACTTCAACTCCCAGAATTCCCCAGCCAGCGAATGCTGGCTGGGGAATTCTGGGAGTTGAAGTCCGGACATCTTCAAGTTGCCAACGTTGAGAAACACTGGTTTAGACGATGCCGGTAACGTCACTCTACAATAAAAAAGGAACTATAAATAGGCAGTCCGTGTCACCGAGACCTTTTTCAATTCAATGGGTGGCCTAATGCCAAGGTTGTCTCACCAGAAGCCGCGACGGGAAGGACATAGGTCGAGACATGAAAACTATTAACAAAATACTAGCTAAATAGTTAAAATTAGAGCATCATGTTAAAAATGAAGTGATCATGGAGATAGCTGGATTAGATAACTGATCATGATATAATGTATACATCTGTATTGGCTTGACAAAGAGAAAATTTGGTACAAATTTTTAAATGGGGACCATGAAAGGAAGTTTAAAAACTTTGTTATGTATAAAAGCCTATCATATTGAAATTGGATTGATCATGGATATAGATAAATAATTGATAATGATATAATGTATACATATATATTGGTTCGACAAGAGGAAATTTGGTATAAAATTTTAAATGGTGACCATGAAAGGAAGTTTAGAAACTTCGTTATGTATGAAAGCCTGTAATATTGAGATTGGATATAAATTGCAAACAGTGATTAAGAAAGGAGGTTTAGAAACTTTGTTATCAAACATAATTAAACGGCCCGAAAACCAGCCTGAAAATGGTCCAAAAACAGCCCAGAAAGTTGCATTATCTGATGGAGCATAACTCCGCAACCCATCAGCCGACCTTGGTGGCCTTTTGTGGCTTCCTTGATTTCAAACCTCACCGCCTGGTTCCTTCCTGTGCATGATCCACCTCTGTGTACCAGCAAGAAGCTCAGTTTCACCATCCACCACCGAGGAAATCAAAAGCTGGCACCGAGACTCAGCCGTGAAGCTTGCGGTGAGTTAGTCACTCCGACTCTTTGTCTTTCTGTCTGGGATGGGATTGTACGAGAAGGAAGCAGCAGCTGGAAACAGTTCCTGGAAACCGTCTCTGGCCCTGCGGCGTCTGGGCCGAACAGCTGTTGGAAGATGCAGCTTTCAGAGCAGGCAGCCTGCAGAGAGAAAGCCGACGATTCAATTTTGGGCTTTTCCGTGTTAATGGGAGACAAACGTTCCTTAGCCCCTCGCCAAACTTTGTCAAAACAAGCTAACGATGATGATGATTTTATATTTTTGCATGCGGAATTCAGGAAGAGAACGCCCCATGAATACAAGGCTTCCAGATTTCCAGACCAGATTTCTCATTCCAGCAGGAAAGTTAGCACGCCAAGGAGAAACACACGGGAGAAATATTCCCCCCCCTTCTCCGAAAACATGGGAAGGAGAACATACCTGCACTGCCTCTCCCATCTTGTAATGTAGAAGGACTGGCAGAGCCAGGGGGAGGCGTCAAACAGGGGACGATCCTAGAATTCTTACATAGACACAATCAAAATAAATTCAACTTAGAGGCTGCCTTTGACCCTTATCTAAGGCTGACCCAGTGCTGACATTTAGTTAGCAATAGCAGTTAGCAATAGCAGTTAGACTTATATACCGCTTCATAGGGCTTTCAGCCCTCTCTAAGCGGTTTACAGAGTCAGCATATCGCCCCCACAATCTGGGTCCCCATTTCACCCACCTCGGAAGGATGGAAGGCTGAGTCAACCTTGAGCTGGTGAGATTTGAACCGCTGAACTGCAGATAACAGTCAGCTGAAGTGGCCTGCAGTACTGCACCCTAACCACTGCGCTACCTCGGCTCTTGGTTTTCCCGAAAATAAGACCTCCCCAGATAATACGCCCAATCGGGCTTTTGAGTGCATGCGCTAAAATAAGCCCTCACCCCCAAATCATCTATGGCTTCCGTAACACTTCCCAACTGCCTTGAGCCCAATTGGCGCATCAGGAACCCAGCAGAACCTTGGAGAAAGCAGGGCCTTCTCTGTAGCTGCCCCAGCCCAGAGATCCGGACCCTTCCCACTCTCTCAGCCTTCTGAAAGGCCACAAAAACCTGGCTATTCCGGCAGGCCTGGGGCTGTTGACCTCATGAATGAGGTCCAGCCCCACCTAGATTGAGTGTATGATGTGTCGCTTTTTAAATCTGTTTTCTCTCTTTCCTCATTTTAACTTTTTATCTTTTAAGCCTTGTATTTTGTAAGCCGCCCGGAGTCCTTCGGGATTGGGCGGCATATAAACTCATTAAATTTACAATTTTTAATTTACGATTTAATGGCCATGATAAGAGGATCCAGGCTAATTTTGCTGACAGCAAGCTCAGCTCTTCCAGGATCTTTCCGTAGCAGGAGAACGATGCAAGAAGTAGCATTTATCGGCCAGCCAGAGGCTGTCCCTTCAAGCCCAGATATCTCCACCAGCTTCCAACATCAGAAGGGTGGAGCACCTACTAAGCCAAGAAGCTGAGCACACAGAGTTGGCGGAGGTTATTTTGGACGGTGGAGAAGATGCGCCTGGAGCAGAAGGACATTGGAGCTGGGCTTGTTAGCGATAGCTAACTAATACCTAAGAAAGGAGAGTAAGTGTAACTCCGGGTTGACATGGTGCCCTCAGAAGTCCCTTGTTTTCTTGCAGACGTTTCAATACCCAACTAGGCAACATCATCAGTGCCTGTAAGTTTACTGACAGCAAACTGCACTCCTGACTGCCCTGTTTTAGCAATAGCAATAGCAGTTAGACTTATATACCACTTCATAGGGCTTTCAGCCCTCTCTAAGCGGTTTAATTTACTTTGTGCACATTTCTTTTTGGTATTTTCCTACACTCCCCTTCCTTTTTTGATTGTAAGCCGCCCTGAGTCCCCTCAGGGAAAAGGGCGGCCTATAAATAAATAAATCTACAAATCTACAAATCTTTACAGAGTCAGCATATCGCCTCCATAGTCTGGGTCCTCATTTTACCCACCTCGGAAGGATGGAAGGCTGAGTCAACCTTGAGCCGGTGAGATTTGAACCGCCAAACTGCAGATAGCAGTCAGCTGAAGTGGCCTGCACTCTAACCACTGCGCCACCTCGGCTCTTGGTTTTCCCAAAAATAAGACCTCCCCAGATAATACGCCCAATCGGGCTTTTGAGTGCATGCGCTAAAATAAGCCCTCACCCCCAAAGTAAGACCTCCCCTAAAATATTTAAACGCATGTGCAACCATTTCCTGGGTGGGGGGAAAGAAAGGGGGGAATATAGCCCATGCACCCAGGGGTGAAATCCAGCAGGTTCTGACAGGTTCTGGAGAACTGGTAGCGGAAACTTTTGAGGTTGAGGGGCCTCCTGCACCTCAAAAATAATAAGATCTCCCCGAAAATAAAGCCAAGTGCTTATTATGGTCAAAAGAAAATAAGACCATGCCTTATTTTCGAGGAAACGCGGTAGCACTTATGATGTTACCTAATTTGGTTAAAGAAATGCCTGCAAGGAAACAGGCAAGGTCAGAGGGCACCGGGGACCCCCTAATAGCTAACTGGGTTCAGAGCAAAGACAACTTAACACCTGACACCATACATTTTGTCACACAAAAGGGGTTGGACTTGAGGATCTTCAACACTGACTCCTTCTCTGTTTCTGAAGGACCAGCCTTTCAAACATTGTCCACCACTCCTCATAGTGATGGGAAGAGTTCTGTTGTGGCCCGCCAGGGGCCAGCAAAGCTGGCCGCAGATTCGTACAGTGAGGGGGTTGGAGAGGAAGATGGGCCAGTCCTGGAGTCTGGGGAAGGCTCGGATGAGGGCTCTGTGTCGGAGGCAGAGAGGGGGCCAGGGCCACCTGACAGTTATCAGCTGCCTTTAGAGTCAGACATCAGTGAGGCAGAGGAACAGCTGGAGCCTGTTCACGGGGTGCGCATGCACAGAGCTGCCAGAAGACAAGAACGACAAAGAAATCAGGGTCGACTTGGGAGGAAGGCCACAAGTGGACGATGAATGGCCCCTCCCAGGGGACATAAAAGGGGAGCGAAAGGGGAGTAGAGTTTGCAGGAGACCATTAGTTCGCATCATTGGTTGGTGACGCTCCGAGACTCCAAGTTTTGCAGATATCGGCCTGGCAGCTCTCCAAGCCAGATAAGGTCTGTGACCATAAATCCTCCCTTGAAAGAGTTTGTTGGATGTGAAGGAGCAGAATTCACAGTCAATTAATAAAAGGGTTTTTGTTGGGACCAGGAGTTTGCTTCATGCTCTCGAGAAGCCTCAGTCAGAACAATATTCTTAAAAGCGTAGCTGAAGTAGGACAAGCCCATCCCTCTGCCTTGGGAGGACAAATCTAATTACTTTCACACTTGTGTGATGGTGTTCATAGTCCCTCCCCCCCCCCCGCTAAAAGAGAGAGAGAGACAGAGAGAGGGGGGGGGAGGGAGACAGAGACAGAGACAGAGAGATAGCAGACAGACAGAGTGAGAGAAAGACCGAGAGAGACCAAGAAAGACTGAGAGAGAGAGAGAGAGACAGACAGAGACAGAGACACAGAGAGACAGAGAGACAGAGAGACAGAGAGACAGCAGACAGACAGAGTGAGAGAAAGACCGAGAGAGACCAAGAAAGACTGAGAGAGAGAGAGAGACAGAGAGACAGAGAGACAGAGACAGAAGGAGAGAGAGACAGCAGACAGACAGAGTGAGAGAAAGACCGAGAGAGACCAAGAAAGACTGAGAGAGAGAGACAGACAGACAGACAGAGACAGACACAGAGAGACAGAGAGACAGCAGACAGACAGAGTGAGAGAAAGACCGAGAGAGACCAAGAAAGACCGAGAGAGGAAAGAGAGAGAGAGGAGAGAGAGAGAGAGAAAGAGAGAGAAAGAGAGAGAGACAGACAGACAGACAGAGAGAGAGAGACAGAGAGAGAAGGAGAGACAGAGAAAGAGAGAGAGAGAAAACAAATTGCAGCCAAACATTTCCAGCGAGGTTGAAATAGCTTTAACACAATTCCCGTCCAAGGACACTTGGCCCGATAGTAACGACTCCAGCTTTCCCGTAGATGCAGTTTTTCGGTTGCTAAGCGAGAAGAAAACACAAACACACTAGCTCATACAGGGCATGGTCAAAATCTGAACGTTTCTCCCTTTTCTTTCCTCCCAAGAAACCGAATTGACTCTCAACAGAACAGCTCGATTTTGGACGTTGTCATCAGCCAGGGTTTTTTTAAAAGCCCTCTCTCTCTTTTATTCATTTCCCGGTTTTGCATTTGCTTTTTAATCTCTTGATCTTTCTTCTTTTCTTCAGTGCTTTCCTCCTTTTTTGTGTTGTTTTTTTGAATAAAAGGTAGAAATATAAAATAGACTGCAGACAAAAGTAGTAGAAAACTAAAATGATCTATAAGATGATATGGAACTGATGGAAAAGATACATGAAAAAAAATGTACATACTGTAGATATATAGTTATATAAGATTTATATGTACAGATAAAGGAAACACAATAGATATGTAAAAGAAGTATAAACGTGTTGCAAAGATGTTATGTTTGTATAAACAAAATTTTAAAAAATAAACAAGAGCCCCTCTCTCTGCGTCCAAGCGTCAATTTAAACACCCGTGAAGTAGGGTGGGTGGGTGGGGAAGAGATTTTGCGATATTTATTTCCTTCCTGGGGGTCATTCTTAGCAAGACAGATTAACAATGTTGGAAGGGACCTTGTAGATCATCTAAACCAATCCTCCGCCTCTTGGTTGCGTTCCGGAGTCCTGGGTGATCCTCTTTTACTACCTTCAGACAAGCAAAATCAACGGGGAAGCTCGGTTCCCTAATTTAGCCCGGCAAGGAAAGTCGTAAAAACGGGGGCCAAAACTCACTTCACCCACGTCTCGCTTAGCAGCAGCAATTCTTGGCTCCACTGCAGGTGTAAGTCAAGGACCAGCTGTTAAAAAGAAAAAAAAATCGAACGCAGAGGGCTATCAGCTCACTCGAGCCCTTTGGGGGGGGGGGGGGCTCGGATCAAGGACAACCAGAAGCAAAACATAAGAAGAAACATTAAAAAAAAAAAAAACTGGCTCGCAGACAGAAGAGAATTTTGCTCACTTCCACGAAGCCACCGTGGAAAATGAAAAGGTTTTTTTTTTTTTTACATTTTGTCTCCGAGAGGCAGGAAAATATCCACGTTTGTTGGACAAAGGAGGTTAAAGATCAGACAGACAGAAACAAAATAATTCCCAGACTATTGTTCTAAGTGAGATCGGAGCGGTTCTCAAGCCCCAGGTGTGACAGCTTCCTGCCTAACCAAACCTCATCCTGTAATTTGGACAAATCCAGACAAGGAGAGCGGCAGAAAAATTCCCAGCAATCCTTTTCCGTATTCATCTGTGTCTCTGTGTGTGTGTGTCTTTCTTTCTCATGCTGCGGATACAAAACGAGGAGAAATCTTGGAGACAGGAGAACAGCCTTCCAATATTTGAGGGGCTGCCACAGAGAGGAGAGAAGGGGGTGGGTGGGTCAAGCCTATTCTCCAAGGCATCTGAGGCAGGACAAGAAGCGATGGGTGGAAACTAATCAAGGAGAGAAGCAACTTAGAACTAAGGAGAAATTTCCTGACAGTGAGGACCAGAGGTGGGTTCCTACCAGTTCGCACCTATTCGGTAGAACCGGTTCGTCAAATCTACCGAACCGGTTATAAGAGGTTCCACCAGTAGACCCGGAAAGCAGGCCACACCTACAGAAGAGGTTCCAAAATTTTTTGAAACTCATCACTGTCACACCCACACCCTCACATACACCCCCCCCACACACAGATAGACAGACAGACAGACAGACAAAGAGAGAGAGAAAGAGAAAGGAAGAAAGAAAGAAAGAAAGAAAGAAAGAAAGAAAGAAAGAAAAAAGAGTGAGAGATGAAAGAAAAAAGAAAAAAGGGACAGAGAGACAAAAGGAAGGAAGGAAAGAGAGAGAGAGAGAGAGAGAGAGAGAGAGAGAGAGAGAGAGAGAGAGAGAGAGAGAGAGAGAGAACACATTGCCGGCAAGCCACTCCCACCAGATCACATGGCCGGCAAGCCACTCCCACAAAGGAGGCCACGCCCACAGAATAGGTTCCAAAGTTTTTGACACCCACCACTGGTGAGGACAATTAACCAGAATGCAGAACAGAATAGAATAGAATATAAAATACGATAGACAGAATAAAATAGAATAGAATAACGTAACAAAACAAAACAATACAAAACAAATCAAAACAAAACAAAAAGTTTATTTTCTCCCCCCGCCCAACCTCGAATGCAGCCAATCACTCTTTGCAAATTCCACGCCTGCCTCAGAGACTCAGCCAGCTGTCTGATGACAGGATCATCCCTAAAAATACTCCTCTGCGTCTTTATTTTTTTCACTCCGCTCTTTGCTTTTAAATGCTTATGTTTTTGACTGAGCGCCAGATGAAATCCAAGCCTGTTGCGCATTTAATCCGGGAACCCACAAAAAAGGAGAAAAAACAACAACAACAACCCCCTGATGTTTGCTTAATGCCGAATCTCCCAGTCCCTTTTTAATCATGACGGGGGAACATTTTATAACTTTATTTTTGGTGTGCATTCCCGAGCAATTAAACAAAGAATGGGAAGTAACCCTTGGGCCTTCTCAGAGGCCTGGCTTTCCGCCTTGCTTAATCAAAAAGTTTTTCCCAGATAGGCTGCCCGTTTTCCCATGATTCCCCATCCAACAAATTGGTTGCTAAGAATTCTGGGAGTTCCAAGCCCTCCTATTGAGATGAGCTCCTGTTTGGGAAAAGCAGAAAAGCCGAAACCCATAGGCAATATTTAATATTCATTAGTCCTCCACTTACAACTCGGCTGTTCCAAGTTACAGCAGGACTGAAAAAAGTGACTTACGACCATCACTTGCCCTTACGACCGTTGCTTCATCCTCACTGCTCATGTGATCAAAATTGGGGCATTGGGCAACTGATTGTTGGTGTACGATCCCCTGATTCTCATTTGCGACTTTTCCAGCCCTCCAAAATCAGTGGGGAAAATCCAGATTCGCTTAACGACTGCAGTGATTCACTTAACAACCATGCCCCCCCCAAAAGCTCACAAAAATCAGGCACAACTCTTTTAAGAATCATTTAGCTTAGCAATGGACATTTAACCATGGCAGTGATTTGCTTAAGAGCTGTAGCAAGGAAGGTTGTAAGATGGGGCAAAACTCACTTAACAACCGTTTCAGTTTACCACAGAAATTTTGGGCTCGCTTGTAGATTCTATATTTAAGCAAGAAAACCGAAATGCACAGCGACAGTATAGGTGGTACCATCCTCAATAGTAGTAACTGTGAGAAGGGTTCTTGGAGTCCTGGTGGACAACCATTTAAATAGGAGCCAGCCGTGTGCAGCAGCTGCCAAAAAAGCCAACACAGTTCTAGGCTGCATTAACAGAGGGATAGAATCAAGATCACGTGAAGTGTTGATAACACTTTATCATTTTACATTGCGATGTAGAAAAGATGTGGAGACTCTAGAAAGAGTGCAGAGAAGAGCAAGAAAGAGGATTAGGGGACTGGAGGCTAAAACATACGAAGAACGGTTGCAGGAACTGGGTATGTCTAGTCTGATGAAAAGAAGGACTAGGGGAGACAAGATAGAAGTCTTCCAATATCTCAGGGGTTGCCGCAAAGAAGAGGGACTCTAGCTATTCTCCAAAGCACCTGAAGGCAGGGCAAGAAGCAATGGGTGGAAACTAATCAAGGAGAGAAGCAACTTAGAATTAAGGAGAAATTTACTGACAGTTAGAACTATTAGTGGAACAACTTGCCTCCAGAAGTTGTGAATGCCCCAACACTGGACGTTTCCATTTGTCTGAAGTGTTGTAGGGTTTCCTGCCTAAGCAGGGGGTTGGACTAGAAGACCTCCAAGGTCCCCTCCAACTCTGTCTATTCTATTCTATTCTGTTCTATCCTGTTCTATTCATGATCTATTCCTGTTCTATTCTAATTCTATTCTATTCTAATTCTATTCTATTGTATTCTCTGTCTATCCTACATTCTAATTCTATTCTAATTCTATTCTAATTCTATTCTAATTCTATTCTAATTCTATTCTAATTCTATTCTAATTCTATTGTATTCTGTTTATTCTACATTTTATTCTATTATAATTATATTCTATTCTATTCTATTCTCTGTCTATCCTATATTCTATCCTATATTCTATTCTAATTCTATTCTAATTCTATTCTAATTAATTCTATTCTATTCTTTTGACTCCCAGTAGCTGTTTTTCCTTCTCCAAACACACTGAAAACCAAGACACAGTAGGATGCAATTGTGTGAATACGATCCCCAAAAGAGCTTTCTTGGGAATGAACAGCGCTAAAAATAAAATCAGCCACGGATTCCTCTTGGATCAGCAGCCTTCAACTTTCCTAGCGAGCGGGGTTATCTCACATGTCTTCGGAAGCACTGTCCTTTTGCTATTTTTAAAAGCAAACTTGCTGGAATCTCTTTTTGAAAACAAATGCATCATGATTAAAAGGGACTGAGGGATTCGGCATGCATTCGCTGGAATTTTCCCCGCGGGAAAATCTCTCCGGCTCGGTTGAGATGCTCCTCGGCACGTCTCAACTCTACGTCGGCCGCAATCCATAATAAAATAATAATAATTTTAAAAAGGGTGGGAAAAGCATCGCACGCTGTTCTCCGGGATTTCTGATGTTAAGAATTCGCTTGCAGTCAACCAGTGGCTTGGAGCTACTGAGAACATTAAACCCAGGGGAAAAAAGCCTGTGACACAAACACCGCTTTTCCCCAAAAGCTGGATTTTTTTCCCTCCGGAAAATTGTGTCCCTCTGGGATGGGAAAAGTGACTTACGACCATCACTCGCTCAAATTTTGATCACATGAGCAATGAGGATGCAGCGATGGTCGTGAAGTCACTTTTCCCACCCCAGGAGGGAAATACCAGTCCATGCCGGACTTGGGATTCGCACCTGGCACATTGCAGTAACCCTATATTTGCTCTGAACAGGAAGTCAAGGATTTGGCATTCCTACAATACAGGTAGTCCTCAACTTATCACCACGAGTGAGCCCAAAATTTAGACGGTTAAGGGAAACATCTGTCAAGTGAATTTTAGCCCGTTTTATGAACTTTCTCGCCGTATTCGACACATCTGCATACAGATGGGAGGTTGAACAACCAGTCTTCTGGTGCAGCCAGAACAATCTTGAACTAAATACACTCAAAACCATAGAAATGAGGGTGGATTTTAGAAGAAACCCTCCCATACTACCACCTCTTACAATACTAGACAACATAGTTTCAACAGTAGAGACCTTCAGGTTTCTAGGTTCTATCATATCTCCAGACTTAAAATGGACCCCTAACATCCAAAACGTCATCAAAAAAGCACAGCAAAGAATGTTCTTTCTGTGCCAACTCAGGAAGCTCAAACTGCCCAAAGAGCTGCTGATTCTGTTCTACAGAGGAATGATGGAGTCTTGTCCTCTCCACCTCCGTAACTGCCTGGTTTGGCTCTGCAACCCAACAAGACAGACACGGACTTCAACGGATAATCAGAACTGCAGAAAAAACAATGGCTGCCAACCTGCCTTCCATTGAGGACCTGGACACTGCAGGAGTCAAAAAGAGGGCTGTGTAAATATCTTCAGACCCCTCGCATCCTGGACGTAAATTGTTTCAACTCCTACCCTCAAAATGACTCTATAGGGCACTGCACGCCAAGACAACTAGACACAAGGACTGTTCCCCCCCCCCAATCCCATCACTCTGCTAAACAAATAATTCCCACAACACTGTCAAATAATTTACAAAGACTGTATTACTATTACTCTTCTCTTCCTTCCTACTATCTATCTTCCCCCCACTTATAACCATGTTGCTTGTATCTTTCAATTTATTTTGTTTTTATTGTTTCCTAGTACGATTTGATAGCTTATTAATCACTAAGTGTTATCTTCTTATTCTTGAATGTATTTTTATTCTCCTTATGTATATGGAGAGCTTATGCACCAAAGACAAATTCCTTGTGCGTCCAATCAGACTTGGCCAATAAAGAAATCTATTCTATTCTATTCTATTCTATTCTATTCTATTCTACTTTCTCTTCTCTTCTCATATTCCATTCCATTCCTATTCCTATTCTATATACACTAAGAACCTATGCACCAAAGACAAATTCCTTGTGTGTCCAATCACACTTGGCCAATAATAAAGAATTCTATTCTATTCTATTCTATTCTATTCTATTCTATTCTACTTTCTCTTCCCTTCCCTTCTCTTCTATTCCATTCCTATTCTATATACACTAAGAACCTATGCACCAAAGACAAATTCCTTGTGTGTCCAATCACACCTGGCCAATAATAAAGAATTCTATTCTATTCTATTCTATTCTATTCTACTTTCTCTTCCCTTCCCTTCTCTTCTATTCCATTCCTATTCTATAAACACTAAGAACCTATGCACCAAAGACAAATTCCTTGTGTGTCCAATCACACTTGGCCAATAATAAAGAATTCTATTCTATTCTATTCTATTCTATTCTACTTTCTCTTCCCTTCCCTTCTCTTCTATTCCATTCCTATTCTATAAACACTAAGAACCTATGCACCAAAGACAAATTCCTTGTGTGTCCAATCACACTTGGCCAATAATAAAGAATTCTATTCTATTCTATTCTATTCTATTCTACTTTCTCTTCCCTTCCCTTCTCTTCTATTCCATTCCTATTCTATAAACACTAAGAACCTATGCACCAAAGACAAATTCCTTGTGTGTCCAATCACACTTGGCCAATAATAAAGAATTCTATTCTATTCTATTCTATTCGAATAGGAATCACCGCAGCGGCTAAGTTACGCCAACACAGTTAAGTGAATCTGACTTCCCCTGTAGATTTTGCTTGTCGCTAAAGGGGATCACATGACACACCTCTCACAACCCCCCGCTGGGGACGCAGCGACCCCTGTCTGAATTCGGTCCTTGCAGGAGGACGTGTCAAACGGCGAGCGTGCTGGTAAGAAGGGTACAAAAGCTGCCCTTATTTAATCTCAGCCTTGTCTCCGAGCTCTGGATTGTTTGCCCTGGATAAATATTGAATGTGCTTTCCGGGCCAAAGCAAACGAACCTTATCAGAATTGAAAGATCAGCTCACGTGTGAGCCAATATTGGCTTTTGGGAGCTGGCAAGGTGGCGAAATCTAATCAAGCCAGGCCAATCCGACACCACAACTCCCCAGTTTGATCACTGAAAGATGCTTTAACAGCCTGACCTATTCGTGATTGGGAAGAGTGCAGACCACACCTGGAACGCTGCATCCGGTTTTGGTCACCATATTATAAAAAAGATGTGGAGACTCTGGGAAAAGTGCAGAGAAGAGCAACCAAGATGATTAGGGGACTGGAGACTAAAACATATGAAGAACGGTTGCAGGAACCGGGTGTGTCTAGTTTAGTGAAAAAGAAGGACTAGGGGGGACATGATAGCAGTCTTCCCATATCTCAGGGGCTGCCCCAAAGACGAGGGGGTCAACTTATTTTCCAAAGCACCAGAAGGCAGGAGAGAGAATGGATGGAAACTAACCAAGGAGAGAAGCAACCTAGAAATAAGGGGGAAATTCCTGACAATGAGAATTTAAGATTTTTGCAACTGCAGATCTCTGAATTATTTCTCCAGGAAATAACGTCCCTTTGCAGAAATGTCATAGGTAAAGACAAAGGTTCCCTTCGAACATATGTGCTAGTCGTTCCTGACTCTAGGGGGCAGTGCTCATCTCCGTTTCAAAGCCGAAGAGCCAGCGCTGTCCGGAGACGTCTCCGTAGTCCTGTGGCCGGCATGACTCAACTCCCGAAGGCGCACGGAACGCTGTTCCTTTCCCATCGAAGGTGGTGCCTATTTTTCTACTTGCGTTTTTTAACGTGCTTTCGAACTGCTAGGTTGGCAGAAGCTGGGGCAAGTCACGGGAGCTCCCTCCGTTACGCGGCGCTGGGGATTCGAACCGCCAAACTGCCGACCTCTCTGATCGACCAGCTCAGCGTCTTAGCCGTCTTAGCCCCTGAGAAATGTCAAAAGCAGCAGATAAATAAAAAGGGGGAAAAATATTGTGGT
This sequence comes from Thamnophis sirtalis, assembly GCF_051295495.1. Lineage (NCBI taxonomy): Eukaryota > Metazoa > Chordata > Lepidosauria > Squamata > Natricidae > Thamnophis > Thamnophis sirtalis. The sequence continues at coordinate 41,292,449 of NW_028261395.1, forward strand.
TCTTTAGTTCCTTGGGAGCAGACGTTGCAAGCTTGCATAAAAGCATCACACACTTCCCTATACCCAGGCCAGTTAACACACAACAGTTGTTGGCAAGCTTAACACCTCCCCACATCCCCAGTCCGGTGTGTGTGTGTTGCCATGGTTTTGTACATAAACAGCCCACACGGCAAGGCTGAATTCTTCATTTTTGCTGGCTGTCCCGCATGTTTGGGTGTCTGGAAGGGAAGACCGATAAAACATTCGCTCTTCTCCACACACACACACACACACACCACCCGAAATGATTTTTCTCGTGGCTTTCGACTTTGCCCCGAACGCAAAGCACATTCCACCCGCTGTTGGGGACGAAAAGGACTATTATGGACCGCCAGGCGGCTGCTTCGTGAGCCCCCTGCCCTGCAAGTTTGCCAAGAATCCCCCTCCCCTTTCCGAAGGATACCAACTCTTGCAAATATCGAAGGAGGGGGAGGGGGGGGAAGAAAAAAGACCCTTCAGGAATTTTATTTTATTTTTTTAAAAAAAATAGCGGTTGCATAGAAACCGAGCAAAATATTTCTCCGCAACCTGGAAGGGAGAGTTTGGAAGGAGAGAACCGGGCGCCTCTCGTTTTTCTTGCAAAAAAATATAATTCTATTTTTTTTTTAAAAAAAAATCGTTTCTAATCCAGCTCACCCACTTCCTCATTTGGGGGAGCCGAAAACTGGGTTTGCTCGTTGCTTAATACGGATTGCAGAAGACGCCAAGGTGAACAAGTTCGCTTGGCCACCAACGGTTTCCGTTTCGCAAGCCGCGATGAACAAGGCTTCTTTTGCCTGGAATCAGACAAACCAGGTTAGCGCTTGGCCAGGTGAAACCCTAGATTCCTTCGCTGGTTGGTCTGAACATCCGGACTTTGCCCCGTGAAGTACAGGTAATCCTCGACTTTACGACTGCACCCAAAATTTCTGCTGTTAAGAGAGACCTTTGGTTCAGTGAGTTTTGCCCCATTCTGCAACTTCCTCCCCCCTTTTTTTGGCCAGTTGTAAAGTGAATCACGGCAGGCGTTAAGTTACTGACACGGTTGTTAAGTGAATCAGGCTTCCCGGTTGACTTTGCTGGTCAGGAGGTCGCAAAAGAGGATCCCAGGGACGTGGCAACTGCCGTAACTATGAATCACGTGCCAAGAATTTTGATCACCTGAACACTGGGATACTGCAAGGGTCGTTAAGTGTGAAAAAAACGGTCATAGGTCGTAACTCTGAATGGTCGCTAAATGAACTGTGGTAAGGCAAGGACTACCCACAGAAACAATCCAATCTCAGCGATGGAACTGTCATCTTTAAACAAACTTCCATCCTTTCTTTCTTTTCTTTTTCTTTTTTTCTTTCTTCTTTCTTTCTTTCTTTCTTTCCTTCCTTCTCGTTCTCTTTCCTTCCTTCGTCCTTTCTTTCTTTCTCTCTCCCTCCCACCCTCCTTCCTTCCTTTCTTCCTTCCTTCTTTCTCTCTTTCCTTTCTCTCTTTTTTTCTCCGAATGCGCAAATCATATTTTCATCATTTAGTCATTGGAAACAGTCCCGTCCCTCCCTGTCTTCCAGCAAAATCCAGCTCCAGAGATTTTATTTTGAATGGAAAATGTGTCACTTCAAGATTCGCAAACCGTTTGGCGAGATTGACAGCCACAGACTTGTACTATTAATAAATTTTTATTTTCGTTCTTTTGCTTTCATCGGGGACCTAATCATCTACAATCCACCAAAGGGAGGGGGGGGGATAAACCAGTGAGAGGGGTTTTTTTTTTTAATTAAAAAAAACAAAACAATTGTACAAGCCAGACACACTGACGTGCACCAAATAAAGGAAGGAAGGGGAAATGAAATACGGAAGATAATAAAAGAAAACAAGAAAGATAGAAAGAAATCACCTACGTGCCTGAATTCTTGGTGTGAGTGGGGAAAACGGGGACGAAGGACAATTAAAAATGCTTGGCCTTGCACACATTAAAATCCCTTGATGTGCAATTATTTTTAAAGTGTTCCGCTTGAAAACAGTTTTTGGTTTTATTCTTCGCTTTTAAAAAAATAATAATAATAACAACAATAATATTAATAATGAGAGACAAGCACAAAGATTGCCTCCCCAAACTAACTAACTTTGGCACCAAGTTGTGTGCTTAAAACAAACAAAAAAAACAACAACACAAAAATAATCACCTAGTCTATTTGTCTCTTCTTTTGTTTAAAACAAACTAACTACAACTTCTCTACAGCAGCATGACTTAAAAACATCAACAACGAAAAAACAATCCAGCGTTTTTAACATTCAAAACAATGCAAAATGTATATACATATACACACACACGCACGCACGCACACTGTATCTATATATTAACATTTCCCCCTCCAAATAAGAGACGCTCCCTGTACCAAACACACATCAAAGAAAAAGAACACACCTGTAGACCAAATTGGGTGGGTGGGACATAAGAAACAACACACAAATGTTTTCCCCACCTCCATTTAAGGTTAATAAAATATGTGCAAATCAAATCCCTTGGAAGGCAGTATCGAAAATAAATGCTTTTTCTCCCCTGCTGGTTGGATCAAGGATATTTGCTAGTCTAGATTATCACACCATTGCTATCCTGCGATGCCCAATGGATCAAGGATATTTGCTAGTCTAGATTATCACACCGGGGGGGTGGGGGCTATCCTGTGATGCCCAACCAGCCCAGGAAATGGAGGAGGGGGGTTTACGATTGAGCGCACACCCCAAAACTGTATTCTGGGTCAGCCACTGAATTTGAGCCCGACTATAAATGGCATTTTAGTCCGGTCGCGAACAAGGAATCCACGATGGGACTTGGCTAGCGGGCTTAACCACCTTCCCCCACAATTGAAAGACCCTCCCCCATTGGAGTCTGAGGTTTCTGGCACCCCAAATTCCCAGCCAGCTATGTGGGTGGAATCCCCACGTGCCCATTCTTCCATCCCTGGCAAGGACGAATGAAGTAAAATGGTTTTTAGCCGGGGGGGGAGGGGGGATGCTTAGGGCATCCCTCCCTCCCAGCCCTCCACCCTCCAAATGATCTTTATATCCCCCGCGCCCCCCCCCCCCCCAATTTTCATTTCAAGTATTTTCTCCAGCAAGAGACGGGAGGGTGAGCCATGCAGCAGTGAGGCCGGGCGATTTGATGGGGGCACCAAGGCACGGTGGTGAAGGCAGGGAAAAAAACGGCCGAGGGCCCGATGTGGAAGGAGAGCTCCAACAGTGGCTCGTGTCCCCCTCAAGGCCACCAGTCTGATTCTGTGTGCGGGCCTCATCCCTTTCCCCGCATCCAAAAGTTGGGCCCGTTGTCCGATGCTTGCACCTGCGCCATCTCCAAGATGGGCGAGCCATCCCCGGCTCCACAAAAATCCACAGGACCGCCCCCCTTTCGTGGTTGACGGACGAGCGGGAAATTCAAACGAGAATGCAGAAACGTTTGGCTGGAATCTTTTCTGGAAACAAATCCCGGTAGGATGTGATCTTGGAAAAGGAGATTTTCTGCTCGCGATGTGGCCCAGGGATGGGGTGTTGGAGCAGATGACGAGGCCCCCATGATTTTGACTCAATGAATCCAACAGAAATTCGCTCCTGCAAGAGGTCTGTCCTTCCGATGTTCAAGAGGTGTCATTGGTAAAGAAGGTAATTTTTGAGAGATTTGGGCAAAGGCAGCGTCGAGATCTCACCCAGCCGGTTCTTGCCCAAAGCGAGGCGCACCGAACGCCGGCACAAGTCCATCAGCGGTAAAGGTTCAGCTAAAAGGGAAACAGATCCAAAATTAGCACCATTTACAGACCTGGAACTAAGAACAGTCCAAATTCAACCAGCCGTTTGGCTGCACAGACACGTCGAGCTCTTTCAGTGAGCCCAGCTGTATCCCGGATGTCATTGAAAACAGACAACGTTGGCGCAAAATGGCTGTGCTTGTTTAAGATTACGATTGATCGCAGAGGCAAAATTCTTCATTTAATTTGCTGGAATGGGACTGGCTTCAATCTAGGCTCGTGTTTCTCAATCTCAGCACCTTTAAGATGTCTGGACTTCAACTCCCAGAATTCCCCAGCCAGCACGCGGAATTTTGGGAGTTGAAGACCTCACCTCTTGGAAAGGGAATTCTGGGAATTGAAGTCCACACATTTTTAAAGGTGCTGCGATTGAGAAATGCTGACATTCGTTAGCACAACATCAAATTGCCAATAGAGTAACGTTCCTGTTGAGAAATGCATTTTTCCTCTTAAATTACCCCAAATTCCTCCTCTGCTAGACCCAGAAAACCTCTAGGTTGCCACAGGAGGAATCTGTCACCTCCCCTCCTCTTTGGGCGTCTCCTCACAAATCTCTACCTTTCAAAGCGACAGGTGGATTTGATTTAAATCAAGTCCAAATCAAAATCTCCTGCTTTTCTTCTGTTCAGGGGCTGTCCCAACCTTCTGCAGCTTAATGGTTGCTTCTCTTGTTGCCAGAAAAATGAGCTTCTCCTGGATCAATCAGGGACTTTGCGATGTCCCTGAGATCAGCAGGACGTCCCCTTCTCTATCACCATCTCTACGGGACGGTTTAGGTTCAAAAGGACCGGCCAGCAGCAGAGATATTGACAGCAATCTTGGAGCTCCAAGACATCAGCCCCTCCCTCCACCAGTCCCAATATTGCAAAATATACAGATTAAACAGATTAACAGAGTTGGAAGGGACCTCATAGGTCATCTAGTCCACTCCCCCGCTCAAGCAGGAGACCCTACACCATTTCTGACAAATGGCAGTCCAGTCTCTTCTTGAAAGTCTCAAGTGATGAAGCTCCCACAACTTCCGAAGGCAACTTCTGTTCCATGGGTTGATTGTTCTCCCTGTCAGAAAGTTCCTCCTTATTTCCAGGTTGAATCTCTCCTTGGTCAGTTTCCATCCATTATTCCTTGTATGGCCTTCAGGTGCTTTGGAAAATAGCTTGACCCCCCTCCTCCTCTCTCTGGCAGCCCCTCAAATATTGGACCCCTGCTCTCCTGTCTCCCCTGGTCCTTCTCTTCACTAGACCAGCCATGCCCAGTTCCTGCAACCGTTCATTGTATGTTTTAGCCTCCAGGCCCCTCATCTTCCTGGTTGCTCTTCTCTGCACTCTTTCTAGAGTCTCAACCTCTTTTTTATAGTGGGGTGACCAAAACTGGATCCAGTACTCTAGGTGTGGCCTTACTAGGGCTTTATAGAGTGGTATTAGTACCTCCCTTGATCTTGATTGTATCCGTCTGTTAATGCAACTTGGGGTTGCATTGGCTTTTTTGGGGGCACTCCTAGCTCATATTTAGCTGGCTGTCCACTAAGACTCCAAGATCCCTCTCACAGTCACTGCTATTAAGCCTGGTTTCATCCAGTTTATATGTGTCCTTTTGGTTTTCCTTACCTAAGTGTAGGACTTGACTTTTCTCTACATTGAATTTCAGTTTGTTAGATAGTGCCAGAGGTGGGTTCCTACCAGTTCGCACCAGTTCGGTAGAACCGGTCCGTCAAATCTACCGAACCGGTTAGAAGAGGTTCCACCAGTGGACCCGGAAAGCAGGCCACACCTACAGAAGAGGTTCCAAATTTTTTTGAAACCCACTACTGACACACACACACACACACACACACACACACACACACACACACACAGACAGAGAAAGAGGAAGAAAGGAAGAAAGGAAGAAAGGAAAAAAGAAAAAAAGAAAAAAAGAAAGAAAAAGTGAGAGAGATGAAAGAAAAAAAGGAAAAAGGGACAGAGACAAAAGGAAGGAAAGAGAGAGAGAGAGAAAACACATGGCCGGCAAGCCACTCCCACCAGGTCACATGGCCGGCAAGTCACTCCCACAAAGGAGGCCACACCCACAGAGTAGGTGCGAAACTTTTTTGAAACCTACCACTGGATAGCGCCCAATGTTCAAGTCTGTCAAGATCCTTCGAGAACTTGAGCCTATCTTCTAGCTTAGTATTTTCTGCAAATTTGGTAAGTTTCCCTTCTATTCCCTCATCTTATGAAGACATACCATCTCGGGCTACACAACTAAGCTCCATTTCATGCTGAATAAACAAAATTATGAATGTATCTTAAACAGGAAACGATCTTTAGATAGATTTTTTTTTACTCCAAAAGGCATTGTGTTAAAATAATTTTGATTTTTTTTAAAAAAAAACAATTTAAATTTAAAAGCAAAAATCCGATTTAAAATTTTTTTAAAAAAAAAATCTGATTTTTCAATTTAAAAATCATCGATTTTTATCCACCCTGCAAAATGAGCTAAGATGATAGAGATGGAAGGAATCTCTATCTGGTAAGTAAAGTTTTGTCTACCACACCGAGTTGGAAATTTAGCGGCGTCTGGAGGGAAAATTAGCAGAGGCCAATTTCGGATCTTCTCCTGCCTGAGAAAAGTCTCATCCTGTTGACTAAACTTTGCCTTACTCATCCCACTTAAAAGCAGCACCTGCAAGAAAACGTCACAAATATTGGCAATTAAGCCTTTTTATTTCTGCAGTGACTGATTTCTCCCAGCTGCCTGTTTCCTCCTCAGGCAGATTTTTTCCCAAAGTTGGCTGCCAATGCCAAAAATCCTCAATCATGTGCCACCGCTAAGCGGCACGGGAAAACACTGGGTAAGCATTTTCGTCTATGTCAGAATCGGGCACCCACAATGGCCTCCCCCCCCTGCCCCCCAGTGGACAGCAAGCAGGGCTGAAAAAGTACCGCCAAATCTCTCGGATTCAGAAGTTCTGAATGAAGGATTTGGAAAACCCCGTGCGAGAATATTTCCCTAACTTTTCTGCCTGAAATTCCGTCGTCGTTTAGAAATCATCTCTTACGATCACACTGTAGAGAGTATTTTAACTTACGGCACCTGTGTCTGGTTTGCCAATTGCACAGTGGCGGATAAGGCAGTGCTCCAGAGGGTCAACATCATTGCCCAGAGGATCCTGAGTTGCCCTCTCACCTCTTTGGAAGAGTTTTATACCTCCCGCTGCCTTAAGAAAGTTCAAAACATCCTTAAAGACCCATCTCATCCTGGGCACTCCCTTTTTCTTTTTTGAACTATTACCATTTGGCAGCCGGTACAGGGCGTTAAAAACAAGGACGAATAGGCTGAAAAACAAGCTTTTACCCCTGGGCAGTAACTGTACTGAATTCTACTGTTTAATGCAATATTAATGCAATGCCAGGGGCTTCAATTCAATTGTATAGAATGTGAAGGAGTTGTGTTTTTGTTTTATGTATAATGCACACTGAAGATGGGATTTAATTTCGTTGTGTGAGGTGCAATGACAATAAACTATTTTATAAAACCTGTTTTTGTCTCGCTTAAGGGAATCCCTACAGTTGTTAAGCCAATCGTGCGGCCATTAAGCGAATCTGGCCACCTCCACAGACTTTGCTTGGGGATGCAAATCTCAAGCTACAACACCCCCCCTCCCACACACACCCCAATTTCTTCCCGTGCCCCCTTTTCTCTTCCTGGGAAGAGAGGAAATCTTTTTCCTACTATCCAGGATTTGGAGAAAACCCAGGCTGTTCCATTTCCTCTGCCAAAAAATATCCCCATTTGCAAAGGATAATAAAAACCCACTTGGGGTTTTGCACCTAGTTATGCGACCCCCGAGCAAGAGGAAGTTGGTTGGAATTATCTTAAGATAGAAATTGATTTCTGTGTAAAGTAATATTTGATTTACGCTGCTTAATTTTACTAAGAAGGGGAAGCTTGGCTAGATAATTTAGATTTACTGTTTGAAAAGGGGGTAAAGAAAGATCATTCATCCTGTGTAAAATTTTACCAGAAGGGAAAGTTTGATTATTTGTCTGTAAAGTTATATTTGAATATATGGCATGAACCACGTTGCTTAAATTTTATCGGAAGGGATCATAAGGTTTAGGAAGAGGAACGGGAGAACCTACAGAAGGTTGGGGTAAATAGCAAAGAAGTAAGAGACGAGAATAAAATATAGATAGAATGATTTATACTATTTAAACATAGATAAAGATGGGGGGCTGAGATCAACACAAAGAGTGGTTTCTTTTTTTTTTTTCCCCCTTTTCTTCTTTCTTTTTTTCCCTTTTTTCTTTCTCTGTTTTTTCTCTGTTTTTTTTTCTTTTGATATATTATTTTTTTATTTTTTATTTCATTTTTTTTAATCCATATGTACACAAGATATTTTAGACAGAAGGTAGCGCCAGGTGTGGGCCCTGGGAAGTCGAGAGGATTAGGGATGGGGATTTGTGGGGGGGTGGGGTGGGGTGGGTGTTAATATAGCCTTAATAAGAACAAGAATGTATTTATATACGGGGTTTTTTTTGTTTTTGTTTTGTTTTTTAATTTCCTTTTTTTTTTTCCCTTGGTTCATTTTACCTTTATCAGATCAAACAATACTCGAATAAAGGCATACACCAAGGAGGGAGGTAGAGGGAAGGAAGAGGGAGGAGTAAGGAAGGAGTAAGGGGAATGTAAGGAGTAAGGGGAATGTAAGGAGGGTGTCTGGGGAGTAAGGGGAGAAGGAAGGTTTGAGGGGAAAGGGAAGTAGGAGGGGAGTGTTAGAGGGAGAAAGGAAAGTTGGAGGGGGTAGATGGGGTGTATGGAGGATGGAAGGGTTAGATGGGGTTGTGAATGATGAGTTGTGTTTCCTTTTTATCTGTTCGTTTTATTCCCTTTTTCTTTTCTTTTTTTTTTCTTTTCTTATAGTGAATACCCTGTATATAAATGATTGCAAATGGAATGTGAAAATTGAATAAAATATATTCAAAAAAAAAAAAAAAAAACCCACTTGGGGGTTGGCTAGGCCAGCTGATCAAAATTGTGCCACCCACTAGGAATTAAGAGGAGAGACAGACAAATGCAAAAAAAAAACCAAAAACACCCACCCAGGCAGATTCTGGAGAATTATGACTCAGTAACTGGGGTCTTAAAACCCTTTGTCATTAACGGGAATTTGTCTGCATCCAGATAAGCCAACACCAGCTGCCGTGTCTTCATTAAAACAACAATAACAAAAAAAGCCGAGGTGGCGCAGTGGTTAGGGTGCAGTACTGCAGGCCACTTCAGCTGACTGTTATCTGCAGTTCGGCGGTTCTAATCTCACCGGCTCAAGGTTGACTCAGCCTTCCATCCTTCCCAGGTGGGTGAAATGAGGACCCAGACTGTGGGGGCAATATGCTGACTCTCTGTAAACCGCTTAGAGAGGGCTGAAAGCCCTATGAAGCGGTATATAAGTCTAACTGCTATTTCTATTGCTAAAAGCAGAGATGGCAGGATTTTTTAAAAAGCCCATTTCTTCGTGTCCCCTCTTCTCAGCAAAACTGGCTTCAATTCTCCTGCGAAAATGGGGAGCCCTGGTTTGAACCCCCCCCCGAAATAGCATCAAGAAGCAAGAAAATCAAGCCAGGATCGAATTCCCACATAATCGGTGCCTTTCATCGGGTAGAGATGAGCTTCAAAGAGCAGATTGTGTAGAAATCAGCACAGACCATTCATTGGGGTGTCCCCAGAAGTTGCACAAGAAGCCCATCGCACCCAGTGTGTGAAAGGATGAGAGATGGGCGGAGAACCAGTCAGATAAATAAATAAAAGATGGTTGAAAGGGGAGTACAGAAAGTGTGGTGGCCCGCCATCAAAGTTGGCAACAGATTTGGACGGCGAGGAGGTTGGGGAGGAAGATGGGCCAGTCCTGAAGTCTGGGGAAGGCTCTGTGTCGGAGGCAGAGAGGGGGCCAGGGCCGTCTGACAGTTATCAGCTGCTTTCAGAGTCAGACATCAGTGAGGCAGAAGAACAGCTGGAGCCTGTTCCCAGGGTGCGCATGTGCAGTTGCCAGACGAAGGGAACAGCGAAAGAACAAGGGTCGACTTGGGAATAAGGCCACAGGTGGACGATGAATGGCCCCTCCCAGAGGAAATAAAAGAGGAGCAAAAGGGAGTTTGCAGGAGTTCGCTTAATTGGTTTGTGACTTTTCGAGACTCCTTGCCAAGTTCTGCAGAGATCAGCCTGGCAGCTCTCCAAGCCAGATAAGGTCTGTGACCGTAAATCCTCCCTTGAAAGACTTTGCTGGATGCGAATGAGCAGAATTCACAGTCAATTAATAAAAGGGGGGATTGTCGGGACCAGGAGTTTGCTTCCTGCTCTTGGGAAGCCTAGGTCAGAAAAGAAATTCTTCAACTTACAACAGTTCATTTAGAGACCGTTCGAAGTTGAAGTGACTTAGGAATGTTTCCCCACTTAATACCGTTGCAGCATTCCCACAGTCACGTGATCAAAATTCAGAGGCGTGGCAACTGGCATGTACTTATGACGGGTGCGTCACGCGCTCCCCTTCTAACCAGCCAAGGCAAGGGGGAAGCTTAGATTCCCCTTAACAACCACATTCCTCACTTAAACACCACGGCGAGAATGGTCATTGAAAGGGAGCCAAGCTCACTTAACCATGGCCTCGCACAGCAACCGAAATTTTGCACGAAGTCGTGGTCGTTACCTCTAGCAATGGACAAGAACTCACGCAGAGAAGCAACAGGCAGCCTCCTTTGGGGTGGGAAAAGAGGTTAAAAGGGGTGTGGGTGAGAAATAACGGATTTAATTATCCTCAACGACAGAGGCCGAACTTTGAAGGACATTCCTAAGGAGGTTGACCACCAAAGGCCACGAAAAATAAAGACACTTACGATCGAGGCCGTTCAAGTATCGCATCTGGATTTCGCAGTGGCCCCACACGGCGCTCACCACGGGGTAGAGCTTTTTCCCTTTCAGCCCCCGGAAGGCTACTCCCATGTACTGTCCGTCCACGATGAAGCTGAGAGTACCGTCGTCCATGTCCAGCACCACCAAGAACGAATCCGGCACGATGAAGGTCTCGTCCGTCTCCAGGAACGCCGGATAAGTCTTGCTGGCTTGGTTTTTCCCGTCGTGGTAGAGTCGGTTGCGCCCCAGGTCCCAGCCCCAGGACTCGAGGTTGTTCCCGATGAGGGTGGTGTAGCCCACCGAGTGCAAGGGGGCCTCGGCTGTGGCCACGCCCACCACGGCGTGGGTCCCCCGCTGCCTCATGGCCCAGGTGATCTGCCAGATGTGGAGCCCACGAGTGTAGCCCACTTTGCCCCGGATGGCGTCGGTACTCTGGGCCACCGGATGCCGGTGAAAAGTCAACTTGTTGTCCTCCTTCACGAAGACGTTGAGCGAGCGGTCGTCGTTGTTCCACGAATGGAGCAGCTGGACGTCATAGGAGACAGCCGGCATGTCCAGCAGGAGGTCCAGCCGAGCCGGCTTGTTGTAATCCAGCCCTTGGAGTTCCTGCTTCAACGGCCGGCACACCGCATCCTGCATGTCCATCGTTTTGAACCCCCCTGTCACTTTTTGCCCCATGGTTCAAGGCCCGCCGCTCAGCGATGGGCATCCGGGGGGTCAGCTCGCTGCTCCGAGACCTCGCGCAGATGTCACTGTGGACGGCGGCGGTCAACAGCACCTAAGTGGGTGGAAAGAAAAACAAGGGGCAGAGTTAAACATGAAAATTGGTGGCTTTGCGAGGAGAGCGGTTCGGGGCGTGGCGGTATCTCTGGGGAGAGACGAGAAAGACAGACGTTTTCCCCCACTACCAACCACCAGCAACGATCCCGGGATGAAAAGGAGAAGACAACAGGCCTTAACAGAATGGAACATCTGGCCCTGACATCCATCGGAAGCCTCCAGATGTTCCGAGGTGAATGCCTTTCAGGCCGGGTTCCAAAGTTCCACGCGCTGAACTAAGAGGCCCATCATCCCCTTCTTCCAGGAGGATAGAGAAGTATGGCTTTCAACTGCCGGGGGGGGGGGGGGAGATCTACCCTCTCATGATTCCCACTTCCGCCCGGAGGGGATGGTTCGATCCAGTAGGGGGAAATCCTTTAGGTTCTGACAGGTTCTGGAGAACCGGTAGCAGAAACTTTGAGTAGTTCGGAGAACCAGCAAATACCATCTCTGGCTGGCCCCGCCCGCCATCTATTCTCTGCCTCCCGAGTCCCAGCTGATCGGGAGGGAATAGGGATTTTGCAGTATCCTTTCCCTGCCATGCCCACCCAGCCACTCCCACCAAGCCACCCCACGCTCACCAAAGCGGTAGTAAAAAAAAAATTGAATTTCGCCACTGGTTCGATCTCCATGCCACATTCTTCCAACCGTGAGACGTTTCGGTTTCCTTGGTGTAGAGCACTCCCGCCCCGGCTCTAACCAAGATGCACTCTGCACATGCTACAAGTACCTCCCACTGGGAAGCAAAGATATTTTTGGAGCTTCTTCCCGATGAGAAGCAAGCGTTTATTCGTACCGTTTTATTGGTAAGGCCACACTTGGAATACGGCATCCAGTTTTGGTCACCACATCATAAAAAAGATGCGGAGACTCTAGAAAGAGTGCAGAGAAGAGCAAGAAAGAGGATTAGGGGACTGGAGGCTGAAATATATGAGGAATGGTTGCAGGAACTGGGTATGAAAAGAAGGACTAGGGGAGAAATGACAGCAGCGTTCCAATATCTCAGGGGTTGCCACAAAGAAGAGGGAGTCAAACTATTCTCCAAAGCACCTGAGGGCAAGACAAGAAGCAATGGGTGGAAACTAATCAAGGAGAGAAGCAACTTAGAACTAAGGAGAAATTTCCTGACAGTGAGAACTATAAACCAGTGGAACAATTTGACTCCAGAAGTTGTGAATGCCCCAACACTGGAGGTTTTTAAGAAGAGACTGAACAACCATTTGTGTGAAATTCAATGGGGTTTCCTACTTGAGCAAGGGGTTGGACTAGAAGACCTCCAAGGTCCCTTCCCAACTCTTGCTATTCTCTTATTTCAACTCAATCCCTCGCTTGCTTCCCGAATTGTGGTCAACTCACATTCTCTGGATTCAAACACGGGATCGGACAAGCAGCAGGGGGGGAAAAAAACCCCTAATCTTCCAGCCCCCCTTTCCCCCCTCCCCAAAACGGAAAGAGTGCACATTCGTTTTCTAAGAAACATGTTTGAAAGACGAACTGCCCCATTGAAGTACTGCCAGCTGCAGACTGGTTAGTCATGGAAAGAAAAGGGGGAAAAAAAGAAGAAGAGGAGGAAAAAAAATGAGGGTGTGAATCAGGTTCTGTGTTAAGGCTTTTTTACACAACACACACCGATGTGTGTATCTAAAAAAAACCTAACATTGGAAAAAGCGTGCGGCGGGAGCAAACGGACAATGTTAGAACAATTAACCAGGGGAAGAACTGGCCTCCAGAAGTTGTGGGTGCTCCATCATAGGAGGCTTTTAAGAAGATGTTGGATAACCCTTTGTCTGAAGTGGTGTAGGGTTTCCTGCCTAAGCAGGGGGTTGGACTAGAAGACCTCCAAGGTTCCTTCCAACTCTATTCTATTCTATTCTCTGTTCTATTCTTTATTCTAGTCTGTCTATCCTACATTCTACTCTATTTCTATTCTATTCTATATTCTATTTCATTTCATTCTCTATTCCAGTCTGTCTATCCTACATTCTATTCTATATTCTATTCTATTCTATTCTATATTCTATTTCATTTCATTCTCTATTCTAGTCTGTCTATCCTACATTCTATTCTATTTCTATTCTATATTCTATTCTATTCTCTATTTTAGTCTGTCTATCCTACATTCTATTCTATTCTATTCTATTCTATTTTCTATTCTATTTCTATTCTATTCTCTATTCCAGTCTGTCTATCCTACATTCTATTCTATTTCTATTCTATATTCTATTTCATTTCATTCTCTATTCCAGTCTGTCTATCCTACATTCTATTCTATATTCTATTCTATTCTATTCTATTCTATATTCCATTTCATTTCATTCTCTATTCTAGTCTGTCTATCCTACATTCTATTCTATTTCTATTCTATTCTATATTCTATTCTATTTCTATTCTGTTCTCTATTTTAGTCTGTCTATCCTACATTTTATTCTATTCTTATTCCTATTATTTCTTTTCTTATTCCTATTATTTCTTTTTCTATTCTATCCTATTCTAACCTAGCCTAACCGTATGGAGTGAAAACGCATGAGCACCCTGATGTCAAAAACCCGAAAACTAAGTTACACAGAAGTTTTCAAAGTCCCAAGAAAGAGGCAAAATCTTTTCTCCTCTAGCCATAGAAAGACAAAATTTGGGGGCAGACCGATTCAGATTTCGAGGCTCTCCTTCCCTGCAGCCAAAACGATTACGCCAAGGTTTTTTTCTGTCTTCTTTTTTAGAGAGAGAGAGAGAGAGAGAGAGAGAGAGAGAGGGAGAGAGAGAGAGAGACTCTTTCTACGGGCTGACGATACGCGAGAATCGCTGCGGAAGGACAGAAAATCTGCCAGAGGAAGCAAAAACGCCACTGAGTCTTCCTCTATTTCGAACAGACTGTTCTTTGGAAAAATAGAGGTGGGGGGGGGGGGGAGAGAGAGACAAAAACGGCTCAGGAAAAACTGCCCTGGATTTATTACATAACTGGCCGTTTGCAAGCTGGCTTTCCGCTAACAGGGATGCTGAGTTGTTGATTCGGAGGGAAAAGATATGCGATTGCCCCTTGATCCTGGCTTGTGCCCAAAAACCTGGTTTCCTCGTAGCTGGCTCGAACGAAGGAAGGAAGTGGGGACTGGTTTTCGGCTCCCGCTGAGATGATATAATAACAGAGTTGGAAGGGACCTTGGAGGTCTTCTAGTCCAACCCCCTGCCTAGGCAGGAAACCCTATACAGTTTCAGACAAATGGCTATCCAACATCTTCTTAAAGGTTTCCAGTGTTGGGGCATTCACAATTTCTGGAGGCAACTTCTGTTCCACTGATTAATTGTTCTCACTGTCAGGAAATTTCTCCTTAGTTCTAAGTTGCTTCTCTCCTTGGTTAGTTTCCACCCATTGCTTCTTGTTCTACACTCAGGTGCCTTGGAGAATAGCTTGACTCCCTCTTCTTTGGGGCAACCCCTGAGATATTGGAAGACTGCTATCATGTCTCCCCTAGTCCTTCTTTTCATACCCAGTTCCTGCAACCGTTCTTCATATGTTTTAGCCTCCAGTCCCCTAATTCTCTTTGTTGCTCTTCTCTGCACTTTTTCCAGAGTCTCCATATCTTTTTTACATCGTGGCGACCAAAACTGGATGCCGTATTCCAAGTGTGACCTTACCAAGGCATTATAAAGTGGTATCAACACGTATTAATACCCGAGCCTTGCGCTTAACGTTCTTGGCAAACCAAGAGGCTTTTTAAAACCTCAGTTACTACAAACCCCATCACCAGCATTCGCCGACAGCTGTGGCTCAGTGAGTCCAGTGCTGGATTCTCATTCTTGTGGCAGGGAGTTCCACAAGCCCCAACCAGGCAGGATGGTTTTCCATGGCTGGGAAAAGCCAAGCAAGAGAGGGTTAATAGCTGTTGAATCAGGGTGACTCACGGGCCGGCTATTTAATACCCCGTGCAAAGCTTTGGGAAGAGAATTCAGGTCTGGTTCTCACGATGTGCCCAAAGTTGCTTCCTTCCCAGCCATAAAAACAGATCCAAATAATTATAACAGGCCGGCAAAACAAACCCCAATTATCAATGTTTTTAGGATGAACTGGCAATCCTTTCCTTGAAAGGGGTCATGGGAGGCAGCCCAAAAAACGGGGGGGGGGGGGGCATGCCCAGCAGGTGAGCGCGCCAAACCCACCGGGATGCACTTTGAAAGAGGTACTCCTCGACTTACGACCGCGACGGAGGCCACGATCTGTGTTGCTAAGCGGGACCGTTGTCAAGCGAACACGGAAAGGTTTTTTTTTTACTGTTTTACGAACTTCAGCGATTTGCTTAGCGAACATGGCAGGAGAAGTCATAAGACGGAGCGAAACTCACTTAGCCAATTTCTCACTACATGTTGGCCTCAAGTGTGTCGTAAGTCGAGGACTGCCTGCATTTTTAATTGTAAGTTCAAAAGAGATGTACGTCAGGTGGATGGGCTGCTGCCCGCCCTTTTGCTAATTTGGAAATAAAATATTGTCATTTCTTATACGTTGCATCCACGATCTCCCTTCCCTTGCCTGATCTCCAGGCACATCAGTTCCCCGACTGCACACCCAGGACATTGTACTATAACTCCCAAGGCCCTACCAGCAGTAAAGAATGTTGGGAAACGTAGGCCAGGCTCTTCTAAAGTCACCAAGCCCTTCCCTTCTTTCCCAGAGTTCAAATAAATCTGTGCTAATTTTAACCTTCCCCAAATGGATCCATTTGCAAAGGAAAAGAAATGCACCCCACCCCGCTTTTAATCCCAGGGTAACCAGAACCCCAAAACCAACTTTTAAACATCGGGGGGAAATAATTGACTAAGAAATAGGCCAAGAAGATCCACAGTTACAAAAAGCAAAGAATAATTCTCGGCTAGCTAGGGAATTCTGGGAGTTGAAGTCCAGGCCTCTTCAAGGTACAAAATGGAGAAGCATGGCTTCAATTGGCTGGCTAGGGAATTCTGGGAGTTGAAGTCCAGGCCTCTTCAAGTTGCAGAATGGAGAAGCATGGCTTCAATTGGCTGGCTAGGGAATTCTGGGAGTTGAAGTCCGCAAGTTCTAAAAGGGCCAGTGTTCTCCATCACCTCTGGCTTCAATCAGCTGGCTAGGGAATTCTGGGAGTTGAAGTCCAGGCCTCTTCAAGTTGTAAAATGGAGAAGCATGGCTTCAATCGGCTGGCTAGGGAATTCTGGGAGTTGAAGTCCGCATGTTCTAAAAGGGCCAGTGTTCTCCATCACCTCTGGCTTCAATCAGCTGGCTAGAGAATTCTGGGAGTTGAAGTCCAGGCCTCTCCAAGTTGCAAAATGGAGACGCATGGCTTCAATCGGCTGGCTAGGGAATTCTGGGAGTTGAAGTCCGCAAGTTCTAAAAGGGCCAGTGTTCTCCATCACCTCTGGCTTCAATCAGCTGGCTAGAGAATTCTGGGAGTTGAAGTCCAGGCCTCTTCAAGTTGCAAAATGGAGACGCATGGCTTCAATCGGCTGGCTAGGGAATTCTGGGAGTTGAAGTCCGCATGTTCTAAAAGGGCCAGTGTTCTCCATCACCTCTGGCTTAAAGTCTAAAGTCCCCCCCCCCATTTTAAAACTAGAAACATCGGCGGTTGAGCAGGATAATGTCCTAATATTACCTCTCATTCCCTATTTTTTCATTATGCAACAATGTAGTTGGCCTCCTTTGATAATTAATGGGATGTAGTCCCGTATTAAGGCGTATTGACACATGGAGAGGATTGCCATCAATAATTATTATTTCTAATATCGGCTTCTCGTTTCTCAGCCTGACCACGGCGTTTCCCTGCCCAGTCCCACACGCGGAGGCGTGCGCCTTCTCGTGGCTGGGCTCGCTCACCGACATCCTGGGAGCCGTGGGAAGCTATGGTGTGCTACCCGTTTGCCAAGCCACACAAATAAGTGTTGCGAAGGCCACAATAACACCCAACCATTTGCCTATCGACGTTCTGCAGCCTGCTGCATCAGTCCCTTAAACCATATTCCAAGGATAGGTGTGGGTGCGTGGGCAAACCTGATTTGGCAGGGGATGATGGGCCATGTGTTGCTTGCTTGTCTGGGCCCCAGGCTGATGGTTTTTGCTGAATAAGGTTGTAAAAATGCTATGCCTGTAGCCAGTCCTGGTTTGCCTTGTTTAGCGCATGTACGAACACACACACAAACATATGGTTTTTTCCGAAAATAAGATCCAGTCTTATATTTTTGGGGCAACAAAATAAGCATTAGGGCTTAATTTTTGGGTAGGACTTATATTCGGAGAAACGTGGTAGGTAGATAAGATAGATAGGATGGAAGAAAGAGAGGGAGAGAGAGAGAGAATGATAGACAATAGATGATAGGAAGACAGTCAGTGAGAGTGGGGAAGGAAGATAATTATAGATAGAATGGAAGGAAGGGAGAGAGAGAGAGAGAGAGAGAGAGAGAGAGAGAGAGAGAGAGAGAGAGAGAGAGAGAGAGAGAGAGAGAGAAAGGACAGACCAGGTGAGAGAGGAGCAGGAAAATAATTATGCACAGACAGTACATGATGGATGATGATGATAGATAGGATGGAGGGAAGAGGGAGAGAATGATAGACAGACAGACAATAGCACAGTGAGAGGGGGAAAGGAAGATAATTATAGACAGTAGATGATGATGATAGATGGATGGATGGATGAATGAATGTATAGATAGATAAATAGATAGATAGATAGATGATAGAGAGAGAGAAAGAGAAAAAGAGACAGGGAGGGAGATTGTGATTGAAATTATTTCAATACAATGTATGTATGTATGTGTGTGTGTGTGTGTGTGTGTGTGTATATATATATGAGAAAAAGATGGTATGAAAAAATAAATATACATTTATGTATTCTGCCCCCTTTCTGGAGAATAATTATTCCCCCTCCCCCATCTTCTTTGGTCTTTTTTAATCTCCAAATCATCATTTTAATCTATTCCCTTCTTTCAACATAAACAATCCCCCCCCTTTAAAACTCAAAGCTGAACCTTGTGACACCTTAACCACAAGAGTTCAGTTACCTAATTTTTTTTAAAAAGGTGTTTGCACATCAAAAGCAGTCCTTAACCAGTATAGTAGCATTTTTAAAAAAGGCACAAGTTACTTCACCCCCGCCAACAAGAGTTGGCAAAAAAAAAAAAAGATAAAACTTTCTAGATTTGAGCTTTCCTACATATCAAGTATGTAGGGCTTGATATGTGGCTCAGTGGCTAAGATGCTGAGCTTATCGATCAGATAGGTTGGCAGTTTGGCGGTTCGAATCCCTAGGGCCGCCTAATGGAGTGAGCTCCCATGACTTGTCCCAGCTTCTGCCAACCTAGCAGTTTGAAAGCACGTAAAAAACGCAAGTAGAAAAATGAGAACCACCTTTGGTGGGAAAGGAACAGTGTTCTGTGCACCTTCGGCGTTGAGTCACGCTGGCCACATGACCATCGAGACGTCTTCGGACAGCGCTGGCTCTTCGGCTTTGAAACGCAGATGAGCATCGCCCCCTAGAGTTGGGAACCTACATATGCATGAGGGGACCCTTTACCTTACATATCAAATTAAGAAGAAAAAAAAGGATGCGGGAGAAAATTTGGACTTAAATCGAATGCATCTCAGTCTTCCAACACTCCAAGCAATGATTTGGGGATGAAACGGAATAGAAGCATCATGGTTTAATTTCCACCTGCATCAAACAAGTGTTTGGGCTCTTGATCTGAGCAAGCCTACTCCCTGTCATAGTTGCATACTCCTAAGTATTCAAATGTTAACCACCCAAAGCAAAGGCCTACCTGGTCTGGCTACGTAGGTCAAAATGAAGTTTCTAGTCCTCAGTATCTCTCTTATGGAATTCCCCCCTCCGAAATAAAAAATAAAAAATGAGTGTTTCAGTTAAAACCGCCTCTTAACTGTCAGAACACTTGGAGGTTGTGTGGATGACGTCAAGTGACTAATAAATTATTGTATGCTTTCTGAAGCATTTCAAAAAACAAATGGATGCAAATTCTTGGCTCCATTCGTCTCATTTGTCCAGCAGCTGAAAGCAGGACAAGAAGCAATGGATGGAAACTAAGCAAGGAGAGAAACCAACCTAGAAATAAGGAGACATTTCCTTGCAGGGGGAGAACAATTAACCAGTGGAATTATTTGCCTCCAGAAATTGTGGATGCTCCATTACCGGAAGAAGAGATCGGACAACCATTTATCCAGAATGGTACATGGTTTTTCCTGCTTGAACAGGGGGGTTCTGGACTAGAGGACCTCCAAGGTGCCTTTAGATTCTATTATTCTGTAAACATTTCTATAATTTATTCCCCCGGCCCTGTGGAATGATCTTCCCACAGATATCCGGACCCTTCCCACTCTCTCGGCCTTCCGTAAAGCCATTAAAACCTGGCTGTTCCGGCAGGCCTGGGGCTGTTGACCCCAAAATATGGTCCAGCCCCACTCAGAAATGGAGTGCATGGTGTGTTTTTAAAATCTTTTCTTTTCTTCTTTTCTTTTTGATTGTATTGTCAGCCGCTCGGAGTCCTACGGGATTGGGCGACATATAAATGTTAATAAACTTCAAACTTCCCTGCTTCTTACTGTCAAGTGGGGGATGGACACCATCCCCAGGCAGGCTGGATTTTGCTTGCAAAATGCAGGAAGATCACCCTCTTCACTGTTTATTTTGTTTTTTTGCAATCAAGAAGCTAGTCCTTAGTGACTGCAAAAGGAAGAGTTTTTGCAAACAAGCAGGGAACAGATTAGGGTGGAGCGCAATTTCTCTGCCTCATTCACAAAAAAAGAGGAAGCAGAAAACTTAAGGAAAAAGCACCCTCCAGATTCTTACCCAGGGTTGTTTATTTTATTTTTTTTTGAAAAAAATCATAGCTCAAGTTCATCTTTTAAACATTGCCAAAGATTACACCCTGCCAACGCACCTAGGAAATTTCTGCCTCCCATTAGATAACAACCTTATGTTAATCGAGTCTTTCCCAACCCAGTTAATTTCCAAAGGCTGCCTTCCTACATTCCTGCTTATATTCCTGGCTTATTCATCATCTAAAGAAGTGGAATCCCGATTGATTTTTAAGGGACGAATCAGCCTGCTTTGCATGCAAAATTAATTCAGAGGCCATAAATTCAACGACTGTTGGAAAAGCCATAAATTCAACGACTGTTGGAAAATACACAGCATTGTCTTCAACAGTGTGGCTTAAAAAAGCTTTTTCACAAACCTAGGTTTTATCCTGGTTTAATGGTTATCCTCTCCCATCCCACCTAGATTCACAATTTTACCCTAAAGCACGTTGACTATATCAACCATAGGATTGCCGCAGCCCAGCTCCATTGCGTTTCTCCCATACGGGAGAGAGAGAGGGAAGGAGGGAGGGAAAGAGAGAGAGAAAGAAGGAGGGAGGGAGAAAGAGAGGGAGGGAAAGAGAGAGAAAAAAAGGGCGGAAGAGAGAAATGATAGTATGAAAGTTTTTCTTTTTTATTGTTGCTAAACGTAATATTTCAAAATCAGAAAAAAAATGAAGGGGCATAAAAGTACATTTCTCACAGGTTTCTTAGAACAATTAGCTGAACTCTGCCTTGTTTATCATTACTTTATGATCATTAATCATATTAAATCATAGTAAAACCTCATTATTCAGGTTAAATTTGTCGTGTCACTTATTTGTGATAAATAAGTGGGTTTTGGGTTGCAGTTTCGGGCACCCTAAAAATTTCACCATCACTAATCTAGGATCACCCCAGGAATATCTCTGCAAGGTGAACCTAACAAAAACTCCCAGCATCCTTTCTATGCTTTCTAGGCCTGCTGGGAAATGTAGTCTAGCAACATCTGGCTTAATGCCTGGTTCATACTTTTTGGAGCTTGCTTCTAATTCCCCTACTCTGGCTGCAAAACCACCATCCCTAGGTTAGTTCCTTACTTGGTTACCGAGTTCATATGTTCCCATTTAAATCAGGTTGGTTAGGAAAAGGGTTTGGCCTTCCCAGACAAATGGAAACATTTGATTTTTCAGCTTCCTTTGGGGCAGGTGACCAACAGCTGTTTGGGGAAACGGGCAGGATGGCAAATTAATCAGCAAAACTTCCGGCTGCCAAGCAGACCTTGAAACCCCAAACGGACTCCGCCAAGCAATGCCACGCCCCAAAGGATAAAAAAAAAAGGAAAGGAAAACACCAAGCGCTCACGTGCTATCCAAAAAAATAATAATAATTGCATAACTATGTTTTGATGTTATACAACAACAGCAAACAGTTGAGAAACTAAAGACGACAATAGAATTGGGAAAGGAGGGAACGACGATCTCTGAAATAGCGACGTTAAATCAAGATTAATATTGGGATTTAGTGAATTGGCTTGGGAGAGGGGGGAAGAATCTTTCTCACCCCCCCACACGCATCCTTTCCCTGCCTCCCAAAATTTCAATTTTTAAAACGATTTCCTGCTGAAATTCTGCCAGGTTGAAACCTCAAGGAGCCTGCGTGATTAGTCCTCCAAAAATTAAAATATCCAATTCTTCCAAGGAAAGCTGCAAACATGGTAAGAAAACATTATGTCGGTTGCCCGATTGCAGAGATATCACTTAAAAAACAAAAAAGAGTTGACTAACTTAAATAAATCAGGACTCCTGACTTAAAAATAACCACTGGCGGGTTATTACAGCCAGGTTTCCTAACCTTGGCAACTCAAAGGTGTGTGGGCTACAACTCCCAGAATCCCCCCCAATCCCTGAATCCCACTGGGGAATTCTGGGAGTTGTAGTTCACTTCCAGCAGCCAAGATTCCGAAACTTACTGAGTCCACTCAATGCAATTTAGGCCAAAAACATGTATTTTTCTGCTTTACTTTGCAAACGGTTTAATTACACCAATATTATTTGCAATTTTCTAGACCTTGCAAAAAAGAACAAATCCATCCATTGCATTTATGCCTTTCGGTTCATCAAAATGCAGACCCTTAGTTTAGAAAACAACCTAGGAAATCCACACAACCCCTAAACTAGAGTTTTGTCCAACCAGCATGCGTCCACACACAATTTGCCAATCTGGATTTGCAGGATATTTTCTCAGCCCATCCTCTCGCAACAAACTTCGCATTTTAGTCCATGTTTTGTTTCTAAAAGGAGAACATCCAAAACCTGAGTAGCCGCATTCCAGCTGCCCCGGTACTCCAGGACTCCAACCCCCATCATTCCCTGGCATCAATTATCCCCATTATTCCCTACCACTTAGTTCTGCAGGACAAGGATCAAAACCCAGCTTTCCTTTCCCCACTTCCAAAACAGGACGGAGCAGGGACTCCTAACAAAGGGGCGACTGGGGGAACCTCTCCCCACCACATTGCCTTGTTTGGCCCTCAAGAGGATGTGGCCGTAGCCAATCATGGCTTGTTTAGCTGCCTTTGTAAACCATGGCTTAGCACGCAGCAGGAACTAACTTAATTCAGAGTTTCTTGCACTTGTGGTTCCTGACTTATTCAAAAAAAAATGTCTTTGCTGTGTGCTACGAAGAGGGCAGTTTTTCCACCTGTAGGAACTTGTAGTAGAGGAGGGTCCCACTGGCTGGGAATGATGGAAATTGTAGTACACAAGGGGATCCAGCCAAAAGACAAGACAGGTAAGTTTAACAACTCAAAGGAAAAAAAAACACTTGTGTCCATCCCACCCATCCTAAAAT
Source organism: Thamnophis sirtalis (assembly GCF_051295495.1). Taxonomy (NCBI): domain Eukaryota; kingdom Metazoa; phylum Chordata; class Lepidosauria; order Squamata; family Natricidae; genus Thamnophis; species Thamnophis sirtalis. Next base: position 41,315,621 of record NW_028261395.1, read on the forward strand.
ATATATATAAGAAATTAGAAACATTAGGAAATAAATCAAATGCAAGCTTTAAAACAGAAGCCAGGTTCAAGTCATCACAGCAAACCATTGTTTATTCTGAACATAGCTTATCAGAGACGCAGACCTGGCTAGATTTTTTTTTTAAAAACACAAGCACACACAAAGGTTTTTGAATAAACCACCCACCCATCACACCAAGCCACAGCTACTTTTCAACCATCATTTGACCAAGAAGCCAAGACACATCCACCCAGCTTTCAATCATGGTTTGCTGAATAAACCATCATGAGCAGGCTCCCAAATTAGCAAGCAGCTCCCCATTTCAGATAGTTGTTTGTAACTTTGCATTATTAAAACAACAAAAAAACAAAAAAACCCCCACGTACCGGCCTACCTTGCAGGGTTATTGCACCGGCCACAGCAAGTTGCTATATAAACCAAGTGGTCACACCATGACAAATAAGGGTGAGGCTGATTTAAACTGCCGGCCTGCTTACTTCCTATCTTAGTCACCGATATACTATGCAGCTCTGGAAAAGCTAATTATTAGCAGCCGTATCTTTAAAGGGGTATCACCTCTGTTGCAAATATTCTAGCCCTTAGGCCTTTCAAGGTTTTTTTTAAGGTTTTAATGGCTTCTGAAAAGGCAGCAGGTCAGAAATTGCAGATTTTAGGGGGGAAATGTCCCCCCTTTTTTTTCTTTTATTCGCAAGGGCTGCTGAAGCTAAAGTCCAGGGGGGGGGAACCCCCAAAATAGCGTCCCAAAGAGAAGTGCGATGCAAATAAAAAGACAAGGTTATGCAAACAAGGAATATTGCTCTCTTAGACCGGGAACTCGCTCAAAGGTGCAACAGGCAGATTTTCACCTCCCTCCTTCCCCTAATATTGCAAATAAGCTTTTCGCTCAATGAATATATCAAGGACTTTGCTTTGTTTTTTTAAAGCCCCTAAAAAAAACGCTTCAAGCTCAAAAGAAAGGGGGAGTTTAGATCTTTATCTCCCCCCCTTTAAAAAGCTTCCAAGACCCAAGTGCAGAAGTTTATTTATTTTTTGCAGGATTTTCAAACTGTTGCATCTCCCTACCAAACCCTCCAGGGTGGATTCGCACAACCCCAAGTTAGAAGAGCAATGATGGCCCAAACTTGGCTTGCTTTTTTTTTTTAGCCCCCTCCTCCCTCCCAAGTTTGTTCCTCCTCCGGCTTGGGTGTGTGTGTGTGTCTCAACGCAAGGGTTGTGTGAACCCTGGGTGGGGGTTAATTTTGTAAGCCCATCTCTCTCATACACACACACCACCCCGAGTTTGCAACTCGGGGCTTGATTCAAACCGGCTTCCGCAGGTGAAAGATGCGCGATCAAAGCTGGGAAGGGGAAAAAAATGCAGGCTTGGGGGGGGGGGGGAACCGGGCAGAAGCCCCCTCCCCATAGGCCTACCTTGCAGGGCTGGACAAAGAGGCATCGGGTCTTTCATCCAGCCCCCCTCCCCCCCAAATTGGGGGGGCGTCCTTCGCTTTCAAAGCCAAGCCCAGCAGAAGCAAGCGCGCAAACTTAGTCGCGATCCAAGGCTCCAATTGCCTCCCCCCCACCTGCAAAAGGAAGCGAAGTTCCCCCACTCCCTTAATCCGGATCAGAGGTGGCAAAGCGCAGCCACCTATCAGAAATGAGACAGGGTCTCCTGCTTGAGCAGCGGGTTGGACTAGATGACCTCCAGGGTCCCTTCCAACTCTATATACGGTTTGATGGACCCTCCCCACCCCGGGGAGTTGTTGTTTTTTTTGCGCACCTTCGCCGGGCTGTGACGCCGAGCATACCCCTCCTCTCTCTCCGGCCGGCCGGCTTGCAGACGGAACCCGCTTTTTTTTGTCTTTTAACGTGCGTCTGGCATTCGGGTGGACCCGGGTCGTGAGAATCGCGCAGCAGATTCGACCCCGCGGCTCGCCCGCAGGCCGGAGTCCGCCGCGGGGGCGCCGAGCGCTCTAATAGCAGCGCGTTGCATCACATGAGCCGCGAAGCCGCCCAGCTCTGGCTCTGCTCCTCCTTCTTAAGGGCGACCGGCAGAATAGGATCGCTAGGATAAGGATGACAAAGAGTTGGGAGAGCGAACCTTTGAGGTCATCCAAACCGACCCCCGCTGCTCAAGCAGGAGACCCTGCACCGTTTCTCTGTCCAGGCTCTTCTTGAAAGCCTCCAGTGATGGAGCACTTGCAACTTCTGGAGGCGAGCTGCTCAATCAAACCATCAGAAAATAAGAGTTGGAAGGGACCTTGGAGATCATCTAGTCCAACCCCTTACTCAAGCAGGAGACCCTATACCATTTCTGACAGATGGCAGTCCATTCTCTTCTTGAAAGCCTCCATTGATGGAACACCCACGATTTCTGGTGGCAAGCTGTTCCACTGGTTAACTGTCCTCAATATTAGGAAATTCCTCCTTAATTCCAGGTTGCTTCTCTCCTTGATTAGTTTCCACCCATTGCTTCTTGCCCTGCCTTCAGGGGCTTCTCTCTCTGTGACACCCCATCAAATATTGGAACCCGGCTATCATATCACCCCTAGTCCTTCTTTTCATTAAAACCCAATTCCTTTGAAATAATATTTGTAGCTCTAGTTTTTAGATTTTGGCAAGTTTGCTCTACAAACTGGTTTCAAAGTAGTTTCCCAACGTTTCATTACCATTATCATCAGTAGAATTGACTTGTCCTATGGAATGGTGTGGTGAGGCTGTGAGTTCAATCCTAGGTAGAGGCAGATATTTCTCTCTCTGGCCAGCTTTCCTTTTATCTTCCTCGAAGAAAAATTAAATTTAGACCAGTGTTCCTTTTCATTTAAATTGGGAAGTTTTGATAGTCCCCCCCCCCCTTGCCCTGGAAGATAGCAGATTCCTTTTATAAAGAACTGCAGCTGTTTTAACACTCTCAAAAGCAGCTTTAAATGTTGACCCCTGAAACAAAAACAAAACTTTTTCTCTTCCCCCCCCCCTTGTGTTGGAAACATTAAAGGCAGTCGTGAACTGACCTGGCTGCACCTTCCCAAGAAGTTAAATTTAAATGGGAAGCTTTAAGTTTCTAGTCCTGAGTGAACTGATTGAGGAAGGAAACACGGCATTTTTTAAAAATAGCACTTGATATAGGTAAAGGTAAAAATTCCCCTCGCACATAGGTGCTAGTTGTTCCCGACTCTAGGGGGCGGTGCTCATCTCCGTTTCAAAGCCGAAGAGCCAGCGCTGTCCAAAGATGTCTCCGTGGTCATGGGGCCGGCATGACTCGACTCCCGAAGGCGCATCAAACGTTGTTCCCTTCCCAACAATGGTGCCTCCTATTTTTCTACTTGCATTTTTGACGGGCTTTCGAACTGCTAGGTTGGCGGAAGCTGGGACAAGTCACGGGAGCTCCCTCTGTTACGCGGCGCTGGGGATTCGAACCGCCAACCTTTCTGATCGACCAGCTCAGCGTCTTAGCCACTGAGCCATCCTGCAGCACTCGATATCAATGCTATCAAACTCGTGGATCGTTTCCCCGTGGCTTTAATAGGCTTTTCCTTGAAAAATAAAATATACTTGCCTTTCCGCAGTTATCTGCGAGGTGGACCTCGAGGCATTTAGCAAAACTTCTGGGCTGCTCTCTTTAGCAAAACCTCCGTGGTCCGAGGCAGTCTATCTGTCCATATGAAAGCAACTAGCATTCAGGACAAGGATGGGCATCAGCTTGGGGGAAGCGATGGCAGGGAAGTGGGAGATACATTATGCCCATTTTATGGACGGGGTATTAATACGGGTAGGCTATCGTCACCGTAGCTGTGTGCACCACCGATGCGCCAACTTTTCCCCCGTGTCATAAATTGTCTCTTGCCTTCCCTTTGGCGCAAATGTGTGTGTTCTTCCTTATCTCCCAGCAGCTGTTTTCAGGACCCTTGTGTATCACTAAAGCTTGTTGTTTTCTTGCGTGGTCTGCCGGCTGACATCAAGTACACCACGCATCGGACAAAAAGATCTCTGTAACGGATGCCACCGACGACAGCTGCCAATCTGACTCAAGGAAACAGCGTTTTGGTGACCTTCTTAAGTCATTTTTTTGGAAAGCAAGACTTCACATCTTCAACCCCGTTGCACAAGCCAAAGGCAGTGTGTGTGTGTGTGTGTGTGTGTGTTTCAAAACTAGGCAACCGTCCACGCAATGCTTACCACTGGAGACACAACAGCTGGCCCGCTCAACGGTGAAACACAATTCACACGCCAAGCTTAGCTGTGGAACGGAAGCAACCCAGGACCCCAACTTGAACCTCCTTGGCTGCAGGCAGTCTATCCCGAACCCAGAGCAAAGTCAGCGAATGCAACAGAGCAAACAATTTATTACTATTTTCTTTTTACAAAAATTTTTTAAAAAAAGAAATGATTTCGGGCGTATAAAATACTGAACATCGATCCTTTTAGGACAGAAGACGACGATTTCGTTTAAAAATATCAGTAGTATTAAAAAATCGCAAGTGGAAAACATCGGTTTAAATCACGAGTTTTAAAACAAGGCCGCTTTAAGGGGGTGTGGTGGACCTCAACTCCCAGAATTCCCCACAGGCTGGCTTGGGAATCCTGGGAGTTGAAGTCCACACCCCTTAAAGTGACCAAGCCTGAAAACACCTCTAGCAGGAAAATAGCTCTTTAAGGCACTTTCTTATTATTGCAATAATTCCAGCAAATATCAGTCATCTCCAGTTTAAATTCGGAAAAAGCAAGTGGTTTGTCCCATTTTTTTAATGCTAGTGTAGCCTTCTGTAAATTGCTATCCTCAGGGCTTGAAAGACGATAGTCCCTATCACCCCCCCTGTCCATTGTGTGCAGCTTCTGTTTTATTACAAAGCATTCTATCCAGAAAATTAAAAATTCGGAGAATTAGGAAAGGGCACCACCTGGTGGTAAAGTTACATTTCTCTTATATATTTTTTTCCTACTCACTTGCCCCAAGTCAGTTTTAGCAACTGTTCTGACACCGAATCAAAACCAGATTGCAAAATAAATCTCTGATCTGGAGGAGAATTATGCTGGTTTGAATTGGAGGGGCACCAGGAAAGTTACCAACACTTAGTTTGCTTAAGGATAAAGGCTCCCCTAGCACACATGTGCTAGTCGTTCCCGACTCTAGGGGGCGGTGCTCATCTCCGTTTCAAAGCCGAAGAGCCAGAGACGTCTCCATGGTCATGTGGCCGGCATGACTCAACTCCCAAAGGCGCACGGAACGCTGTTCCCTTCCCACCAAAGGTGGTTCCTATTTTTCTACTTGCATTTTTTTTACATGCTTTCGAACTGCTAGGTTGGCAGAAGCTGGGACAAGTTAACGGGAGCTCACTCCATTACGTGGTGCTGGGATTCGAACTGAATTTCTGGAAGTAACTGTCTTGCAGGCTGTATATATTTTTTTTTACCTGGGGTTGAACGGCAGGGAACTCTGCAAGGTAGGTTGTTTAAACAATTCCCAAAAGGGGAAACTGAGGCACACAGCAAAGTTGTTCCTTGACCAGGAAGGTAGAAAAAGAACTGAAAAATATTTCCCTCTACCTGATTGAAACGTTCCAGAGGCCAATCTTAGCCAGTGGAACTCCATGCCACGAGGCACGGTGAATGAATGCCATCTCCGACGGCTCAATTAAGAAGAATTAAATTAAATTAGTAAAGGAGGAGGAAGCGGCCCTCAAGCACTCCACGTTTTGTTTCAATGAAGCTTATATTAGGCTCCCCACGGCTCCTGACAAACAGAGAATGAGGCCACTTCCTGGGTGGGGTGTAAACGTGGCTGGCTGTAATTAAGGCAATTTAACGAGAAGATAAACAGCCTAGCCTGCAGTGGTCCATTAAGTACCTTATTTTTCGGATTATAAGACACATCGGAGTATAAGACGCACCAAGGTTTTGAAGAGGCAAATTTAAAGAAAAAAGTTTTTGCACTCTGCAAACCTTCCAAAAACGGGCCGTTTTTCATGAAAACGCCCCCCCCCCAAAGCCCATGAATAGCCCTTAGGAGGCTTGTAGAATGATCCTGTGGGGGGGGGGAGGCAAAAACGGGCCCGTTTTTTTCCAAAAAAAGAGGGCATGGATACCTTTAGGAAGTTTATAGAGTGCTCCTGGTGGTTTAGGGGGCAAAATTGAGCAAAAAAACGGTCCGTTGTTTGCTAATTTCTGCCCTCCCCAGCCCCCAGGAGCTCTCTGGAAGTCTCCTAAAGGCTGTTCATGACCATTTTGGTAAAGGGGCGGGTTTCTGGAGGCAAAAAATGCTGTATTCAGTGTATAAGACGCACCCAAATTTTCAGCCTCTTTTTTTGAGCTGCCTGGTTTCTGGAGGCCAAAAAATGTTGTATTCAGTGTATAAGACGCACCCAGATTTTCAGCCTCTTTTTTGAGGGAAAACGGTGCATCTTATATGCCGAAAAATACGGTAATTTTTTTAAAATGGCATTTTCCCCACTCAATTCATCCCCCAGATAATTTTCACGCCACACTCTGATTTGTGCTGAGAAACGCCAGATTAACAGGAAGGGGGGGGGGCACCCGCAGTGTCAGAAAGCTCACCCCATTAAAGATTCATAGTCGATGTACCAGGAAACCTGGCCTTTTTTGGGCTTCACGCCGGATATCGGCCACTTCTGTGGCTCGTTCCCTGCCCGGCTGACAATAGACACAGTCTCGTGTTTGCTTTTCCCCATCACTAAGACGGACACCTGTCTGGCTTTATTGATAAGCGGCAGAGTGACAGTCATGCGCTGGTGAGGTTTTGTGGGGCTCTCGGCGAAGATGACGTCCTTGTCGCCCTCCAGGCCGGCCGAGTGGGGGAAGAGAGAGGCCGTATGCCCGTCGGTGCCCATGCCCAGGATGATGAGATCGAAGCTGGAGTTGGCCACCAAGGCGGCGATTTCGTTGGCGTACAGCTGTGGCCCTCCGTCCTCTTCCACACACAGCCTCCGGTTGAGGTGCACCGGCATCGGGTGGATGTTGAAATAAGGAATGCGGATATGTTGGAGTAAGTGCTGGTGCAGGTGGCCAAAATTCGATTCCAGATCGGCCAGCGGGACGCAGCGCTCGTCCACCATCCATACGTGAGTCTGCTTCCATGGGAAGCCGTAGCAATGTCTGCTGAGTTGCCGGAACAAGGCCAAGGGGCTCGATCCGCCGGAAAGCGCCAAGTGGAATTCGCCGCGCCTCTGGATGGCGTCGAGCGCTGCGGTTTCCACGTCGGACGCCAGGCGGCCAATGAGGTCGTCTGCCCAGGCGGTAACCAACCGGCTCTCTCGAAAGGTGGAAAGCAGCGTCTGGAATCTGTCGGCGGTGTGTTTGCCGTTGGCGTCGATCACCTCAAGGGGGTCTCTCGCTACGAAAGCCACTTCTTTGCCCACCATCTTGAAATCCAACAGGTGTCTGTTTTCTTGGCCTCCGGGATACAGGCGGGGCGATTCGCGGCTCAGCTGATCCAGCAACGGGGACCAAAACGCCCACGAAGCCAGCAGATTCTCCGTGGTGATGAAGGATGCCTTTTTTCCATGGTAGATCGCTGAGAGAAGGAAGGAATAAGCCTCCCGCTGGGCTGCGGGGACGTAGACGTAATAATCGGAGAGACTTTGTCCCCAAAGGCGCAGCTGCGGCTGTTCCTGGAATTCTTTCCAGTCGGCGCGGGGCATGGATGGCTTAAAGAGGTTGCGGCTGACTAGGATCGCGGGTGAATTCAGCTCTCCGGGCCCAATGGAGAAGATGATCTGTTTCGGCTTGCAATGGCTGTGTTTGGCCTCCCGGGCACTCTCGGTCTGGACGCAGTGCACCTGGTTTTTGAAGAGGACGCGGACATAGCTGGCCCGCTCGTCGAGGAGTTTGCCGGACGTCAGGACAAACGGGACCCCTTCCCAGCGTAGATTGTCCAAGTGAACCAGTACCCCTAAAATGATAGAGAATGGGTCGCTACTGATCCATAGACGCACATCTACACCACAGAGGTAGCATTCTGCAGGTTCTGACCAGTTCTGGAGAACTGGCAGTGGAAATTTTGGGTAGTTTGGAGAACCGGTAAATACCACCTCTGGCTGGCCCTGCCCCCATCTATTTTCTGCCTCCCGAGTCCCAGTTGAACAGGAGGAAATGGGAATTTTGCAGTATCCTTCCCCTGGAGTGGGGAGGGAATGGGGATTTTACAGTATCCTTCCCCTGGAGTGGGGAAGGAATGGATATTTTGCAGTATCCTTCCCCTGGAGTGTGTGTGGGGAGGGATGGGGATTGCAGTATCCTTCCCCTGGAGTGGGGAGGGAATGGGGATTTTGCAGTATCCTTTCCCTGGAGTGGGGAGGGAATGGGAATTTTGCAGTATCCTTCCCCTGGAGTGAAGAGGAATGGGGATTTTACAGTATCCTTCCCCTGGAGTGGGGAGGGAATGGGGATTTTGCGGTATCCTTCCCCTGGTGTGGGGAGGGAATGGGAATTTTGCAGTATCCTTCCACTGGAGTGAAGAGGAATGGAGATTTTGCAGTATCCTTTCCCTGGAATGGGGAGGGAATGAAGGATTTGCAGTATCCTTGCCCTGCCACGCCCACCAAGCCACATCATGCCCACTAAGCCACGCCCACAGAACCAGTAGTAATCTTTTTTGAATCCCACCACTGCTACACTGCCAAGGCAGGGAAGACCAGGTGGGTTAGCCTCCAAGATTAAAAACGCAGCTGACGAATCGTACCATAATTTTTCCAGGCAGGGAAAAAACCCTTCTTCCCAACTGACCCCAAGCTCTCCAAATGGGTGCTAACTACAAGCCCCATCATCCCCAAGCAAAAAATCCATTCGCTGCCTATCAAGGACTGTACTTGCGTCTCAATAGGGCCTGTCTGAATAGGGGAAATCTGAGTCCCATCCCTATATTGCAGTTTCTTCTAACTTTTATCTTTTTTGCCCAGATTCCCAAATCATACCGTTGCACTTGGATTTCCCCCCTAGCAAATGAATAACTATTTAACTGTTCTAAAGATTGCCTTTCCATTTATTTTTTTCTCCTCTTCCTTCGGCAATCCAAAATCCTTCAAGAAAAGTGGGTTTGATTTTTTTTTTTTTTGGTAACAATTGAACCTTGGAAAGGAGTCAAAATGTTTTGTTCCCGAGGTTGAGTTTATGAAAACTCAAAAGATGTTGCCATAAGACTGGGACGCCGAACTATAACACGCCTGACAGAAGTGGCGCGCAGAGCCATCTCTCCGGGCACGCCAGCCGTTGCCTATTGCTCTTCCGGGTTCCGGCACAAAGATGCGCGGCAGCCAGCTGGTCTTCGGGCGTGCCGGAAACGGGAACAGCAGCTCCTGGGTGCGCATGTGTGTACCAGGAAGCTGAGCTTCTGGTTTCTGGCACATGGGTGCAAACCAGACAGCTGGTCTTTGCGCACACATTTGTGCCAGAAACCGTAAGACCAGGTGAATGGCGTGTGTGTGTGTACGCCAGAAACTGGAAGCTCAGCTTCCCAGTGTGTGCATGTGTGAAATGCTCTTCCGGTTTCCGGCGTTCTCCCATGCATGCTCCCCCGTTTCGGTACTTGATGCTGAAAAGGTTCTCTAACACTTCCATAAAGTAAGGCCTGGAGGGAGAGCCCAGTTTCAAATTCCGACTTGTCTCCATCCGTCCTGCAGCCAGGATGCTCCTTGGGCAACTGGCGAACTCATCAGGAACTTCGCACCTACCTTATAAAATTGTAGTGATGCTCGAGGAAATTCTGGCCCTTGCTAATTTCTGCATAATACATAAACTTGTTTTTCCACCCCCTGCTGGCGTTCTAAAAATAAGAGGAAGGACGGACAGACGGACACACACCCTTTTGTTGTCAAGATTTACCTGCAAATGTTGGCGTCTTGGTGAAATAGTCCTGCCCCTTTTGAAGCTCCTCCCTCACGTGGGCGCCGTACGCCTCGTACTGGCCAATCACGGCGCTGGTTTTTTCCAAGCTTTGCAAGCAGGAGAAAGCCTCGAGCTTCCTCCGGAGGACTTCTTCCGAGTTGGTGAGGTTAGCCGGCAGCTCCATGGCGAGCGACATCAGGATTTCGGTCAGATGGTTCTGGTGGATGTCGCGAAGGACCCCGTACTGCTCGTAAAACTCCGTGCGATCTGGGGTGAAGAAGGAACCGCGGCAGCCATGAGCCCAAATTATGCCGCGATGAATCAATGAATCTATCAATTAATCTGCGGAATTAAAAGCTTCCTGTGCTTCGGCGACTGTTGGCAAAATTATTTGACCCGCACAGCAGGCGCACAGCCCCTCCCCAGCTGTCTTCCCGGATGGTTTTTTTTGGGTGGCGCCTCTGCACCAGGGGTGGGATTCAGTCGGTTCGTACCAGCTTGGGTGAACCGGTAGTTCCGGGGATCAATTGGCTCCGCCCACCCTCCCCTGCTCTATTCCGTCCTATATTTCTTCTGTTTGAAGCCAAGCTGATCGGCACAGCAGAGCGGATTGGCGCATCTCAGCTGTTTTACTCACCGGGCCTGTGGGAAAAGGTACGATTTAGCGGCGATTTCAAATGCAATGTGTGCCCGTGCGCCCAGGGAACCGGTTGTTAACACCAGTTGAATATAGGGATGGGTTCCAGCTGCTGCTACCCTAGTTTGCCCAGGGCCGTGCTGAGTGTGCATGTTTTTCGCACAGGCGCAGTGCAACAAAAATTGCTCTGTGCATATGCAGAAGGCAAATACAAGATGGCGCCGCAGAGAGAACTATGGCGCCACCTATGGAGCCAAGAGAACCGGTTCGGGGGCATGGCAGGCCTGGGTCGCTGCCAGTTCCAGCGACCCACGCCTCCAAGATACTACCGGTTCAGTCACACCGGTAGGAGCCCACCTCTGGTTGAATCCTACCATTGTTCTCCACCCTAGTGTGGGATCACATTATAGAGCCAAGGTGGCGCAGTGGTTAAATGCAGCACTGCAGGCTACTTCAGCTGACTGCAGTTCTGCAGTTCGGCTGTTCAAATCTCACCGGCTCAGGGTTGACTCAGCCTTCCATCCTTCCGAGGTGGGTAAAATGAGGACCTGGATTGTTGTTGGGGGCGATATGCTGACTCTGTAAACCGCTTAGAGAGGGCTGAAAGCCCTATGAAGCGGTATATAAGTCTAACTGCTATTGCTATTGCTACATTGTGGGCGCCCGTTCAAAGGACTACAGTACCTGGGCCTATCCCTGCTTAGCCTTTGGGAACCCCAAAGGTCATCTAGCTCAAGAAAGACTGAGAAACGAGTCAGGGGACTTCGAGTCAACTGGTGCTGCAGTGACCTTCAGAAAAGGAACAAAAAAAAATCACTTTTGCTTCGACTGCTTCGTGCTGCACCAGGAGGAGAAAAAGGTGCTTTTTGCTCAACCAGTTTTTCCAACTCAAAGAAAAAGGAAAAAAAAAACATTTAAGGGCCGTACCGCAAGCAAGCGCACAGCCCCTTTTCCCATCCTTCAACAAACGAGGCCTTCCACGAGCAAAACCGGTGTGCAACACATCAAGAATTTCCTCCTCCTCGTTCCTCAGCCAGGAAAAAAAAAAATCCACCCTGAAATTTGCCAAGCTTAAAATGATTATTTTAGGAAATAGACGGTGGTTGCTTTTAATAACATAATGCGCCGCTGGCAGCGTGCGCAGCCCAGACGCATTTCTGAGGCTGCAGAAAAAAAGGAAGCTAGCACCAGGTGAGTGATGAGTGTGGGAAGACAGCAGCGTTGTGCGTTTTACCCACAACAGTGACTTTACGAGGTTTCCCAAGCTATCTCTCTGTGGACAACTTTCCGTGTGCACAACGAAGGCGCTTGATCATTCAGCCGCGGCTCTTCCTGTGCAATTAAGGCGAAGTCACCATTCCTCATGGTTTTTAATAAAGGGATGATTTCCACAATCACACAGGAAATCCTCTCACGCGACTCAGGCCACTGGAATTCCAGTCGATCGTGGAAAGCAACCGGCATGCATAAAATCAAAAGGCAATCAAATAAAACCCGGGATTTGTTTTCACAGTTCTGTCGTCAGGGAGTTTTTGGCTGCTAAGAAATCAGCCCTGGATTGAATTTTTTATTTTCTTTTAAAAAGGGTTTAATGAATTGCTAAAGGCAGGCAGCCCAAATGGAGGTGGCCACTGTATTTTTTGGAGTATAACACGCAATTTACCCCCCCCCCCACACACACCTAAAAGAAGGTGCGTCTTATATACACTGAATGTCGCTCCTCCCATCCTTTGGCCTCTGCCTCCCAGCAATTTGCCTCCTTGCAGCAAACAGCAAACAGCCTGTTTCTGTTTCGGCTTCAGCACAACCTCGATTAACACAAGCAGCTGATTTGTCGATTGGATCAGCCTCCTGACCACCAGCTGTTTAGGCTGTAGGGATTGCCATTGCCTATTGCTGCTTCTGCACACCCTGTTTTCGGCCCGTTCCGATCCCCGCTGCCCAGAACGGCTGGAAAATGGGGAGCGCGAAGGCTGAAAACGGGGCGGGTGGAGGATGAAAACAGGATGCGGAGCCCAAAAATGGCCCGCGGGGGCAGCAATAGGCTATGGCTGGGATGGCGAACCTATGGCGCACACCTGCCAAAGGTGGCACGCGCAGCCATTTGTCAGGGCACGCGAGGTGTTGCCCTGTCAGCTGGCCAGCGCGCATGTGTGCGCTGGTCAGCTTAGTTCCCTGAAGCCTCCGGAGCGCAAAAAAACAGCCCTATAAGCAAACCGGAAATTCAGGAACGGACTTCCAGTTTGCTTGTAGGGTCGGTTTAAGCACTCCGGAGATGACCCAACGAGCAAACCAGAAGTCACTTCCGGTTTGCTTGTAGGGTCATTTTTTGTCCTCCGGAGGCTTCAGGGAAGCCTCCTGAAGGTTTCTGAAGCCTCCAGAGGGCCTCCAGGAAGGCAGGGGAGGCTGTTTTCACCCTTCCCAGGCTCCTATAAAGCCTCTGGAGCCTGGGGAGGGCGAAAAAAGTATGCAAAAAATGTGGGGGATCGCACCTCACATGCACGCATGTGAGCTGGGGTGGTGGTTGCGCGTTGCATTATGGGTGCGGCACACCCAGGCATGAGCCCTCCCTGCGCTGCCCTCCCTTATGGCACGTGAGTCAAGAAAGGTTCACCATCACTGGGCTATGGCAATCCCTGCAGCCTGAAACAGCTGATGGTCGGGAGGACTGATCCAACCAACAATCAGCTGCTTGTGCTAATCAGGCTGGGCTGAAATTGAAACTGAAACAGACTGTTTGCTGCAAGGAGGCAAATTGCTGGGTGGTAGAAGCAGATTTCTTTTTCTTGTGCTAATCTGGCTAAACGGAAACAGGCTGTTTGCTGTTTGCTGCAAGGAGGCAAATTGCTGGGAAGCAGAGGCAAAAAATTTTCTTGTTTTCCTCCCCAAAAGGTAGGTGCATAGTATACTTCAGCGCGTCTTATACTCCAAAAAGAACACGGTAACTTAAATGGAAAAAAAGGAATTAAATTGAAAACGTAAAGGAACTTTGGTGTGGAAAAGGCCAAAGCGTCTGGGAAAAGAAAATGGAAATCAGGATTGCTTGTGGAGAATTCACTGACATTAATAATAAAAATCATAAGTCTCCCTTCCCACTGATTCTTCCTCCCAACCCAAATTGACACTGACATACTTTTGACATCCACAGTCTCTTTCAGAACAATTTCCACGCGTTCCACGTGATGTCGGTTCCAGAGTGGGTCCAATTTTTCTCGGTTTTGCTTCCGGAAGGGTAAAATGTGAGCCACCGCCTTCAAGAGGGGGAGAAGAAGGGGAAAATTTGCAGGAACCCCCATATTTTGGGGGGGAAATAACAGACCAGAGTCCCCTCTCTCGTCTAGGGGGTCTTGCCAACAAATTGCACCAAAGTGTAGAAAGATGAATTTTGCGATTCAATTAAATCAAAGATCTAATCCAATCCTCAATTAAATCAAAGATCTAATCCAATCCTCAATTAAATTGAAGATCTAATCCTATCCTCAATCAAATCAAAGATTCAATCAAACCAGAGCCCCAAATGGTAGATTATAATAATAATAATAATTGTGGCCGTGATAATAAAAGTTCCATTTGGTTCAATCCAGGCTGTTGCGCATGAAATTTGGGAAGCAAAGTTAGCAGAGGGGTTTCATAATTTCCCCCATTGTACCCTACTTCCCTGAAAATAAGGCCTCCCCAGATAATAAGACCAATCAGGCTTTTGAGCCCATGCACTTAAATAAGCCCTCCCCTGAAAATAAACCCTCCCTAAAAATATTGCAACACAGCAGCAGCCACGAGTGACCATGTTCGCTGCCTCCAGCACCTCAAAAATAATAAGAACAACCCCCCCCCCCAAAAAATAAGGCCAAGCTCTTATTTCGGTGGTCAAAATATTTTGGGGAAAACACGGTATCTAATTGGATCCTGATTAGTTAGGACAGTGTTGCTAAACCTTTTCGACACCAAGTGCAGAAACCGGAGCCTGCCGGGGGGGGGGGGGGGGAGGCCCGGAAATCAGAAGAGCATTTCCCCAGTGTGCATGTGCACATTGGAAAGCTGAGCTTCCGGTTTCCGGAGTGCGCATGTGCTCCAGTTTCTTCCAGTTTCTGGCATGCATGTGTGAATGAAGACCAAGCTGTCTGGCACGCATGCGTGCGCCGGAAACCCGGAAACTCAGCTTCCCGGTGTAAGCATGCTCTTCCTGTTTCCAGCACTCCTGCATACGCTGAAACCAGCTGGCTGTGTGCATGTTTGTGCCAGAACCCGGAAGAGCAGCAGGCGATGGCTGGTGTGCCCAGAGAGATGGTTCTGCATGCCACTTCCGGCGCATGTGTCATCGGTTGGGAGTTAGGATCTCTATTCAAACATTTGGGAAGCTAAGTTTCTCCATCAGAGGTGGTCCTCGGCTTACGAGCCCAACGTTTCTGGGGTTAAGTGAGACGTTCGTTAAATGAGTTTTGTCCCATTTTATGATGTTTCTTGCCACAGTGGTTAAGCGAACCCCTTGCAAGACCCCTTGATCGCGTGACAACAGTGGTCGTCAGTGTGAAAAATGGTCGTAGATATAAATTAGTTGGCAAGCATCTGAATTTGGATCGCACGATCCTGGGGATGCTACAACCGTAACTGAAAAGTGGTCATAAGTCACTTTTCTCAGGGATGTTGTAATTTCGAATGGTCACTAAGCGAACTGTTGTTAAGCCGAGGACTGCCTTTGTTAACAAAAGGAAAGCATGTGTTTGGAGAAAAGAGAAAACTCTTTGAATTATTCAGAAAATGTCAGGCCTTTGTGACGTTTTTCCCGTATCTATAACTCAATAAACCTCTCCTTTTCATCCTAAATGCACTCTGCACGTACTCAGAGGCCCAGTTTTCTTCAGCAGTGGAAATCTCAATTTTTGGTCCCCCCCTGAAAGCCAAATTATCCAATTTCCAGGCAAGATCTTTGTCTCTAACACCCTACAGCAGGGGGCTCCAACCTTGGCAACTTTAACCCTGGGGGACTTCGACTCCCAGAATTCCCCTCCCAGCAAACCTGAAGTTGAAGTCCTCTAGGCCAGTGTTTCTCAACCTTGGCAACTTGAAGATGTCTGGACTTCAACTCCCAGAATTCCCCTCCCAGCAAACCTGAAGTTGAGTCCTCTAGGCCAGTGTTTCTCAATCTTGGCAACTTGAAGATGTCTGGACTTCAACTCCCAGAATTCCCCAAGCTCAGCATTCGCTGGCTGGGGAATTCTGGGAGTTGAAGTCCAGACATCTTCAAGTTGCCAAGGTTGAGAAACACTGCTCTAGGCTTCAAGTTGCCAAGGTTGGAGACCCTCCCAGCAAAGCTGGCTGGGGAATTCTGGGAGTTGAAGTCCTCTAGGCTTAAGGTTGCCAAGCTTGGAGGATCCCTGCCCTAAAGGAACATCCTTTCATCCCCGCCTGCTGAGATTCCCGGCCTTGCAGAACAATGGACCCTCCTCAAGTCAGAGGGGGGGAAGGGGGAACATTGGAGGAAGAGAGGAGTGAAGATTGCACGCTTCGCTGCCAACTTATCAAATTAAAAGCCTCGTGCGGGGGAAATTTTGGAATTTGGCAGCCAAGCAGAGATGGGAGGCCGAGACGAGGGGAGAAAAAGAAACCCGCTTACTCAACAAAACAGTAGTGGCAACCTTGGGATTCCTGGCAGGGTGGTTTGGTTTCCCAATCTTTCTTTTTGCACAATCACTCTCCCGCACAACAACTGCAGTGGGTTAGCTCGCAAGCGTGGGGAGATAACCCCAAATGAAATAAAACCACCCTCATTTTTCTACTTTAAAGGTAAAGGTTGCCCTCGGACATATGTGCTAGTCGTTCCCGACTCCAGGGGGCGTTGCTCATCTCCGTTTCAAAGCCGAAGAGCCAGCGCTGTCCGAAGACGTCTTCGTGGTCATGTGGCTGGCAGGACTCAACTCCCGAAGCTGCACAGAACGCTGTTTCCCTTCCCACCAAAGGTGGTTCCTATTTTTCTACTTGCATTTTTTAACGTGCTTTCGAACTGCTAGGGTTGGCAGAAGCTGGGACAAGTTAACGGGAACTCACTCCATTACGTGGCACTAGGGATTCGAACTGCCGACCTTTCTGATTGACAAGCTCAGCAGGGGTGGGTTGCTAATCTCGTTCCAACCGGTTCGGTTGGAACGGGGCCGGCGGCGTCCTCGTGCATGTGCGCAGTTCACGCATGCGTCTTAGCGCCTGCGCGATGCTCCAGCTGCTCGCGGAGACTCGCGCAGGCGCTGTATGTGCCATCCAGCTGCTCGCGGAGACTCGTGCAGGCGTTGTATGTGCCATGCGCCTGTGTGAAAGCGCAGAAGCCTTCATAGACCAGTAAGGAGCGCGGGCAGGCGGGCGGGCCCTTCGCCGTTCCCGGAAGTTACTTACTTCTGGGTTCGCCGACCAACCGGTTCGCGGGGACCGCCGCGAACCGGTTGAAACCCACCCCTGAAGCTCAGCGTTTAAGCCATTGAGCTGATGGGCGCTGAACTCCAACGCCTCTAGTGATCTCGGACAGTCGCTCCTCTTAAGAAGTGACAACCCAGCTGTTGTCTGTGTTCCCTGCCAATCAAACCAGGTTCTCTCCTCTCTTCCACCCAGATGTTGGGGTGGATCCTCCAAACCCCGTTTAGATTCTCCTCACCTGCTTCCCCAGGTAATGATCCACCCGGTAAATCTCCTCTTCGCGGAAGACCTTGGTGAGCTCCTCCGCCAGCTGTTGCGCAGACAACAAATCGCGGCCAAAAGGTTTCTCCAGCACCACGCGCAACCACGCACCGGTGGGCGGCCTGCAGCTGGTGTTAATGTGCCGGGCAATTTCAGCGTAGGCGAACGGCGGCACGGACATATAAAAGATACGGCCGGTTTCCACCAGCTCCTCCTGAGCAAGGCTGGTTTGAATGCCCTGGTTGAGCCTGGCGTAGTCTTCCTCGCCTTTGAGTTGGTGGTACTCCGTTAATTTCAAGAACTGGTCCTTTAGCACCGCACATCGGTTGGGGGGCACCTCCGGCGAGCAGGCCAGGTTTTTCAAGGGATCGTACATCAGCTTCCGCCCCATGTCAGGATCCTTCAGACCGGCCCCATGGAAAGTGAACGTGTGGCCGTTCGTCACTTCATCCACGTAAAGCTGGAACAAGCTTTGCCACAGGTATTTTTTGGCCAAATCTCCAGTGGCGCCCAGCAGGACGACAGAAATGTGGCCCCGAGATTCCCTGGTTTCGGTGGGGAAAATGCCCCACAGCAAAAGTACGACGACGGTCTCTTTAAAAAGCATCTTCAACGCAGGCTGGAAAGAAAGAGAGGAATGGAACATGAGGTCTTTTTCAAAAGTCAGGGGGAAAAAAAAACATAGAATTTGCGTCTTTGGCCCGTAAGGCTTTCGGCCTGTTTCAATATTAACTTTGTACCTTGTGAGGCAACTCTACGATTTCACATCGCTGGCTCGGAGTGAAGATGTTTTTGAGCAAAAAGCATTTGTAATACACGTGTTTTACAGCCGAACAGTTTTCTTGGTGCAAAAAAGAATCCTCATCGCACTCGTAAACTCTTTTAGGAAGGCACAAAACAGGATTATCACTGCTTCGCTGCTTATACTCCCTTTTTAAAAAAAATAAAAAATAAAATTTTCATACAGGTAATCCTCAACTTACGACCACAATGGAGCCCAAGATTTCTGTCGCTAAACAGGGCAGTTCAGTGAGTTTTGCCCCATTTTAAAGCCTTGCCCCAACCGTTAAGTAAATCATTGCCATTGTTAAAAGAGTAACTTGGTTGTTAAGTGAGTCTGGCTTGCCCATCGACTTGGTTGGTCAGAAGGTCGCAAAAGGGGAGCACGCAACCCCGGGACACTGCCACCGTCATAAATACGAGTTGGTTGCTAAACATCTGAATTTTTAACATGTGACCTTGGGGATGCTGCAACAGTTGTAAGTATAAGTATAATCTTTACTGTCATTGTACTTAAGTAAAACGGAATTTGTTAGCAGAGCTAGTATTCACTTACTAGCTACCCCTACTGGTTCACAAAGGTGAGCGCACCCTGTCCACGCATGGGCTCGGCCTACTGCGCATGCGCTTTGGCTTGAAAACATGCCTAAAATAGAGCCGGGACGGGTGGGCGATCCTATCTGCTATTTCTGTTAGTGGTTCGGACGAACCAGTTCTAATGAACCGGTTCGAACCAGCTGAATCCTACCTCTGGTTGTCAGTGTAAAGGTGTCCTAAGTCACTTTTTTCAGTGCCATTGTAACTTCGGTCACTAAATGACCTGCTGTAAGTCAAGGACCACCTCTACAGTACAGGTAGACAATGGCACGGATGCGATGTAGGGAATAAAAGACAGGATCATATCTTACTAGCTGTTCTAACTGAGGCTTCCCGAGAGCATGAAGCAGAATCCTGGTCCCGAGAAAAAAACCCTTTTCTTAATTGACTGTGAATTCTGCTCATTCACATCCAGCAAAGTCTTTCGAGGGAGGATTTATAATCACAGACCTTATCTGGCTTGGAGAGCTGCCAGGCTGATAGCTGCAGAACTTGGCAAGGAGTCTCAGAGAGTCACGAACCAATGAAGCGAGCTAATTGTCTCCTGCAAACTCCATTCCCCTGTCGCTCCTCTTTTATTCCCTCTGGGAGGGGGCGTTCATCATCCACCTGTGGCCTCACTCCCAAGTTGACCTCTGTTCTTTAGCTGTTCCCTTATCCTGGCAGCTCTGCGCATGCGCACTCTGGGAACAGGCTCCAGCTGTTCTTCTGCCTCACTGATGTCTGACTCTGAAGGCAGCTGATAACTGTCAGACGGCCCTGGCCCCCTCTCTGCCTCTGACACTGAACCCTCATCCAAGCCTTCCCCAGACTCCAGGACTGGCCCATGTTCCTCCCCAACCTCCTCACTGTCCGAATCTGCTGCCAGCTCTGCTGGCGGGCCACAACACTAGCTAAGGTGCAAACTTAATTTGTTGCATGCCCGGGAGCTTGCCAACACCTCTACGGAGGCTCAATCAAAACCTCTCTTTCCTGTAGCTGTATATTATATATATTTTGAATTGGCGTAAAGGGCAGGTTTATCAGCCTTACAGAGAAACTGGCAATTAATACTTCCCTGTTTGACAACTTGATTTCCCAGTAAAGATAAAATACTTTCAACACTCCAACGGTTAGTCAAACAAAAAAGAACATAGATTAAAAAAATAAATCAGTATTTCCTGGTGCAGAAGCCACCGTCCCGGAAGGCTAAGAAAAGAAATAGATTAAGTAGCAGTTAGAGAGTCCAGTCACACCCTCACTGGTCAAGGCTGGATTCACACAACACGTTTAACTCAGTTAAAAATCTCACTGGCTACCTGTGGAAAAGAGGCTAACTCTCTTTCCCCCAAAATAAGCCCTCCCCAGATAATAAGCCCAATCGGGCTTTTGAGCGCATGCACTAAAATAAGCCCTCCCTGAAAATATTCTAACACAGCAGCAGCCATGAGGGGACCATGCTCGCCGCCTCTTTATTGGCCAAGTGTGATTGGACACACAAGGAATTTGTCTTTGGTGCATAGGTCCTTAGTGTATATAGAGTAGGAATAGGAATAGGAATGGAATAGGAGAAGAGAAGAGAAAGTAGAAGAGAAATAGGATAGAATAGAATAGAACAGAACAGAATAGAATGGAATAGAATTCTTTATTGGCCAAGTGTGATTGGACACACAAGGAATTTGTCTTTGGTGCATAGGTTCTCAGTGTACATAAGGGGAATAAAATGCATTCATCAAGAATAAAAAGATACAACACTTAGTGATAATCATAGGGTACAAATAAGCAATCAGGAAACAAACGTTCCATATCAATATAAATCATAAGGATATAAACAACAGAGTCCTGCAGTCATAAGTGGGAGGAAATGGCGGATAGGAACGATGAGAAGACTAATAGTAATTAGTAATGCAGATTTAGTAAATATTTTGACAAGTGTTTTGGGAATCAGTTGTTACGTAGAGTGATGGCATTTGGGAAAAAACTGTCCTTGTGTCTAGTTGTTCTGGTGTGCAGTGCCTTATAGTGTTGCTTTGAGGGTAGGAGTTATATTCATAATATAATATAATGTAATGTAATGTAATGTAATGTAATGTAATATAATATAATATAATATAATATAATAATATAATATAGTAATGTAATATTATAATATTATTATATTGTATCGTATCGTATCATTATATTATATATATATTATATTACATTATATTATATTATTATATTATTAATATATATTATATTATATTATATTATATTATATTATATTATATTATATTATATTATATTATATTATATATTATATTATATATTACTATACTATACTATACTATACTATACTATACTATACTGTACTGTACTGTAATGTAATGTTATGTTATATTATAATATTATAATATTATATTATATATTATATATTATATATTATATATTATATATTATATATTATATATTATATATTATATATTATATATTATATATTATATATTATATATTATATATTATATATTATATTATTATACTATACTATACTATACTATACTATACTATACTATACTATACTATACTATACTACATTACATTACATTACATTATATATTATATTATTCCGTGAAACAACTTGCCTGCAGAGGTTGTAAATGTTCCAACACTGAAAGTTTTTAAGAAGAGATTGGATATCCATTTGTCTGAAGCGGTGTAGGGTTTAATGCCTCAGCAGGGGGTTGGACTAGAAGACCTCCAAGGTCTCTTTCAGCTCTGCTATTCTGATGATATGAGATGTATGTACCGGTATGTATGTACTCACACATACATAATGGAATAAAAAATTATATTCCAAGATCCTTTCCAACTCTATTCTGATGGTTTGAAATATACAGTATATATAATTTTAGACTGAGCCAGCAAAAAGGGTTGGGCACCAACATTGCCATTAAGACACGGCATTTAAAAACTGCCTTTTTGCTTGTTGAAGGTTGGGAGCAACAGTTGCCAAACGGTTGCCACAAAATAAATAAATAAAATACAGCTTGTTTTGGCACAAGACCGAGCTTCGCCACATTTCATAACCCCACAATATTGGAGAAGGGGGGTTTGCTCTGCAGCATCTTCGCCTGGGGCCTGGCTGGCGATTTTGGAAGTCTGGGGAAAAAGTGGCATTTTTATTTTTATGCTGAAACTGGGAACTTGGGCATCCTCCCCGTTTCCAGCTGAGCAGAACAACCAGTTTATTCGGTCTTGCTCAAGGCCCCCAAACCCTCGTCGTGGCAAGCGCCACTTTTCTGCTGATGTTCAAATAAACCCAACAGGATGTGCCAGAGGACGTCTGGGTTAATTGCTGACATATTAAATGGAATACACAAGGTGTGTTTTACGCAACAAGGTTTCTGAAAGAAACTGGATTGCACACAAAAATGCCACTTATTATTATTATTTTTATTATTATTATTATTGTTAATCATCGCACAGTCAGCCAGATGTTCAGTCTGGGTTTGCTATTGTTGTCTACCTATCAAGTCCTTACCAAGGACCTGGGATAGGCAAATCTGCAGGTTTGACGGTATTACAGGTATTGTCGCAGGATGGAAGCAATCCTAATTAAAGCAGCCTTCTTCTGCAACTGACGTCCAATTTATCAATGCCTATGGCCGCGAGGGCAAGCCTATGGCATGTGTGCCACAGGTGGCACACGGAGCCACATCTGCCGGCATGCGAGCCATCAGCTGCAGCACGCATGTGCATGCCAGCCAGCTGATATTCGGCCTTCCGGAGGTCCCCCGGAAGAAATACCAGGCTCAGCTTGGAGGCGAGCAGTGCGGCGTATGTGTGTAGGGAGAGTTGTGTACACATGCGCATTATGGGTGCTGGCGCATGCGTGCACAAAATGGTTAATCATCACTGTCCTACAATGCTCAAGTGGTGCACCCAAGGCACCTATTACTATTGGCACTACCCTTGCTTGCCTTTGCCACTCTCGTTCTATTTCTATGTGAAGGTCTTTATATTTTGTTATCTTCTCCAATTCTTTCTCTTCTATTCTGCTGTGTTATTATTATTTCGTTTTATCCACTGAACACGAAACTCAGTCAACTGAACATTCAAAAATGCATCACAAATACCATTGACTGGTACTGACGGTTGGTAGAGGTTGCTGGCAGCATCCTAGGTATCAACCAAGTTCTTCTTCTTCTTCCTCCTCCTCTTCCTCCCCCCCTCCCCTTTCTCCTCCATTGGAAACTCAGTCAACTGATCATTTAAAGAAATACCGTTGACTGGTGCTAATGGTTGATACGGTTTGCTGCCAGTGTCCTAGGTATCAACCAAGGACCTTCTTCAAATATAAGATGTTCCGAGTAGCGCAGTTTTTTTGCAGTTCCACTGGTGTTATGGCAGGAAGCTGCAGTTTCTTGATGTGTTTCATCCTTAATCGTGTGGTTTTGATGGCCAGGTTGCGATATATCGTATTATTATTATTATTATTATTACTACTACTACTACTACTACTACTACTACTACTACTACTACTACTACTACTACTACTTTTATTCATTAAGCATGAAACTCAGACAAGTGAACATTTAAAGATGTGTCACAAATTTCATTGGTGCTATCATTATTATTATTATTGTTATTATTATTATTATTGATCGGGGAGGGTGGATTTCCTAGATTTGGGGAAGACATTCAAATGTTTCAAAAGACAAATTTAGTGTCGAGGTGGGGGTGGGTGGGTTGCATCTACAAAGCCAGGAAAAAAGGGGGGGGCAGATCGTGGATTGTCCAGACTTCCCCCCAGTCCAGGGGAGGGGGGGAAATCATGGGTGCAAATCCAGAAGAAAAGAGGGTCACCCAACCACAGAGAGCCCCCCCCCCTTAAAATCCATACCACCAACCCATCCAACTGCCCTACCCCCTTCTTCTCCTTGGCAGAGGCGCCTACAAGCTGATCTGCTGGCTGGCAAGGCGGAAGCGGGCTTGCCACCGGCTTTTTGGACCGGATCCCGACCAAGCTCAGCCGTGCAAGGTGGTTGCGTCCTTCCCCCCGCCCCCCTCCAGCAGGCGTCCTTTTTTATTTTTGCAAAAGCGTGCAAGGGAAAAAGTGCACGCTCAGGTTTTATTTTTGCAACAGGAAAACGTGAACAATGCCCCCCTCCCCTCTTGGGGAGCTCACCTCTCCTTCTCCCCACGTCCCTGTCGGCCCACGCGGGAAAAGACCCACTCACCTCCCTCCCACGGGCGGCGTTGGAGAAGCCCAAAGCGGATCCGGGAAACGGGGAGACGGCGCCAACGCGGAGATTTCTTCCTCGCCCTCTCACGGCCGGGCAGCTCCGCCTCTTCTTCCCAATGGCAAGTCGGAGGGAGGGGGGAAAAAAAGCTTATGGTTCGTGTCGAGCCGGAGCGGCCGAATGTGAAGCGGGCGGGGGCAGCGAATCTTCCTTGTTGCGATTTTATTCTTATTTTACTCCGGTTTTTTTTCCAGTTTTTTCAGCAAAGTATAAACTTGGGCCCAACATGAGACCATCCTCGTAACGAGCGCGTTTAGGTAGCGTTTATGATACCCGCTTCCCAACCAGACACAGGTATGGAGTTCCAAGTCCCATCATCCACCAGCACATGGGGTAAGGGGTTATGGGAATTCAATCCCGGGAGATCTGAAGGGATTATGGGACTTGGGGGAGCGCCTTCCAAATTTGTGGTAGCGCCTTCCAGTGGGTGGGAGAAAGGCCCTTAACTAAGTTTCCATAAACTAAATTTTATTTATTAAATCCCAATATTATACATGTCCTTTATACTTGCCTCCTGACACTATTTCTCCAAGAAGCATTTAACATCTCTGAGGAACTGGCATAACTAGCTGCGTTCACATTTGCTACTTATGCAACTCTTCCTCATTGTGGTCTAGTGCATTGTTAAGTATAGCCCTGTGGGGGGTCAAACCATCATTTGGGTCCAGACTCATGCTACAAACCAAAGCTAGCCCCCACAGCTTAACCCTACAGGGAATAAGTGGGCCATGCTAAAGGTAGGATTTCCAGGCCTACCTTTAAGGAACGTTGTGTGACAAATGGAGCATTCAGATTAAGTCCTCCTTTATTTAGGGGGAAAAATGGTTTCCTTGCAGGACAAGCTGGGCTTCAGTGCAAACCGGGATTGATTTAACCACCATTAACTGGACAAGCCACAATGCACTGGCTTCCCTAGAAAGTTATGCCTTAATCTTCAATGGATAATCAGAACTGCAGAAAAAACAATGGCTGCCAACCTGCCTTCCATTGAGGGCCTGTATACCGCACAAGTCAAAAAGGGGGCTGTGTAAATATCTACAGACCCCTCACATCCTGGACGTAAATTGTTTTAACCCTCAAAACGACGCTATAGGGCACTGCGCACCAGAACACAAGGACAGTTTTTCCCCCGAATGCCGTCACTCTGCTTAACAACTAATCCCACTGTCAGCACTGTCAAATTATTTATTAAATTATTTACTAAATCTGCATTACCGTTATTCTTCTCTTCCTTCCTAGTATCCATCTCTCCCCACTTATGACTGTAACCATGTTGCTTGTTTCTTTACAATTTATATTGTTTTTGTTTGTTTCCTAGTATGATTTGATAGATTATTAGTAACCTTGACTATCACTAAGTGTTGTATATTTTTACTCTTGATGAATGTATTTTATTCTCCTTATGCACGCTGAGAGCATATGCACCAAAGACAAATTCCTTGTGTGTCCAATCACACTTGGCCAGCAAGGAATTCTATTCTATTCTATTCCTATTCCTATTTCTATTCCTATTCCATGTACACTGAGAGCATCTGCACCAAAGACAAATTCCTTGTGTGTCCAATCACACTTGGCCAGCAAGGAATTCTATTCTATTCTATTCTATTCCTATTCCTATTTCTATTCCTATTCCATGTACACTGAGAGCATCTGCACCAAAGACAAATTCCTTGTGTGTCCAGTCACACTTGGCTAGTAAAGAATTCTATTCTATTCTATTCTATTCTATTCTATTCTATTCTATTCTATTCTATTCTATTCTATTCTATTGCTATTGCTATTGCTATTGCTATTGCTATTGCTATTGCTATTGCTATTGCTACTGCTACTGCTACTGCTATTGTTATTCATATTCATATTCATATTCTATTCCTATTCTATTCTATTCCATTCTCTATTCTATTCTATTCTATTCACCACAACAGCTAGCTTTGTGCAGGGCATTAAACCCTCAATCCATCATGGTTTGTGGCCAGAAGACAACCTTGCATCGCTAGCACTGCATTTCTCTATCTAGCCGTTTGACCTCCAAAGCCTCTTCAGCAAGGAGCCGGTGGGTCTGCATGCGTTTCCCCCCCCAACCCAGCCTGCAGGAGACTGCAGTGAACTGCGCAGCCAACTAACATGCCCAGAACTGCATCCTCTGCAGCTCAGAAATGCTGCAGTTCTAGCAGGATGGTTTAAAAGAAAAAGCAATAGTAACAATGAATTGAATATGGCAAGTCTGCCTGTCCTTTCCGCCTCCTTCAACTTCTAGATGGAGGGTTCAGGCACCACAAACACACTTTGGTTGTGCGGGAGCTGGAAATCACAACCGCAGAGCTTTTGCACCATCGGAGAAGAACAGCTGCCTATCCCAGGGTCCATGGATAGGTGGGTAATAATGCTGGCTCCATCTGAAGATTTGGTTGATTGCTGATTAACCATCTAATCTAGTGAAAAGAAGAACGGTTTCAGGAACTGGGTATGTCTAGTTGAATGAAAAGAAGGACTAGGGAAGACATGATAGCAGTCTTCCAATATCTCAGGGGTTGCCCCGAAGAAGAGGGAATCAAGGTTATTCTCCAAAGCACCTGAAGGCAGGACAAGAAGCAATGGGTGGAAACTAATCAAGGAGAGAAGCAACATAGAACTAAGGAGAAATTTGCTGACAGTGAGAACAATTAACCAGTGGAACAACTTCCCTTCAGAGGTTGTGAATGGTCCAACTTTGGAAGTTTTGAAGAAGATGTTGGATAATCCTTTGTCTGAAGTGGTGTAGGGTTTCCTGCTTGAGCTGGGGGTTGGACTAGAAGACCTCCAAGATCCCTTCCAGCTCTGTTATTCTGTTATTGTTATCCATCCTTTGCCTGAAGTGGTGTAGGGTCTCCTGCTCGAGCAAGGGTTGGACTAGAAGACCTCCAAGGTCCCTTCCAACTCTTGCTCTTCTGCTATTTCTGTCCTTCTCTCTCATCTTATTGCCTGCGCTGGCCATCCTAGCAAGAATCAATGTCGCCAGTTAATTGGGAGGTGGATTATTTGGGCTTTCCAAGTTTCCTATGTGGTCGTGGTTGGACACCTTATGCATTAAATTGTTTGATCGTGAGAGGTTTTTAAAAAACCCTTTTCATAAAGATTTCCAGGGGAAACCTCTCATTCTTCATCCGATTCCGCCTTTAGATCTTTTAATTCCGCGAGGCCTTCGGGGACAACCTCTGCGTAGCTTCTACAGGGGGGCATCACAATACTTTGTGATGTGTGTTTGTGCTTCCCAGACTCGGTTTGCCCCCAGCCCCAAAGCTGCAACACAACAGCACCGTTCCACCAGCTTGAATTTCGGCACGCCCGTCTTCAGGGCCCAGTGGGTTAACAACAACATACATTTTTAAAGATTGGCCCTTCGGTGCTTCACAGTTGCCTACAAGAGAATAACAGAGTTGGAAGGGACCTCCGAGGTCCTCTAGTCCAGCTCGAGGTGTATGTGTGTGTGTGTGCGTGTGCGTGCGCATGCAGCGTACCCTCTTGGGCTCCATTTTTGGTCCCAGGAGGCTTCAGGAAGGCCTGCTAGGCCAGAAATGGGGCCCACAGGTGTGTGTGTGCAGTGTATCCCTTTGGGCTCCATTTTTAGCAATAGCAATAGCAGTTAGACTTATATACCGCTTCATAGGGCTTTCAGCCCTCTCTAAGCGGTTTACAGAGTCCGCATATTGCCCCCAACAATCCGGATCCTCATTTCACCCACCTTGGAAGGATGGAAGGCTGAGTCAACCCTGAGCCAGTGAGATTAGAACCACTGAACTGCAGATAACAGTCAGCTGAAGTGGCCTGCAGTACTGCACCCTAACCACTGTGCCACCTCGGCTCTCTTTTTGGTCCCAGGAGGCTTCAGGGAGGCCTACTAGGCCAGAACTGGGGCCCACAGGGTGTGTGTGTATATGTGTGTGTGTGTGTGTGTGTGTGCGCGCGCGCGCAGCGTATCCCCTTGGGCTCCATTATTAGCAGCAATAGCAATAAGACTTATATACCGCTTCATAGGGCTTTCAGCCCTCTCTAAGCGGTTTACAGAGTCAGCATATTGCCCCCCACAGTCTGGGTCCTCATTTTACCCACCTCGGAAGGATGGAAGGCTGAGTCAACCTTGAGCCGGTGAGATTTGAACTGCTGAACTGCAGATAACAGTCAGCTGAAGTGGCCTGCAGTACTGCACCCTAACCACTGCGCCACCTTGGCTCTTGGTCTCAGGAGGCTTCAGGGAGGCCCGCTAGGCCCAAAATGAGGCATGGGGAGGTCATGCCACATGCGTGGGGAGGCTCATGCCACATGCGTGGGGAGGCTCACGCTGCATGCCCGGGGGGGGGGGGAAGCAAGGGGGATCATGCAAAGATGCACGGGGGTGGGGGGTGTGTGTGGCGCACATTGCATTGCAATTTCAGCACCCAAGAAAAAGGTCAGTCTAGAGAAAAGAATTAGGGGAGACAGGATAGCAGTCTTCCAGTATTTGAGGGGCTGCCCCAAAGAAGAGGGGGTCAAGCTATTCTCCAAAGCACCTGAAGGCAGGACACAAGAAGCAATGGGTGGAAACTAATCAAGGAGAGAAGCAACCAGGAATTGCGGAGAAACTTCCTAGCTGGCTGTTTTTAAGAAGATTCTAGACAGTCCCTTATCTAAAATGGCTTAGGTCCTCCTGCTTGAGCAGGAGGGGCTGGACTAGAAGACCTCCAAGGTCCCTTCCAGCTCATTTTATCCTATTCCAATCAAGGAGAGAAGCAACTAAGGAGAAACTTCCTAACAGTGAGGATAGTGGAACAGAAATTGCCTTCAGAAATCGTGGGTGCTTCATCCACTGGAGGTTCTTTAAGAAGAGACTGAATAATCACTTTGTCTGCAATACTATAGGCTGCTTGAGAAGGGGGCTGGACTAGAAGACCTCTCAGGTCCCTTCCAGCTCTATTCTCTTCTAAAGAACTGTGCAATCTCTTCTAAGATAAGGGAAGGAAGAAGGGCTGCCCTGCATGGAATCCCACGTGTGGATTCTTTGCAGTTTTCTGCAACCGCAGGATACTTGGCATTCACCGGAAACAATTATTCCCCCCCCCCGCCCCGTCCCTCTCCAAAAATAGAGGGCATTTTTAAATCTATTTAATGCCTCCCTCCTCCTCTTTTCTTTTTTCATTCTCCTCCGATCTTTCTTCAGTGGGCTATCAATCACCCTAAGGAATCCTGAAGTCCAGCCTCCCCAGGAACTTCTCAAGCACCGGTTAGAGAAGACACCGTGGTGTCCCAACGAGGAAGCAGGTAATTGGGGAGGTGGGACAGGGATGGGTGGGTGGGTGGCTGGGTGGGAGAAGGCTGCGGACATCCTTGTTTCATGCCAGAAAAAAACAACAACTTGTCCAGTCAGTTAGAACGGCCCAACATTTCTATCTCTTCTTTTAGATGATTTCTTCTCTCGTTTTCAGCAGTCCGTCTTGTCTTTCACACACCCACCAACTCATCCTTCACTTCCCCCCCACCTTTGGTTTTTGAATGCCAACTTTTTGCTTTCGAGGGACTGACCTTGAGGGGCGGGCTTTGCGGGCAGGAGACCCCCCCCTCCCCACTTTCTCTCGTGCCTCGATTTTCTGGGTCAGGAAGGGAAATGGTGCATGCATGCCTGGCCGGGTTTGAAGGAATCACACTCACTCATGCCTCCCACGGCATGGGGAGAAAGGGGGTAATTGTGGCTCCGCTTTGCTGATTCTCTCCACACACACACACACAGACACCGATTTTTGATGCAGTCTCGCTGCAGAGGGGAAAGAGAAGCTGCAGAGCACTTCCACACACATACCACCTCTCCCCCCCCCCCAAACACACCAATGCTGCAGAAGCAGGAGCGTGACCAAGGTTAGGCTTGCAGGAAAATGAGAGAGAGGGAGTGACAGACAGACAGACAGAGAGAGGAAAAGAAATAAAGAGAGAGAGAGAGGAAAAGAAATAAAGAGAGAGAGAGAGAGAGAAACAGGAAGAGAGAGAAAAAGAGAGAGAAAGAGAGAAAAGAGAGATATGAGAGAGAAAGAGAGGGGGGAAGAGACAGAGAGAGAAAAAGAAAGAGAGGAAGAGAGAGAGAAAAAAAGAAAGAGAGAGAAAGAAAAAGAGGAAGAGAGAAAGAGAGAGATGAGAGAAAGAGAGAGAAAAAGGGAGAGAGAGAAGAGACAGAAAGAGAGATAGAGAGAGATAGAGAGAGATAGAGAGAGAAAGAGAAAAAGGGAGAGAGAAGAGGCAGAAAGAAGGAGAGAAAGAGAAAAAGGGAGAGAGAGAAGAGAGAAAGAAAGAGAAAAGAGATATGATAGAGAAAGAGGGGGAAGAGACAGAGAGAGAGAGAAAAAGAAAGAGAAAAAGAGGGAGAGAGGGACAGAGAGAAAAAGAAAGAGAAAAAGAGAAAAAGAAAGAAAAGGAGGAAGAGAGAAAGAGAGATGCGAGAGAAAGAGATATGAAGAGAAAGAGAGAAAAAAGGAGAGAGAGAAGAGACAGAGAAAGAAAGAGAGATATGAGAGAGAAAGAGAGAGGGGAAAGAGAGGAAGAGAGAGAGAGAGAGAGAGAAAGAGAGGGAGAGAGGAAGCGACAGAGAAAAAGAAAGAAAGAAAGAAAGGAGAGAGGAAAAGGGAGAGAGAAAAGAAGAGACAGAGAAAGAAGGGGAGAAAAGAGATATGAGAGAGAAAGAGAGAGGGGAGGAAGAGCGAGAGAGAGAAAGAAAGAGAAAAAGAGAGATGGAAAGAGGAAGAGACAGAGAGAGAAAGAAAGAGAGAGAATCTTTCTATTTTCTATGTTTGATCCTTCCTGTCTTTTGCCCTGCATTGCTGGGCTGAAAGATGGGAAAAAGTCAGGGTCCTCCAGCAACCCACTTATTTTTTCTTTGCCTTTTTTCCCTTCTTCCTTTTCCCTTTATTTTATCATTTTTCTTTCTTTCTTCCTGGCTCTTTTGCAGTTGAGAGAGAAAACAAAATCAACAGTTGAAAAGTCAGGTGTGTGAGGATCATTGGGAGTGTGTGTGTGTCTCTGTGTCTCAGGACTCTGGGGAAAGTGGCATCTAGGGGTGGGGGTTTCTAGGACTTTTAATGGGGGAGGGGCTGGGGGATTATGGGAGATGTCATCTGCAGGTTAGGCCAGCAGGAGGAAGAGTGTGGTACACCGGGAATGTGGGGGAAAGGGATATCAAGGGCCTTCTGAGCTTTTGGCCTGGGGTGGTCCCTTGAATGGCTTTTAAAAGGGGATAGGAGGCCTAGGTATGCAAATAGAGTCTTCACAGAGCCTCCTTATTCCAGGACACTCTACCAGGAAGATCTGATGTTCAGCATTAACAAAAAAAGTCGATCTTCCTGCTTGGGGTGGGGTTTTTTTGGGGGGGGGGTTGGGGAGGTTAACTCTGCAAATATATATTTTTTCCTTCTGCAACCCCATTCCGTGACTTACTCAGGGGGGGGGGAAATCAAATCTGGGAGTTTTTCGTTCTGTGCATTTTTTCCCCCCTTCCCCCTCCGTTCTCATCATCTTATCCATTTTATAGTGGGGAAAAAAATCTGGGCCTTTTTCTATTCCTCCGCTTTTCTCAAAACCCCATTTCTTTTGCGCAGGATTGACAAGGAACATTAAAAAAAAAAATCCCTCCTATAACTTGAAACGCTTTCTCTCCCTCTCTCCGTTCCTGGACTCCCGCACGACTGTCCTTCCCTAAACCATGGTTTTTCAACAAGCCACCATTTGGCTCCAGGCGAATCCGGCGAGACCCCCTAATTTAATAGGGGATGGCGGGTTTCATTCACCCTTTTTGCCTTAACCTGGCAAGAATTCCCGTAGGAGAGGTTGCCAACGTCGCAAGGCCTTGCCTCGTTTTTTAGCCAGGTTTGGGGCTGGATAAGCCCCAATTGGGGAGGGGGGGTGGTCCTCTCCAGGCCAGCCTGCACAAACTGTGATACGTGGCCCGATGTCCCTCCGCAAACCCTACTCAAGTATCTTCCATTTCCGTTCCCGGAGGTCAAATAATTCGTCTTTCTCTCTCTTATAAGTTTCTGCATTGCCCTCTGCAAAGAGCAATTTGAAACCAGCCACCACAATCGGCACCACAACAAAATTAAATGTGCCCAAAACTCGGAGATTGGTACTGCTGGGATCTTGGCTTGGTCAAAAAGCAGATATTATGACCTTTTATGTTTTAAAATGCATTAAAGCACCAGAAAGGGAATGAAAGAAAATTCCCAGGGGTTTATAGAAAAGAAGAGGGGGGGGGAATCCTTACAGACCCTCCACCACTCACTCCCCACTCTGGCTGCCTTCGCCCAGGAGTGCTTGGACACAAAGTGGGCTTTTCTGCACGCTGGACGTTAAGTGTGCGTTTTTATTTCATGTGGACGGGACTTGTTGGCCGTCTCAATTTTTGCAACCAGCTGCACACACACCCCCGACCCACTTTTCAAGGTGAGGGGTTTTGTGTGTGTGTGGGGGGGAGTTACTGCAGTTGTCTACCCCCCACACGCACCCCACCCCCACCCCAAAGCATGGGCTCCTGTGTTTGTAGAATAGATCCATTTTTCCCTCCCCCTGGAATCCTTTGTGATCGAGCCCCTGGGTTTCTCGGCCGCCGCATTTATTCTAAGGGATCGATTTCTCTCTCCCCCACCACCACTTTTCGTAACTCAATGAGCAGCCTGCGCATCCATGCTTGCAACAAACCAGGTTTTATTTAAAAAAAATAAAAATAAAGCATTTTTCCACCGTGCACAGGGACATTAGGTGGAGGGACGATTCGGGATAGGAAATTGAGTTTTTAAATTAAATCAACGGTGAGGGTTTTTTTTACCTGGTCATTGCAGGCTTCCCTCTCTCTTTCCCTCCCTCTCTTCCTCCCTCTTTCTCTCTCCCCTCCCTCTCCCTCCCTCTCTCCCTCCCTCTTTCTCTCTCCCTCCCTCTCTATCACCCTGTCACTCTCTTCTCCCCCTCCCTCCCCCTCTATCTCCCTGTCCCTCCCTCCCTCTCTATTACCCTGTCCCTCCCTCCCTCTCTATCTTCCTGTCCCTCCTTCCCTCCCTCCCTCTCTATTACCCTGTCCCTCCCTCCCTCTCTCCCTCCTTCCCTTTCTCTCCCTCCCTCTCTATCATCCTATTCCTCCCCCTCCCTCTATCTCTCCCTCCCTTGCTATATCCCTGTCCCTCCCTCCTTCCCTCCCCCTCTCTCTGCGCCTCCCTCTCCCTCCCTTCTCTCTCTCCCTCCCTCCTTCCCCCACTTTCTCTCTCCCTCTTCCCCTCCCTCCCTCCCCCTCTTTCTCCCTTCCTCCCTCCTTCCATGATCCATCTCTCTGTCTCTCTCCCTATCCCTTCCCTCCCTCTTTCTCCCTCCCCCTCTCTCTTCCTCCCTCTCTATCACCCTGTCCCTCCTTCCTATCCCTCCCTCCCTCTCTACCTCTCTGTCCCTCCCTCCCCCTGTCCCTCCCCCCTCTTTCTCCCTCCCTCTCTCTGCCTTTCTCTCCCTCCCTTCTCTCTCTCCCTCCCTCCTTCTCCCACTTTCTCTCTCCCTCCTCCCCTCTCTCCCTCCCCCTCTTTCTCCCTCCCTCCTTCCATGATCCGTCTCTCTCTGTCTCTCTCCCTATCCCTCCTTCCCTCCCTCTCTCTCCCTCCCTCCCTCTCCTTTTTACATGCATATTCTCGGACTGAAAAGATCAATAGACAGCGATCTGGCTCTTGCAACAGTGCACATCGCTAAATTGTGGTTTGTTCAGCAAACCACAGCTCGCTAGCTTTGCTTGTAAGCAGTGCTTGGATTTACACAGCCTTCCATTTAACCGGCTACTGTTTCTTGCAGTATTTCTCAAAGTTAGCGACTTTAAAGAGAGGTGGACTTCAACTCCCAGAATTCCAGGCTGGCTGGGGACTTCTGGGAATTGAAGTCCACCTGTCTTAAAGTTGCCCAGCTTGAGAAAGATTGATTTATTTCCTTCGGGGGCCCTCAGCTTTTAATTCCCTCACAGTCTTATGATGTACACACTCCACGGAAGCAGAATTCCGAAATTGTTCTGCAAAGCAGCATTCCAGTGATAGCAGCATTCTGGTATTTGAGGGGCTGCCACAAAGAAGAGGGGGGTCAACTTATTTTCCAAAGCACCAGACAAGAAACAATG
Organism: Thamnophis sirtalis; assembly: GCF_051295495.1. Classification (NCBI taxonomy): domain Eukaryota; kingdom Metazoa; phylum Chordata; class Lepidosauria; order Squamata; family Natricidae; genus Thamnophis; species Thamnophis sirtalis. The sequence goes on from NW_028261395.1 coordinate 41,349,525, forward strand.
GATGGAAACTAAACGAGGAGAGAAGCAACCTGGAACCAAGGAGAAACTTCCTAACAGGGAGGACGATTAACCGGTGGAACAGAGAAGTTGCTTTCAGAAATCGTGGTTGCTTTGTCACTGGAGGTTTTTAAGAAGAAACTGGACAATCACTTGTCTGCAATGCTATAGGCTCTCCTGCTTGAGCAGGGGGCTGGACTAGAAGACCTCCAAGGTCCCTTCCAGCTCTATTCTGATGGATTGCATTTTCCACCGCCTCTGTTATGTTTCTCCTCCTCTGCCCTAAACATCCAGTTAGTTATTGACTTAAAATCATCCGTGTAGTGATGGTTCGAATGACACTGAAAAAAAAACCCGGTCCTTTCACTTATAACAGGGGTAGCATCCTCACAATCAAAATTTAGACGCTTGGCAACCCGGCATGTGTTTATGATGGTTTTCTGACCGAGACTTCCCAAGAGCAGGAAGCAAACTCCTGGTCCCGAGAAAAAACCCTTTTATTAATTGACTGTGAATTCTGCTCATTCACATCCAGCAAAGTCTTTCGAGGGAGGATTTACGGTCACAGACCTTATCTGGCTTGGAGAGATGCCAGGCCGGTATCTGCAGAACTTGGCAAGGAGTCTCGGAGACTCACAAAGCAATCAAGCGAACTAATGGTCTCCTGCAAACTCCACTCCCCTTTCGCTCCTCGTTTATTTCCTCTGGGAAGGGCCGTTCATCGTCCACCTGTGGCCTTACTCCCAAGTCGACCCCTGTTCTTTAGCTGTTCCTTCGTCTGGAAACTCTGCCTGCACACACTGGGAACAGGCTCCAGCTGTTCTTCTGCCTCACTGCTGTCCAACTCTAAAGAACAGGAGTTGACTTGGAGTAAGGCCACAGGTGGACGGTGAATGGCCCCTCCCAGAGGAAATAAAAGAGGAGCAAGTTTAAAATAGAATAGAATAGAATGAATAGAATAGAAAATAAAATAATGAAAGTAGAATAGAGTTGGAAGGGACCTTGGAGGTCTTCTAGTCCAACCCCCTGCTCAGGCAGGATACCATTTCAGACAAAGGGTGGTCCAATCTCTTCTTAAAAACCTCCAGTAATGGGGGCACCCACAACTTCTGCTTTGTCTTTTTCATAAGCATGGCAGGGTGACAAGATTTAGCAGCGCCAGGGTTTTTAAGGGACAAAACCGTGCAGGGCCGCATCGGGTGTGAGCTGCACGTCCTTTGCAGCTCAGGTGCTGCATTTGCAGCTGCCAAAACACCTGGAACTCTTCCCCTGCTTCTCTCCAGCCGGGAGAAGGAAGGATTAAAAAAAAAAAAAAAGAACACCACCGCAGCTTGCTGAGTGCGTCTCTTCCCAAAATTTGCTGATTTCTTCCCGCAGTGATGGGACCGAGGCTGGGAATAAATGCAGTTCCATTCTTCTTTTTGATCTGGTTAGAGGGATGGGTTTGCGTCTCCTACTAAACCAGGGTGGTTTAAATTTTGAGAGAAAAGCACCCCGAAAGCTGGTTTGCTGTTCTTGAAACGAGCCAAGTTTGTGATAACCTTGTTCATGGATTTGGGGCAATTCTCAGTCTGCAAAAGGCTACGTTAGCAATAGCAATAGCAATAGCAGTTATACTTATATACCGCTTCATAGAGCTTTCAGCCCTCTCTAAGCGGTTTACAGAGTCAGCCTCTTTCCCCCAACAATCCGGGTCCTCATTTTACCCACCTCGGAAGGATGGAAGGCTGAGTTTCTCTCTTTTCTTTTTTTCTCCTCCTCTGGAAGTTTTGGGACGCAGTTCCCATGCTCCCCAGCCCCGAGCCATGCTGGGAGGATGAGGAATTGGCATCTGGCAGAATTATTTCTGAATTCTCTTTTTTATTTTGTTTATGCGAACTTCACATCTTTGCAACACATTACACTTTGTTTGCATGTCTGTTGTGATTCTTTTATCTGTACATATAAGTCTTGTATAACTATAACTTTATATATATATATATATATGTTTGTGCATTTATATTGTTTCATACATCTTTTTTCTTCATTCTATATATAACATTCTATATATTCTATGTATAACAACCTTTATTACGTTTGAATCATTTTGCATCCATTTCCTATTATTTATTTGCTACAGTCTATTTTGTATTTCTATATTTTAATCATTTCCCACTTTTGTAGTTGTTTTTTAATTTGTTGATCTTTCTTCCTTTCTTTTTTGCTTTCCTGCTTCCCCACTCCTACCTTTCCTCTAGCCAATTATGTCATAAATCCCATATGGAGTAATATTCAGATTCTTCTTTTAATGGCAGCCTAAAACCCAGACCCAGGATCCAGCAACCAGGCTACGAGTTGGAAGGGGCCTTGGAGGTCTTCTAGTCCAACCCCCTGCTCAATCAGGAGACCTGCTCCCACTTCAGACATGTGGCTGTCCAGTCTCTTCTTTAAAAAGCTCCCGTGTTGGAGCAACCCACGACTTCTGGTGGCAAGCTGCTCCACGGGTTAATTATTCTGTCAAGTTGACCCCCCCCACCCCTCACAGGGTTAACCTTTTCGGGATAACAGAATATTCAGAATAACTTAGAATTGCTGTCAGGTTTCCAAAAAAATGCCCTAATTGATTCACGAGCCTCGGGCCAAACTCCAAAAGAAAATTAGTCATTTGTTAAGGAACCTTCATTTTTGGCAAGATCTTTTTGCAGTCAGATCTGAGCCTCATTTGAATTATAGCTGAACTTTACCCCTGTCCCCCCCTCCCCTCAGTCTATGTCATAAATCACGTTCCCCAATGAGGTGTACCCCTCCCAAGCCTGCTGCAGTAATCTGAACCGAACATAAGCGTGGAACGCGCCCCCCCTTCTCTCACTACGACAACTTTAGGAGTTGACAATTTTCACTTGATAAATGCAAGAAAAGCGAAGGCAGAACAACAGAAGAGTTGGAAGGGACCTTGGAGGTCTTCTAGTCCAATCCCCCTGCCAATGGTGGGATTCAATTTTTTTTACTACCGGTTCTGTGGGCGTGGCTTAGTGGGCATGATGTGGCTTGGTGGGAGTAGCAGGGGAAGGATACTGCAAAATCTCCATTTCCTCCCCGCTCCAGGGGAAAATTCCCGTTTCCTCCCGATCAGCTGGGACTTGGGAGGCAAAGAATACACGAGGGCGAGGCCAGCCAGAGGTTGTATTTATCGCTTCTCCAAACTACTCAAAATTTCTGCTACCAGTTCTCCAGAACTGGTCAGAACCTGCTGAATCCCACATCTGCCCCCTGCTCAAGCAGGAGACCCTATACCGTTTCAGACAAAACCTCTTTTTAAAATCCTCTAGTGTTGCAGCACCCACAACCTCTAGAGGCAAGTTCTTCCACTAATTAATTGTTCTAACTGTCAGGAAGTTTCTAAGCCAGGGCTTAAGAGAGTTGTTCAGCTCAGTCGGTCTCCAGCAGCCAACCTCGGATGCCAGAAACGTCCGACAGGTCTCCTGGCCCAAATTTTGCCAAGCTTGCCAGGCCCTCATGTCAAAAGGGGGCCTGTTTGTCCTCTCCGGCCATTGTTTTGCTGCATTGATGCCCTTTCTAAGGGCTGGCAGGACCCATCATCCAGGACATCATTGCCCGAGAGGCAAAGTACAGCAAAATCCCGCATAAATGCAAGGATTTCAGATCTATCCAAGCCAGTGAGGGAGGTCCATGCGTAGATCGGGAAGGCTGCAGAGATGTTATTGCCACGTGGTCTGTGCAGAGCAGAGACGCAACAGCACATTTGAGTCTCTCCTTAAGACATAAGCGCAATAGCATTTAGATTTATATACCGCTTCACGGTAACCTTGCAGCCATCTCTAAGCAGTTTGCAGACTCAGCATCTCTTGCCCCCCCCAACAATCCGGGTCCTCATTTGACCCACCTCGGAAGGATGGAAGGCTGAGTCAACCTTGAGCCAGCTGGTGAGGATCGAACTGCTGGCAGTGGGCAGAGTCAGCCTGCAATGCTGCATTCTCATCACTGGGAAGGAAGGAAGGAAGGCAGGAAGGAAGGAAGGAGAGAGGGAGGGAAGGAAGGTAAAATAACAATAGCACTTAGACTTATATACCGCTTCATAACAATTTACAGAGTCAGCATATTATCCCCAACAATCTGGGTCCTCATTTTACCGACCGGTGCTTTCTTGGTTTGGAGGAAAAAACACCAATTGCCAACATAGATCCCTCACTGCTGAAACTCCCCCCCCCCCAAAAAAATCCCCAGATGACTGGATTTGTAAGATAGACTGCCCGGTTCCGAGAGGCTCCCTTCCACTCTCCGATCCAGATGCTGTGGCTAGGTCTTGCTTCTCCAAATTGGGGTACTTGAAAGCAGGCGACGGCATTTTACATTTGAATTTGAATTCTTATTCTTTCGTCGAGCAGAGTTTCTGGGCGCCATTGTACCACAGCTGTCAATCAAATTGGCTCCAATCTTTACGACCAGCGAAATGATGGAGCTGTAATTAGGGCATAAGGAAGGCCAACATCACAGCTTACTTCAAAGAAACCGAGGCTGGTTTTAAAGTCAGATGCTGGCAGGGAAATCAAGGGCTGGGATTAAGTTCATTTCTTCATTTGATTATTGATTATTGGAGCGGTGCGGTGGCCTAGGGGTGGAGCTCTCGCCTCATAATCAGGAGGCTGTGAGTTCAATCCTAGGTAGAGGCAGATATTTCTCTTTCTCTGGGCACAATGAGAATATTTCTGCCGAACAAAACTCCGCATTGGCAACAGGGAAAGGCATCCGGCCATTAAAACACTTGCTAGTTCCATTCAGTTGCCTGGACTCCACCCCGCTAAGGAATTATGGGGTCGTTAAATGAAGATGATTTATTTGATTATTGATTGTGATTTACTCCTATCATAATTGGGGAGTGGGGAATTTTGCTACTTATCAAAGGAATTCTGGAGCCCTAAAAAGATTTTTCTGCTTGGAGTGATTTGAGTATCAAGATTTGGGATCAAACAGCCAACCTCAATTGATATTACTCAATCGGCCAGCTCCATTGCGCTGACACTTGATAAATGTCTCATTTAGTGACCGAAGCTTTGGGCTCAATTGTGGTCATACGTCAAGGACTACACGTATATAGAGTGAGATTAAGCTTCCATCAAATGATATCAAAACACTGCCTCCTCTTATCTGTCAATGGAATTTATCCTCAACTTTTTTTGTGATGGATTCCCCCCCCCTCCACTTATTTATTCATTTGAGTCTAAGTTTCTCCAAGCTTGCCTTCTAGGGACTACAAAGACAATCATCCCCACCAACGTAAAAAAAAAGTTTAGGAATTGCAGGATAGCAAAGCCAGAGGACGCGAGAGTGAAAAATTGAAATCTTTCTATGAACTTGTGACCCCGTTGAAGGAAGGCCTATGGTTTTCACGATCCACCTACGCGGCCAGAGAGATGGGAGTTGTAGTCCGGCAGCATTCAGAACATTTTTAGTTGTCTTAAGTATTTTCTTGAATAATTCTTAGCTTAATTCAAAGCTGCAAAATCAATTCTCTTTTTTCTTCTGATCGTTTCCGATTTCTGCTGCTATTTGTAGAATCTCAATTTTGTCAATTTTATGCATTCCCCAATCACATTTTTTTCCCCTGATATCCGTGCCTTCAACTGATTGGGGGAAAAAAACGTAATAATCTTAGATTTTGTTCTGTATGTCTTGTGGTGATTGCATCAGCCCAGATAATAGAAGGTTTACTTCCCTTTTTTAAAACAGACTTCTATTCATTTCTCCTCTTGCTCTTTTCTTCCCCACCTTTGCAAATACACCTGTTTAATTCTATATTTCAACCACAAAGCCCTGTGTGAAATTGCTATTAATCTTATCAAGCGTTTTACAAGCCAGAAGCATTAATTGTGTGCACCCAGATATTAATCCATTTTATCCAGCATTATTCCCTTCTTCCCATTTTGCCAAACGCCTTTCTTTCTCTTCTCCTCTATCAATCCAACTCATCTAATCCCGATGTTTCACTGATATTGACTAAGTGCATCTAATTTAAAGCGGCAAGATTTGGCTAATTAAGGAGTTAGTCGTTTCCCTACCTGTCTTTCTAAAGAGGTTTGCACATTTCAGCTCCAATTATTCTTGGATATGAGAGCAGCGGCTTGGAGGGGAACAGTAGCCCAGTGGCTTGAAAAATTCTAATTTTGAGAGGCGAGGTTACGTTAATCTATTCATTATGCAGGTTTTAACAGAATCAGAGAGTTGGAAGGGACCTTGGAGGTCTTCTAGTCCAATCCCCTGCTCAAGCAGGAAACTCTCTATACCATTTGCTCAATAGTAGTAACCGGGAGAGGGACCTTGGATTTCTAGTGGACAACCATTTAAATATGAGCCAGCTGTGTGCAGCAGCTGCCAAAAAAGCCAAACCAGTTCTAGGCTACATAAACAGGGATAGAATCAAGATCATATGAAGTGTTAATACCACTTTATAAGGCTTTGATAAGGCCACATTTGGAATTCTGCATGCAGTTTTGGTCGCCACGATGTAGAAAAGATGTGGAGACTCTGGAAAGAGTGCAGAGAAGAACAACAAAGTTGATTAGGGGACTGGAGGCTAAACCATAGGAAGAACGGTTGGAGGAACGGGGTATGTCTAGTTTAATAGATAGAAGGATTAGGGGAGACATGATAGCAGTCTTCCAATATCTCAGGGGCTGCCCCAAAGACGTGGGGGTCAACTTATTTTCCAAAGCACCAGAAGGCAGGAGAGAGAATGGATGGAAACTAATCAAGGAGAAAAGCGACTTAGAACTGGGGAGAAATTTCCTGACAGAACAATTAATCAGTGGAACAGAATTTGCCTACAGAAGTTGTGAATCCCCCAACACGGGAAGTCTTTAAGAAGATGTTGGATAGCCATTTGTCTGAAATGGTATAGGGTTTCCTGCCTAGGCAGGGGGTTGGACTAGAAGACCTCCAAGTTCTCTTCCAGCTCTGCTATTGTACTGTATTTCAGACAAATGGACAGGACGGGACAGAACAGAATACAAGAGAATGCAAAATAAAAATAGGATAGGATAGGATGAGATAGACTAGTATAGAAGATTAAGGGACCTTGGAGGTCTTCTAGTCCAACTCTCTGCTCAGGCAGGAAACCCTATATCTATGATGGTGAACCTATGGCACGCAGTGCCCTCTCAGCGGGCACGTCAGCCATTGCCCCAGCTCAGCTTCACTGTGCATGCACGCGCCCTCCAGTGGTGGATTCCTACCAGTTCAGACTGGTTCGGCCGAACCAGTAGTGGTTTAGCACCCTGGGCCGCTGGAACCGGCAGTGACCCAGGCCTACCATGCCCCTGAGCTGCTTCTCTGGGGGGGGGGGGGGGGCATAAGTGCCGGCATCTTGTTTTTCAGTTTTGCACATGCGCAGAACAATTTAAATTGCACGCGCCCCGTGCATGAGCATACCCTCCCCTGGGGCCCTCCCACCATCCAGCTGATTTTCAGGTCTCTGCCACCCATGTGCAGGGTACATGGGGTGTGTGGCGTGGCCCATTTTTGCTCCCAGGAGGCTGCAGAGAGGCCTACTAGAAAACTCACTTCACAAGGGTCTGGCTATAAATTTTGGGATGAATTGCGGTGGTACGCAGAGGGTTGCCCGAAATACCCACCCAATGCCCAATTAACCTTGGTCATAAATTGGCAGTGAGCAGAGGTAAGGCAGCTCTAAATTAGACATTAGTAGGATAATAGTTCCTGTGTGCGTTTTGATTGGCAAACCTGGGCTATACCTGAAAATTAATAAAAATGAAGCTTTGTTCCTTTATTGCCCAACTAGATTATTTATCCCGGATGGATTGATTTGTTGAAAAATATTGTGCTGTTGTGATTGAATTATCTACTAAGACTGCATTACTATTATTCTTCTTTTCCTTCCCTCGTATGACTATAACTATGTTGCTTGTGTCTTTGCATTTTATATTGTTTTATTTGTTTCCTAGTAGGATTTTGATTGCTTATTAGTAACCTATGACTATCACTAAGTGTTGTTTCTTATGATTCTTGACGAACGTATTCTATTTTATTTTTTATTATGTACACTGAAAGTATATACACCAAAGACAAATTCGTGCACCAAGTGTGTCCAATCACACTTGGCCAATAAGAATTCTATTCTATTCTATTCTATCCTATCCTATCCCATTCCATTCCATTCTGCATTCTATTCTATTCCATTCCACATTCTGTTCCATTCCATACTATACCATTCCATTCCATTATATCTGAATTCTATTCTATTCTATTCCATCTATTCTATTCTATTCCATTTCCTTCCATTCCATTCTGCATTCTACTCTATTCCATTCCATTCCATGTTCTGTTCTGTTCCATTCCATTCCATTCCATTCTGCATTCTATTGTATTCCATTCCACATTCTGTTCCATTCCATTCCATTCTATTCTATTCTATTCTATTCTATTCTATTCTATTCTATTCTATTCTATTCTATTCTATTCTATTCTATTCTATCTGAATTCTATTCTATTCCATCTATTCTATTCTATTCCCTTCCCTTCTGTATTCTACTCTATTCATTCCATGTTTAAGAGCCAAGGTGGCGCAGTGGTTAAATGCAGCACTGCAGGCTACTGCTAGATCAGCAGGTCAGCGGTTCAAATCTCACCGGCTCAGGGTTGACTCAGCCTTCCATCCTTCCGAGGTGGGTAAAATGAGGACCCAGATTGTTGGGGGCAATATGCTGACTCTCTGTAAACCGCTTAGAGAGGCCTGAAAGGCCTATGAAGCGGTATATAAGTCTACTGCTATTGCTATTGCTATTCACTCCATTCCATTCCACGTTCCGTTCCATTCCACGTTCTGTTCTATTCTGTTCTGTTCTATTCTATTCCATTCCATTCCATTCCATTCCATTTCCTTCCATTCCATTCTGCATTCTACTCTATTCCATTCCATGTTCTGTTTTATTCTATTCTATCCTATCCTATCTGAATTCTATTCTATTCTAATCTGAATTCTTTTCTTTTCTGTTCTGTTCTGTTCTACTCTATTCTCTATTCTATTTTCTATTATATTCTATAAGGCTTGCTTTAAAGACCCATGCGCAATTCCACTGAAAAATGTGACTCTACGTTGCACATGGATTGTGTGATCTCCAAAAAGCCAATTCCATGACTTGCTTTTGTCTGTGATTTGTCTTATGGGAGACCCTGGTAGAATTCTGTATTATATAGTCGTGATACAATCCTGATATTTTGATATTTTTTTCGCCTTTTGTGTGACATTTAGGAATCTAGGTTAGTTGGTCAGAATGTGGGTTTGCTTGTTTTTGGAGCCTGTTCCTCAACTCTTGTCAATCTGGGCTATACAGGTAATCCTCGAATTTATGACCACGATTGAGCCCAAAATTTCTGTTGTTAAGTGAAATGTTTGTTAAGTGAGCTTTGCCCCATTTTACCACCTTTCCTGCCACAGTCGTTAAATGCATCACTGCAGTGGATAGAAGTTAGTCACCCGGTTGTTAAGTGAATATGGCTTCCCCCATTGATTTTGTTCATCAGAAGGTCGCAAAAGGGGATCGCGTAATCCCAGGGACACTGCAGCCGTCATAAATATGAATCAGCTGCCAAGCATCTGAATTTTGGGAATGCTGCAATGATCCTAAGGGTGAAAAATGGTCATAAGTCACACCTTCCGGTGCCATCGTAACTTTGAACAGTCGCTAAATGAGCTGTTGCAAATCGAGGACTTCCTGTCATTTGATTGCACTTTTAATCAGATTAAAACATTTAATCCCAAAAGGAAGAAACTGAGTCAATTGCTAAAAACCCGACGGGGAAAAAAGGTGCAAAAATAATGAGTTCTGCCAGACGCCTTTTTTTCAAGATGAAACAACTGTTCAAAGTTACGACTATGTTGAAAAAAAAGGAATTTACGATTGGTCCTTGCACTTGCGACCGCCAGAGTATCCCCATGATCAAGCTTCAGATGCTCGGATCGCTCTTTCCCCTAGGGCAGGGGTTGGCAAACTGAAACACCCAAAGAGCCATTTGGACCCGTTTCCTACAGAAAAGAAACCACCGGGAGCCACAAAGGTCCTAACCGGAAGCTCCCTCTTCAATTCTGGAACTGCTGACCGGATGTCCGGTTCCCTCACCATAGAGTCTCCTCCTAGCGCGGCTTCCTTTTTCCTCTACCTGTCCTAACCGAAAGCCCTATCAATTGTGGAGCCAACTGGAAGTCCGGTTCCCCCATCATAGAGTCTCCTCCTAGCACGGCGTACTTTTTCCTCTACCTGTCATAACCGAAAGCCCCATCAATTGTGGAGACAACTGGAAAACCCTCCCCTTGCCATAGAGTCTTCTCCTGGCGCACTGTGCTCCTCCCCCACCGGAAGCTCCTCTCAAAATTGTGACCGGAGAGGGAGCTGCAGCAGAGGGAGGAAGGAGCCATATGCGGCTCCAGAGCTGCAGTTTGCTGAGCCCTGCCCTAGGAGCTTTCCCTAAGCAAAGTCAATGGGGAGCGGGATCCTGATTCACTTAAGGACCATGCCCAAAAGGTCATCAAATAGGGCAGGACTCCCTTAACCACATTGCTTAGGAACGGAAATTCCCACCTCACGTATGGGTCATAAATCAAGGGCTACCAGTGAATTCTTTGGCTTCTGTAGTGTGTGTGAAGCTTTGTGATAATCATAGCTTGTTTGACACACACACACACACACCCCTAATTCAACCATGGTTTAGCACAATATGTAAACCCACAGAGCGAAGGGACGAATCTATGGGGGCTTGATCTCATTACTGATTTGGGGAAGCTGAGGCGAAGAGGGTCCTTCACGCGTTTCATGGCCAATTGGGGGCTTAAACCCAGTTTCCCTAACCTTAATCTCAGAGGCAAAGATCGAGTTTAAAGATGAGCTTGCGATCTCTTGAGGCCGTGTGACGGCAGTCCTCGACTTACAACTGTTCAGTGCTACATCAGCACTAAAAAAAAAAAGGGATGTGTGACCGTATTTCCCACTTAACGACCATTTCCCACTTTCCCGCCACGTCTCGGGAGTCACACAATTTACATTCAGGGTGCTTGACCACTGACTCACACTTAACGGCTGGTCGCCTTGTGACAAAGCAAAGTCAAGGAAGAAAACCTGATTCGCTGAACGACCGGGTGACTCGTTTTACAACTGCTATGATTTGCTTAACCAATCTGAGGGGTGGGGAAAAAGCATCGTAAAACGGGCCAAAACTCACGGAAGAAATTTCTCACCGACCAACCTAAATTTGGGGCTCGCCGGTGATCCTACGTGGAAAACTTCCTGTACTCTAATAATATTCTCATTTATTCTGGGCAGGCGGGCCTGTGTGATTCGGAAGAAGGTCGTGCCAACAAACCACCATCTAAATCAAGATCAATGGTGGTTTGTTGGTTTAAACTTCTTTCCGCAAAGTATCATGCCCGGCTCGGACAGCGGCGTTTCCCCTAGTCTGACATCAGATAGGAAAACCATTTTTTAAAAAATACTGGAAGTTTTAAAGAAGATGTTGGGACAACCTTTTGTCTGAAGTGGTATAGGCTTTCCTGCCTAGGCAGGGGGTTGGACTAGAAGACCTCCAAGGTCCCTTTCCAACTCTGTTATTTTATTCTATTCTAAATAGCCACTGGAGATGTTAATGGTGCTGACGATGGTGGTAGCATCCTTATCTCTTGAGGGCTTTGCAATTTTGAGTTTTTTTAGCTACCCCCCCCCCCCAAGGATGCTGAGCAGCCAAGAGGATGCGGGATCTCCCGAGGCTGCTGCAGTGATCCAGCAGTGAGAGATCCCCCCCCCTTCCTTCCACCGAGCCAGGCCGTGCGCAGGTAAAGTCCTCGCTTTACGCCGCTGGAAGCGAAGGCTCTCTTTTTTTTGTCTCCCCACCCCGAGGAAGATACTTGGGGACCGAACCGTCTGCAGGGACCTCCCTGGCGACCTTGAGGGTGCCTGCGCCGTGCTTCCCCCCTCCTCCTCGATCGCTCCTCTCTCCCTCTCTCCTCCTCCCCCTCCTCCTTCCTTCCTCCTCTCCAGGCTGACCTTCCAGGAGTAGGCTGCCTTCCCCTTTAAGATTCTCCTGCACATCTTGATGTGCAAAAAAATCCTGCAGCACCAGTTTTACACGGTTGCGGCACTGTTGAAAGTATGCTGAGCTGAGCAGTTTGCTTGGACAATGTCATTTTCTCCGGCAGCCGGAATATTGCAGCAAGTTTCGAGCTTCGCTGAGGCTGCCCCCTTCTTCCTTCCTTCTCTGCCCTAAGAGGTAAGTGACTTTCTCCTTTTCCCCTTTCCCTTTTCTTTCTTTTTTAGGGAAGGGGGGGGGCGTAATTAATTCTGCCTTCATTCTCTCTCTTCAACCAGAGGAAGAGAGGGGGTGGGGGGGGGAGAGAAAGCAGGCATCCGATTCAACCTCTTTTTGGGGGTCACCCTTCATGCCACCCCCCTTTACGGCTTCGTCCCTCGCTAGACCCGATTCTAATTTCATCCTCCACCTTATAACACACACCCCATCCTGCTCCCCTGTCATTCCCCCCCCCCTCCCCTCATTTTTGCAGCTTGGAAGTTTCCACCCCCACCCCCCTCGCCCCCCGACACATTGTCTTCTCTCTCTCCTCGGGAGACCCAAGGGAGAAGCCGGGAGCTCCTGTCTCCAGGGTGCGGAGTTTGAAAGCGGAATTATTTGCGGAAGGCAGGAAGGCAAGGAGAGATTTGCAGCTTAGCAGAAGTTGCATCAGGATTTCTCGTGAGTAATTTTGCTTTGGGAGAGACGCGCTGTGGGGTGTGTAGGAAAGCTGGGGAATGGGAAAGCTTTTTCTCTTATTGAGGTGGATAGATAGATAGATGGATGGATGGATGGATGGATGGATGGATGGATGATAGATAGATAGATAGATAGATAGATAGATGATAGATAGATAGATAGATAGATAGATAGATAGATAGATAGATAGATAGATAGATAGATAGATAGATGTAGGTAGGTAGGTAGGTAGGTAGGTAGGTAGGTAGGTAGGTAGGTAGGTAGAAAGAATAGTTGGATATGGATGGATGGATGGATGGATAGATAGATAGATAGATAGATAGATAGATAGATAGATAGATAGATAGATAAATAGATAGATAGATGTAGGTAGGTAGGTAGGTAGGTAGGTAGAAAGAATAGTTGGATATGGATGGATGGATGGATGGATGGATAGATAGATAGATAGATAGATAGATAGATAGATAGATAGATAGATAGATAGATAGATAGATGT